>NC_133505.1:47555000-48180000 GCF_049354715.1 Callithrix jacchus | reverse complement strand
GAGAGCCAAATCAAGAACGAACTGCCATTCACAATTGCTACAAAAAGAATAAAATACCTAGAAATACAACTTACAAGTAATGTAAGGGACCTCTTCAAGGAAAACTACAAACCACCTCTCAACAAAATAAGAGAGGACAGAAATAGATAGAGAAACATTCCATGTTCGTGGTTAGGAAGAATCAATATTGTGAAAATGGCTATACTGCCCAAAGTAATTTACAGACTCAACACTATCCCCATCAAGCTACCATTGACTTTCTTCACAGAACTGGAAAAAACCACCATGAACTTCATACAGAACCAAAAGAGAGCCTGCATAGCCAAGTCAATTCTAAGCAAAAAGAACACAGCGGGAGACATCACACTACTGGACTTAAAACTATACTACAAGGCTACAGTAATCAAAACAGCATGGTACTGGTACCAAAACAGAGATATAGACCAATGGAACACAACAGAGGCAACACAACATATCTACAACCATACAATCTTTGATAAACCTGACAAAAACAAGCAATGGGGAAAGGACTCCCTGTTTAATAAATGGTGTTGGGAAAACTGGCTAGCCATGTGCAGAAAGCAGAAACTGAACCCCTTCCTGACACCTTACACCAAAATTAACTCCAAATGGATTAAAGACTTAAACATAAGACCTGGCACCATAAAAACCATAGAAGAAAGTCTAGGCAAAACCATTCAGGACATAGGAGTAGGCAAGGACTTCATGACCAAAACACCAAAAGCATTGGCAACAAAAGCCAAAATAGACAAATGGGACCTAATCAAACTCCACAGCTTCTGCATGGCAAAAGAAAAAGTCACTACAGTGAATTGGCAACCAACAGAATGGGAAAAAATTTTTGCAGTTTACCCATCTGACAAAGGACTGATATCCAGAATTTACAAAGAACTGAAACAAACAAGCCCATTCAAAAATGGGCAAAGGATATGAACAGACACTTTACAAAAGAAGACATATATGAGGCCAACAAACATATGAAAAAATGCTCATCATCACTGGTCATTAGAGAGATGCAAATAAAAACCACACTGAGATACCATCTCATGCCAGTTAGAATGGTGATCATTAAAAAATCTGGAGACAACAGATGCTGGAGAGGATGTGGAGAAAAAGGAACACTTTTACACTGCTGGTGGGAGTGTAAATTAGTTCAACCATCGTGGCAGACAGTGTGGCGATTCCTCAAGGCCTTAGAAATAGAAATTCCATTTGACCCAGCAATCCCATTACTGGGTATATATCCAACGGACTATAAATCGTTCTACTATAAGGACACATGCACACAAATGTTCATTGCAGCACTGTTTACAATAGCAAAGACCTGGAACCAACCCAAATGTCCATCAATGATAGACTGGACTGGGAAAATGTGGCACATATACACCACGGAATATTATGCAGCAATAAAAAATGATGAGCTTGTGTCCTTTGTAGGGACATGGATGAATCTGGAGAACATCATTCTCAGCAAACTGACACATGAGCAGAAAATGAAATACCACATATTCTCACTGATAGGCAGGTGAGGAAAAATGAGAACACATGGATATGGGGAAGGCAGTACTACACACTGGGGTCTGTTTGGGGGAATAGGGGAGGGACAGTGGGGGGGGGAGATGGGGAGGGATAGCCTGGGGAGAAATGCCAGATGTGGGTGAAGGGGAGGAAGGCAGCAAAACACACTGCCGTGTGTGTACCTATGCAACTATCCTGCACGTTCTGCACATGTACCCCAAAACCTAAAATGCAACTAAAAAAAAGTGACCCAAAGATTTGAATGTTATGAAATAAGATATACAGATGGCAAATAAGCATACAAAGAGGTGTTCAACACAATTGGTCACTAGGAAAATGAAAATTATAAGCACATAAGATACTAGTACATATTAAATGGCTAACAAAATTCTTAAGCATCAATACTAAGTGCTGATGAGGATATAGAACATCTGGAATTCTGAAATATTACCGGTGGGAATGCAAAATGGTACATTCACTTTGGAAAACAGTTCTGGGAGTTCTTATAAATTTAATCATACATTAACAACATGACCCAGAAATCCTACTTTCAGGTACTAACCTTAGAGAAATGAAGGCTTACATCCTTAAGTGGTTGAACAGATAAACAAATGGTGGTACATCCAATCCACAAAATACTACTCAACAGTACGAGAGAACAAACTATTGATACATGCAAAATAATGAATAAATTGCAAATACATCACACTGAGCAAAGAACCCAGACTCAGAGGTTACATACTGTATAATTCTAGTTGTATGACAGTCAAGGAAAGGCAAAACTAGAGGGATGGAGAATAGATCAGTAGCTGTCAGGGGCCCAAAGAGAGGAGATGATTTGATGGCAAACAAACAACGTGAGAGAATTTGGAGATAGGAGGAGGGATAGAACTGTTCCTTATCAAAATTATGGTGATGGTTATGTGGCTGTATACATTTGTCAAAATTCACAGAACTGTATATTTCAAAAAAGTGAACTATACGTTATGTGAATTTTACAATCAAGTTTAAAAATTCAACTCAGCAAATATTTAACATTTTGAGTATTATATGCCAGGCACTCTGCTAAAGGTAGGATAGAATATAAAAATGAGAAAGTATGGATCCTGTCCTTGAGGGAACTTAAAACTGTCATAGAAAGGCATTCGGCTAGAGGAAAGAATGACACATTCTGAATACTGGACTAGAAAGCAGTCTGCAGAAAGATCTTCAAGAGAAGTACACACAGAGACTAGAGTGTTTAAATGCAGACAAGATGGAGACATTACTTGTAAATGTGATGAGAAATGGAAACTTTTGGGATTTAAGACACACCTTAAAAGCTGGCATGACTTAGCAGGCAGAGATTGGAGATGGGGGTGAAGAGAGGTCAGGGCAGAAGGAAGCCCACAGAAGGTGATGGGTGCTGGTGGGTAAGCAGGCAGTGTGAGGGCAGTGACACATGGTTCAGTTTGATTGGAAGCAAAGGGGAAATTGTTGGAGCTAATTTGTGAAGTGTCTTGAATGGTTTCGTAAGATGTTCTTAATTCAATGGAAAGTGGGAAACCATTGCAGCATGCTCAGTAGAGCTTGACTTTAAAACAGAATTTTCCAAATTCCTCTGACCATGGGGCACTTAAAAATGAAAATGTAAAGACTAAACACCAATATGTTGCCCAAGAGAGTTCATGCCAGCTCTTTGTCAAAACATCCTTGATTTAGCAACTGATCCACAGAGAAAACATTGTATAGTACAAATGTTTAGTATATTAAAAAGTGGAATATTATCAAAACTATACACTGACATTATAGATACAGACATGGATCAGAGATCATCAAATAGGTAAATAATATTAAAAGAATGATTGGGGGCTGGGCATGCTGGCTCACACCTGTAATCCCAGCACTTTGGGAGGCTGAGGCAGGAGGATCTCGAGGCCAAGAGATCAAGACTAACCTGGCCAACATGGCAAAACCCTGTCTCTACTAAAAATACAAAAATTAGCGGGGTATGGTGGCAGGTGCCTGTAATCCCTGTTACTTCAGAGACTGAGGCAGGAGAATCGCTTGAACCCGGGAGGTAGAGGTTTCAGTGAGCCAAGATTTCGCCATTGCACTCCAGCCTGAGTGACAGAATAAGACTCCATCTACAAAAAAAGGATGATTGGTTGACGAATGATGAATGTGATCTAAGCATCTGTCTAAAGATTGGATGTTATGTGTTCCTAGAGCAGATGAATTGTGTGTGGTTTACTGTGACTCTAGAGGATGTTTTAGTGTTATTATTTAGAGGTAGATCCTGTTACTTAGATAACCACATAAGATTTAGAACTACACAAGTGTCCTTACTAATTTTCTAACATACATATTTTTAATTTAGAAATTTAGAAGAACATCAATAGCGCTGACCATAGAAGACACCGCTGATACTCTGCCTACGTCTTCCCAATCCACCCCACAGATCCTTGCAACTTTGGTGGACATACCTACACACGCCAAAAGCATCTTGCTTCCAGAGTCTGCATCTCTCTCTGCTGAGAGGCTTTCTCTGAATGTGAGGGCACACAGGGTAAGTTGGAAGTGCTGGGAGGTAGAGTATTTCCACCTCTGAGAGCAACCCTTCAGCAATGAAAAACAGGAGTTGTTGAATAAATACCCTGCTTCCTTGCTCCTCGGGAGCAATGCTGAAGTGTGGTCTGCAACAGTCTTGTGGAGGGTCCTGGTGGGATCAAGCCCTACTTTCCCACCAGGACAGTCCACTCATAAATGCACCTATCATTGGTTTTCCTCCTTTCCCTGTTTTCTTGGGATCATCTCCCAAATTAACTTCTAACACCCAAATCCTCATCTCAGTGTCTGTTTGGGGAGAATGCAATCTGAAACAATGTTGTTTATTTCCTCCACAGGCATGTTTTCATCAGTTTAACCATGAAGTCATTTATCGTTGAATAAATATTTATTGAACACTTACTATGTACATAGGATGGAATATGATGATGAGCAAGTGAAAGTGATCTCAGCCTTCATTTGACCTAGACTAGTAGTAATTACAAAGTCCAGGGTGCTAAGGGCATATGAAGGCCCTGAATGTAGTCTGAGAGGGTCAGGGGAAACTTCTCAAAGAGAGTGATGTTTTAGTTCCACCTGAACAGTCAGTAAGGGCTTGGAAAAAAGGAGGGAGATAAGTGTTACAAGCTGTGTAATTTAGGAAGCATTCTTTATGTATTTGGGGAAATAATACTCATGGCAGAGGAGGAAGAGCATACTGCCTTTGTCAAACACCTGAAAATCCATTTTAATAGGAAATAAAAGAAGGTGAGTAAGAATTTAATTGGTGATTTATCAACAGTGCATTCTTTTTATATTAAAAACAAATTGCTGGGCATGGCGGCTCATGCCTGTAATCCTAGCACTTTGGAAGGCCGAGGCAGGCAGATCACTAGGTCAGGAGGTTGAGACCAGCCTGGCCAACATAGTGAAGCCCCATCTCTTCTAAAAATACAAAAATTTGCCTGATTTGGTGGCATGAGCCTATAGTCCCAGCTACACAGGAGGCTGAGGTGGGAAAATCGCTTGAACCCAGGAGGCGGAGGTTGCAGTGAGCTGAGACCACGCCACTGCACTCCCGCCTGGATGGCAGAGTAAGACTCTGTCTCAAAAAAAAAAAAAAAACCCACGAAAAACCAAATTGATCCCTAGAGTCATTAAACGCCTCCCAGATATCCTGAAAGAAACTCACTAAATTAACAGTGGGCCACTGTACTTCTATACTTATCACTCCCTCAGATCTGCCGTCTTCCTTTGATACAAATGTTAATGTACTCTATTTATCACCCTGGGAAATTTGTAATCATCCCTTTTTCCCTGAAGAAAGCAGGTTCAGAAATTGAAACCTGATTTAATTCTTTCTCTTGTTAAATGGCTAGTCAATTTGTAGATTATCTTTGTTTCCTTGGGTGAAACAGGAAGAGAAAGTAATTTTCACTATGAAAACATGAACCTTAAATAAAAGTTTTTAATTTGTTAAGGTTTTATCGAATCGATTCCTTGTGATGAGTTATGCATCCACTCATTCATTCAATACACACATAGAAATCTCCCTGTACCTAAACCTTGTTAGTCACTGGAAATACAAAGATAAACAGGGTAGTCACTGCCTTTAAATAATCCTAAGAATGATGGGGAGACAAATACATATGAACATTGGCAGGGAAGTAAGTACTAATACAAAAAAACATGTAAGATGTAGCTTCACAGAAGAGGGTTACTAACTTCTCTAGGGGAGATGAAAGGGATGCCTTTCCAGACCAGGTGACATTTGAACTGGGTCTTGAAGTATAGGTTGAACTTTTCTGACAAAGTGGGAGGCAGCACTGAAAACAGAAGAAATTACGCTGACAAAAGCATGGAGACATGAAAAAGCATGGCATGCTTGGGAACCACAGGAAAGCGGTGGCTGGAGTACAGGGGCAGGGAAGCGGAGGTGGAAGACATGATAAGAGCTATGTTATGAAGGATCTTTGGACTTGATTCTATTTGTAACAGGGATTGGAGGTCTTCAAGGAAGCAATGACATGAACTGGTCTGCATTGTGTAATCTTGTAGCGGTTATAACAGATGGAGGACAGGATTAGAAGCCAGAAAAGCAGTTGGGAGACCTTTGCTAGTTCTGGCAAAGAGACTAAGAGCCAAATTAAAGCAAGTAGTAAGCAGTGAGTACGAAGTTTATGGGAGGAAGGAAAAAGTTATTCAGAAGGCAGCATGATCAGGACTTGGAAACTATTTGGATGTAGATATGCTAGAGAGAGGAAGGGCAAAGTTGCAAAGGGCAACTTTGAGGTCAAGCCGAAGCAACTGGCTCTATCATGATGTTAATCCAAGATGTACAGATAAAAGGTATCACAGTGGAAGTTTAAATAGGTCCCATGGAGTAGGAGAGACAGAAACTAGACTGCAGGAGGTTGAAAAGTACATGAGAGATTAGGAAGTAGAGACCTGGATTGATTCGACTGCTAAATACCCAATTTCAGCATGAAGAAGGTGTAGCTGGATGTTGCGATAATAATAATGTGTCAGATAAGGCTCTCTGCTATATGAGCCATTTTCTTTTATGTTTTAAGTTAGTTGTTGGTATGCATTCTTTTCTAATTCTGAAGTATGTGAAGAAACACATTTAAGTAAACACCCTCAGGAGCTAGGACAGCATGGGTAATTTAGTTAGAAGAGAGGCGTTCTAGAACTATTTTTAACTCAGCCCATCCCTTGTTTCCTCAGGATGTTGGTGAAACCTTCAGGTTGTTTATGAGGAGCCTGTGTATAAATACACAAACAGTCATATTTTCCATTCAAAACAGGAGGCTTTACCAGCTTTCCCTCGATGCCATGGCACTGTCATGTGGTTCATATGTTATACTCTGTAATCCGGCAAGAGCCTGGGCTGTAATTCCATATGGCTGGCCACCAGCTTCCAGCCCTAAATGCCTTTGATGTTGTTCTTCAGGGGGAGCTCCAGGGGGAGCTGCAGGAAGAGATCAAACAAATTGGGAGAAAGGGGCCTCTGCTTCTTAGCCAGAGAGATAAGAACCAGCAGTAGAGAGGACCCAGTGTGATGGCGAAATCCTATCAACCCAAGTGCTGGTGATGTTTTAGGAATTCTACTCTGCTGTGTGTGGAAAGATGGTTATGCTAATGAAATTATGCTTTAAATTAGCTGAACATATTCTCAAAAGAAAATTTTTTGCTAAAATTATGTATTACAGATTTTGTGGTACCCTTGCTCTGCAATTTAACAGCTTGTTTTTATTATTTGGCATTTAATGAGTACCAGAAATTGCTCTGTGTATTCTCCACTTGGTTCAGAAACAATGAAATAAATTACCTTGTTAGACTGCCTGGTATCAGAGGATCCTTCTGGTACTGACCATGCATAAGACTGATAAGGAGGGGATTTCTAATGAAAGTCTCCTCCGCAGAAAATATGTTCTTTCTTCCTCTTCTTTTGACTACTTCCCATAAAATTCTCAATCAGGGACACCCAGGAATCATGCAGTCACCAAAGTCCTATGCAGTATCACCAAATATAAAGGGACACTTTACATAAGTTGACTCTTTTCTTTTTTTTTTTTTTTTTTTTTTGAGATGAAGTCTCACTCTGTCATCCAGGCTGGAGTACAGTGGTGCAATCTCAGCTCACTGAAACCTCTGCCTCCCGAGTTCAAGTGATTCTCCTGCCTCGGCCTCCCCATAGCTGGGATTAAAGGCATGTGCCACCATCCCAGGCTAATTTTTTTATTTTTAGTAGAGAGGAGGTTTTGCCACATTAGCCGGCCTGGTCTTGAACTCCTGACCTCAAGTGATCCACCTACCTCAGCCTCACAAAGTGCTGGGATTACAGGCGTGCGCCACCGCTCCCGTCATAAATACACTTTTGTTCTATTAATATTGCTATTTACTAATAAGCAGAAAGTTTCTGATTACTGGCCTTGCTTCTTAGAGGCAGTTATTAAAAAAAGACCCCAAATGTTTTCTTTCTTATTAGTGAAGCCTCCAGCACCTGTCTGGAAACTCTTGTTCACCTTTATAATGGTGGAGGTGGGAGAAGACAGTCATGCTGTGACCATGAACGATTTTTGAACAAGCAAACATAAATTCTCCAAAGCCATGGAGAAAATCGGGGAGAGGGAAACTTACTGCAATTAGGTAATTTTATATACATTTCTATATCAAAATTACAGCCCATAAAATTTTTACTGGTCCCTCTTTAGACTTATAAAATAAAATGATGCATTTTACAGTAGTAGCAGCAACAGCTACAGAGGTATTTGAAAACTAGTTCGAGAGCACAGTTTCAATTTAAAAATAAAACATACAAGCAAACGAATTCAACTTACTTGCCTATAGACTAATTCATTTCAGGCAGAGCTTAATTTCTTCCAGATTTGAGGTTTACAAACCCTGGCTAATTTGTCTGGTACAATTATCTGTTATTTTGGCAACTGCAAAGTTTAAGAGTCTTTTGAATAGTTGAAAAACATCTTAATTCTCACATTTAAAAAGAGCAGATAAAATACAAATAATAACACTGAATATAAATCTAGGGGTGAGAAAGACACTGTAACTTGGAGGTTTAATCTCAAAACCTATTTTGTACCCCTTACAGCCATCTGTTTGAAATTTAGGTAAACCTGTCAGAGGCAGTGGGCCTGGGAGTTACTGAGGTCAGCTATCCCAGAAACAAAAAAAGGGATTGAACTGTGGTCCTGCAAATGTGATTTATTTAGGCAGTACTGTTTGTAACCATTTTGAATGTGAATGGTTTTAGTTGGGTCACTAGTCTGCAGTTCACCAAGACACTCCCTATTGTCATATGCCTGTCTGCTTGATGAATTTACATCATCAGTCTGGCCCCAGGAGATATTTGAATTTGCAATCTCCAGGCTTTTTTCTTTTTTTTGAGATGGAGTCTTGCTCTGTAGCCAGGCTGGAGTGCAGTGGTGCGATCTCAGCTCACGGCAACCTCTGCCTTTTGGGTTCAAGTGATTCTCCTGCCTCAGCCTTCCAAGTAGCTGGAGCGCAGTGGTGCAATCTCAGCTCACGGCAACCTCTGCCTTTTGGGTTCAAGTGATTCTCCTGCCTAAGCCTTCCAAGTAGCTGGGACTAAAGGCATATACCACCATGCCCAGCTAATTTTTGTATTTTTAGTAGAGACAGGGTTTCACCATGTTGGCCAGGATGTCTCGATTTCCTGACCTTGTGATCCACCCACCTCGGCCTCCTAAAGTCCTGGGATTACAGGCATGAGCCATGGTGCCCGGCCTCCAATATATCTTATATGCATATGTATGCCATTATTTCTGCTCTTTAGATGGTGTTTACAATCAAAGGAATTCAATCCACAAGTCAGAACCCTTTGGATATGACCATTCTGTATTCACCAGAAACCATGTTCTGCCCACATTACATCTCCATGATAACCCCATGAAGCAGCTATTGTTATTATTTATCTTCATTTATTTGATGAGGCAACTGAGATTTAACAGCATACATTATTTGCCCAAGGTCACATAAGTAAAGATAAACACAGGATTTGGGAATGACAGATGCAGGATTGGAACTCACACTCAAGATAGGAATTGTTAAAGGCCCCACATCCTGGACCCATAGATTTTTTGCCTTTCTTTTGCAACACTCCTTCAAAGGCCACAGGTGTCTTTAAGCAGCCTAGACTTCATGATTAAAATGCTCCTTGTGAATACCCTTGGCTACCTGGCCTTTTCACCTTCCATTACACCCTCTTAGTAAAGTGCAATTGCTCATCTGGAGAATACATCCATTCTCTTCTCTCTTCCCCATACTGTCAACCTCCCCTTTTTAGATACACCCCTTTGGATATGGACAAAGACCACTGGTTTGCTGGGTTCCTCTAGTTCTCACCTGTTTTGCTTCTTCACAATCCTTCACAACCAGGCTTCTGTGAAAAGCAGCCAATCTTGACGGCCTCCACTGCCTAATTTCCCACTTACTTTTCAGCCTCTGGCAACCTGACTTATGACACCACCAATCCACTGAAATCTGCATTACTAATGACCTTCTAGTTGCCGAATAAAATGGGTGTTTTTGAGTGCATCCTCTTTACTATTCAACACCATTTAATACTTTCCTCTCAAAGTGTTCTCTTCCCTTGGCTTCCAGGATGTAACATTCCCTTTTCTCTCTCAGACCTCTCCGACTGCTTCCTTCAACTTCTTTTTTTTTTTTTTTTTTAATTTTTTATTGGATTATAGGTTTTGGGGTACATGAGCAGAGCATGCAAGACAGTTGCGTAGGTACACACATGGCAGTGTGCTTTGCTTTTCTTCTCCCCTTCACCCACATTTGGCATTTCTCCCCAGGCTATCCCTCCCCACCTCCCCCTCCCACTGGCCCTCCCCTTTTCCCCCCAATAGACCCCAGTGTTTAGTACTCCCCTTTCTGTGTCCATGTGTTCTCATTTTTCATCACCCACCTATGAGTGAGAATATGCGGTGTTTCATTTTCTGTTCTTGTGTCAGTTTGCTGAGGATGATGTTCTCCAGATTCATCCATGTCCCTACAAACGACACGAACTCATCATTTCTGATTGCTGCATAATATTCCATGGTGTATATGTGCCACATTTTTCCAATCCAGTCTATTATCAATGGGCATTTGGGTTGATTCCAGGTCTTTGCTATTGTAAACAGTGCTGCAATGAACATTCGTGTACATGTGTCCTTATAGTAGAACGATTTATAATCTTTTGGATATATACCCAGTAATGGGATTGCTGGGTCAAATGGAATTTCTATTTCTAAGGCCTTGAGGAATCGCCACACTGTCTTCCACAATGGTTGGACTAATTTACACTCCCACCAACAGTGTAAAAGTGTTCCTTTTTCTCCACATCCTCTCCAGCATCTGTTGTCTCCAGATTTTTTAATGATCGCCATTCTAACTGGCGTGAGATGGTATCTCAATGTGGTTTTGATTTGCATCTCTCTGATGACCAGTGACGATGAGCATTTTTTCATATGATTGTTGGCCTCATATATGTCTTCTTTTGTAAACTATCTGTTCATATCCTTTGCCCACTTTTGAATGGGCTTGTTTGTTTTTTTCCTGTAAATCTGCTTGAGTTCTTTGTAAATTCTGGATATCAGCCCTTTGTCAGATGGGTAGACTGCAAAAATTTTTTCCCATTCTGTTGGTTGCCGATCCACTCTAGTGACTGTTTCTTTTGCCGTGCAGAAGCTGTGGAGTTTCATTAGGTCCCATTTGTCTATTTTGGCTTTTGTTGCCAATGCTTTTGGTGTTTTGGTCATGAAGTCCTTGCCTACTCCTATGTCCTGAATGGTTTTGCCTAGATTTCCTTCTAGGGTTTTTATGGTGCCAGGTCTTATGTTTAAGTCTTTAATCCATCTGGAGTTAATTTTAGTGTAAGGTGTCAGGAAGGGGTCCAGTTTCTGCTTTCTGCACATGGCTAGCCAGTTTTCCCAACACCATTTGTTAAACATGGAATCCTTGCCCCATTGCTTGTTTTTGTCAGGTTTATCAAAGATTGTATAGTTGTATGTATGTTGTGTTGCCTCCGGTGCCTCTGTTTTGTTCCATTGGTCTATATCTCTGTTTTGGTACCAGTACCATGCTGTTTTGATTACTGTAGCCTTGTAGTATAGTTTGAAATCCAGTACTGTGATGCCCCCCGCTGTGTTCTTTTTGCTTAGAATTGACTTGGCTATGCGGGCTCTCTTTTGGCTCCATATGAAGTTCATGGTGGTTTTTTCCAGTTCTGTGAAGAAAGTCAATGGTAGCTTGATGGGGATAGCGTTGATTCTGTAAATTACTTTGGGCAGTATAGCCATTTTTACGATATTAATTCTTCCTAACCATGAACATGGAATGTTTCTCCATCTGTTTGTGTCCTCTCTTATTTCGTTGAGCAGTGGATTGTAGTTCTCCTTGAAGAGGTCCCTTACGTTCCTTGTGAGTTGTATTCCAAGGTATTTTATTCTTTTTGTAGCAATTGCGAATGGCAGTTCGCTCTTGATTTGGCTTTCTTTAAGTCTGTTATTGGTGTAGACGAATGCTTGTGATTTTTGCACATTGATTTTATATCCTGAGACTTTGCTGAAGTTGTTTATCAGTTTCAGGAGTTTTTGGGCTGAGGTGATGGGGTCTTCTAGGTATACTATCATGTCGTCTGCAAATAGAGACAATTTGGCTTCCACCTTTCCTATTTGAATACCCTTTATTTCTTTTTCTTGCCTGATTGCTCTGGCTAGAACTTCCAGTACTATATTGAATAGGAGTGGTGAGAGAGGGCATCCTTGTCTAGTGCCAGATTTCAAAGGGAATGCTTCCAGTTTTTGCCCATTAAGTATGATATTGGCTGTTGGTTTGTCATAAATAGCTTTTATTACTTTGAGATACATTCCATCGATACCGAGTTTATTGAGGGTTTTTAGCATAAAGGGCTGTTGAATTTTGTCAAATGCCTTCTCTGCGTCAATTGAGATAATCATGTGGTTTTTGTTTTTGGTTCTGTTTATGTGGTGAATTACGTTGATAGACTTGCGTATGTTGAACCAGCCTTGCATCCCCAGGATGAATCCTACTTGATCATGATGAATAAGTTTTTTGATTTGCTGTTGCAATCAGCTTGCCAATATTTTATTGAAGATTTTTGCATCTATGTTCATCATGGATATTGGCCTGAAGTTTTCTTTTCTCGTTGGGTCTCTGCCTGGTTTTGTTATCAGGATGATGTTGGTCTCATAAAATGATTTGGGAAGGATTCCCTCTTTTTGGATTGTTTGAAATAGTTTTAGAAGGAATGGTACCAGCTCCTCCTTGTGTGTCTGGTAGAATTCGGCTGTGAACCCGTCTGGACCTGGGCCTTTTTTGTGAGGTAGGCTCTTAATTGCTGCCTCGACTTCAGACCTTGTTATTGGTCTATTCATAGTTTCAGCTTCCTCCTGGTTTAGGCTTGGGAGGACACAGGAGTCCAGGAATTTATCCATTTCTTCCAGGTTTACTAGTTTATGCGCATAGAGTTGTTTGTAATATTCTCTGATGATGGTTTGAATTTCTGTGGAATCTGTGGTGATTTCCCCTTTATCATTTTTTATTGCATCTATTTGGTTGTTCTCTCTTTTCTTTTTAATCAATCTGGCTAGTGGTCTGTCTATTTTGTTGATCTTTTCAAAAAACCAGCTCTTAGATTTATTGATTTTTTGAAGGGTTTTTCGTGTCTCAATCTCCTTCAGCTCAGCTCTGATCTTAGTAATTTCTTGTCTTCTGCTGGGTTTTGAGTTTTTTTGATCTTGCTCCTCTAGCTCTTTCAATTTTGACGATAGGGTGTCAATTTTGGATCTCTCCATTCTCCTCATATGGGCACTTATTGCTGTATACTTTCCTCTAGAGACTGCTTTAAATGTGTCCCAGAGGTTCTGGCACGTTGTGTCTTCATTCTCATTGGTTTCGAAGAACTTCTTTATTTCTGCCTTCATTTCGTTGTTTACCCAGTCAACATTCAAGAGCCAGTTGTTCAGTTTCCATAAAGCTGTGCGGTTCTGGGTCGGTTTCTGAATTCTGAGTTCTAACTTGATTGCACTATGGTCTGAGAGGCTGTTTGTTATGATTTCAGTTGTTTTGCATTTGTTGAGCAGTGCTTTACTTCCAATTATGTGGTCAGTTTTAGAGTAGGTGTGATGTGGTGCTGAGAAGAATGTGTATTCTGTGGATTTGGGGTGGAGAGTTCTGTAAATGTCCACCAGGTTTGCTTGCTCCAGGTCTGAGTTCAAGCCCTGGATATCCTTGTTGATTTTCTGTCTGGTTGATCTGTCTAGTATTGACAGTGGAGTGTTAAAGTCTCCCACTATTATTGTGTGGGAGTCTAAGTCCTTTTGTAAGTCATTAAGAACTTGCCTTATGTATCTGGGTGCTCCTGTGTTGGGTCCATATATGTTTAGGATCGTTAGCTCTTCTTGTTGTATCGATCCTTTTACCATTATGTAATGGCCTTCTTTGTCTCTTTTGATCTTTGTTGCTTTAAAGTCTATTTTATCAGAGATGAGAATTGCAACTCCTGCTTTTTTTTGCTCTCCATTAGCTTGGTAAATCTTCCTCCATCCCTTTATTTTGAGCCTTTGTGTATCCTTGCATGTGAGATGGGTTTCCTGGATACAGCACACTGATGGGTTTTGGATTTTTATCCAATTTGCCAGTCTGTGTCTTTTGATTGGTGCATTTAGCCCATTTACATTTAGGGTTAATATTGTTATGTGTGAATTTGATACTGCCATTTTGATGCTAAGTGGCTGTTTTGCCTGTTAGCTGTTGTAGATTCTTCATTATGTTGAAGCTCTTTAGCATTCAGTGTGATTTTGGAATGGCTGGTACTGATTGATCCTTTCTATTTGTAGTGACTCTTTTAGGAGCTCTTGTAAAGCAGGCCTGGTGGTGACAAAATCTCTGAGTACTTGCTTGTTCGCAAAGGAATTTATTCTTCCTTCACTTCTGAAGCTCAGTTTGGCTGGATATGAAATTCTGGGTTGAAAGTTCTTTTCTTTAAGAATGTTGAATATTGGCCCCCACTCTCTTCTGGCTTGTAGTGTTTCTGCCGAGAGATCTGCTGTGAGTCTGATGGGCTTCCCTTTGTGGGTGACCCGACCTTTCTCTCTGGCTGCCCTTAGTATTCTCTCCTTTATTTCAACCCTGTTGAATCTGACGATTATGTGCCTTGGGGTTGCTCTTCTTGCAGAATATCTTTGTGGTGTTCTCTGTATTTCCTGCAATTGAGTGTTGGCTTGTCTTGCTAGGTGGGGGAAATTTTCCTGGATGATGTCCTGAAGAGTATTTTCCAGCTTGGATTCATTCTCTTCGTCCCCTTTTGGTACACCTATCAAACGTAGGTTAGGTCTTTTCACATAGTCCCACATTTCTTGGAGACTTTGTTCATTCCTTTTTGCGCGTTTTTCTCTGATCTTGGTTTCTCGTTTTATTTCATTGAGTTGGTCTTCGACTTCAGATATTCTTTCTTCTGCTTAGTCAATTCGGCTATTGAAACTTGTGTTTGCTTCGCGAAGTTCTCGTATTGTGTTTTTCAGCTCCTTTAATTCATTCATATTCCTCTCTAAGGTATCCATTCTTGTTATCATTTCCTCGAATCTTTTTTCAAATCTTTTTTCAAGGTTCTTAGTTTCTTTGCATTGATTTAATACATGATCTTTTAGCTCACAAAAGTTTCTCATTATCCATCTTCTGAAGTCTAATTCCGTCATTTCGTCACAGTCATTCTCCGTCCAGCTTTGCTCCCTTGCTGGTGAGGAGTTTTGGTCTTTTCTAGGAGGCGAGGTGTTCTGGTTTCGGGTGTTTTCCTCCTTTTTGCGCTGGTTTCTTCCCATCTTTGTGGATTTGTCCGCTGGTCGTCTGCGTAGTTGCTGACTTTTCGTTTGGGTCTCTGAGTGGACACCTAGATTGTTGATGATGAAGTATTTCTGTTGCTTGGTTTTCCTTCTACCAGTCTAGCCCCTTCGCTGTACGACTGCTGAGGTCCGCTCCAGACCCTGCTTGTCTGGGGTGCACCTCTAGTAGCTGTGGCACAGCGAGGGATGCTACCAGTTTCTTTTTCTGCTCTCTTTGTCCCAGGATGATGCCTGCCTAATGTCAGTCTTTTGGATATAGAGGGGTCAGGGAGCTGCTTGAGGAGACAGTTTGTACTTTATAGGGGTTTAATTGCTGAGCTGTGTGCTCTGTTGTTCCTTCAGGGCTGTTAGGCTGCTATGTTTTATTCTGCTGCAACAGAGCTCTTTAAAAACCCCTTTTTTTTTTTTTTTTTTTTTCTCAAATGCTCTGTGTTGAGGGGTTTGGGCTTTATTTTTGGATGTCCGATCAGGTGTCCTGCCCAGCTAGAAGGCAGACTAGCCACTGTTTGGCTGCCGAGGCTCCGCCCTGCTGTTGTGTGATTCGCGCTGTTCCTGCCGGCTCTGCTGTGGTCTCCGCCACGCCCTGCAGCGGAGTCTCTTCGTTGTAGCGTGTTGCCTCAGCAACGGCAGGCTGCCTCAGCAGGGGGCGTGTATCTCAGTAGGGACGGGTTGCCTCGGCAACGGCTGGCTGCATCAGCAATGGGCGTGTGTCTCAGTTGGGGAGGGTTGCCTCGGCAACGGCTGGCTGCGTCAGCAGTGGGCGTGTATCTCAGTTGGGGCGGGTTGCCTCGGCAACGGCTGGCTGCGTCAGCAGTGGGCGTGTATCTCAGTTGGGGCGGGTTGCCTCGGTAGTGGTGGACGCCCCTCCCCCACAGAGCGTCTCGGACCGTCTGCTCGGGATAGTTTGAAATCGCGGTTTTGTTCGTCCCACTGTGTATCCCAATCCCTGCAATCCCCTGGGCTGGCCTACTGTCCAAGTCTCATTCAGTCTCAAGTCCAGCCCTCTCAAGTCTCAGGTTGCCGGTTCAACAGGGCACCCGGACAAGCGCGCCCTGTGGGGATTGCTGGGTAGGGCCGGCCGCCACCGCCCCGGCTGCCGGCTTCGCCAGGCAGACCTACTGCCTGGCGTCCCGTGTCTTTTTTATACTTGGGAGTTTCCCCGTTCTGTGGGCAACAAAGATCAGTCTGGAAATGCCGCTCTGACTCACCGTTTGCGGATTCAACGAGAAGAGCTCCAATCCTGGGTTGTTCTCACAGCGCCATCTTGAGTCCTCCACCTCCCCTTCAACTTCTTTTGCAGCCCCTCCTCCACCTCCAACCATCAGTGTTAGGATTTCAACCTCTGTGCTCATGAGTGACTTGGTCACTTTCTGGAAAAAACTTCATGATGACTCTCAAGTTTATATTTCCACCATAACTTACTCCTAAACCTTATACAACTACTTCTGAAGTCCCACAAGCAATTGAAATTTACAATGTCCCCAAATCCTTATTTCCTCCTTTTCCCCACTCCCATCTATTTTGCATGTCTAGGTGACCGCCTGCACCCAATCTTGAGTCGCCTCTTTCTCGCTAGGTGAAAAAGTTCCTGAGGTCTATATAATAAATACCTGGTTCTCTCCTATTCTCCATTTCTGATATTGCAGCACCTGTTCATACTCAACCTCCTCCTCTTCCTCCTCCTCCTCCTCCTTCTTCTTCTTTCTTCCTTCTTCTCCTTCTCCTTCTCTTTCTACTTCTTTTTTTGCTTTTCTTACTGTGATACAGTTTATATGCAGTATAATTCACACTTTTAAGTGTATAGATAATTCTATGAGTTTTGACAAATGCTTATAGTTGTGTTACCACAACCACAATCTAAATATGCAACACGTTCCATCACCCCACAAAAAGCTCTCCCATGTTCATCTATAGTCAGCCCCTTTTCCTACCCTCAGCGCCTGGAAACCACTGATCTGTTTTCTATCCTTACAGTTTTTCTTCTTCTAGAATGTCATATATATATGGAATTATAAAGTATGCAATCTTGAGTCTGGTATCTTTCACTCAGCATAATAAATGTGAGACTTATCCATGTAGTTGTAGGCATCTGTAATTCATTCCTTTTGACTGCATAGATACATTAGTTTGTTTATCTATTTACCAGTTGAAGAACATTACTTTGTTTTCAGTTTTTGGCAACTGTGAATAAAACCACTATAAACATTCATGTTTAGGTTTCCATGTGAACACAGTTTTCATTTCACTTGGGTTAATAACAAGTAGTGGGATTGTTGGGTCATATGATAAGTACATGTATAATTTTATTAAAAAAACTACAAAACTATTTTACAAAGTGGCTGATCCATCTTGTTTTCTCACCAGTGATGTTTGAGAGCTCTAGATGCTCTGCATCCATGTCCTCACTTAGTATTACCAGTTTTATATTCTTATTTTTAGCCAATCTAAGAGATGTGTAGTGGTATCTCATTGTGGTTTTAATTTCATTTCATTCAATGATTAATGACATTAAGCATATTTTCATGTGCTTATTTGCCATCCATAGATCCTCTTTGGTGAAGCATTTGTTCCCATCTTTGCGCCCTCTTTCACCTTAAACAAATGAATTGTTTTTCTGTTATTAGGTTTTTAAGAGCTGGTATATATTCTGGAGGCAAGTCCTTTATCAGATAAAGGACTGTGTTTTGCAAAAGTTTTCTCCCAATCTGTAGTTTGTCTTTTTGTTTTCTTAAGTGTCTTTAGGCCAGGTGCAGTGGTTCATTGCTGTAATCCCAGGACTTCTGGAGGCAGAGTTGGGTGGATTGCTTGACTTCAGGAGTTCAAGACCAGCCTGGGTAAGATGACAAAACCCTGACTCTACAAAAAATATAATAATTATCTGAGTGTGATGGTGCATGTCTATAAGTCCAGCTACTTGTGGGGCTGAGGCAGGAGAATTGCTTGAGCCCAGGAGGTTGAGGCTACAGTGAGCCATGTTCATGTCACTGCACTCCAGCCTGGGTGACAAGAGCAAGACCCTGTCTCAAAAAAAAAAGTTGTCTTTAATAAACTTTTTATTTCCAGATGATTATAGATTTGATGCAATTGTGAAAAATAAAACAGCGAGAACTAATGTACCTGTCTCTCAGTTTTCCCCAATGGTAACATCTTGCATAACTATATATCAAAATCAGGGAATTGACATTGATTCAATCCATCAATCTTATTTAATTTTATTTGACTTTTGCCAGTTTTATGTGTGGTTATTTGAATAAACACACGTGTATGTATTCTGTTCTATGCAGAGCTATCACATGTGTAGATTTCTGTGACCACCATCACAGTCAAGATACAGAAGAGCCCATCAAAAGGATATCTTTTATAACCATACCCTGCACACCTCCTTGGCAACCACTAATTTCTCTCCATCTCTATAATTTTGTCATTTCATGAATGTTATACAAACAGAACCATACAATATTTAACCTTTGAGTCTGGCTTTTTTTCTTGAAACATAATTCCCTGAAAATTCATTCCAATTTGTTACATGTATCAACACTTCCTCCCTTTTTAATTGCTGAATGGTATTCCATGTTTTTTTAACCATCAGCTGAAGGACATCTGGGTTTTTTCCAGTTTGGGGCTTTTACAAATAAAGGTGCTATAAACTATAAACACACATGTGTAGGTTTTTGTGTGACTCTTGAGCACACACAAAAAAATGTATGCTCATTTTCATTTATCTGAGATATATGCTTTAGAGTCCAATTGCTGTGTGTTAGAGTAGCTGCACCTTTAGTTTTGAAAGAAACTGTCAAACTGTTTTCCAAAGTGGCTGTACCTTTATACAGTGTGTGTTTTACATCATACATTCCCACCAGTAAAGTACAACTGATTCAGTTTCTCGACATCTTTGTCAGCATCTGGTGTTGCCACTTTTTGTTTTTAGCCATTCTGATAGATGAATAGTGATGTCTCATTGTGGTTTTAATTTATATTTCTCATGTGGATAATAATGTTGACTATCTTGTCATGTTCTAACAGTGTTTGAAAAGCTCATCCTGTCTTGCCATGCCTATTGCATGGGAAACAGTCCCTTTCGTCCAGTTATATCCTTTTCCAAAACAGAGCTAGCCCACTTCTACTTACATCATAGCACAGCTTGTATTCCTCGGTTTTGATTTCCTGTTGAAAATCTGTTTCCGTGTCACCTGAAAGGCCTTGTGAAGAAAAAAAAATCTATCTCCCTTTTCAGACAGTGATCTCCAAGTGGGCCGGAGCAGTTTTGCAATCTCGGCTCACTGCAGCTTCGACCTCCTGGGCTGGGGCGATCCTCCCGCCTCAACCTCCGGATTAGCTGGGATACAGGCGTGCCACCATGCCTGGCTAACTTTTGCATTTTTTCGTAGAGACGGGGTCTCACTATGCTGCCCAGGCTGGTCTCAACCTCCTGGGCTCCAAGTGATCCTCCCACCTCGGCTTCCCCAAAACTGCCGGGATTACAAGCGTGAGCCACCGCGCGCGGCCCAGTGCTGTATTCTTTTAAAAGGCAAGGGCGTGGAGAAAAAAAATGGGTGAAGGAGCGGGGCGGGACAAGGTATGGTGGTTGTCCCCCTTTCAACCACTGTCCAGGCCTACACGGGCGCCCAGAGCTCACAGCCCAGAGGCTCGCTCATGCGCATGCGCAGCGCTCTTCCCCCCCCCCCGCCCCACCCCAACCCCTGGCCACGCCCCTTAGTGGCTCCCTTAGCGTCACGACCAATTAAGGAAGGAGGCGGGATCCCGGCTGCCACGGTGCTCACTGGGTAGTGTCCCTAGCTACTGTTGCTAAGACTGTGGGTCGCCTGAGGTGGTGGGAGTTAGTTTTGGCAACCGGTGCCTGAGAGAAGTCGAGGGTCATTGCAGAGCCAGGAAGGAGATGGTGAAGCAGACGATCCAGATATTCGCGAGGGTGAAACCCCCAGTCCGGAAGCACCAACAAGGGGTACGGGCTGGAGCCTCCGGGGCGCCGGCGCGGCGGGGCCTCCTGGGCCGGGGTCGGGCGGCACGCGAAGGGGCTGGGCTGAGGTGAGGGGCTTGCCGGCCGGCTTCCCGCACACACCGACCGGGGCGCCCTGTAGCCGCGAAGACGCCGGCGCACTGCAGTCAGGGACGCGACCGACAGCCAGGCCACTCCCACCTGGCACGGCGCAGACCCTGCACGGAGTTTTCACACTAATGCCGTGTTCAGTATGCCTGTATAGTGTGCTCTTCAACTACACATAAGCACTTACTGCACCTTTCTGGGAAACTCACGCAGCACCGCACACGCAGATACACTCAAAGGTACGTTTTGGCACTCGGAGAAAACGTGCAAGCAAGAGATGCAAGTTTGTGTACGTCTGAAATAATACAAATATAGATAGACACAATTGCACGAAGCATACATATATTTAGTACTTTGCACCCAGTGGGACCTCAGTAATTTGTTGACTCTGTTGTCATTCTCCAACATAAACGTGAACTTTTACATATGCTCCTTGTATTGATAGATACAGGTAGATCCAGATAGATACATCCTGACCCAAAGAATACGTATGTGTACTTCATTCAGAAACCGTTAACTAAATATTTACTAGGTACTTCCTCTAGTGTGCTAAATTCAGAAAGGTACAAAGATGGTTAAGACATTGCCCTGGCTCTAAGCAATGATATTTTGTATGCTTCTTAAATGTTTCAAAACATTCTCTCTTCTACCTAGAAGGGAGCATAGTCATTCTTATGTATTTTGATAAATGGCCACCTGAAGTGCTTTATCTGTATTATCTTTCATTCTCACAAAAACCCTGCAAGGTTAGTGTCTTCTTCCTCATTTTACAGATTAGGAAACTGAGTCTCAGGTTAAATAATGTGACCAAGGCATCCACCTGGTGAGTGGCAGAGCTGTAATTTTAATTAAGGATTTTTGATTCCAAAGCTATCTGCTCTTTGGAAACTTTTTTTTCCCTTTTTTTTTAGTAGTAAAATGTTAACTCCTAAATTCCCAAAGTGAGAATTTAAGCAAGGGCAGTTTGGGTCATATTTATGAAGTGGGCATATAAATAATATTGTATTCCTATTCCATATATATATATATGTTTAGTGGAACACCATAGCATCTCATGATTAAGCATTTGCCTCGTATAATTCATGTATTTAAAACAGGAATAAAGTCGTGTAGAATGAATCATGGTTATCTTCCCATATTCTTTCCTCTAATAATCACTTACATGGATTTCTTTTTAGAGTGCATCATATGTAAAGAGTGTATTATAGGTAACATTTCCCCTCAGACTCTTAGCTTAAACTGTTGAGCTTATCTACATGGGCTCAGCAGTCATAGCACAGGCTGGGATAAGGTCAAAAGTGAGAATGGGTAGGGGTACATTTTTTTATTGCATTTTAGGTTTTGGGGTACATGTGCAGAACATGCAAGATAGTTGCATAGGTACATACGTGGCAGTGTGATTTGCTGTCTTCCTCCCCTTCACCCACATCTGGCATTTCTCCCCACGCTAACCCTCCCCAGCTTCCCCCCCATGCTGTCCCTCCCCATTCCCCCCAATAGACCCCAGTGTGTAGTGCTCCCCTCCCTGTGTCCATGTGTTCTCATTGTTCATCACCTACCTATGAGTGAGAATCTGTGGTATTTCATTTTCTGTTCTTGTGTCAGTTTGCTGAGAATGATGTTCGTCAGTTTCATCCATGTCCCTACAAAGGACACGAACTCATCGTTTTTGATGGCTGCATAATATTCCATGGTGTATATGTGCCACATTTTTCCAGTCCAGTCTATCATCGATGGGCATTTGGGTTGGTTCCAGGTCTTTGCTATTGTAAGCAGTGCTGCAATGAACATTCGTGTGCATGTGTCCTTATAGTAGAACGATTTAGAGTCCTTTGGATATATACCCAGTAATGGGATTGCTGGGTCAAATGGAATTTCTATTTCTAGGTCCTTGAGGAATCACCACACTGTCTTCCACAATGGTTGAACTAATTTACACTCCCACCAGCAGTGTAAAAGAGTTCCTATTTCTCCACATCCTCTCCAGCATCTTTGTCTCCAGATTTTTTAATGATCACCATTCTAACTGGCGTGAGATGGTATCTCAATGTAGTTTTGATTTGCATTTCTCTGATGACCAGTGATGATGAGCATTTTTTCATGTTTGCTGGCCTCATGTATGTCTTCTTTTGTAAAGTGTCTGTTCATATCCTTTGCCCATTTTTGAATGGACTTGTTTGTTTTTTTCCTGTAAATCTGTTTGAGTTCTTTATAAATTCTGGATATCAGCCCTTTGTCAGATGGGCAAACTGCAAAATTTTTTTCCCATTCTGTTGGTTGCTGATTCACTCTCGTGACTGTTTCTTTTGCCGTGCAGAAGCTGTGGAGTTTGATTAGGTCCCATTTGTCTATTTTGGCTTTTGCTGCCAGTGCTTTTGGTGTTTTGGTCAAGAAGTCCTTGCCTACTCCTATGTCCTGAATGGTTTTGCCTAGATTTTCTTCTAGGGTTTTTATCGTGCCAGGTCTTATGTTTAAGTCTTTAATCCATCTGGAGTTAATTTTAGTGTACTGTGTCAGGAAGGGGTCCAGTTTCTGCTTTCTGTACATGGCTAGCCAGTTTTCCCAACACCATTTATTAAACAGGGAATCCTTTCCCCATTGCTTGTTTTTGTCAGGTTTATCAAAGATTGTATGGTAGTAGATATATTTTGTTGCCTCCAATGCCTCTGTTCTGTTCCATTGGTCTATATCTCTGTTTTGGTACCAGTACCATGCTGTTTTGATTAATGTAGCCTTGTAGTATAGTTTGAAATCCAGTAGTGTGATGCCCCCCGCTGTGTTCTTTTTGCTTAGAATTGACTTGGCTATGCGGGCTCTCTTTTGGTTCCATATGAAGTTCATGTTGGTTTTTTCCAGTTCTGTGAAGAAAGTCAATGGTAGCTTGATGGGGATAGTGTTGAGTCTGTAAATTACTTTGGGCAGTATGGCCATTTTCACGATATTGATTCTTCCTAACCGTGAACATGGAATGTTTCTCCATCTGTTTGTGTCCTCTCTTATTTCGTTGAGCAGTGGTTTGTAGTTTTCCTTGAAGAAGTCCCTTACGTTCCTTGTTAGTTGTATTCCTAGATATTTTATTCTCTTTGTAGCAATTGTGAATGGTAGTTCGTTCTTGATTTGGCTCTCTTTAAGTCTATTATTGGTGTATAGAAACGCTTGTGATTTTTGCACATTGATTTTATATCCTGAGACTTTGCTTAAGTTGCTTATCAGTTTCAGGAGTTTTTGGGTGGAAACAATGGGGTCTTCTAGATATACTATCATGTCGCCTGCAAATAGAGACAATTTGGCTTCCTCCTTTCCTATTTGAATACCCTTTATTTCTTTTTCTTGCCTGATTGCTCTGGCTAGAACTTCCAGTACTATATGGAATAGGAGTGGTGAGAGAGGGCATCCTTGTCTAGTGCCGGATTTCAAAAGGAATGCTTCCAGTTTTTGCCCATTCAGTATGATATTGGCTGTTGGTTGTCGTAAATAGCTTTTATTACTTTGAGATACATTCCATCAATACCAAGTTTATTGAGGGCTTTTAGCATAAAGGGCTGTTAAATTTTGTCAAAGGCCTTCTCTGCATCAATTGAGATAATCATGTGGTTTTTGTTTTGGTTCTGTTTATGTGGTGAATTACATTTATAGACTTGCATATGTTGAACCAGCCTTGCATCCCTGGGATGAATCCTACATGATCATGATGGATAAGCTTTTTGATGTGCTGTTGCAATCGGCTTGCCAGTATTTTATTGAAGATTTTTGCATCTATGTTCATCATGGATATTGGCCTGAAGTTTTCTTTTCCTGTTGAGTCTCTGCCGTGTTTTGGTATCAGGATGATGTTGGTCTCATAAAATGATTTGGGAAGGATTCCCTCTTTTTGGATTATTTGGAATAGTTTCAGAAGGAATGGTAACAGTTCCTCTTTGTTTGTCTGGTAGAATTCGGGTGTGAACCCATCTGGACCTGGGCTTTTTTTGTGTGGTAGGCTCTTAATTGCTGCCTCAACTTCAGACCTTGTTATTGGTCTATTCATGGTTTTGGCTTCCTCCTGGTTTAGGCTTGGGAGGACACAAGTGTCCAGGAATTTATCCATTTCTTCCAGGTTTACTAGTTTATGTGCATAGAGTTGTGTGTAATATTCTCTGATGATGGTTTGAATTTCTGTGGAATCTGTGGTGATTTCCCCTTTATTTTTTATTGCATCTATTTGGTTATTCTCTCTTTTCTTTTTTATCAATCTGGCTAGTGGTCTGTCTATTTTGTTGATCTTTTCAAAAACCAGCTCTTGGATTTATTGATTTTTTTTGAAGGGTTTTTCGTGTCTCTATCTCCTTCAGTTCAGCTCTGATCTTAGTTATTTCTTGTCTTCTGCTAGGTTTTGAGTGTTTTTGATCTTGTTCCTCTAGCTCTTTCAATTTTGATGATAAGGTGTCAATTTTGGATCTCTCCACTCTTCTCATGTGGGCACTTATTGCTATATATTTTCCTCTAGAGACTGCTTTAAACATGTCCCAGAGATTCTGGTATGTTGTGTCTCTGTTCTCATTGGTTTTGAAGAACTTCTTTATTTCTGCCTTCATTTCATTGTTTATCCAGTCAACATTCAAGAGCCAGTTGTTCAGTTTCCATGAAACTGTGCGGTTCTGAGTTAGTTTCTGAATTCTGAGTTCTAACTTGATTGCACTGTGGTCTGAGAGACTGTTTGTTATGATTTCAGTTGTTTTGCATTTGCTGAGGAGTGCTTTGCTTCCAATTATGTGGTCAATTTTAGAGTAGGTGTGATGTGGTGCTGAGAAGAATGTATATTCTGTGGATTTGGGGTGGAGAGTTCTGTAAATGTCTATCAGCTTTGCTTGTTCCAGGTCTGAGTTCAAGTCCTGGATGTCCTTGTTAACTTTCTGTCTGGTTGATCTGTCTAATATTGACAGTGGAGTGTTAAAGTCTCCCACTATTATTGTGTGGGAGTCTAAGTCTCTTTGCAAGTCATTAAGAACTTGCCTTATACATCTGGGTGCTCCTGTATTGGGTCCATATATATTTAGGATCATTAGTTCTTCTTGTTGTATCGATCCTTTTACCATTGTAATGTCCTTCTTTGTCTTTTTTGATCTTTGTTGCTTTAAAGTCTATTTTATCAGAGACGAGAATTGCAACTCCTGCTTTTTTTGCTCTCCATTTACTTGGTAAATCTTCCTCCATCCCTTTATTTTGAGCCTTTGTGTATCTTTGCATGTGAGATGGGTTTCCTGGATACAGCACACCGATGGGTTTTGGCTTTTTATCCAATTTGCCAGTCTGTGTCTTTTGATTGGTGCATTTAGTCCATTTACATTTAGGGTTAATATTGTTATGTGTGAATTTGATACTGCCATTTTGATGCTAGCTGGTTTTGCCCGTTAGTTGATGCAGATTCTTCATTTTGTTGATGCGCTTTAGCATTTGGTATGTTTTTGGAATGGCTGGTACTGGTTGTTCCTTTCTATGTGTAGTGCCTCTTTCAGGAGCTCTCGTAAAGCAGGCCTGGTGGTGAGAAAACCTCTGAGTACTTGCTTGTTTGCAAAGGATTTTATTTTTCCTTCACTTCTGAAGCTCAGTTTGGCTGGATATGAAATTCTGGGTTGAACGTTCTTTTCTTTAAGGATGTTGAATATTGGCCCCCACTCTCTCTGGCTTGTAGGGTTTCTGCCAAGAGATCTACTGTGAGTCTGATGGGCTTCCCTTTGTGGGTGACCTTTCTCTCTGGCTGCCCTTAGCATTTTCTCCTTCATTTCAACCCTGGCGAATCTGACCATTATGTGCCTTGGGGTTGCTCTTCTTATGGAATATCTTTGTGGTATTCTCTGTATTTCCTGGACTTGAATATTGGCCTGCCTTACTAGGTTGGGGAAATTTTCCTGGATAATATCCTGAAGAGTATTTTCCAGCTTGGATTCATTCTCTTTGTCACATTCAGGTACATTTATCAAATGTAAATTTGGTCTCTTCACATAGTCCCACATTTCTTGGAGACTTTGTTCATTTTTTTTGCACTTTTTTCTCTTATCTTGGCTTATCGTTTTATTTCATTGAGTTGATCTTCAACTTCTGATATTCTTTCTTCTGCTTGTTCAATTCGGCAGTTGAAACTTGTGCATGCTTCGCAAAGTTCTCATGTTGTGTTTTTCAGCTCCTTCAATTCACTCATATTCCTCTCTAGGTTGTCCATTCTTGTTATCATTTCCTCAAATCTTTTTTCAAGGTTCTTAGTTTCTTTGCATTGATTTAGGACATGTTCTTTTAGCTCATGGAAGTTTCTTATTATCCACCTTCTATAGTCTGATTCCGTCATTTCATCACACTCATTCTCCTTCCAGCTTTGTTCCCTTGCTGGTGAGGAGTTGTGGTCTCTTGTAGCAAGCGAGGTGTTCTGGTTTCAGGTGTTTTCCTCCTTTTTGCACTGGTTTCTTCCCATCTTTGTGGATTTATCCACCTGGCCTCCAAGTAGTTGCTGATTTTCTGATATGGTCTCTGAGTGGACATCCAGATTGTTGATGATGAAGTATTTCTGTTTCTTAGTTTTCCTTCTAACAGTCTGGCCCCTCTGCTGTAGGACTGCTTGAGGTCCACTCCAGGCCCTGCTTGCCTGGGGAACACCTGTAGCAGCTCGGAACCGTGAGGGTTGCTACCCATTTCTTTTGCTATCTTTGTCCCTGAATGATGCCCACCAAATGTCAGTCTGATCAATCCTTTATGAGGTGACTCTTTGGATATACAGGGGTCAGGGAGCTGCTTGAGGAGATTGTCTGTACTTTATAGGAACTCAAGTGCTGAGCTGTGAGCTCCGTTGTTCATTCAGGGCTCCTACGCAGGTACATTTAAGTCTCCTGCAGCAGAACTCATAAAGCCCCCTTTTTTTCCTCAGGTGCTCTGTCCCAGGGAGTTAGGGCTTTATTTATGAGTATTCGTTGCACTGTCCTGCCCAGCAAGGAGGCAGTCTAATCACTGCTTGCCTGTAGTGGCTATGCTGAGCTGCTGTGGGCTCCACCCTGTTGCCGTGGGCTCTGCCCTGTTGCTGTGGGCTCTGCCCTGCTGTCGTGGGCTCCGCCCTATTGCTGTGGGCTCCACCCTGCTGCAGTGTGTAATTCCCTGTAGTCCTGTTTATATGGGTGTGGTTAGAGCTGCCATGGTGATGATGGCCTGCCTCTGTAGTGGCGGACTCTCTCTGTTATGGCGGGTTGCCTTGGCACCGGCAGGCTGCATCAGCAATGGCAGTGTACCTCTGTAGGGGTCAAGTGCCTCGATAATGGTGGACGCCCCTCCCCCTCCAAGCTGCACCGTGCTGGGTTCAGCTGTGCTTGCTGTGAAACTCTTAACCCCAAGCGTTTCCAATTGCGGTTTTGTTTGTTTTTGTAGGGGTGGGACCCACTGAGCCTGATCTCCTGGCTCCCTGCCTCAGAGCCCCCTTTTTTTTTTAAGTTGAATGGTTGACTCTCTCCCAGGTGTTCCAGTCCCCTGCTGAAAGGGCGTCGGGATCTGTGTGATTTCCTGTGTAGCGACCCACTGCGCGGGCTGGAATCACGTCACTGCCCGGAAATCTCCTGGCCTGCCTTTCTGTTTAAGTCCTGTTTAATCAGATGAATGTTCTAATCTGCCTTCCGAAATCTCCAATTGCCAGTTTAACAGGGCAACCAAACCAGTGTGCTTTGTATGGAGTGCCGCTGCGCTGTGGCCCCGGCCCACACAGCCGTGCCGGCCAAACAGCCGGGCTGGCAGCCTGTGTGGCTCCTACACCTGGGAATCTCCTGGTCTGTGGGCAATAAAGATCTGCCTGGAAATGCGGCATCCACTCACCATCTGCAGATTCACTGGGAGCTGCAATCGTGAGTTGGTCCTACAGCACCATCTTCTCCTTTTTTCCCGGGGTACATTTTTATGACTAAGGCTAGAAAATGGCTTTTCTAAAAATGACTAAGGCTCAGTGAAGTAGATGGAGAGTCTTGGATTTAATATTGAACTTTCTTTTCTCTTAAAATGCAGTGTTTGCATATTTTAATGTGCCTCATTTTGTATTTCTTTGGTGAGTCTGTAGAGTGGATTGTTTGATCCTCCAGAAGCAGTTTTAGGTGTCATATTTTTAGGCATCACACACACACACAAAGAGAATGGGAATGAATAAATATTGAATTACTATATCCCTGTTCTCCCTTAAAAAACCCATATTTAATGCCATATCTTCTCGTCCAAAAAAGATTGTAGAGTTCTTTCTCTGACTAGACATTCTTTTTGTAGTATTTGAGAGTGACTCAAAAGGTTTTTTTTCTTTTCTCTTCATTTTGTAGCTTCATTACCTTGTTACTTGTGTTCTTTAAGGCATCATAAAGTAAATTATAATAACAGAGATTAATAAAAACTATATATAAATGAATCTCTGGTAGTTTTAACAGTGGTAATGCTTTTCATTCGTACAGTGCTTTAAACATTTCAAAACATTTTCATATTCATCTTTGCATTTGTTCTGTTTTTCTAAAAAAATATCTTCCCTATCAAATAATATTTTTATGATTGGTTGGGTGCGGTGGCTCATGCCTGTAATCCAAGCACTTTGGAAGGCTGAGGCGGGCAGATCACAAGGTCAAGAGGTCTAGACCAACCTAGCCAACATGATGAAACACCATATCTACTAAAAATAGAAAAATTAGCTGGTTGCAGTCCCAGCTACTTAGGAGGCGAGGCAGGAGGATCACTTGAACCTGGGAGGCAGCAGTTGCAGTGAACCGAGATTGCACCACTGCACCCCAGCCTGTCAACAGAGTGAAACTCCATCACACACAATATATATGTGTGTGTGTATATATATATATATATACACACACACATACACATACACACACATATATGTAAAAATGATTTTGTATATATATAAAATGACTAAGGATAGAAAGCCAGTATTACACTAAACAAGTCATCTGGTTCTAAGGGAATTTTCTTAAGTCCTCAAAGAGTGTCTTAATCAGAATAATGAAGGGTCATTAACTGCAGTTAATATGGTTTTCTGTCTGCTGAGCAGAGAAATATAGAAATTTAAAAAATGGATGTAACCCCTCCCTCTTGCATGTTTCATGTATTATACACCCCCTTCACTCACCTGTCTGGCTATTAAACTTTTTTTTTTTAATATAGTGCCCAACGGGATATAGTTTTAAGACGTCTCTTGAGAAAACCTAGCCAGAAAGCCTTGAACCTGATGCCATTGCTTTCTACAAATAATTTATGTAATGACTTTTCTGCATGAATTCTTCACATTTGCAATGAGAGATTTCAATAAAAATACACTTAGGAAATCATTCAAACTTTCTGGAGATTTAGGGAGGCTTTTACTTGCTTAGGAATATGACTTTTCCCACATAATCAAACATCGAAATGGGTCTTAAACAGGAAGTATTGCCTGTTAGAAAGAATTTTTATTTCCTGGTAAAAGACAAGAAGCCTTATTTAAAAAAAAAAAAACAAAAAAAAAACCTCTAAACCTAATGACTAACTTTTTTTTTTTATTGTATAAAATACTTCCATTTCCATTACATCATTTGATCCCCACAGCAATCCTGTAAGGGAGGTAATTCTGTTTTCCTCATTTTATGTATAAGAAACCTCAATTCTGAAAGTGGTGGTTGGTCACACAGCTGGTAAATTGAGCTCAGTGTTGGACCGAAGTCTTGGGACACCAAATCTTATGCTTTTATTTATTCCACATGACCTCTTCATAGGCTTGACTCTTGATTTTCCTGGCCAATAAATGATGGAGTAGGAAACCAGGAAGAGAATGAGAGAACGTTATAGTCCTAAGGGTGTTGGGTAAGACCCTCTATTTCCATATCAGCTTAGAGAGGCTAAGGGATTTCTCCCAGGTCACTTTCTAATTAGTGACTGAGCTGGAATGAGAACCTTGATAATGACATCAAATACATGAATTGCATGTGTCTTTTGAATCTACATGCCTCTCATAAAATGCCTGAAAATGTCTCATGGAACCTTAGGCATCTTTGAACACAACTTGAATTAGAGCATTCTTGGAGAGCTATCTGAGATGGCTTTTATCTCTAGTATTTTGTAAATGCTCAGAAATGCTTATTGATTGTAGTAAAATGTTAACTCCTGATACATCATACTAAAGCAATACTTAGAAAAAAGGTTGCTTTCAGGGCTATTAGTTTCTCAATGATGGAAATAACAGAGATACTCAAATGCTCAAATGTGAATGTGAGATCATTCAAAGATGGATGATCAGACTTTGATACAGCATTAATTTAGGTTTCACCTGTGGTTCAGTTCCATCTATTTGTCTGAATCAACACACAGTTCAAAGAGAAAAATTATTCAAATGATATGATATTAAGACTTTTCAATCTTAAAAGATATAATGTTCATATCATTACAGGTCATAATAACATGGTCATAGTTCAAGCCATAATTTCACCATTTTATATCCATTTGTTGTCTTCACATTTGCAGATTTACTCCATAGACGAAGATGAAAAATTAATACCTAGCTTGGAAATTATTGTACCACGTGATTTGGCAGATGGGTTTGTGAATAATAAGCGAGAAAGCTATAAATTTAAGTAAGTTTGTCTTTCTCCTTTTTCATTTCTGTTTCATTATTGAACTAATTCTTGTACTGTGTTAATATTAATGTGAAATAATTAGCACTATTTCTTGTGGAAAATGCAACGCAGCTGTCTGTCTCACCTAGTAGATTGAACTCAAGTTGTTTTTTCCCTGCTGTGGCCAAGGTCAAAAAGAGTGTATATTTCTGTATCTGAGATTGTATTTCAAGATTCCAGCCTTTCTTGACTATCTCTGTTTATCTAGTGTTTTCCTACTCAACACACTGTGGTTTAGCACTTACAGAGAATTCCAATACATGACTAAACTTCACTGAAGGTAAGAACTGACAGTATCATCTGTGTGCTATGTAGGGGCTTTCCTTCTTTATAATATATATGATATTTGGACCTCATATGCACATATGTACACTCTATATATCTATGCTGTCCGATATAATAGCCACAAGCCACATGTGGTTCTTGAACACTTGAAATATGTCCAACCCGAACTGAGATGTGCTGTCAAGTATAAAACATATGAAAGATTTTTGAAGACTTAGTATGAAGAAAAAAGAATGTAAAATATCTCAAGACATTTTTCATATTGATTACTTACTGAAATTACAACATTTTGGTATATGAAACTTTTAACCTTGGTTAAAAGTAGATTGTTAAAATTAATTCCAGCTGCTTCATTTTGCTTCTTAAGTTTTTCTTTATTTAATTTTAATTTTTTTTTTTTTTTTTTTTTTGAGACAGAGTTTCACTCTTGTTACCCAGGCTGGAGTGCAGTGATGCAGTCTCGGCTCACCACAACCTCTGCCTCCTGGGTTCAGGCAATTCTCCTGCCTCAGCCTCCTGTTATTTTAAATTTTAAAGATGGGGTCCCACTCTTGTCTCCCAGGCTGGAGTGCAGTAGTGCAGTCATAGTTCACTGCAGCTTTGGGCTCCTGGCCTCCAGTGATCCTCCCACCTTAGCCTCCTTGATAGCTTGAACTACAGGTATACGCCACCATGCCCAACGAATCTTTTTGCTTTTTAAAAAACATGGCTACTAGAAAATTTTAAATTACATATGCTTTCACATTTATGGATGCCATGATATTTCTCTTGGGTAGTGCTAAACTATAATGGCTCAGTTGAAAAATACCAAACAGCTACCCTTGGATGGTCATCAGTGCCTTGGGTCTGAATACTCTTTTAGTAGCTAGGCCTTGAATGTAGGGAGTATAGCTACTTCACATTCTTTTTATTCTCCAGTTTCAGATTAATCTATTTCTTTTAATCTCCACTTTTGATTTCTGGAGAAGTTTGAGCCCAAATTAAATCCATCTTTGATCTCTGGCCCAAACTTTGGTGATGGATATCTGGATCCTCTGAAATAGTTCTAATTGTTCTCTTCAGTGCATCTCTAGATTGTTTTACAAGGGCCCTGTTTTGAGACTATTCCTGCCTTTGGCCTTTGCATAAAATTATCTCAGATTTTTTTGTTGTTCCTCTCTCTCTTTCTATCATTTTCCTTTTAAATTCTTTTTTTTTTTTTTGAGATGGAGTCTTGCTCTGTTGCCCAGGCTGGAGTGCAGTGGCACAATCTGGGCTCACTGCAACCTCTGCCTCCTGGGTTCAAGCAATTCTCTTGCCTCAGCCTCCCAAGTAACTGGGATTGCAGACACCTGACACCATACCCAACTAATTTTTCTATTTTTAGTAGTGATGGGGTTTCGCCATATGGGCCAGGCTGGTCTCAAACTTCTGACCTCAAGTGATTCACCTGCCTCGGCCTCTCAAAGTGTTGGGATTACAAGCATGAGCTGCTGTGTCTGGACTTTTTCTTTTTAAATTCTTATTTGCTTTTATGTTATCTCATAAAGAATTCTTGCTGGTCTTCATAACTGTCTTTTGTCTTTCATTATAATATACATCTCTCCCTCCACTTCCACCTCATTTTCTTATTGTCTTCTTTTAGAGTAAGTACAAGCAGGGCTTGCTAACCTATTTTTGCCTAGTGGGGAGGTCCTCAACTTGTCTTTTTGTCTCCCCATTGCCTTTCATTATATCCTTTAAGGAACAGCCCTATAACCTGTGCTTCTTTTTTCTTTTTCTTTTTTTTGAGACAGGATCTTACTCTGTCACCCAGGCTGGAGTGCAGTGGTATAATCTCAGCTCACTGCAGCCCTGACCTCCCGGGTTCAGGTGATTCTCCCACCTCAGCCTGCCAAGTAGCAAGACTATAGGTGCGCACTACCATGTCCAGCTAATTTTTTTTTTTTTTTTTTTTTTTTTGGTGGAGACTGGGTTTTACCATGTTGCCCAAGCTGGTCTTGAACTCCTGGAATCAAGTGATCTGGCCCTCCTTGGCCTCCCAAAGTTCTGGGATTATAGGTGTTAGCTGTTACTCCTGGCCCCTGCTTTGCTTTTTCTGAAGGGGACATTCTCCCACTGATGTAAGCATGCTACATACCTTCATAATTATGACTTGATGCCAGCTGGCCTAGGCCAAAATCTATTATATGAAACAACAGTTTGCTGAAATATTTTATTCAGCATGATTCCATTTGATTGATAAGAACAATGTATTATGTTTCTATCTGTGGATCCTTTCCAAAGTATTCTTTATATTATATAGATACAGAGTGCAATTGTTGAAAAAGCACCATTGGCTTATTTTTAAACTTCTGAATTAAAAATATTGGTTTTAATATTCAAAATTAAAAATTAATATTCAGCTTACACATATGTTCAGAGATAAATATTTAAGCATTTTAAAAGCTGTTTTTCCCCCAAGAACATTTATTCAACCAATAAATAATTATTGGCTACCCACTGTGTGCTGTTTTAATTGCTAGGAATAACATCGGGGAACACAACAAAGCTCCTGCTTGTAGGGAGCTTACATTTTAGTGAGAGGAGATAAAGGAGAAGATCAATAAGCAAAATGTATGTCAGAAGGTGCTACATGCCATGGAGAAAAGTGTGACAGAGAAGGGGAATGAGAAGTGCTGGGATGAGGAGAGCAAAGGAAAGGAATGGTTGCAACAATATTAGGTTAGGAAAGGCGTACAATAAAGGAACATTTGGGCAAAGACTTGATGGAGGTGTGGAAGCCAGCCATTCAGGTGTCTGAGGGATGAGACTTTCAGGCCAAGGGAATAGCAAGAGTGAAACTCCTAATGAGGAGAATGCCCAGCATGTTTGAGGAAAAGTGAAAAGATCTATGTGGCTGGAGTAGAGTAAACAAGAGGTAGAGGGGAGAAGGATGGGCCAAAGAGGCAGTAGAGTGGCCAGATTACATGGAGCCTTATAAGTCATTGCGAGGACTTGTGGTTTTCCCCAAAGTGCCATGAGAATTTTTGGAGGGTTTTGAGCAGAAGAATGAAAGTATCTCAGTTATGTTTTAGCAGGATTACTCTTGTAGACATGTGGAAAAGAGGGAAAAGGAGACTAGTTAGGCTATTGCAAGAGAGACCAGGCAGGAAATTATGGTAGCATGGACCAAAGTGTTAACAATGGAAATGTTGAGAAATAATTGAACTCTGGATGTATTTGGAAGGTTCTCAGCTGATAGCATTTGCTGATGGACTGGATATAGAGTGTAGTAGAAACAGAGGAATCAAGAAGATCCTGAGGGTTTTGGACTGAACATTTAGAAGGATAGAGCTGTTACTTTCTGGGGTGAGGAAGAGCACAGGAAGTGCACCATTCCTTAGGGTGGGAAGAAGTCAGCATATGCTGAGTTTGAAATAGAGTTTAGAAATAGCCTACACAATTTCCTAACATGAAAAGACCATCTAAGAATCAGGAAAGCTCAGTTATGTCTCAAGGCATATTATTGATGAGCTCTAAGACTATGAGTAATTACTTTATCTCGGTGGATCTTAGCTTCTTCCTCTGTTAATGATTAGACTGAACCCGTTAAAATCCCTTCTAACCCTGGGATTCTATTCTGCTCTTCAGTGGTTTTCAGAAGACAGCCGATCAAAATGCCTTTTCAGATTACTATACAACTATATTGTATAAAATGCAATATTTGGGGATGATGACATTTGATGTTTAATATACAATTGGTTTATTATAAACTCTGGCGCTAAAATCTTTATTCTAAAATGTGGGGGGGTGTCAATAAAAAGAGATCTGGATTGCTTGTGTTTCTACCACCTATTATTTTAAATAGTGGAGGATGTCATTTTTCTCCAAGGAATTTAATATGCTTTATAGATGTTATAATAAAATTATATTTTAGTTTAATTTAAATCTTGTTGGAAGTGACTGGTACATGGTAGGCCCTCAGTATGTGTTTGTGGAATGAAAGATCAATTAGAAATGAAAATGCTATAATTAATTTATGCAAGGTACCTTTCAGAAGATATCCTGCATGTGATTTGCTGCCTTCTTTAAAACTTCTGCCATCTCTTTTATTTACATGGTAGTGGATATAACTACTCTTTTTTAAGGAAGTGGGGTAGAAAGTGGCTAATTGATTCACTCAGTCATCACTAGCTGATAAAAGAAGTGAAACAGCCTTATCATCATTCTCCTCAAAAGCTGAGAATGTGTGCTCAGACCTCATACTACACAGTGCTCTGAAGAGCAGTTCAGCAGCTATGTGTTATGTTGACCTCTGTGTTATGCTGGTATTCTTATCTGAAGCTGTGATACATCTATAGAGTTTTGAGAAGCAGTCTGGGTACACTAAACAGTAAATATTACTGTCTAATATACAATCTTCCCTGATAAATGACATACTAGCCAGAGTGCCTTAGATTATTGCTTTGTATAGTTCATTCTTTGCTTCTCTAAAATGGAGGTAGGGAAGCTGTAGAGATCTTTTGAAGTTAATGTTGGTTAAAGATGATGAATTTCATTCCATTTTATATTTCCAGTTCAGCTTTCGACATCCTTTTGAACTCTCCAGTGGTCTTACATTTCACTTACAATCTCTAATTGACCATGTGCTGAGTTTACTTCTTTAAAACTTGTAAACCAAAGGTTCCTAAGCCACTCTGAAAGTTGCTTAGGATAACCTCAAAATGTTTGCTTAAAGTGTTTGTTTTAAAATTTCCACCTCAATTTTTATTTTGAAAACTTGGAAAAGTTTATTTTGAAAAGTTGGAAAAATGACCCAGTCGACACACATATACTCTTTGTGGGAGATTCACCTTGCATTAATATTTGGGCCAATTTGCTTTCTCTCTGTCTCTGTCTTTCTTTTATTATAATGCGGTTTTTTTTTAAGGATAAAATCAATTTTAATTCACATAATTTAAAAAGTACACACACTATATCATTAAAGGAAAGAAGTGGAAATGCTATCATATTATCATGTTTTAATGGGGGCCATACTTGTTGGTCACAACTTAGCACACTGTAAAAGAGTAGATTCTGGGCGGGGTGCGGTGGTTCATGCCTGTAATCCCAGCACTTTGAGAGGCTGAGGTGGGTGGATCACATGAGGCCAAGAGTTCAAGAGCAGCCTGGCCAACATGATGAAACCCTATCTCTACTAAAAATATAAAAATTAGCCGGATATGGTGGCGCATGCCTGTAATCCTTGCTACTCATGAGGCTGAGGCAAGAGAATCAATTGAACTCAGGAGGTGGAGGTTGCAGTGAGCACCACTGTTCTCCAGCCTAGGTGACAGAGGGAGACTCCCTTTGGAAAAGAAAATAGATTCTGTGTCTTCTACCCTGAGTATTCCACTGTACTTGGAATCCAGTATGAGCTAAGTCACAGTAGCACTGCAAGAAGAGTGAAATTGACACCGTACCTCCACCCCCTTCCCCTAGCCATTGCCAATCTAGTTAAACCTTCTCTTTGCAGGATAGGTCTATCTTAACTTACTTTTTGACTTTTGACTCATGGTCAACAAAATGAAACAAAACTGTCCTGAGAATTAAATGGTTGATGCTAGGATATAGCACCAAATTCGTGGAAAAATAAACTTTAGTTCAAAAATATTAAAACCAAATTCGATAGTCATACAATTCACAGTTGCATTCTTTTCTCATAGGTCAGACATCAGAAGTTCCTTGGCTGTTTACATCCTGTTCTTGGATTTCCATTTCATGCAGCTATCTAGTTTTGAATTTCTTGCCAATTATAGACACTGTCCCTCTTGAGAGCTAAAAAGCACACAATTTGTTATTTGGTTCAAAGCTGCTGCAGTTTTTCAGAGGGATTTATTGTGCAGATCTTGTCAAAGCAATACTGTTTACCCACCATTTGTATACAGGCATACAACAGCACACTGTGGTTGAGACTACAGGGCAAACATTGTGCTAAGTTAGGTAAGCCCAGTGATGTAAATATGGGGGAATTTATAAAGCTTTTAGAAAAACAAGATTTATTAATCTGACAGTGTTTGGAGGCTCAACTTTTAAATAATTATTATTTTTCGCATTGCAGATTTCAAAGAATTTTTGATCAGGATGCAAACCAAGAGACCATTTTTGAAAACATTGCCAAACCAGTTGCTGAGAGGTAGGATTTTCCGTATTTTGTTCAGTGGGCTAGTGGTTTTTCATGTTGTCTTCAATTCTCAGCTAATTGTGGCAACATGCTTAAGTATATCAATTACATACTTAGGCTGTAGGACATGTAATGATGATAGCATTAATACCTTCTGTTCATGTAACCATTTGTTTTAGATTTAGATTCTGAGTCTCAAAACGAAACAAAACAAAATGAAACCATGAGGTAGACTAGCTTTTGTTACTTCTATCTGCAAAGATATATAAACTGAGAATCACAGGAATCAAGTGATACTACTCAGGGTTGCATGGGTAGTGGTGGCAGAGTCCCAGATGATTTTCTGACCATGAAGCTCAGTGTTCTTTCCTCAGTACAGTACTTCAGACATATGGTTAGGCGGACAAAGGATAAGGTACGGGTGGCACCTGGGAGGCTGCCAAATGATGGTTGTCATGCTCTACCTCAGTGTCATTTCAAAGCTTGGCTCTTTGCTTTAATACATCCAGATAATTCCAGGCTGCTGACTACTAGAGCCAGACTCACATGAGAGTACCAAATAGACCAGAATGCCAATTTATTAATATGTACTGGCAGTCTCCTAGGAACGAGACACTCAAGCCCTTTGATAAGCACACCGTCCTCTTACAGGGAATCTATATGGAAATCTACTGCTAATAAGCTTGCTTTCTGATCTGAAATCATTTGGATATGTTAATGACCTAATGATAATCCCAAGAGGTATTTATCTTTACAGTTAAATAATGCAGAAATATATCTGCTAAATGAGCCCAATTTTCAAGTCTACTCATCAGTACACCCTTTTTAGTGAACATTGCTGGCAACACAGTGCCACATTTTGTCTTTCAAACTCCTGTTTTATGAATCCTGTGCAAACCATGCCCTTCTCCTTTTAATACAGTCTTCCTTCATTAGGTAACTTACAATCAAGTAGGCTTAAACTATTTTAGAGTTGTAATCACAACCCAATAACACTTCTTTAGATGAAATTCAGGTTGCCTTGATTAGATGTCAAACATTTCTGAAATTCCCTTCTTTTTAGCAATCATTTGGGTTCTGTCATTTTTCAGATAGCTAGTTTCATGCATTTTATTTTTACACTTCCTAACATCATTCAGGAAGGGCACCTTAAGTTTCTTTCTCATAGATGCCTGGGTTTTCCTCCCACTGTCAACTCTCTCATCTTGACCCCACTTTCTCCTCCAGTTACTGCCCTCTTCTTCAGCTTTCCTTTATAGAAAATATATTTGAAATGATCTACTATATTCAGTACTTCAGTCCCTCTTCTAAAGCCTGTTCTTATGTTTTGGCCTCCACTGCATCACTGAAATTGTTTTTGTCAAAGTCAGTCATGACTTCTAGTTGCTAAATTTAATAAGGATTCTTTCTCAGTCCTCATGCTGCTGTCTGCCATTTTGACACAGTCGATTACTCTGTCCTCTTCCAGATATTTTCTTCACTTATCACACTCTCCTGGTTCTCCATTATTTCTCAGTTAATTTATGCGGTTTTAATCGTATGCAGTGCCCATTTTCTTTGCTGTTCCCTCCGCCTGGAATTCTCTTGCCTCAGAAATCTGCATGGTTTCTCCCTCAGCGACTTGAAATCTTTGCACGTGGCAGGTTTCTCAGTACGGCCTTCCTGTACTACTTTATTTAAAATTGTACCTCCATTACCCTTCCCTGTTTTTTATTTCTTTTAGCACATATCACCATCCAGTGTATTATATAGTTTAATTCTATATTGGTTTTTGTGTCTCTTTGCCTCCACTAAAACAAAGCTCCATGAAGGCAGAGGCTTCATTCTGTTCACCGATGTGACAAACTCCATGATAATAAGATTTCAAAAATGACAGGCAAAAGCACTTTTATCCAAGCAGCTCAAGTTGGACCTAGTGGGTCTTATCTTTTATCAATAGGAAATATTCCTCTTTGTCCTTTTTATTACTTTTCTCCTTGTATTCCTTTTTTTCTTTCCTAAAATTAGTCCTGCTATTTTTTTCTGTCAGCCTTTCTGTCTTGATTATCTTTTTTATCTTTCTCCTCCTCCTACTTCAACTGCCTTGTGACATTTTGTTTTAAGAATGGGCCTGATAAATAACATATAGCTGCTTTTGCCTTTTTAGCTAAACCACAGTTCCTGATCTTTAATTAGTTACTTTAACCAGTTTATCTTTATCATGATTACCATAATTTGGAGCTACTCCTCCTATGTTATTTTGTTTTTCCTCTTTATTATACTTCCTGATTTTTTTCCTTTCTTTCTTTTTGTTGGTTCAACTGTTGTTACTGCCTCCATTTTCTTTCTCAAGTTGTACATTGTACTTCAGCAGCGCTAATGTATATTCAGATATTTAAATATTTGTATTTTTCTCAATATCAAAAACTTTTCTCTGTCTCCCTCTTTCTCTGTTTTCGCTCTAGTCAACAATGATAGAATACTTTTACCTTGCCTCCCACACCTCTACAACTTCTACTGTGGAGATCAACTGATATTTCTGTCTAAATAGTTATTAATAATTTTTCTTAACATTTATTTAAATTATCTCAAAGTTATACCTATTTCTTTGCCTATCACTGTTTCTTGTATTCGTGTCTAGTTCTTAGATTCCTTTTGGTAGTCATCCTCTAAAAACCTGTTAGAAAGAATTCAGGACTGAGGAGCTTTCTGAAGTCTTTCCTTTCCCATCACAGTTAAAATGAGCCCAGGAGTTCAAGGCCAGCCTGGGCAACATAGTGAGATTTTGTCTCTATAAATAATTTAAAAAATCAGCTGGGCATGGTAGTACATGCCTATAGTTCCAACTACTCAGGAGGTTCAGGTTGGAGGATCACTTAAGCCCAGCAGGTTATAAGCCCTGCTATACCCGGCCATCTGACTGGGTGTAGCATTCTACATTAACAGTTTTCTCTCAAAACTGTGAAGATATTGCATCATTGTCTTTTGCATACAGGGTTGTTGAAAATATGTCCATGCCAATCTGATTTTTAGTTTTTAGACATACCTTTTCTTTACTTTCCAGGTGTTTTTAGGATTTTCTTCTTTTTTTTGTTTTTATGAAATTTGATTTTAATGAGTCTAGATATGGATTTTTTTCCATGTATTCTAATCTCTCAGTCAGCTGTTTCAATCTGAAAACACATATTCAAGTTCAAGGGTCATTACATGGATCATTTCTCTGATCTCATTTTATTTTATTAAAGTGATCGTTTGATTTATTTGTTGGTTTGTTTAATTTTTAGTTTTGAGACATAATCTCACTCTGTTGCCCAGGCTGGAATGCAGTGGTATGATCACAGCTCACTGCAGCCTTGACCTGCTGGACTTAAATGATCCTCCCCGCCTCAAGGCCTCCCAAGTAGTTGAAATTACACATGCACACTACCACACCCGACTAATTTTTTAAATTTGTTATAAAGATGGGGTTTCACTATGTTGCCCAGACTGGTCTCAAACTCCTGGGATCAGGCGATCCTCATGCCTTGGCCTCCCAAAGTACTAGGATTCCATGCATGAGCCACTGTGTCCAGCCAAAAAACTAATTTTCTTACTTCCAACATGTCTATTTTTTCTTTCTGGACCTTGCAGTCCTAGCCTTCAAATATCACAACTTCCCATAGTTCTCGTCTCTTTGCCCTGTGGTTCTGAGTTCTTCAAGAATTTGTCAGCACAGACTTCCAGTATGGTCATTTTCTTTCTAATCATGTGAATTCTGCTTTATCCCTCCAAATTTTTTTATTGTTACTATTTTATTTTTCATTTCTAGGAAATGAAAAAGTCTATTCCTGCTTGTGGATGTGTTATCCTCCCTTTCCCTCTGAAGATAATTATTATTTTCGTTTGAAACATCGTTTTCTTTTTTTCTGTCTTTTTTTTTCTTCTGATGAGTTTGGTGCCCTGCTTTCCTGGTGCAGATTTCCCTCAGATATTGGTGATTCTTGGTGGTGGGCTCATCCCTGTCATTTGAGAATACTGTTTTCTGTTTGAGCTTGCCATTTCTGTTCACTATGTCCCTTGTGTCTATGGGGAAGGGATGGCGTTTAATGAGGGCATGGTGTGCTTATCTGCTAGAGCTGAGGCCCTCTTTTTTACCGTGGTTCTAGGAGTCTCTTACTGTCCCTGATCCAAGCTTCTACTCTGCAGAAACATGTACTGCAACAGTGAATAGACAGATGGGGGCAGATTCACATTTTCCTTTCATTCTTCTCTGCAGGAGAGGGTTATTAAGCAAATTGACTTACTTAAGAGCCTGGGGAGGAAATCACTTTTTTCATTGACTTTAAATATACTATATTCAGGATGTTCATATTTTATGCAGATTTAAGTTGTGTGACTTTGAAATGGTAAAACATAAAATACTAATAAAATAGAGTGTCATTTATGCACAATATTTAAAGTTAAATATCCCCATATGTTGAAAATCAAATTTTTAAGAATTACATAATTTGGCAGGCCTTTCAATGGAGACTGTACCACTTTAGATATTAAACAGAAATGTCTGCTATTCCTAGTGAAGATTAGCCTTCAGGAACACATTCCCAACATAAAATCTGACCACTTTAAACAAGCTCTTTAAAGTTATTCTACTGGGTTAACACATTGTAGCTTAATTCTGGTTACCATATGCAATTAAGGCTAAATAAAACTAATCATATTTCTTTCCAAAATTCTGTAATTAAAAAATCTCACCAATTTAGACATCTTTTTCTACATAGTCCAAACCAGTGATATTATGTGCATGACTGGATAGCAGGGGTCCCCAAACCTGCAGGCCATGCCCCAGTACCAGTCTGTGGTCTGTTAGGAACCAGGCTGCACAGCAGGAGGTGAGTGGTAGGCAAGGGAGCATTACCACCAGAGCTCCATCTCCTGTTAGATCAGCTGTGGCTTTAGATTCTCATAGCAGCACGAACCATATTGTGAACTGTGCATGCGAACAATCGAGGTTACACGTTCTTTCTCAGGATCTAACTAATGCCTGATGATCTGAGGTGGAACAGCTTTATCCTCAAACCATCCCCCTGGCAGCACACAATTATTTGGTGGAAAAACTGTCTTCCATGCAACCAGTCCCTGGTGCCAAAAAGGGTGGGGACCCAAGCTATATGGGACTGCATGAAGGGGAAGAAATAGTAAAGCTTTAACTTTGTATCATTGGAAATAAAGCAAAATAATCTTTGTGGTTATTTATTATTTATTATATTTCCACTAGGAAGTGCTTCGTCATGATGCCTTTTCTAATCTCAGGTGTCTTCAAAATCTGTCTTGGGTTGATTAGTAACATGTGAAAACTGCCTTTCATCATCTGAATTTTGCTCATTAATTTTTGGATGAATTTTTTATAAAGGGAAGATTTAAGAAGTCCACAAATGTCTATGGTATTGCAGTATACAAAAGAGTTTTTTCGTTTTATTTGGTATTTTTCCTGGTGTTATGCATCTCAAACTGAAGTGTATCAATCTCTGGAATACGTGGTAAGCTCTCAGAGAATGCCTGGAGCCTCAGGTAAAAATAGGATATTAGCCTTGAGTGTCAATTTCAGTCAAAGACTGAGGGAGGGAAACTATGGAGTCTAGACTTCTACGAGGTCTTATCACACATCTGCAAGTTCGCAGAATTCCAGTTTTTTAGTAGAGCCAATCTATGTTTTACCTAAAAGCTTGGAGTGTATGAAATTTACTTTATGTGCAGTGAGTAATTTGGCAAAAATTTGGAAATTCAGTGTTTTGGAAGAACATGATGGTTTGACCAGAACGAATAGCATGTGCACTGCCAGGAGGACTGGCTATGCTATGACACAGTCCCTGTAGCTGCTGCTGGACAGCTAAGACATCTACACTACAATAAGGCCAATGAGGTTGGCTTTGGAAAGCTATTAGTCATTGTGAGCCATCACTTGTTAACCTTTGATTTCACCAGTGATGAACAATTTCAAGAGCTGCCTTTCAATTTATAGTAAGAAAATTTCTTTCTTCCTTCACTCTCTTCTTACTATAAAGAAGGGCTACCCTCTCAGATTCAGAAAAGGATGTGCTTGACTACTTTTGCACCTGTGCTGTTGCTGGGTGGGAGGCCAAGGCTTGATGCAGGGAATTTTTTCATGGGAGGTGACAGTACCATACTCCCAGTTGTACCAGGGTCAGTGCCCAGCAGGACTTTTATCTGTTGCTCTTTAGGAAACAAGCTTTGCTGATAATCCTGTGGGTTGCATAGCACAGCCAGTTCTGCTAACCCAACCAGAGAAGAGCTTCTGCTCTTTCAAGACAAGGAGGCCAAAAGAGAGAGAAAAAGCCTCACAAAAGAGGGTTAAAAAAATCTTATTCAATTGTGTACTCACGGTTTTACCTTTGTGGTTCAAAATATTTGGCCACAGATAATCTCATTCTGACCCTAGCACTGTGACTAACTCCCTGTGTGACTCTGAATCAGACATAGCACTTCGGAATCAGTTATCCCTTCTGAGAAAGGTGATGCCAATAATGCCAAGTTTACAAGGTTGTTTTAAGGATGAAAAGAAGCAATGTACTTTACAAGCTTCAGTGCCCTATTCAATGTAAGGGATGAAAAAATTAGAAATTTTAATTTCTTTGCCATTTAAAAAACATGCCTAGTGACCTCTGGTTCCAGACCAAGACAGAGTAGACACACTTCTCTCTATTCCCCTTACTAAGTACGGCTAAAAACTCCGGATGTCATATACAAAGAAACATGATTCTGAACGTTGAAGAGAAGATAGCCTAGCTAGGGACCTCAGGACCCGAGAAAGTGACAGAATGGTGAATCCTCTTGGATTTTTCCCCTCATATATCTGGAAAAAGTGAGGACACTTTTTCCTGCCCAGATTGGATACTGGAGAAACCGACCACCCAGAAACACTGGGGGACTCAGACAAAATCCTCAAGAAGAGTCTACTATCTCTAGCAAGAGGACCAGGGGACTGGCAGCCTAGCAAGACAGAAAACTTTTAGATACTAGTTGCCTTACTCCATCCAGATACCATGGAAAAACCCATGACTTCACCCCTGTGGGTTTTAAAGAGAAGGAGACCCTAAGGGAAGTAAGTTTTCTATACTTCATTCAAACTGGCAAAATGTTAATACCAGTAGATCTCTATAGTGATGGAATAGTTCTGTATTTTGATGGCAGTGGTGATTGCTTCATTCTACACATGTGAGAAAAGGGCATAGAACCATACACATATATTGTTCCAATGTCAATTTCCTGGCTTTGAAAATGTACTGCAGTTATGCAGTATGTAACCATTGGGGCAGATGGGGCACAAAGAACTATTCTATATGTCAACTTCCTGTAAATTTATAATTATTTCAAAATAAAGCATTAAGAAAATTCTCAGTTATAAAAATTTTAGTGACATTTGTTCTGTGAATCTATTCTGTAAATTAGGCAATCTCAATTACTGGACTGGAACTTCTCCCCCGTGGCATTCAATAAAACTAATCCCATCTGAAATTTACAAAAATGCCCACCAGTGACATTTTATTTTTTTCCCTAAGTTTACAGGAAACATTGGTCACCACTGAATTATATAAAACTCATTGCTTGTCCTCTAGATCTGCCCAACTTCTGGCCACAGTTGCACTTTGCCAGATGCATTTTTTATAAACATGTACTTCTCCTTGGCTTTATTTGCTGCTATGCTGAATTTTCTGATAACATTACATTTCTGGCTTTTGTGACTTTACAGTTATACTTAAATTTAAACTTTCAGGTGTAACAGTTTTAAAATTATATTTTCAACTGAGAACATGGTCTTATGATTAAAAACAGGAACACTAACATATCAGCCTAAAGCCATGTAATTATACAAGATGATGCCCTTGACAAGCTCCATCAGGGTCTTAACAAGGAATGGAATAATATTGCCATTCTACTTACAGCTGGTGAATTTGAAGAAAAGAGCAGTTGATGTAACAAATATAAAATGTATTAAAGATGTATGTTTCAAACACAGATTTTATTACTGTAAAGAGTGAGTCTAAATATGGATTTCTCTTAAGAATAATTGATCAAGAAATTACATGATATCATTGTTGTTGCAATAATAACTACAAGTTAAAGTTATTCATACTTTTTTTATTATGATGAGGAAGTATTTATTGGATTATGATTACAGAGACTTCAGTCTGTAAGTTGGTGACACAGGAAGATCAATATTCAAGTTTGAAGGTCTCAGAGGTGGAGAGGCAATGGTATAAATTACAGTCTGAGTCTGAAGTTCTGAGAACCAGGGATGCTGAGGACAGAAGTTCAGTGTGCCAGCTCAGGTAGTCAGGCAGAGAATCCAATCTGCCTTCACCATTTCATTCTATTCAGGCCCTCGATGGATTGGATGATGTCCACCCACATGGGGAAAGACATCTGCTTTACTCTACCCGCCAATTCAAATGCTAATTTTATTCAGAAACATCTTCACAGATATACCCAGAACCTAGATATATAGGTATCTCATGACCCAGTCAAGTTGACACATAAAATTAACCATAGCACGATAATTTTATTTTTCTTTCTTGTTTTCCCCCCATGATTTCAAGACAACTTGAAATTTGATTTCTAATTAAACTCTTGTTAAACTATAAGTTCAAGATGACTAAAATATTTATAATAAAAAAACTAAACAAACTGAAAATAAGAGACAATGTCATTCAACTCATTTAAGATGAGTATGAAGTGTGCCAACATACACATAACCCCAAAGACCCTACTTCTATCCCTACAAAGCAAAAAGAAATTCTGGGAGACCGAAGCACTGGGTGGCCCCGTAACGCCTTTATCTCTCACACATAATTTCTCACCCTTTCCTCAAAAGTTATATGTGGCAAATTTGAATTGATACTTGCAAATGATAATCTCCATTGATTGTGTGAACAATTATCTTTCCTTTTAATTTTCATCTAGGTAGCAACAATAAAGCTTACGTGGTCATAATACTACCTCAACCAAGTTACCACAATTTACAAAGCTGAGCTCCTGTTGTGCCTCAGTCTTTTTGTTGTTACTATTCAACTCTTCCATTGGGAACATGTACAATTTGGCTTTACCCATGCTGGGGAAATGATGTATAAATGGAGTATAAGTGACCTAGAAACCCTTGTCATAGGCCACTAGATGCTATTCTACTAGGCCCAAGTTGCTGCACAAATGCAGGTTTTCTCATGGGTGCTCCATAACTCCTCCCCTTGACCTCTTTCAATTAGCCCTACTTACTCCCATAGCCACTGAAGGATAAAACATTTCTTTTTTTTTTTTAATTGCATTTTAGGTATTGGGGTACATGTGCAGAACATGTAAGATAGTTGCATAGGTACACACGTGGCAGTGTGATTTGCTGCCTTCCTCCCCTTCACCCACATCTGGCATTTCTCCCCATATTATCCCTCTGCAGCTCCCCCTGCTGCTGTCCCCCCAATAGACCCCAGTGTGTAGTGCTCCCCTCCCTGTGTCCATGTGTTCTCATTGTTCATCACCCACATATGAGTGAGAACATGCGGTATTTCATTTTCTGTTCTTGTGTCAGTTAACTGAGAATGATGTTCTCCAGATTCATCCATGTCCCTACGAAGGACACGAACTCATCGTTTTTGATTCCTGCATAATATTCCATGGTGTATATGTGCCACATTTTCCGAGTCCAGTCTATCATCAATGGGCATTTGGGTTGGTTCCAGGTCTTTGCTATTGTAAGCAGTGCTGCAATGAACATTCGTGTGCATGTGTCCTTATAGTAGAACGATTTATAGTCCTTTGGATATATACCCAGTAATGGGATTGCTGGGTCAAATGGAATTTCTATTTCTAGGTCCTTGAGGAATCGCCACACTGTCTTCCACAATGGTTGAACTAATTTACACTCCCACCAGCAGTGTAAAAGTGTTCCTATTTCTCCACATCCTCTCCAGCATCTGTTGTCTCCAGATTTTTTAATGATCACCATTCTAACTGGCGTGAGATGGTATCTCAATGTGGTTTTGATTTGCATTTCTCTGATGACCAGTGATGATGAGCATTTTTTCATATGTTTGTTGGCCTCATGTATGTCTTCTTTTGTAAAGTGTCTGTTCATATCCTTTGCCCATTTTTGAATGGGCTTGTTTGTTTTTTTCTTGTAAATCTGTTTGAGTTCTTTGTAAATTCTGGATATCAGCCCTTTGTCAGATGGGTAAATTGCAAAAATTTTTTCCCATTCTGTTGGTTGCCGATTTACTCTAGTGACTGTTGCTTTTGCCATGCAGAAGCTGTGGAGTTTGATTAAGTCCCATTTGTCTATTTTGGCTTTTGTTGCCAATGCTTTTGGTGTTTTGGTCATGAAGTCCTTGCCTACTCCTATGTCCTGAATGGTTTTGTCTAGGTTTTTATGGTGCCAGGTCTTATGTTTAAGTCTTTAATCCATCTGGAGTTAATTTTAGTGTAAGGTGTCAGGAAGGGGTCCAGTTTCTGCTTTCTGCACATGGCTAGCCAGTTTTCCCAACATCATTTATTAAACAGAGAATCCTTTCCCCATTGCTTGTTTTTGTCAGGTTTATCAAAGATTGTATGATCGTAGATATGTTGTGTTGCCTCCAATGCCTCTGTTTTGCTCCATTGGTCTGTATCTCTGTTTTGGTACCAGTACCATGCTGTTTTGATTACTGTAGCCTTGTAGTATAGTTTTAAGTCTGGTAGTGTGATGCCTCCTGCTGTGTTCTTTTTGCTTAGAATTGACTTGGCTATGCGGGCTCTCTTTTGGTTCCATATGAAGTTCAAGGTGGTTTTTTCCAGTTCTGTGGAGAAGGTCATTGGTAGCTTGATGAGGATAGCACTGAGTCTGTAAATTACTTTGGGCACTATGGCCATTTTCACCATAGTGATTCTTCCTAACCATGAACATGGAATGTTTCTTCATCTGTTTGTGTCCTCTTATTTCGTTGAGCAGTGGTTTGTACTTCTCCTTGAAGAGGTCCTTCATATTTCTTGTTAGTTGTATTTCTAGGTATTTTACTCTCTTTGTAGCAATTGAGAATGGCAGTTTGTTCTTGATTTGGCTCTCTTTCAGTCTGTTATTGGTGTATAGGAATGCTTGTGATTTTTGCACATTGATTTTATATTCTGAGACTTTGCTTAAGTTGCTTATCAGTTTCAGGAGTTTTTGGGCTGAGACGATGGGGTCTTCTAGATATACTATCACGTCATCTGCAAATAGAGACAATTTGGCTTCCTCCTTTCCTATTTGAATACCCTTTATTTCTTTTTCTTGCCTGACTGATCTGGCTAGAACTTCCAGTACTATATTAAATAGGAGTGGTGAGAGAGGGCATCCTTGTCTAGTGCTGGATTTCAAAGGGAATGCTTCCAGTTTTTGCCCATTCAGTATGATATTGGCTGTTGGTTTGTCGTACATAGCTTTTATTATTTTTTGATATGTTCCATCAATACCGAGTTTATTGAGGGTTTTTAGCATAAAGGGCTGTTGACTTTTGTCAAAGGCCTTCTCTGCATCAATTGAGATATTCATGTGGTTTTTGTTTTTGGTTCTGTTTATGTGAATTATGTTTATAGACTTGCATATGTTGAACCAACCTTGCATCCCCGGGATGAATCCTACTTGATCATGATGGATAAGCTTTTTGATGTGCTGTTGCAATCAGCTTGCTAGTATTTTATTGAAGATTTTTGCATCTATGTTCATCATGGATATTGGCCTGAAGTTTTCTTTTCTTGTTGAGTCTCTGCCGCGTTTTGGTATCAGGATGATGTTGGTCTCATAAAATGATTTGGGAAGGATTCCCTCTTTTTGGATTATTTGGAATAGTTTCAGAAGGAATGGTAACAGTTCCTCTTTGTGTGTCTGGTAGAATTCGGGTGTGAACCCATCTGGACCTGGGCTTTTTTTGTGTGGTAGGCTCTTAATTGCTGCCTCAACTTCAGACCTTGTTATTGGTCTATTCATGGTTTTGGCTTCCTCCTGGTTTAGGCTTGGGAGGACACAAGTGTCCAGGAATTTATCCATTTCTTCCAGGTTTACTAGTTTATGTGCATAGAGTTGTTTGTAATATTCTCTGATGATGGTTTGAATTTCTGTGGAATCTGTGGTGATTTCCCCTTTATCATTTTTTATTGCATCTATTTGGTTATTCTCTCTTTTCTTTTTTATCAATCTGGCTAGTGGTCTATTTTGTTGATCTTTTCAAAAACCAGCTCTTGGGTTTATTAATTTTTTGAAGGGTTTTTCGTGTCTCTATCTCCTTCAGTTCAGCTCTGATCTTAATTATTTCTTGTCTTCTGCTAGGTTTTGAGTGTTTTTGATCTTGCTCCTCTAGCTCTTTCAATTTTGACAATAGGCTGTCAATTTTGGATCTCTCCACTCTTCTCATGTGGGCACTTATTGCTATATATTTTCCTCTAGAGACTGCTTTAAATATGTCCCAGAGATTTTGGTATGTTGTGTCTTCGTTCTTGTTGGTTTTGAAGAACTTCTTTATTTCTGTCTTCATTTCATTGTTTATCCAGTCAACATTCAAGAGCCAGTTGTTCAGTTTCCATGAAGCTGTGTGGTTCTGAGTTAGTTTCTGAATTCTGAGTTCTAACTTGATTACACTGTGGTCTGAGAGACTGTTTGTTATGATTTCAGTAGTTTTGCATTTGCTGAGGAGTGCTTTACTTCCAATTATGTGGTCAATTTTAGAGTAGGTGTGATGTGGTGCTGAGAAGAATGTATATTCTGTGGATTTGGGGTGGAGAGTTCTGTAAATGTCTATCAGGTTTGCTTGTTCCAGGTCTGAGTTCAAGCCCTGGATATCCTTGTTAATTTTCTGTCTGGTTGATCTAATATTGACAGTAGAGTGTTAAAGTCTCCTACTAGTATTGTGTGGGAGTCTAAGTCTCTTTGTAAGTCATTAAGAACTTGCCTTATATATCTGAGTGCTCCTGTATTGGATCCATATATATTTCGAATCATTAGCTCTTCTTGTTGTATGGATCCTTTGACCATTATGTAATGTCCTTCTTTGTCTCTTTTGTTCTTTGTTGGTTTCAAGTCTATTTTATCAGAGATGAGAATTGCAACTACTGCTTTTTTTTTGCTCTCCATTTGCTTGGTAAATCTTCCTCCATCCCTTTATTTTGAGCCTTTATGTATCCTTGCATGTGAGATGGGTTTCCTGGATACAGCACACCGATGGGTTTTGGTTTTTTATCCAATTTGCCAGTCTGTGTCTTTTGATTGGTGCATTTAGCCCATTTACATTTAGGGCTAATATTGTTATGTGTGAATTTGATACTGCCATTTTGATGCTAGCTGGCTGTTTTGCCCATTAGTTGATGCAGATTCTTCATTTTGTTGATGCTCTTTAGCATTTGGTATGTTTTTGGAATGGCTGGTACTGGTTGTTCCTTTCTATGTGTAGTGCCTCTTTCAGGAGCTCTCGTAAAGCAGGCCTGGTGGTGAGAAAACCTCTGAGTACTTGCTTGTTCGCAAAGGATTTTATTTTTTCTTCACTTCTGAAGCTCAGTTTGGCTGGATATGAAATTTTGTGTTGAAAGTTCTTTTCTTTAAGGACTTATGTTGAATATTGGCCCCCACTCTCTTCTGACTTGTAGGGTTTCTGCCGAGAGATCTACTGTGAGTCTGATGGGCTTCCCTTTGGGGTGACCCGACCTTTCTCTCTGGCTGCCCTTAGCATTTTCTCCTTCATTTCAACCCTGGTGAATCTGACGATTATGTGCCTTGCGGTTACTCTTCTCGCGGAATATCTTTGTGGTGTTCTCTGTATTTCCTAGACTTGAATATTGGCCTGCCTTGCTAGGTTGGGGAAATTTTCCTGGATAATATCCTGAAGAGTATTTTCCAGCTTGGATTCCTTCTCCTCGTCACATTTAGGTACACCTATCAAATGTAGATCAGGACTCTTCACATAGTCCCACATTTCTTGGAGACTTTGTTCATTTATTTTTGCGTTTTTTTCACTAATCTTGCCTTCTCATTTTATTTTATTGAGTTGATCTTTGACCTCTGATATCCTTTCTTCTGCTTGCTCAATTTGGCTGTTGAGACTTGTGCATGCTTCGTGAAGTTCTCATGTTGTGTTTTTCAGTTCCATCAATTCGCTCATATACCTCTCTAAGTTGTCCATTCTTGTTATCATTTTCTCAAATCTTTTTTCAAGGTTCTTAGTTTCTTTGCATTGAGTTAGAACCTATTCTTTTAGCTCATGGAAGTTACTCACCTTCTGAAGTCTGATTCTGTCATTTCATCACACTCATTCTCTGTCCAGCTTTGTTCCCTTTCTGGTGAGGGGTGTGGTCCCTTGTAGGAGGCGAGGCATTTCAGTTTTTTGTGTTTTCCTCTTTTTTGTGCTGGTTTCTTTTCATCTTTGTGGATTTATCTACCTGTGGTCTGAGTAGTTGCTGACTTTCCTGTTGGGTCTCTGAGTGGATGTCTAGATTGTTGATGATTTAGTTTTCCTTCTAACTGTCTAGCCCCTCTGCTGTAGGACTGCTGGGGTCCACTCCAGGCCCTGCTTGCCTGGGGAACACCTGTAGCAGCTGCGAAACAGTGAGGGTTACTACCAGTTTCTTCTTCTGCTATCTTTGTCCCAGAATGATGCCTGCCAAATGTCAGTCTGATCAGTTCTTTATGAGGTGACTCTTTGGATATATGGGGGTCAGGGAGCTGCCTGAGGAGACAGTCTGTACTGTATAGGAGCTCAAGCGCTGAACTGTTAACTTCGTTGTTCATTCAGGGCTGCTAGGTAGGTACTTTTAAGTCTGGGGCAGCAGAACTCATAGAGCTCCTTTTCTTCCTCAGGTTCTCTGTCCTGGGGAGTTAGGGCTTTATTTATGAGTATCTGTTGTGCTGTCCTGCCCAGCAAGGAGGTGGTCTAGTCACTGCCTGCTAGAAGAGGCTATGCTGAGCTGCTCTGGGCTCTGCCCTGCTGCCGTGGGCTCCGCCCTGCTCTTGTGGGCTCTGCGCTGCTACTGTGGCCTCCACAGTATCCATAATATCCTGAAGAGTATTTTCCAGCTTGGATTCATTCTCTTCGTCACATTTAGGTACACCTATCAAATGTAGATTAGGACTCTTCACATAGTCCCACATTTCTTGGAAACTTTGTTCATTCCTTTTTGCGCTTTTTTTCTCTAATCTTGCCTTCTCATTTTATTTTATTGAGTTGATCTTCGACCTCTGATATCCTTTCTTCTGCTTGGTCAATTTGGATGTTGAGACTCGTGCATGCTTTGTGAAGTTCTCATGTTTTGTGTAATTCCCTGTAGTCCTGTTTATATGGGTGTGGTTAGAACTGCTGTGGCAATGGTGGCCCACCTCTGTAATGGCGGACTCTCTCTGTTATGGCGGGTTGCCTCAGCAACGGCAGGCTGAGTCAGCAGTGGCAGAGTACCTCCGTAGGGGTGGAATGGCTCGGTAATGGCGGACGCGCCTCCCCCACTGAGCTACACCATCCTGGGGTCAGCTGTGCTTGCCATGAAACTCTCAACCTCAAGCGTTTCCAATTGCTGTTTTGTTTGTTTTTGGGGGGGTGGGACCCGCCGAGCCTGATCACCTGGCTCCCTGCCTCAGAGTTTTTTTTTTTTTTTTTTTTTAAGTTGATTGGTTAACTCTCTCCCTGGTGTTCCAATCACCTGCTGAAAGGGTGCCGGGATCTGTGTGATTTCCCGTGTGGCGACCCACTGTGCCGGCTGAAACAACATCGCTGCCCGGGACTCTCCTGGCCTGGCTTACTATTTAAGTCCCATTTAATCAGATGAATGTGCTAATCTTCCTTCCCAAATCTCAAATTGCCGGTTTAACAGGGCAAGAAGACCAGTGTATTTTGTACAGAGTGCCGCTGCGCTACGGCACCAGCTGAAACAGCTGCACCAGCCCAAACAGCCATGTCGGCCCAAACAGCTGCGCTGGCGGCCTGTGGGGCTCCTACACCTGGGAATCTCCTGGTCTGTGGGCAATAAAGATCTGCCTGGAAATGCAGCGTCCACTCACCCTCTGCACTTTTACTGGGAGCTGCAATCCTGAGTTGCTCCTATAGTGCCATCTTCTTCTCTCAAGATCCATAATTTTTTGATAAAATACCTACAGAAGAAAAGCGTAATAGTTGCATAAAGCTATTTGATTGTAAGAAGTAGGACTCTTTGACAGAGTATTGTACACATAAGGGGTGAAAACTATTGGGTCAGTGGTAAAATAAAAAAGCATTACTTAGATTAAAAAGTTATTTGAGAGTTTCCTAAGAGAATAAAATATACCAACCAGTGGATTAACAATGCACTGACACAAGCAATGTGGTTCCTCAGCATGAAGATACATATCTTAGGCTGGTGCCCTCAGAAGCAGATCTTGAAGCTAGGATCCCAGGGAAAGTAATTTATTTGGGAGGTGAGCTCAGGAAGCACCAGAAGTGCAGTAGGGAAGTGAGAAAGTGAAGGAAAGATAGCTAGAGTTCTTTAAAGAGCACGTCACCACTGTAAGCGACTGGGACTTATTTCCACTGGTACACTCAGGGGGAAATGTTGGGAACATGTCTCAGAGTTGTCCCACCCAAGGAGCAAAGAAGCCGGGGTACTTGATCACCCCTGCCCATTGTTGGTTGAGGGCTGCCTTGGGGGTGTTGGCTTATTCTGGTGTTGCTGCTGAAAGTGCACATCATGGCACTTTCAGCCTCACCTGTGCATGAATTAAACTTCATGGGGGGAAGGACTCCTCTTTACCTTTGCTCACGGTTGTGTCCCCAGCTCCTAGAATAGTGTTATGTATGAGTATTGTTGGGCATGGTGGCGCACGCCTGTAATGCCAGCACTTTGGGAGGCCGAGGCAGGTGAATCAAGAGGTCAAGAGATCGAGACCATCCTGGCCAACATGGTGAAACTCATCTCTACTAAAAATACAAAACTTAGCTGGGTGTGGTGGCATGTGCCTGTAATCCCAGCTACTCAGGAGGCTAAGGCAGGAGAATCGCTTGACCTGGGAAGCGGAGGTTGTAGTGAGCCGAGATCGCACCACTGTACCCCAGTCTGGTGACAGAGCGAGACTCCATCTCAAAAAAAAAAAGATACTCTGAGTATTTGTTGGTAAGAGAATTAGCAGATAGAGGATTATCCTTTAGCAGCTGTCAGCCTTCCCTTTATTACTTAAATGCACAGTGATGGGCTTTATTTCTTATAAAACGAGTTTTATTTCTGTTTCCTTCCTGAAGTACTTTTTGGACAGAGGCCTTCTCAATGACTACAGTCGTGCTATAGACAGCTGCTTTTTTGTCTAAGCCAGTGGTTCTCAAAGTATGGTCCATAACCCAGCAGCATCACCGTTACCTGAGAACTTGTTAGAAATGCATGTTCTCAGGCCTCACCCAGACCTACTGAATTAGAATGATCTGCATTTTAACAAGCCCTCCAGGTGATTCTGATGCACACTAAAGTTTAAGATTCACTCACCTAGGCATAAAGCTAGGTTGGGGGTGATGCAGATAGGGACAGATGATACCGGTGGCATTTGTTGTTAATATTTTTCTCAGAAATCTGAGATGTGCTCTAAACAACTTTACAATTCTGAAATTGGTATTTGTTTGTTTATTATTTATCTTCCATTTATTTCTAAAATAAATTAAAGCACCTTATCCTAAAGCCAGGACTGGCTTCGTATACACGAGACATGTAATAACGCAGGGTCCCATGCTCAGAAGGGACCCACTCTTGACTGAATGCACTATTGTTAAAATTCACAGGAAGATTACAAGCTAAGAGAAATCTGAAACTATTGGACTAAGTTAGGTACTTAACAGATTATGATTTCCAGAAAGTTAAACATTTTCTCTCAAGATATAATTAGGGGAGACTACATAACACATTGTCAAAGACCATGAACTTTGGAGCCATACAAACACAGTTCAGATCCCAACTTTCATACTTATTAGCTGTGTCCTTGGGCAAGTTATTTAATCTTTCCCTTTCCTAGATTTTTTTTTTTTTTTGAGACAGGGTTTCACTCTGTCACCCAGGCTGGCGTGTGGTGGCACAATCTTGGCTCACTGCAACCTCTGCCTCCCAGGTTTAAGTGTTTCTCCTGCCTCAGCCTCCCGAGTAGCTGGGATTACAGGTGCATGCCACCCCACCCTGCTAATTTTGTAATTTTAGTAGAGGCGGGATTTCACCGTGTTGGCCAGGCTGGTCTCAAACTTCTAACCTCAGGTGATTCACCTGCCTTGGCCTCCCAAGTTCTGGAATTACAGGTGTGAGCCATTGCGCCCAGCCTCTCCCAGCTTTTTATATTTAAATGGGGAAATGATACTGTAATATCTGTCTCATTTGCCATGAAAATCCAATGAACTGTACATGAAAATCAAATGCCCAGTCTATGTGATTGCTCAGTAAGTACATAGTGCATGCTTAATAATGTTACCTATCATCCATTTTTGGCTCCCCACCAACATTTTTATAGAAAAGGATTTTCATCTCAATTCAGAATTTTACCGAGTTACGAATTTTTTTTATGATTTTTTTTCCACTTAATTCTTTTTAGATTTGGTTTCTTCCAAGGCACCAAAAAGTTTGCAATTTTATCTCAGATCTTTAATTCAGGACTTGAGGATGCATTTACAAATAATCCAAAGATATTTCTAGTTATTATTTCTCACCTTGATATCCTCCAAAAGAAAGATATATTAAGAATACAAATAGAAGGCAAGGTGTTCTGGAAAATCATTCCTATACAAATGTGTAGTGATTGATTACAACTGGCAGGATTTTTACTATAGTTATTTGATTTATAATTGACTGGCAAAAGCACAATCATACTGAAAATATGTTGTTTGAATTGCTGGAGAAAATACAGCAATAAATTTATCTTGTGCTTTATCACTTGCAGATTTAAATATCTTCATTTGAAAGTCCCTTTACTTTTAGCAGAATTTCTATTGTCAGTGAATTTGAGCCTCACTTTTATACTAGGCCATGTGTTTCTGGTCAGAATTTTTGGTGTACTTCTTGCTAAATAGTAGGAACAAATTTACTTATTGTTAATTGATAACACTAAGAATACATATCATTTTATATAAAGCTTTGCCAATGTAAGAGCACTTTCACGTATATTATCTCACCTAATTTTTATAATGACCCTATGGGTTGATAGGTATTATTATTCCCATTTTAGATGAAAAACAGGGCCCTGGGCATTTAATTGGCTTCTGCAGCGTTACCCAGTAATTAGGTTGTGGAGCTGAAACTAGAATAGATCTTCCTTTCATAGTCTTTTGTTTCATAAATTGCTTTATCACACCCAGCATTTATGTGTTTTATTCAATTTCATTGAAATCATCCTTGCTAAATTCACTAATGATGTTCGTGTCACTTAGGCAGTGGCCTTTGTTCATTCTTCATCCTATTTTACCTTTCAGTAGCAGTCAGCAGTGTTAATGCTCTCCTTGTGGCCATGATAAATAGGCAAAATTGAGATGATTGTTTTGTCGTGTGTGGGGGGGTGGAAGTGGGGGTGGGGTGGAGTTCGGAAATGAAGGCAACTTTTCCTTTTACTGCACACCTCCTGAATTTTTCCTCCTGTGCTCCAGATGCCCAGGTCCTTTACCAATTGCATCCTTCTCCCATCCTCTGTCCATTTTTTTCTATGCACTAAATGACATTTCTTCCTTTTGTTCATAAAATGTCTTCATTCAGTGTAGCTATTCTCAGAGGAAAATAATTAGATATGAAATTTCATTCAACATTCATTCTGCTAATATTGACTGAGTATCAGCTATATATCAAAAGCACTGAAAGTAATTCTAATTTGCTTAAAGGAATTTGTGTTAGTAACAGAAAGATCCTGGCTGCCTTGGTGGCTCATGCCTATAATTCCACCATTCTGGGAGGCCCAGGCGGGAGGATCACTTGAGCCCAGGAGTTCAAGACCAGGCTGGTAAAAAAGATTTTCACTTACCAAAATTAGTCCAGTTTTAGGCACAGCAATACACTGAAATGAAAGATGTTAAGTTGTGTAAGAAGTCCTGTTGGGCAAGCATCCAATTATGCCATTGCCATGCTTACAGTCCTCACAGCTTCTGATAAGGGAAAATGTTCCACCCAGTTTCCAGTGGAACTATGTTATGATCCTGTGACATTGCCCTCTGGAGCCATGGCTGAAGGAATCTGAGTCAAGGACAGCAATGCAAAGGCTGCCTGCTTATGGCATAGGAAGTCAACGTGGGGGCTAGAAGCATTGCCCAAATAGAAATGAGCAAGGGCCATTAGACTCTCACTCAAATCTGGACAGATTGGGCTATTACCAGCAACAGAAGCTGAAAGACATTTAGGTGGAGATAATAAAAATCTGGAGGGATCACTATGGACAAGGAGATGAGAGTTATGAGTCAGCAGAGGCTATGCTAGACAAAGGTAAACAAGGAGAAGCATCCCAAGAGATCTGGAGGCCTGGAGGAAATTCCTGTTTCCACATGCCCTCAGATTCTCACAATTACCTTCTTTCTTGTTGATTTTTGTTCATTATACCAGATGCATCTAATTAAATCAGGGCCACATTTTATAAGTAGATGATCTGTTTTGTGTACACCAAATTTGCTGACCTGAGTAAAGATTGAGAAATTACTTTTGAGTTCATATTGAATGTCCAAAAGCAAAATAATAGTTGTGTAAATGAAGTTTAATGCTTGAATAAGAGGAGTGTATTGTGCCTAGTCTCTAGTGTGAAATGCAAACCAATATTCTTCACTAGTAACTGCAGGTGAAGCATATGATGTTACTTCTTTGCTCAGAAGCCTGAGAGAAAAAGCCAGCTCCTTGTGACGACCTAGAAGGAACTCTGGCTTCTTAGGCTTGGGCCTTGTGAAGTCCATTTGTTTTAATCCTCAGCAGTGGCTGTCTTGAAATTCATAACAATTTTATCTTTGAACGTGTGTTTTGTAGGTAAAGTCCAGTGAGACAACAAAGCATAAACCTGAACAGGAGAGATCTGTGGAGCAGCAGCACACACAAGTGGTTATGATTCAGCAGCCGTTGTGCACAGGCAGGCTCCGGCACAGAGCAGCACCCACGCAATAGCATTTGGCCTGCTGTGCGCACCTCAGAGCAGTCCAGGATATCATGGGGACCCCAGCGGGAGGGCATCCTGGAACCTGGACCCAGATTGGCAGTAGCGACAGTGGCAGCATGAGCAGAAGTGGCAGTGTGGCCATGCCAGAGCAGAGCTCCCCGTGGGGGCTGCACCAGGGCTAGCCTAGGAGGTGGCTGTCCCATAGGTACCAGAGCCAATCTCTTTGTTCTGAGTGTCTGAACAGAAACTTTTGGAAATCAGGCAGCAAACTTAATCAGTGAATTATTACAAAATTAAAGTGTGCATGTTAATATCACAATAAAACATATCAAGAAGTTGTTAGAATTCTTCAGAATTTAGATTTATCAGTTTTGAAAACTGCTGGAACTTTGTAAAGCAAATATCTATGCACTTAGAAATGAAAATTAAATTTAAAGGCTGGGTGTAGCAGCTCACGCCTGTAATCCCAGCACTTTAGGAAGCTGAGGTGAGCGGATCACCTGAGGACAAGCGTTTGAGTCCAGCTTGGCCAACATGGCAAAATCTTGTCTCTACTAAAAAACACAAAAGTGAGCCGGGCATGGTGGCACGTGCCTGTAGTCCCAGCTATGGGGAGGCTGAGGCATGAAAATCACTTGAACCGGGAGGCGGAGGTTGCGGTGAGCTGAGACTTTGCCACTGCACATCAACCTGGGCAACAGAGCAAGATTCTGTCTCAAAAAGAAAAAAACAAAACATTAAAATTATGACAGTCAAGAGGAAAGGATACCGTTTTCATGTGAAACTTCAGATGAACCAATTATTAATAAGGAAGACAATTGTGAAATGGATTTTTTTCTTTTAATAGTAGATAACAGTGATAGAATGCATAAGCAGGTGTTTTGAATTATGTACTTACCATGAAACTTCTTTGAGTTTCTAGTTAAACCTCCACAAGTTACAGAAAATTACATTAAAATGCATTGTGTATATTTACATTTAAAATAAAATTCAAACTCCCTTGAAACTGATTTGCATGTAGGGTTAAATCTTTTTAGAAAAATTAATTTGCAAGAATCATCAGCTTAAACATACTAACACTTATATTTTGAAATAATTTACAGAAATTTACCTTAATATTGTCACAGTTTATAAAAAACTCTAGTGATAGTTGCATCAACAGAAAAATCTTTCTCCAAGTTAAACATTAGCAAAAATTGCAGAAAGAATAAGACCTTCTATTTAAGAGCTCAACAGGGTGACTGTACTCAATAATAACTTAAGCATACATTTTAAAAAATTAAATGAGTATAATTGGATTATTTGTAATCCAATGGATAAATGCTTGAGGGGATGTATACCCATTCTCCATGATGTGATTATTATGCATTGCATGCCTGTATAGTCTTACATATTGCTTTAAATATTTATACCTACTGTGGACCCACAAAAATTAAAAAGTTAAAAATAAAAATGAAAATTAGTAAAAATGATTTGCAAGCTTGTATTTATCAAAAGTGACTGACTTTGCTTTCAATTGTATCCATTGAAAACCAAGTTGCTAAAAATATAAACTTTGATGATCAAATAAGTGAATTTGTAGAAAAGTAAGCCAGGAAATTTGTGTAATCAATCAGGATATATTAATAAAGTATTATTGGGTTGTTTTTTTTTGAGACAGAATTTCACCATTGTGCCCAGGCTAGAGTGCAATGGTGTGATCTCAGCTCACTGCAACCTTGGCCTCCCAGGTTCAAGTGATTCTCCTGCCTCAGCCTCCTGAGTAGCTGGAATTACAGGTGCCCACCACCATGCCCGGCTAATTTTTTGCATTTTTAGTAGAGATGGGATTTCTCCATGTTGGCCAGGCTGGTTTCAAAGTCCTGACTTCAGGTCAACCACCTGCCTTGGCCTCCCAAAGTGCTGTAATTACAGGCGTGAGCCACTGCGCCCAGCAGTATTATTATTTTTATTTTGTATAAAATTATAATATCAACACATTATATTTTTGCCATTTGGAAATGTATTCCTTATTCATTTATTATTATCAATTATCCCTCTAATTGTAAGTTATCCCTGTATTACAAATACTAAAATGTTTTTAAGGGAAAAAATTTTATGTTTTGGTACCTTTAACAGCACTTTTCCTCTGCTTTTTCAGCAAGGGCCCTGCATTTTCATTGTGCACTGGGCCCCACAATAGTTTAGCCAGCCCTGCCAGAAAGGCCTACTTCCATGATCCACTTCCCCCTTGTAAACAAAGGGGCCCTTACCTTATAGTTTTGTTTTTCTAATATTCTCCCTTTTGTTTGCTCTGCTTCAGCTTTTAACATTTGGAAACCTCTAAACTTAAGGCTTTTGCCCTGACTGTTTTCTGTCTGGAATGCTCTTTCCTGAGATACCTGCATAGCTCACACTGTCACCTCTTTAAAGTCTTTGTTCAAATGATACCTTCTTCATGATGCCCATTCTGAGCAGGCTAGTAAAAATTGCAGTCCATCCCTGCCCCAACTACCATGGCACTCCTGACTCCCCTACCTGATGCCACATTTTTTTGTTCATAGCACTTATCATCTTCTAATATATAATTTATTTATGTGCAAGGTCTGTTGTGCATTACCTGTCTCCTCTGCTAGAATGTCAGTTTCACAGGTACAGGGATCTTTTTGTTTCCTTCACTAATGATTCCCAATCACATATAACAGTGCCAGACCATAGTAAATGCCCAGTAAATATTTGTGGAATGAAGTCTGAAACTATCAGTTAGACATGCATCTGCTATCCATGCCAAAATTATTCACATAACTGCAAGGTGTTTTTTCTTTTTGTGCAATAGGCAAATTAGATTCTTGATTCCTCAGATTGTTTACAGTGACTGCTTTTGTATTTCCATTGATTTTAACTAATGAAAATTCCTATTATAGAGCCATGCACTGAATGCATGCTAATTAAATAGTGTTGTTCATGTAATTGTAGCATATTTAGAGCCATTAAAAGCTTTCAGAATGCTAAAAACTTTGTTATAAAAGATAAAACAGTTGTAAAATAAGAAAATCCCAATGGCTGAATTCTTTGTTTGCTTATTAAGAATATTGATATTCTTCATCCTTGGCTCTGTCGAGATTTAAATGTATATTTACTAACTTGCATTCACTCTCAGGCACCAGAATCTTTGGCCATCAATATTCCTTTTTCTTATGATTTAATTTTTGTTTATCATAAGAACACCACATTTTCTTCTTACTGAGACAAAAATCAGGATTAATGTTACAACTAGGAAGTATCCTTTTTAAATAAAATAACGAATTTCTTTTGTATGATACTTAAAAAAATGGAATTGCTTCTTTAATGGGGGAAATTGTACTGAAAGCTGCTATGCTATCTTTATGTATCTGGTAGAGGAAGTATTTCTATCAGTACATGAAAATCTGGATTTCCAAGAAAGCCACAAGAATAATGTAACATTTAAGTAGCAAGCCAAAGTTATTTTCCCAATGTTGATATGTAAAAACTTAATTACCTTCTTGAAAAATAATTAGAAGGGTGAAAATCAGGCAATAATTTTGTATCCATATTAGACAAAGGCATGCTTCAAAGATTTCCCAATTTCCATGTGATATTAATATTTATATGAGTAATATTAGGAGTAAAAAATCTAAGGTGCTAAGAAGATATTAAGATAGATACTGAAAAGCTGTTGATTCTGTAGTTTCCCAAACTGTTTTATTCTTAATATGCCAGTGAACTTGTTAGGTCACATGGAAAAATGATCAGTATAGGCCAGGTGCGGTGGCTCACACCTATAATCCCAGCACTTTGGGAGGCTGAGGTGGGTGGATCACCTGAGGTCAAGAGTTTGAGACCAACCTGGCCAACACAGTGAAACCCCGTCTCTACTAAAAATACAAACAAACAAACAAAAATTAGCCAGGTATGGTGGTGCATGCCTGTGATCCCAGCTACTTTGGAGGCTGAGGCAGAAGAATCACTTGAAACCTGGGAGGCAGAGGTTGCGGTGAGTCGAGATCATGCCACTCACTGCACTCCAGCCTGGGCAACAGAGCAAGACTCTGTCTCAAAAAACAAAACAAAACCAGAAAACCAAAAAAAAAAACAAAAGAAAAATGATCAGTCCAATATTAGTCTCCAGATCTTTTTCAATGAAAAGATATAGAAACCCCTTGCAAAAGGGAATTTATTAGCTTACATAACTAGGAAGTCTAGAAATGTGTTGACTTCAATCTCAGTTTCCTCCATGTGGCTGACAGCACTAATTTGACAGTCTTATGAACCATGACCCTCAAAACAGGACATTGTCTTTCCTACTAGCGTAGGTAGAATGTCCTACGAGGATTCTGGAGTCACATCCCCATCCACAGACCACTCTCACTGGAGGGATAGAACACTCTGATTACCTTGGCTTCCTCAACCTGATTGTCAGCCCTATCTGCACTACTTGGAAACAGGGAGAGGTTTTGCTAAAGGATAGAAGCTGGTGTTGCTGGAAGAGTGATAAGAAAACAAACTGGGCAGATAAACCTGTGAATTGGGTTAATAGGAAAAGTAAACAAAGCCAAATCAATTAGAAGATGCCTAGGAGATATTTCAGGGTTGAGAACTTACAGAGATGACTATAGAAAATAAAAAAAAGCAGGGCTTGTTCACATTTTGGCTGTACCTGTGGCATCTAACAATTGTTTTTTTTCTAACTCCGCCATCTGTCTAACAGTGGGAGGTTTACAGATATCTATACATTTTTGGGTTGATTGTAGTTATACTAGATTTAAAAAAAGAGCTAACATGCACTAGATTCCTACTATGTTTCAGGCTGTAAATACTTTGAGATGTATGTGTGTGTGTGTGTGTGTGTGTGTGTGTGTATACACTGTATATATGTGTCAGGCTGTAAATGCTTTGGGATACACACACATATGCAATGTGTCAAAGTATTTACAGCCTGACACATAGTAGGAACCTAGTATATGTTAGCTCTTTAATAATATACATACTTTTATATACTGTACACACACACACACACACACACACACACACACACATACACATTCTAGTTGAATCTGTGAGGTGTAGATTCATCTGTGAAGTAAAACTTAAGACAATAGTGGCTTAAAGTCATCAGCATTTATTATTTCACATACCAGAAACCTGCAGGTAGGCAGTCCAGGGCTGTATTGGCAGCTTCCTGCTCACTAGGGACTCAAGCTCCTTCTTCCTTGCAGCATCTGTAGACATCACCTTGTGATACAGGATGGCCGCTTGAACTGCAGCTCAATTTTGCACCATCTAGGCAACAGGAAGGAAAAAGTAGGAGAAGAAGGTTGGAGCCCCTCCTTTTTAAGAGAATTTTCAGTACTGTTATTTTTAAATTTCAGATTCAGGGGGTACATGTGCAAGTTTATAACATGGGCATATTACATGGTACTGAGGTTTGGGCTTCTAATAATCCCATTTCCCAAGTAGTGGATATAGTACCTAATAGGTAGTTTTTCAACTTTTCTCCCCTTTCCTCCATCCTTCCCTCTCCTCTCCCTTTTTGGAATTCTTAGTGTTTATTGTCCCCATCTTTGTGTACCCAATGCCTAGCTCCCAATTATACATGAGAACATGTGGCATTTGATTTTTCTGTTTCTAAGTTAATTCACTTATGATAATGCTACTACAAAGGACATGATTTCATTCTTTTTTATGGCTGTGTAGTATTCCATGGTGTATATATCACATTTTCTTTATCCAGTCCACTATTGATGGGGACCTGTGTTGATTCCATGTTTTTGCTGTTGTGAATAGTGCTGTGATGAGATAAGAGTGCGGGTGTCTTTTTGGTAGAATGATTTGTTTTCCTTTGAGTATATATATACCCAGTATTGGGTTTTCTGGGTCTAATTGTCTTTCTATTTTTAGTTCTTTGAGAAATCTTCAAATTGCTTTCCAAAGGGGCTGGACTAATTTGCATTTCCACCAACAGTGTATAAACATTCCCTTTTCTCTGCAACCTTGACAGCATCTGTTACTTTCTGACTTTTTTTTTTTTTTTTTTTTTTGAGACAGAGTTTCGCTCTTGTTACCCAGGCTGGAGTGCAATGGAGTGATCTCGGCTCACCACAACCTCCGCCTCCCGGGTTTAGGCAATTCTCCTGCCTCAGCCTCCTGAGTAGCTGGGATTACAGGCACACGCCACCATGCCCAGCTAATTTTTTGTATTTTTAGTAGAGATGGGTTTCACCATGTTGACCAGGATGGTCTCGATCTCTTGACCTCATGATTCACCTGCCTCGGCCTCCCAAAGTGCTGGGATTACAGGCGTGAGCCACCGTGCCCAGCCTATTTTCTGACTTTTTAGTAATCGCAATTCTGACTGGTGTGAGATGGTATCCTATTCTGGTTTTGGTTTGCATCACTCTGATGATTAGTGATATTGATCATTTTTTATGTTTGTTGGCCATTTTTATATCTTCTTTTGAGAAATGTCTGTTCTTTGTCCACTTTTTAATATGGTTGTTTGTGTTTTTCTTATTGATTTGTTAAAGTACCTTATAGATTCTGGATATTAGGCCTCTGTCAGATGCATAGTTTACAAATATTTTCTTCCACTCTGTAGGTTGTCTCTTTACCCTGTTGATGGTTTCTTTTGCAGTGCAGATGCTCTTTAGTTTAATTAGATCCTGATTGTCAATTTTTGTTTTTGTTGCATTTGCTCTTGAGAACTTAAGTTATAAATTCCTTGCCTAGGCAAATGTCTACAAGGGTATTTTCTAGGTTTTCTTTTAGCAATTTTATAGTTTGAGGCCTTACATTGAAGTTTTTAGTCTACTGAGTTAATTTTTGTATATGGTGAGAGGTAGGGGTCCAGTTTCTTTCTTTTTCATATGGTTAGCCAGTTTTCCCAGCACCATTTATTCAACAGGGTATCCTTTCCCTATTGTTTATTTTTGTTAATTTTGTCAAAAATCGGTTGTAGGTGTGCAGCTTTATTTCAGGGGTCTCTGTTATGTTCCATTAGCTCACGTGTCTGTTTTGCACTAGTACTATGCTTTTTTGGTTACTGTAGCCTTGTAGTATGGTTTGAAGTTGGGTAATGTGATACCTCTGGCTTTATTCTTTTTGCTTAGGATTACTTTGAATCTTTGAGCTCTTTTTTGGCTCCATGTGAATTTTAGGACAGTTTTTTTCTAATTCCATGAAAAATGATGTTGGTAATTTGATAGGACTAGTGTTGAATTAGTTGATTGCTTTGGGCAGTATGGACATTTTGGTAATATCGATTCTTCCAATCCATGAGTATAGAATGCTTTTTCATTTGTTTGTATCACCTATGATTTCTTTCAGCAATGTCTTGTAGTTCTTCTTGTAGAATTCTTCCCCTCCTTCGCTAAATCTCGTCCTAGGTATTTTTTGGTGTGTGTGGTTATTGTAAATGGATTGCTTTCTTGATTTGGTTCTTGGCTTGAATGTTATTGGTATATAGAAATGATAGTGATCTTTGAATATTGATTTATGTATTCTCAGACTTTGCTGAAGTTATTTATCAGGTCTCGGAGATTTTTGGCAGAATCCTTAAGGTTTTCTAGGTATAGAAACAGATATCAAGAAATAATTTGACTTCCTCTCTTCCTATTTGGATGCCTTTTATTTCTTTCTCTTACCTGACTGCTCCGGCTAGGACTTCCAGTCCTATGTTGAGTAGGAGTGGTGAGAGTGGACATCCTTGCCTTGTTGCAGTTCTTAAGGAGAACATTTCCAGCTTTTGCCCATTCAGTATGATGTTGGCTGTGAGTTTGTCATAGATGGCTTTTGTTATTTTGAGATATTCTTTTGATGCCTCATTCGTTGAGGGTTTTTTTTTTTAATCATGAAGGGATATTGGATTTTACTGAATTCTTTTTCCATTTCTATTGAGATGATCATATGTTTTTTTTTGTTTTTAATTCTACTTGGTGAATTACATTTATTGATTCATGTATGTTGAGTCATCTTTGCATCCCAGGAATAGTATCCACCTGATCATGGTGAATTAACTTTTTGATATGCTGCTGGATGTGGTTTGCTGGTATTTTTTTTTTTGAGGATTTTTGTGTCTATGTTTTTCAGGGACATTGGCCTATAATTTTCTTTTATGTTGTATCTTTGCCAGATTTTGGTATCAGGGTGATGCTGGTTTCATGGAATTAGTTAGGAAGGAGTTCTTCTTCCTCAATTTTTTGGAATAGTTTTAGTAGGAATGGTACCAGCTCTTCTTTGTATATCTGGTAGAATTTTGCTGTAAATCCTTCTGGCTCAGGGCTCTTTTTGGTTGGTAGATTTTTTTTTAAATTACTGATTCCATTTTGGAGCCTGTTATTGGTCTTTTCAGAATTTCTGTTTCTTCCTATTTCAGTCTTGGGAGATGTGTGTGTTTCTATGAGTTTATCTATTTTCTCTAGATTTTCTAGTTTATGTGCATAGAGATGTTCATAGTAGTCTCTGAGGTCCTTTTTAAAGAGAATTACTGACAGTTATACACAATATCAGGTAGAGCTTATTAAGTCATGACTTAGTCACGTGGCTATACAAACCTGTAAGTGAGTCAGGGAAATGTAATTCTTTTAGTTGGGTGACACTATATCCAATTAAAATCTGGTCTTTGGTTAGTAAAGAAGGAGAAAATAACTATTGAGAGGCAGCCAGGCATCTCTCCCTCACACCTTATCTCCTAAGACATGCATCAAGCATTAGTTATTGAGCTGGAAGACCTTGTGACTTGAGTTAAGCAAGTCTTAATATCTCTGGATTTGTGCTACTGTGGTGACCTTAACAGCTCTCTTCCTTTCTTGTTTAAGGCATCAGTCACATGAGCCAGAAAAAGTGGCTCTCTCATAGTACCACTTCCCAGGGGCATATGCCTATGTCGATCTCAGCAGTGCAGCTGCATGCCAATTCCATGTGTGACTACTGCTGACTCATATGCCCTTTCATTACCACCTAAGTGAATCCGTTCTTCCCTAAGGGAATTAACAGATGAGAGTTGTGATAGTTATCTTTTTGATGCTGAGAGGCTACTTCATTTGTATCCTAACTTGCAGGTGCATTGTTATATTACTTTTAAAAGTGAAGCTTTGTATATTAAGTACAGTATACTCTTCTCTAATGAAAAAGAAATATGGAGGATAACTTCTGTTTCATTTTATGTATTATAAATCCTTTAAAGACCAGAAAGAGTACAATAGGGTTGTATATTAATTAGCCATGAGTAAATTTATTAAATTGTAGGTATGATAAAAAATGTTTCTCCTTAGAAATTACTTGACAACATAAATAATGAATGGAGGTTCAGAAATATCTCAGTGATATAACCATCATTCTATCACAGTTTTAGCATATTGCAAAAGTACTTGGCAACTTACCTGATGTTATCAACCTAAGATTAGAAGTACCAGCAAAAAGTGAGTGTAAAGCTTCCACAATATAATTCTCCTTGACCATGATTCTGAATATCTATTACAGTGACCTCAAACAAAACCAGACTGCACAGTGTCTTCATGTGACCATCATATTATGAAAAGAATGGCAATGTTTACCTTGGGGAAAGTTAGGTGTTTAAAAGTGAGCACAGAAAAGCTTATTTTCTTTAGTTTTAAGTTTGAGCTGTTGTTGATTTTTTTGCTCTACCAAAATATTGGAAGATAGAAATGAGAATAATCAGGGCAGGGGAGACAGGTTTGTTTTCAAGTTCTTTATTGGCCAGGCTGAGATATTCTGAGGACAGATTAAGGTTTTTTCTCTACAAATTGAAGACTTAATTTCTGAATGTTGAAGAATCTATGTTTTTATCTGGGATAGTATCTTCCAAATGTTTTTCCTTGTATTGCTAATTAACACGTTAGTCTTGGTTTCTTCCTTTTGGTTTGTTTTTGCATTTTTTAATGGAAATGTAGCTTGTATTCTGTTAAATTGGCCACCGTGTTACATGGTTACGGTAAGAAGTGAGAATTCGTATCTCATTTTCTATCTCAGTCCTACTGGAACTGGCTCAACCCCTCAAGTCTGCAGTGCCCAAGGTCTTCAGGCTGAGGCACTAGTGCAGTTATTTCCCCCAAAGTGGCATGTTTTAAGCTGACAGATTTTCAGTTTTCCATTTGATGCTAAATTATTCAAACAATAGCTTTTCTCTGAATGATGCATTTTACTTATGTAAACATGTTTTTCTTATAAAAACTTAGTCATTTTGCTTTTTTAAATTATTTATTTATTTAGAGATAGAGTCTTGCTCTGTCACCAGGCTGGAGAGCAGTGGCTCAATGTTGGCTCACTGCAACCTCTGCCTCCTGGGTTCAAGTGATTCTCGTGCGTCAGCCTCCAGAGTAGATGAGATTACAGGCATGTGCTACCACACCCAGCTAATCTTCGTATTTTTAGTAGAGTGGGGTTCACCATGTTGTCCAGGATAGTCTCAATCTCCTGACCTCGTGGTACACCCACCTTGGCCTCCCAAAGTGTTAGGATTACAGTTGTGAGCCACTGCACCCAGCCCATTTTGCTTTTTATTAATGGAATCCCCACCAAGAAATCTTTATAAGATTGTTATTTATATGGCTACATTAAGTAATACCATTCTGTTTTCATACATAGAAATTCTAATAATATACAAAATGATGTAGCCAAAAACATTGAAACATTTATACATGAAAAGCTTGAGTCACAGAAACCTAGGGTTGAAAGGAACTTCAAGGTCTTTAGCCTACCCCCCAGGAAATATAACTTAGAAAAGTGAGCAGAACTTTTTACATATTCACTTGCCCTTAGGCTCTTAATTCAACTCCACACTGAGCATTTTCGACAGTGACTTTTTGAGAAAGGTTATCATAAGGGAGCTTTTCCCTTTCTGCTACCTCAAATATACCTTTTTTTCTTAGCCTCTCTTCCTTTCCTCTTCTTTTAGAAATATTTCTCTTTACTGTCCTTGCTATTTGGACCTTTGTTTCTAGCTATATTTACTTCTTTGAGAAATTTATCACCTAATTCAATTCCAGTCAGGATTGTCGATTTAGGAAATGAAAAATATAGGATGCCCAGTTCAGTGTGAATTTCAGATAAACAGTGAACACATTTTTAGTATAAATATGTCCTAAATGTTGCATGGGTCATACCCATAAAATTGTTCATTATTTCTCTGAAATTCCCATTTAACTGTATTTTATTGGAGAACCCTGCTTAAAACCCTTATCCCTGTGACCTTGTCTGTAAATTTCCGTTGTGGAAGTTCACATCTCCTTCAGTGGATTAAACTATGCAGAGGACTCTCTTCTGTGGCTGCAGTTTCCTCTGCCTGCAGCCATTTCCATCTGGATCCTGTTCTGTTCTCCCCTTGCAGGTTTCTCAGCTTACCTGCAGTTCCCCATCGGCCACTCTTCTTGAGCTCTCGCCTGTTGGTGGCACAGCCGTATTTATTATGCTTGACACTCCCAGGTTACTTTGAGTCCTTCTTCGCTCTTGTCCTAGCCAATAACAAGTCCTGTTCATTTTTCTTTCACAGGCAGATTTTTCCCTCTTTCCCTCCTCCTGTTTCTCTCCCCTTCCCCTTCTCCCTCCTGTCTGTCCCTGCTTGTCTGTTCCCCACATTGCCCTCATTCAGGTTTCTGCCCACCTGCTTGCCCACCCATCCTCCTGCTCTAGGCACTCCCTGTCCAGGCCGTTTTGCACTGCCTGGTTAATCATTCAAAACTATTGCACCAATTCTATTCTTTCCCTTCCTTCAGTGACTTACTATTGTCTGCAGAATGAAGTACAAGTTCCTTATTCAAGGCCTTACATGCAAGAACTTTCCAGAATTGTCCTCTGCCTATTTCTCTAGTGCCATTGACATCATTACTTTGCATCAGTGTTTATCACCCTTTCAGACACTCTCACTCTTTCACTGTAATATATTATTGAAAACTCTTTTCGAAGTTTTAAATTATGTAATTATTTGGCATACAGATAAAAGGAAGTATTATGGAGTTTATATCACTGTATTAGTAAATGCTACATTATATAGTTTATCCTAATACAATTTAATAATAGTCACATTATATAAATAGCAAGAAATGTTTTGACTTTTCCCTATTTAACAAATGACACACGCTTTCTTGTGTTTTGAATTAATTAGGTAATTAGAAATGTGAATCATTAGTAAAATTTAAAATGGCACCTTTCATTATGTTTGGCTTTGTGACCAAATGTATATTGAAATGTACATTATTATTAACCTATACTGACTGGGTGTGATGATTCACATCTGAGGTTTCTTTTTTTTTTCTTTTGAGATGGAGTCTCACTCTGTCACCAGGCTGGAGTGCAATGGCTCAATCTTGGCTCACTGCAAGTCTGCCTCCCAGGTCCAAGTGATTCTCCTGCCTTAGCCTCCCACGTAGCTGGGACTATAGGCACGTGCCACCACACCCAGCTAATTTTTGCATTTTTTAGTAAAGACAGGGTTTCACTGTGTTGGCCAGGATGGTCTCGATCTCTTGACCTTGTGATCTGCCCACCTCGGCCTCCCAAAGTGCTGGGATTACAGGAGTGAGCCACGATGCTGGGCCACATCTGAGGTTTTTAATTCCAGCACTTTTGGAGGCTGAGGTAGAAAGATCACCTGAGCCCAGGAGTTCAAAACCAGCCTGAGCAAAATGGCAAGACACCATCTCTACAAAAATTTAAAAAATTATCTGAGCATGGAGGTGTGTGTGCCTGTGGGTCCACTTACTGGGGAGGCTGAGTAGGGAGGGTCCCTTGAGCCCAGGAGTTCAGGGCCACAGTGATGCAGTGAGCCGTCTTTGTGCCACTGTACTCTAGCCTGGTTGACAGAGTGAGACCCTGGCCCTCCACAAAAAAGAAAAACAAAAAACAAAATAAATTATATGACAGCAGAATTTATGACTGACCTGATGTTTGTTAATTCTCATATCTTACATTTTTATTTATCATTATTATTATTATTACTATTTTTTGAGACAGGGTCTCACTCACTCAGGCTGGAGTGCAGTGGTGTGACCAGGGCTCATTGCAGCCTCAGCCTCCCCAGGCTCAGACCATCCTCCCACATCAGCCTTCTAAGTAGCTGGGACCATAGGCACACACCACCACACCCAGCTAATTTTTATATTTGTTGTAGAGACAGGGTTTTGCTATGTTGCTCAGGCTTGTCTGGAACTCCTGGGTTCAAACTATTTGGCCTCTCAGAGTGCTGGGATTTCAGGCATGAGCCATTGCACCCAGCTGGATTTTGCATTTTTAAATCAGATCTCAAATCAACTAATACATTTTCATATTTATTATATTTCTCTTCTTTTCTTTTTTTTAGAGACAGCATCTCACACTGTCACCAGGCTGGAGTGCAGTGATGCAATCACAGTTCACTGCAGCCTCTAACTCTTGGGCTCAAGTGATCTTCCCACTTCAGCCTCCTGAATAACTGGGACTACAAATAAAAAATTAGCCAGATGTGGTGGCACGCACTGGGCTAATTTTTTTATTTTTCATAGAGATGGAGTCTCACTGTGCTACCCAGGCTGGATTTATATTATATTTCTAAGTGTTGAGTTAAGAAAGTGGATTTCAGGTTGTTAATTTGAAGCATTTTTAACAGTGAATATCCTTCAGAATTAGATAATCTTTATTCACAATATAAAAAGCCAGATTTATATAGTCCTCCACTTCCTCTCCATTTGTTTTTATTGTAGAAGCCCAAGGCTCTGGGGAATATGTCTTACAGGTGTACCTTACCACACTTCTCTTTATGAGTTTGGCTTGATTACAAAATACTGTGGCAGCTTCTCTGGAAATCTGAGAAGGGATACTAACTGGTTCCTGTAATACTTCTTTTCTCCTGGCTGTAATAAATTGAATAAACAATGAGTTTCTGGTTGATATCTATGCAAATGAAAATAGGGTTATATTCATGTCAACGTCTGTCTCGATACATTTATCCTCACAACTAGTACTGATTAATATGATGTAATTACATTAATTACAGCGATATATATTTGGCAAAAGTAAGCTGTTCAGTTGATCATCAGGTGGTTCCCAGTACAGTGAAGTGTTTGAGTGGAATCTCTTCATTTTCTCTGCCATGAAGAGATCTCCTGTCTTCCCTTCTCCATCTGCTTGCTGTCTTAGTAGGCTGACCTGTGTGGGCTCAGTAACCTGCTTCCTGCCATCTGGCTTCCCAATGGGGTCAGCCAATGGGAAACTCCAGCAGGAGATAAGAAAGGAGGACAGTGAACTCAAAACATGGTTCCCTCTTGCATTCTCCCCTGCTAGGTCACCCTGGATTGGCTGTTTCTTCAGACGGAAGATCAGTTCCTTCTCGAGGCAGCCTATTCTATGTAACTTTCTCACTCCTTTTGGATTCCAGTAACCTTTTGGGCATATTGGGGTTAGCACATCTGCTACTGCTAGCCCCTGGTTTCAGCACTATTCTTTGTGGTACCCCTGTATACACCCACATCTTTGTCACAAGACCCTCCATGAATGGAGTATACCATCTATTTTCTGTTGGGGTCCTTGCTGATATAGCATTTTATGTGGAGTAACTAAGTAATCCTCTCAACTAGAAAAGTATCCTCATTCTATGGAAAAGGGAAGTACAGCACAGCTAAACTCAGTGACCTGCAAAGGATGCATGGCTAATATATGATAAAGCCAGGATTGGAGTGCAGAAAGTCTGGCTGCAGCCTATGTAATTTTAACTTAAGTGTGATAACATGTATAATACAGTTATTACATTGTTGCTTTAGGAATATTTACACTAACAAAATATATTAAATTTGATCATGTTGATGACAGATAAGTGTTGATCAACCAAATTATCATTCTTTCCCACCTAGCCCTTTCATCTGCACACTTCAAAAGATGCTGATTTTTTTTTTTTGCATTTTACCCAGGAAAGAATGAAAGACTGATATTCTTTGATGTTGAGTAATAAGAAATTCAAATTTTACTTATTTCCTTCAGCCCTTTTAGAGAACAATTCTTTGCCAACAACTAAGTATTCTCTTTAAAATATAAACTCTCAAAGCTCAAATTTAGCTTCCTTCTTAAGAGCCTGATATTGGGAGTTAGTATTCATTTCTGAGAATGACCTAGTTTCTACATAATTTTGGTCCTGTCCATTCATTCCCAGAACTGATGTCGTCGTTTTGTTGTCTGTTTTGTGTTTGGGATGTGTCTTCTTCTCCCCTGCCCCCTACTTTCACCACTCATTATACATTGTTCATTGTCTTCCATATTCATCTGTGGTGTAACCAGTCACATTTTCCATCCTCTTGGGCCTGTATTGTAGTGCTGCTATTGAATGCAGCTGCAGTGTGTTGATTCTGGACTCTAGGTATCCTGAGTTGCTACAGAATACTGCTTCTAGATGACTTATTGGACAGTTGAAATTTTTTCCAACACAGCAGATTCCTAAAGTGTAACTTCGTTTCTTCATGCTAAAATACTAAAAATAAAGAACCAACCTTGTTACAGTCCCTTTGGGATCTTTGGAACATTACAATGTCATAGGATGGTAGCCTGTAATTATCCTGGTCTTGGGTATATATTAACTTGAAAAATGCAGTTGGTTCCTAGGAGCTCAAAGAAGAAAAAAACATGCATTTATGATTCAGGTGTTCTTATTGCTAAAAAGAGTACATTTGAATGAGTGGTTGTTTATGGTTTGGGTCTTGGGTGGTTATTCTATAGTGAAGGTCCCAGTTAGGACAAATCTGTTCACAGTCATTTTTTCTGATGTGGGAGGTTAGGTGGTGAGACAAAGCCAGGGTTTCTTTGCAGTTCACTCTGCTCACCTGGAATCCCATTTGATATTACCATGGGCTAAAACTGCCAAACTAGGGAATTTGACCAGAAAATCGAATCAGTGAGTGCAAGCAATATTTCCATTTCTCAAATTACTTACCTTGGTGTTGTATTTAAGACTGATTCTGAAATAAACTGTAGCTTTAAGACTATAAGAGAAAGCTGTTTATTAAAAAGTTTCCATTTTGCCATCTGATTGGTATAATTAGCATCTTTTCCATCAAATGTTTTTGCTAGAGAAAGTATATTTTAAGTGCATTTTCAAAGGTCTGTTAAAATCAAAGGGGCAATTCTGGTTGCATCTATTTTTCAAGGCAAATTGCCAAAAAAAGATCAATGTGGTAGTACCTTTTGTTTTAAGAAGTTAGCATTTTATATACATTTGAAATCCAGATAGATCTATTAAGCTAAACACCTTACAAATCATGATTTATTCAATTGTCCTGGAAAAGACTTAAGAAGAAGATGTCATGTTCAGCTATTTTGTGTATTTTCATCAAAAGGCTCTTTCGTATGCCGTCCAAATAAGAAGATGTATTTACATACAGAGATGGTTTAGAATCCAACCCTCATTATAAAAGAACAAAATTTCAAAAAAAGTCATTAAAAATCAATTAAAGCAAAAGTAGATTTATGCAGCAGATTTTTGCATTGTATTCATTAAAAACTTTAGTATCTGTGAGTTTAATTTGCTACAAAGGGAAAGTATATAAAGAGATTGCCCAAACAGAGGAGAAAATAGGAATAGAAGTTTTTCTAGAGAGTTGGAAAGTTGGAGGAGCTATGACCATTCAACCCTCAGTTCTGTCTGCTGGCGAATACTGTGCCCCATGTGGGGTTGGACCCATGGTCAAGAAACATGATTTAAGCCTTCCATTTCTTTTCCTGTCATATACTCAGCAAAATTTCTCCTCTGGTTAAACTCGATCATTCACCTTCTCTTATCTCTATGGCTAGGCTTCTGAATATTGCTGGAGTAAAATATTAACTGAGATGACTGAACGCACTTTAAACTCATGCCTGCCTATTTCAAATGGGCACTCAATGCAGCCTTACAGTCCTAATAGCCTTCTCTGGTATGTTCACTTTCTCACTTTCAGAGATGACTGTTTCCCCATTTGATTCTTCTCAACCCCTCTCCTACATTCCCTTCCCTTGCCCTCACTTTCAGCTTCCTCCTACTTTGCTAAGTAAATAGACCCAACCAATCAAGTGCAGCCTCATTCTCCCACATCATATCTGCCAGCCTGTATCTGTACCTAATTCCTTGGCCTCCCTCTTGTTACTGTTGTCAGAGCTCTACAGTCTCTGCCAAAAGCCAATCCTCCATTTGTTTCCTGAGACCTTGTCTTGCCATCTCAAATATATTGCACTTGCAGTTTTCTTCTTTCTGCAGCATCACTGATTTTTCCAAGCCTATGAGATCATTCTCATGAGTACATTGTAGCATCTGCTATCTTAAAACAATGACCTTCATTTATTCAAATGCCTTCTAGCTACTTCTCATTTCTGTGCTCCCTTTTCCCACAAAAACTACTTGAAAAGAGTGGTCTGTCCTTTTGTCTGTACTTCACTTCCCATTTATTTTTGGACCCTCTCCAATTGGGCTTCTGTCTTCTCTGCCCTCCTGAGACTGCTCTTGCTGTTAATGTCATTAGTGGCCTTCATGTTGCCTAAAACCATGATCATGTGCCCATTCTTGTCCTACTTGACCTTTAAGCAGTATTTGACAGGGCTAACTTTTTCCTCCTCCTCTTTACGATACTCATTTACTCTTAATTTTCATAATATCACACTGTGGTGGCTATGGAGGTATCCTCAGTCTCCTTTCATGAGTACCTGATACAGGGCAAGAGCTGACTAGCAACCTTCAGCTACCATACCCCTAGATGGAACACAGTGGAAACATGATCCAGGCTTCCTTGGAGTGTTCCCAGTCAATAACTGAGCATGATGGGGATACTAGAATTGGAACATGCTTTCATTACATGAGAATCTTCTAGTTGGCAGTGTTGAATCCAAACTCCCCTTTGACCAGGTCAAGTTTTTCTTAGAACTGAGCTCTTCCTCTCTAATTCTTCTATCCCTGTACTCTTTCACAGATGTTGGATCTACACCAGGTCTGAAGCTCTCTTCACCTAATCCTGCTGCCTCATCTTTTATATCTCTCTTGTACATCTAATTCCATCTTGGTGTCAGATTTCCAGAGGATGACCCAAACTGACACACACTATCCTATTCCCTTAACCACTGGCTGTTCTTCTGTCTTCTTTGCCTGTTCCTCCTCTCCTTCATGAGCCCTTAACACTGATGGGCTCCTTGGACCAAGTCTTCTCTTCTTGATCCCTTTATGATCTCATTCAGTTCCATGACTTTGAGTATAATCTTTATGTCATTGACTCTCAAATCTGTGTCTGTAGCTCTGATCTCTCCCCAGAACACCAGACATCTCCATCTCCACCTGGGTATTTATGAACATCTAAAAGGTGATATATTTTCAGTAACTCTTGATCCTCTCTATCCAAATCTGCCCTCCCTCAGTTGTCCTGTTCTTAATAAATTGCTCCAGTTATTATGATTTGCTCTCTTTTCCTCATCTTCCTTCAGCAGGTCCTGTCAATTAAACTTTAAAGTATCTATCAAATCAATCATTTTCATTACTGCCACTCTAATCAGTTTTACAGCAATCCTCTAACCCTTCACTCTCTTGGCCACTTATAGTCCATTCACCACTCAATAGCCGAAATGAGCTTTTAAAAATGCAGATCATATCCAATCATCCTCCTGTTTAAAGTGCTATAAAGGTTCTGTTTCAAACTTTGCATAAAACTCATACTCTACCTTGTTTATGAAACCCTACCATCTGGCCTCTACCAGCCTCTCAGACCTACTTCTTCCTCTCCTTTGTCCAGGCTCAGCAGTTTTCTTTTGTTTCCTCAAATAAGACAACATTGTTCTTGCCCTCCTGCCTGTTACCTTATCTCTAAGTATTCTTCCTCCTTATCCTTTAGATTTTAGTTTTACTGTTACCTCCTCAGAAGGGCTTTGCTAACCTCTCAATCTCATTAGAAATATCTAGCCTGTAATCCCAGCACTTTGGGAGGCTGGGGTGGGCAGATTATGAGGTCAGGACTTTGAGACCAGCCTGAGCAGCATGGCAAAACCCCATTTCTACTGAAAATACAAAAATTAGCTGGGCATGTTGATGCGCATCTGTAATCCCAGGTGCTCGGGAGGCTGATGCAGGAGAATTGCTTGAACCCAGGAGGCGGAGGTTGCAGTGAGCCGAGATTGTGCTATTGCACTCCAGCCTGGGTGACAGAGTGGGAATCCGACGAAAGGGAGGGGGGAGAGAGAGAGAAAAAAAAGAAGGAAGGAAAGAAAGAGAAATTATCTAGTCACATTGTAGTGCATTACTTTATTTGCATTCCCTTCATATTTCGTTATCCCCTGCATGAGGACATTTAGATCATTGACAGACCACATATACAAAAGTTATCCCACAAGATTATAATACTGTATTTTTTCTGTACCTTTTCTATGTTTACGTGTTTAGAGACCCAAATGCTTAGTACTGTAGGCCAGTTACCTCGCCAGGAAGCCAGACACACCCACCTCTGCACTCAGCACCTGACTCTGCACCCAGCACCAGGCTCTGCACTCGGCACCTAGCTCTGCCACATGGCTCCCCTGGAAGGCTCCAGCTGATGCAACCCTGGCCAGCTCTCACACCAGAAAACCCGCCCAACAACCCACCAACCAATGGCGGCCTGCCCCGTCCCAATCCCGCTCCCCTGGAGCCAATCAGAGCACCCAGCTGTTACTCGTTCCTCATAGCCATAAAAATCCCACGCCCCAGGAAGTCAACGTGACTTCTCTGGCCCCTTTTCCCCAGACCATAGAACCTCGCCTGGGAGCTGAATAAATTGGCATTTAGTTTTCTTATACTGGCCTCAGTTTCCTCATTTTAAACTCAGCAATAACCCTTACAAATACTGTGTTATAGTTGCCTATAGTATTCAGTACAGTAACATCCTGTACATGTTTGTATCTTAGGAGCAATAGGCTATGCCCATATAGCCTGGATGTTTTGTAGGCTAAATCATCTAGGTTTGTGTAAGTACATGCTATAATGTTCACACAAGGACCAAATCTCCAAGTGAAGCATTTCACAGAATGTATCACCATTGTTTAGTGATGCATAACAGTACTTATGCTTTCTGTTCTTTTTCTTGTTTATTTATTACCTGTCTCCCCGATTCATATATAGGTTCCATGAGAACATGGTTCTTTTCTGTCTTGTTATTACTGCATTCCTAGCAGTGAGACCAGTGCCCGATATGTGATATGTACTAAGTATTCAACATACTGTGGAATAAATTTACAGAATTCTCTATGTCACCTCAATGAACATATTTTTTTCTCTGAAAGAAAAAAATGTTGAATTTTCCAAACTCTACACACCCCTAAATTTTTAGTTCTTCCTACATTCATCATTCCCCAAGATGTACTTTTCTTTGAATTTATGTATAAGGCCAATACAGTTAAAACCCCATTATAGTGAATTCCATGGGGCATGCTATTGGCTTTGTTATCGTGAAATTTGTCACAGGGCCAGAAATTGCATTTCTAGTCCACAGAAACTAAGGATGAAACTGCCAATTGTTCATTTCTCCATGGAATTGGTAAGGGAAGAGTTCTGACTCTGAAATGAGAAGTTAGATCTAATGAACCTCCTGCCACTTCTCTAGGCTCATTGATATTTTACATGGAATGTTGTTGGCTTTGGGTTTTTTGTTTGTTCTGACTGAAGGAATTGAGTATTGGAAGAAGAAGGGGTAGTTGAGAAAGAGAAAAAAATTAAAAGGCAATTATTTGTTGACAAGAAAAAATTATAGAGTTATTTAAAAACATTAAAGTAAACAGTATTCTCTCCTACTTTTTGTAGCATAAAGAGATACATCCTTAGGTGCTGTTTTTATTCATGAAAGTATACATGAACAAGGGCTAGAAAATGAAACAAAACAAAACTGAATACAGTTCCTGTTGTGAAGTATTTGGTGTTGACAGTTTGTTGTAAACAGAGAAGTGAAGGTCTTTTTGGTTTTGCTTTTAATTAGGTATTCTTGTAAAATATGGAAACAGCTTGATTATATTATGAAGCCCTTTCCTTCATTGTAATGGTAGTTGTGTTCAAATCAGATCATCAAATCTTTGCTTTAATGTTATAGTATTAAAATGTCTTGGGTTACTTTTTATTTATTTTATTTTATGTATTTAGTTGCCCACACTCAACTTCTCAGCATTGAATTACTTTTGAAGTCATTTATTAAGAACTTTTATTGGCTTTCTCTGGCAGACACATTTATGCCTTCTTCCTTATACCCAAAGTACTTGATACATGGCCTTTGTAATTGTATTTATCTGTGTCCTGTGCACTGACCATACTAAAGACTGGCACTGTGTTTTAGTCACTTTTGCATTCTCCCTTGCAATCCTCCTTGTATTCCCTATTTTACCTAATATAATGGGACAAAAAGGGTTTTAAATACATGTTTATGGAAATGGTAGCACCACTTCTATAGCTACCTTAGCTGATTGCCTTACTTTTATACCCACTTACTATATCTTCTGCTGCCCTTTTTAGCAAAGCTGCTTGCTTAATGACCATCTATTTCTAGTCTTTGTCAAGTTGTCAGAGTAGGGTGGGATATTTACTTCACTACCTGCTAAACTGCATTCTCTCTTTTAGTTCTTAGATTAAGGTCTTCATTGATAAGCCCATCATGTCTCCCCCCACTATCTGTTCATTAAAAAAGTAGCTGACCCATTTCCCTTCTACAGTTTCACGTATGCATTGGTGAATTTTGTTTTGGTGTTCTCCCACATTGTGTTGAACTCTAAGTTGCTACTGAAAGCGAGAGCTATGTCAGTTACAGTGGGAATTACTGACAAATATTAAAATGCTATGTCTGCTCTTAAGAAGTTGATAGTTTGAGAAATTAAAAACTAACTATATGACTGGGTGCGGTGGCTCGTGCCTATAATCCCAGCACTTTGGGATGCTGAGGTGGGTGGACTATCTGAGGTCCAGAGTTTGAAACCAGCCTGGCCAACATGGCAAAACCTCATCTTTATTAAAATTTCAAAAATTAGCTGGGTATGATTGTGCGTACCTGTAATCCCAGCTATTTGGGAGGCTGAGGCATGAGAATTGCTTGAACCTGGGAGGCAGAGGTTGCAGTGAGCTGAGATCGCAACAATATGAGACCCTGCCTCAAAAACAAAACAAAACAAAACACAACAAAACAAAAAAACTATACTTGTTTTATTTGAGATGACAGAACTTTTAAGGTATACTATTAGGTTATAATAGCTTCTATGTAAGAAAAGAAACCCTGCCATGTATTATCTATGCATTGATTGTAAGGCTGATCACCAATTCAGAAACATGGAGATTCTGGATAGTATTCCATGGAGATAGAATGATACGTTCAACAACTGAAGGGAATTTGAGAAGAAACCAAAGGATCTAAAATCCCATTGGGCAGATGAGTCCTTGCTCTGTCCCCTATCATTCCATTTCTAGGTGCCTCACCCCTGGTGGTAAGATAAGCATCAGTGAAGATAATACGACTCTAATGCATTCCTTAAAAATGATATGAGGTAAGCAGATTAACTGGACTCTTTAAAAAGAGACTGAGATATCATAAATTTGCCCATGTGAATTCATCTATCAGTACACACAGCACTGTTTTCCACACAAGTAGGTACTGCTTGTACCAATTAAATGATGGCTCCCTTTTGTCCTTATCTGTTTTTAATAACAGAACTCGAGTTGTATATACAAATTGATGTTTGGGCCAACTGTTTTTACAAAGATGTTAGTTGTAAATTTAGCCTAACATATTATTTCAACGTGTGCTTTGTAACTTATTCTTCCTTTTAAAATGCTGCTGTCATTTGTTTGTTGAACATCAGTATGTAATATTTTTTTTTCTGCTGTGGTGAATGTCTAGGAGGAAATGCTGCTCTCTGGAAGAGGGTACTGGGGACATTTATGATTTATTTCTTTAGTTATTTTATTCCATGGTAAAGACTCCAAAATGTTCTGTTGTAAAGACTCCAAAATGTTATAGAAACGTGTATAGTTTCAAGTTAATTCTTTTAAAATCTAGCCTTTTGCTCATCTTTCAAACTTAACAGTGTCCTGACATGTCTGAGGTTTAGGAAAATTTGGCTCAAGTTGCTGAGGGGGTCTAATATAGGTCTTTGTTGGTGAGTGAAATTCAGTGGTTTTGGCTCATGGGAATTGTGCAAAATTGTTGGCTCATTTGATTTGGTTCTCTTTGGACTACACCCATAAGTTTTCTTTGGGTTTAGCTTGGTGATCCCCACCCCACACCAAACTCGAAGTGGAGCACAGTGGGAATGTTGAGGTTTATACCTCAAGCTATAACTCATCCTAGAGCATTACCCAGTTTTGAAGGAAAAAAAAAAAAAAGCCTGACCAAGATTTTAAATCTGTAAGTGAAATATTTATTGAAACTAGACTAAACAATCCCAGAATTAGTTGTGATCTTAGAGGTCATTTGACCAAACTCACCACCTGATACATGATTACAAGAGTCAATTTAAAATTGTTTGAAGTCTTTTTAATGACTAATAAACTTCCTACAGTATTCCATATTTATCCATTTGGATCAAACTGGTTGACTTTGTGGTCCAAGTTTGCCATATCCATTTGGATTTTTTTCTGCTTGATTTATCAAGAACCAAGGGAGATGTGTTAAAAATCTTCAGATGCATATATTTCTACTTGTAAATATATTTGGAGGTTATTTTATGTGTTTAGAACTGTTTCACCTTCCTGAGAATCTTTTCTTTTATCCCATGTAGTGACTGGTTTATCTCTAACAGTGCTTTACATCTCAAAGTCTATTCTATAAAATTATAGGTCCACTATATCTTATCTAAAGTCCACAGTACAGAATATTATGTAACAGCAACAAAAGGTCTGGGCCAGCATTCAGTAATCAAGCATATTGATAGGATCACAACAAAATGTGTGAATCTTCACACTAAGTGGGATATATAAAAATATATTTTTCTTGTTTTTACTTTCAAGCTTCTTATATTTTTATGCTTTAGTTGAGTCTCTTTAAAAATGACATGTGGATGATTTTTACTTTTCTATTCAAGTTTTAGTCAATTTAGTGGTTTGCCAACATTTGCAATCATTTCTATCATATTTGCTTTCCATTTATCCTTCTTTTTCTGTGACATTTTGTTTTTCTCCCGCGGTTCCTACTGCCTGTTTTGCTGACTAACTTTTCCTTATTTATTTTCTCTGCTAATTATTTGGAAATTTTGTACTTTCTTTTCTTTTAGTGGCTATTGTTAAAAATTTATAAGTATACTTGACTTTATAAAGTCTAAAATTAATATCTATTCATCTGATATATATTAACTTTAATCATATACCTCCCATTTTCTCTTATTGTTGTTAAATGTTTTAATTCTATCTTGTTTTTATATGACTCATTAGCAATTATCATTATTTTATTTTTAAAAATCTATGCATGTTTAGATTGTTCCCCATGTTATCTTAGTTTCTTTGTTAAGTGTTTTCACTTCTTTCTGCTTTCTGTTTCCTTCTTCCTGAAGTACATCCTTTGATAGCTTCTTCAGAGAGGGTCTATTAATGATTAACTCTTACATTATTTATTTCATTTGATTTGCATATTAGACAAGTATGGAATTCTTAGTTGACAGTATTTTCTCTCAGTATGTTGAAGATGTTATTCCATCACTTTTTAGCTTTTGCTTTTGAGAAATCTGCTTAGTCTAATTGGTCTTTTTCAGGCAATGTCTTTTCTTGCATTTTTAAAAAGAGTTTTACTTAGTGTATGTGTTTTACAGTTTCTCAGTGATGCATCTCAATGTGGATTTATTTTTATTTATCCCAATTAGAACTCATTGTGCTTCCTAAATCTGAGGATTCATGTCTCTCACCAGTTTCGGAAAATTCTCAGCTATTCTTTTTTGTTGCATGTTTCCTTTCCTCCATTCTTTGTAGTGCCTATTTCTATAATTCATATTAAAGAAATATTTTCCTTTTCATTCAGTGTTATCCCTTAGACTTTAAAAAATATGTTTTCTCTCTTTTTATTGCTCTTTCATGTGTTTTGGGTAATTTCTTCAAATATTTCTTCTAGTTCATTAAGTCTTTCCTCACCTCTGTCTAATCTTCCATTTAACCCTTATATTGAGTTTTTAAAATTTCAGTGGTGATATCTTTATTTTTAGAAGTTCTACTTGGCATTTTTTTTTTCTATCTGTTTTTGTTTTTCTTTTTTTTTTTTTGAGATGGAGTCTTGCTCTTGTTACCCAGGCTGGAGTGCAATGGCGCGATCTCGGCTCACTGCAACCTCTGCCTCCTGGGTTCAGGCAATTCTCCTGCCTCAGCCTCCCGAGTAGCTGGGACTACAGGCATGCGCCACCATGCCCAGCTAATTTTTTGTATTTTTAGTAGAGACGGGGTTTTACCATGTTGACCAGGATGGTCTCGATCTCTTGACCTCGTGATCCACCCGCCTCAGCCTCCCAAAGTGCTGGGATTACAGGCGTGAGCCACCGCGCCCAGCCTGTTTTTGTTTTTCATAGTGTCTTGCTTTGTTATTTTTTATAACTTATTTTAGATATTTAATAATTTTAAACACAGCTATTGTATAGTCTTATGTGATAGCTTTTGTAGGTCTAGACTCACTGTTTGTTGTACCTGCTGACCCTTTTTATGGTGGATTGTGTCCCTGTGGGTTTTGTTATTTCAGATTGGGAGCTCATCATTGGTGGGTTGCCTGTTGGAGTCCTGTTCTGCTGGTTTATGGGCACATTACTATAGACTAGATTTATTTTTGCTTCTGCCTTCTGCTCCAGGGCTACCATTAGCCTCAAACCACCTTTTATATTACTTTCTGTGATTGAGATTTGCATAACATTTGGGTAGTGCAAATTGATGCCTCAATTATGTACATGGATAGAGTCAATGGTTACAAGGGCTGAAGGAAGATTTTCTTTTCCCAGCCATAGTTCAGGCAGAAAGGCAAGTTTCGTTGTCATTCCTGTTAGTGATAGCCTTAGGTTTATAAAGCCATCTTCAATTCAAACTACCCACTGCCTATTGGCCAAAGCCCCTGGTTTCCGATGTCAGACTTCTTTCTCCATCCTACACTCTTACATGTGCCCCAGGATTAGCTCATAAACTTTTCTTTTGCTTTTCATTTACTTCTTTGTTTTTGGTCCCTAGGTATTTTCCTTACATTTTTGCAAATTTAACTATGCATTAAAAAGAATATAATGTTTTATCCAGAATCTCTAAGTAGAGAGAGATTTCAGGCTTTCTGGATAGCTATAGTGGGAGAATTAAAGTTAATATATATCAGATGAGTAGATATTAATTTTAGTCTTTATCTAAAGTTTTATGAGTCATTTTGCATTTCCCTCCCCTGTAGTAATGCAATTGATTTGCTTGTTATTATTGTGCTGCAGGACTTTTTATTAATCCCCGTTACTTTTTAAAATTGTGATTGTTAGGTTTGGCCTCTCATTCTAGGTTTTTGGTCTTTAATCCTGACTCAGTTATCTAGTATGTTAGTTTTACCTCCCATCCCTGAGTCATTTGTAAATTTGATGTGCGTATCATCTGAATATTCCATAATTGGTTGGTAAAAATATTAAAAAGGAGCCATTCATGTACATAGCCCAGGAATAGGCCACTAAAGATTTTTCTGTTAGTGGACATTGACTGTTGCAGATGTGTCCAACTCTGTATTTCAGTTCACATTTCCACATTTTACCCACAAGGCTTGTTCTTAGTGAACTTGCTCAGCTCAGTTCAATTCAGTTCAGCTCATATTTCTTAAGTACACACTCTGTGCCTTTGTGTGTATGATATGCATCAGAGATAAAAAGAATAAGCCACAGCTTCTTCCTTCGTGATGCTCATTTTCTCGTAGAGGAAAAATTCAGGTAAGCAAAAAACCCAGTCATATGATCATCTCCTTCAGCATTTTGCTCAGGATCAACTTCTACACAACTAATGTATAGCCTATGGCACCTGTCCTCTTTCCTTTCTTGCTAACTCATAGACCTATCAGTTGAATTTATACAATTCATTTGTGGGGAAAGTTTCATGTATCATCTCTGTTAATAAATTCATTTAAGTATTTTATATTCTTAAAATATCTTTATATCAGTAAAGGGTACTAAAAATATTGGACAAATATTACTTTCAGGTTTTCTTTTCTTCTCTTTTTATTCCTATTCTGTTTCCCTCTTGGTTAATTTTATTTTTCTCAAAATTCTCCCTTTCTTCTCTAAACCTTATATTCCCCAAAAGAACAGTACCATATAGTCTTATATCAATTTGGTCTTTTTCGGCCTGGTGCCTTATATTGACTTTCCTGTCCAAGGTTTTCTACTTGTTCTAAGACTTCTTCTCACTTTCTATTATTGGCCTTTTAAGATTTGTTAGGCAAACAATTTTCGGTGAAAGAGCTTAATTTAGTTAAGCACTGAGTTTTTATCTAGGCTAGAAATTTTGGATCTTACCTTTACTCTTTTCTCACTGAAACCCCAACCAACATTCATTAATCAGGAAATTCTGTCCATATTTCCTGTAAGAAGGATTTTACATCTCTTGCCAAAACGTATTCCCATATTTATAGTACCATAGACCCTGTCCTTATCTTTTCTCAGCTGATAATGGGATAACCTCCTAAATGTGTCCCATTTCTTCTTGACTTTAATGTTAGTCTTTTGTTTTTCAATTAGGATTTATGTTCCTGTAGGTTATAAACTCAATTTGCTTGTTCACGATTATAACTTTTTAGTGATGTAAAATAGAACATATATAGAATATTGGAGTACATGGCACAAAATGAGTGTTCATGAAATTATTTTAATTATTTACATATATATGCTAACTATTAACTTACCACTTGTAATAGGAGTTTATAACTGTGTTGGTTGTTTTTTGGACAGGCATCTATTTAGCACCTGAATATTTCTCCATAATTAGAATGCTCTGTATTATATGAGACTTGGTAGGATGTAGGGCCTGCCTCCATTATAGAAGCTAATGAATAGCCCAAGTCTTGTCTTTCCCAGCATCCCTTGCAGCTAGGTTGCTTACTTGTAACCTAAGCTTGCTTACTCATAACCTAAGCTCACTTAATCAGATGCCTGCAATGTTGAACTGGGACTTACAGAGGCAGGGAAAGTGAATACCAAGGCTGCTGGTGGTGGCAGACACCAGCATTTGGCTTTTGAGGCAGCAGTGGCTGACAGCCAGTAATAGCAACAGGATCCTCATCAGTATGGTTCTGGGTATGGTTTGGTATGATTCTGGCTGCCTAGCTTCCTTTTGCTCCTGTTTATTTTCTGAGCTGGCACTTTAAACTTCCTGGAAACTTTCTGAGCTGCTCTATTTTCTTTCAACCAATTTCTTTTCTACTCGCTATGGACTGAATTTTGTCATCTCTTCACTCCTCCATTCATATGTTGAAGTCCTAACCTCCAGTGTGACTACATCTGGAGTTAGGATCTTTAGGAATTAATTAATGTTAAATGAGGTCTCTCTTCCTCTTCCTAAAAGGTCATCAGATAAGTTTATGACCTTACTGGAAGAGGAAGAGAGAGAAACCTCTCTCTTTCGTGTGAGGATGCAGCAAGAAGGCAGCTGTCTGCAAGCCAGAGAGACCTCACCAGAAACGAAACCCTGTAGAAACTTGATTGTGGACTTTCCACCTCCAGAATGTGAAAAATAAATTTCTGTTGTTTAAGCCACCCAGTCTTTGGTATTTTGTTATGGCAGCCCAAGCAGACTAACCTACTGCTTAAATCAAGTAGAGTTGATTCTGAAAAGAATTCCGAGAAGTTCATAGGGTTGTTGTAAAGATTAACTAAGACTATGTATATTATCTGTCACATGGTAAATTTTCATCAAAGGATTTTTATATTAGTAGTAGTATTCATTAAGTCCTCACTTAAAGTCACTGATAGGTTCTTGGAAACTATGGCTTTAAGTGAAACATATAATGAAGCCAATTTTACCATGGGCTAATTAGTATAAACAAGAGTTAAGTTTCTGGCTGGGCATGGTGACTTATGCCTGTAGTCCCAGCACTTCGGGAGGCTGAGACAGAAGGATCACCTGAACGCAAGAATTGGAGACCAGCAACATAGTAAGACCCTGTCTCAAAAAACAAAACAAAACAAAACAAAAAAACCCTTAAGTTCCTGAAGCTTATATCTGGTCACAGAACTATCACCAAACATCTAAATAAAGATCAAAACACTTCTAATATTAAACATGTAGGATGATCATTTGCCTGCTTATTCTTGTTCAGGGTTGGCAGCAGCTTAGGGCACAAGGTGGGAACCAGCCATGGATAGGGTGCCATTCCATCACAGGGTGCATTCACACGTTCACTCAGACTGTGACCACTTAAACACACCAGTGTATCTAATATGCACATCTTTGAAATATGGGAGGAAACCAGAGTACCTGAAGACAACTCACAAAGACATGGGGAGGACGTGCAAGCTCCACACAGACAGTGGCTCTGGCCAGGAATCAGTCTTTTTTCTCATCAGTATTATAACGAAACAATGTTGAATGAAACCACATAATATGAAAAAGCCTTGCTATATTGTTATTAGGGACAAAGGAGGGTAGAGCCTTAGCTTTGCTAAAGACAAAGCAAAGATGTGGGGGCATCACATACACGGTTTTGTCATTGAGGGAAGTCAGCTTGAGATGTCTGGGATGGTGTGAGCAGCACAGCAGTGGGGAGTGCCTGGAGAATGAGCTGAACAGGAAGGACATAGGAATGTAGGCCTCAGCTGACCATCAGAAACATAGGGCTGGGCTCCTTTCACCTGTCAGCCTCAGCTTCAGGCACCAATGCCTCAGATAGAAACGAGCTAGACTCACACCAATTCTCTCACTGAGATAACTAGGAAGCTGCTTTGGGGATTATTATCACTAATATCTAGAGAAGTCTGTGGATCTCTCCAGACATAGCAGTCTTTTGATGAAAACAGCAAAATAATGTCTGCCTCCAGGGAGGGTTGAGGCAGCTAAAAATGAGACATTCATTGCAAATACTGAGTCTACAAATCCTCTTTCACATCCTGCTTAAAGCACATTTCCTTAATGAAACTTCCTGTCACCCCAGTGGAAGTAAATTACTCTTCCCTTTTTTACTCTCTCAGCATTGGATCTGTGTCTTTAGTACAGTTTGTCTTATATATTGTGCATCATTTCTTTTACGCCAACTGGACTGTAAGCTTCTTGAAGACAGGGATCCTGTCTTGATCTGTTGATATATTCCCACAGTAATTAACAAAGTGCTTTGTATGTGACAGGTGCACAATACACATGGAATTAAAAACCAAATTAGTGATTTTATAGATAAGTGATGACATAATGCAGTTGATTTCCTCAAGCTGTTTAACAATTAACTACTAATGAACAACAGGTGTTCAGGAGGATGCTGGAAGCCTAACCTTATTCAAACAGCCAGAGTCAGAAGGTAATACAGGTTTGCAAATTGATGTATTCTTTCTTTCTTTCTTTTTTGAGATAGAGTTACACTCTTGTTGCCCAGGCTGGAGTGCAATGGCACAATCTCAGCTCACTGCAGCCTCTGCCTCCCAGGTTCAAGTGATTCTCCTTCTTCAGCCTCCCAAGTAGCTGGGATTACAGGCATGCGCCACCATGCCCAGATAATTTTGTATTTTTTAGTAGAGATGGGGTTTCTCCATGTTGGTCAGGCTGGTCTCAAACTCCCAACCTCAGGTGATCCACCTGCCTCAGCCTCCCAAAGTGCTGGCATTACAGGTGTGTGCCACTGAGCCTGGCCTGATACACTATTTTCTAGGGGAAAAGAACTCACTAACGGTAACACACAGTGCTATTTGTGAGTGAGCCAGACCCTAATGTCAATAATCCAGAGTACAGCTGACCCTTCAACAACATGAATTTGAACTGTGCGGGTTTTCTTTCATTTTGTCCCACCTCTGTCGCCCCTGAGTCTGCAAGTCCAGTGCCTCCTCTTCCACCTCCTCTTCCTCTTCACCCTACTCAATGTGAAGATGAAGATTAAGACCTTTATGTATGATGACCCACTTCCACTTAGTAAATATTTTTTCTTCCTTCTAATTTTCTTAATAATATTTTATTTTCTCTAGCTTACTTTATTGTAAGAATGCAACACAAAATTTGTGATCATTGGCTGTTTGTTATCGGTAAGGCTTCCAGTCAACAGTAGGCTATTACTAGTTAAATTTTTGTGGAGTCAAAAGTTATATGCAGATTTTTGACTGCATCATTCAAGGATTAACTGAACTTTGTGAAGACACCTTGCCTTAATATCTGTAATCTAAAACAGCATTAAGATAAGGTGTAATCATATTAAAAAATTGCTACTGTAGAGATCTAGTTACTCTCCTTGGATGTTCCCCAAACCCTCTTTGCATCTGGGGTTTCTGTTCCTTCTGATCCCAGAGTAGCCATATGCTGTCATGGAGAGAGTAAGGTAGAGCTTCGTGGGCTGCTCAGAGCGTTGTCACGGGTGTAGGGACCTTCTCACCTATCTGAGCTGATGCCTGGATAGCTTTTTCTATTAAAAGACCCTTTCCCAGTGACTTTGAGGAGAGTGGGCCATCTGCTTTATATTCACTCTTGACTGGGATTCTTAGGAAGGCAATTTTAAAGAAAGGGAAGCAATCAACAATCTGGTTTGCCATCACTGGCAATGTTTCCATAAGTCTACATGTGCTGGAGTCCAGGCCTAGATACCCTGGAGCCAGCTCAGCCACCACCTGCCCACCTTTACCCCAGCTCAACCACACCAGTTACTGCAGACTCCACACTGTGTCACCAAAGGTGCTGCCCACCTTGTGCTGCCCTGCGGAAGGTCTAAATATGTCTATTCTATTCCTGGGAACAGTACTTCTTAACGTCTTGTTTGAGGTACAAAGCCTAAGTACCTTTGTGACAGAAATCAGACGACAGAAAAAACCTGAGGGTTTATTATTACAATTAAAGCTTTTAAAGTAGCTGACTATGAATGAACAGTAACATTTTCAAAAGAAAATAAACTGAGAATGGACCTGTGTGAGATGTGGAAAATATTTTAAAGCAAAGGAAATGATTCACCACCTCAAAGATGTGAAACTTAGATGAATTATGCAGGTCAGTTTTTAACTTCTGTGGAGAGCCTCTATGTCTTGGATAAATCCATATGTGTGTGCTTTGCATAACACTCATGGAAGATTATTTAACATTAGTATTCAGAGAGTAAAGAGCCCTTTGAATGATTTTAGCCATTTCCTCTTAGAATCAGAGTGGTGGTGGTGTTGGGAGAGGTAGCATGACTTGTGGAATAGAGCTTTGTTTTCATAAGGGACCCTTTGTAAAGCAATTAAAAAGTCACCTTTGAAATATTTCACTTGGTTTGGTTTGTTAGATTTTTCTATGTATTTATTTTTCTGTGGAGTCTATTTTTGCAACTTCACAAGACATCTAAGCAAATGCTTTAAGAGAATATATTTTATCCTTTGTTTCACGGATCAAATGGCTGTACATTTGATGTGTTAACTAAAAATAAATGATTTTGAAAAATAAATGTATTCAAGTTGCTTTCTCACCATTAGTTAAATAAGGATTTTATGGCATAGCCAAAGTTGCTCAAAAGTGAAATGTCTGTTTTGTGAAGTAATGAGCTTCTAATCACACGAAGTATTCAAGCAAAGGCTGAATGACCTTATATTGGAGATCCTGAGGTGCAGTGTCTTTCTGCATTCTGTGAGGAGATGTTCACTAGGGAGACATTGTGAGAGCTCTGATTCTAGGACAAAAGTTTTAAGTACTTTAGTTTGTCCTAATTGTGTACTTTTTGTTGAATTGAATCAGTGTTTGAACTTATCATATGATAATTTTTCTCCTAAAAAGAAAACCAGTCTTTCACTCTTGATTATTTAAGAAGGAATCGCTCTTGTTTAAGGTACAGTTGAACAATTAACCTTTAAAATTTTCAGAGCCTAAAATAAATGGATTTCGATCATAATTCGGAAAGACATATGTTAGTCTGTTCTTGCATTGCTACGAAGGAACACCTGAGACTAAACAATTAATAAAGAAAACATCAGTTTGGCTCATATTTCTGCAGGCTGTACAGGAAGTGTGATGCCAGTGTCTGCTTTTAGTGAGAGCCTCAGGAAGCTTACAGTCATGGCAGAAGGTGAAGCAGGAGCTGGTGTCTTATGTGGAAAGAGCTGGAGTAAGAGAAAGAAGGATGAGGTCCTACCCACTTTTAAACAACCAGATCTCTCATGAAATCAGAGTGAGAACTCACTCACCATCAAAGGGATGGCACTAAGCCACTCGTGAGGGATCCACCCCCATGATCCAAACACCTCCCACCAGGCTCCATATCCATTACTGGGGATTACATTTCAACGTACAATTTGGAGGGAACACATATGTCTAAACCATATCAGGCACAATCCTGAACACCATTATCCTGAATGTTGAAATCCTGAAAGATCAAACTCCCCAAAGTCTAAAATCACTAACATCTAAAATCTCAAAAATTACACTCACAGGATAATTGCACCATGCTCAGCAGAACTATTACCTTGTTATTGTCTTTATCTGGAAATTGTGTTTTAAGGAGATAGGTATTGGTGCCAAGTTGACAAAGAGTGGACTTGAAGACTTAATTTTAGGTGTCAGTTTGACTGGGTTAAGGAATATCTAGAAAGCTGGCAAAGAATTATTTTGGGTCTGTCTGTGAGGGTGTTTTCAAGGAAGATTAGTATATGAGTCCTAGTAGATTAGGTGGGGGAGATTTGCCCACCGTGTTAGTGGGAGTCATTCTATTGGTTCTGGCCAGAGAAAACAAATACAGATGGCAAATTGGTCTCAGAGCTGGGACAGACTTTTCTTCTGTTGCCTTAAATGTTGGAACTCCAGGCTCATTGGCCCTTGGATTCCGGGACTTACTTCATCCCTGCCCCCGCCCACCCCATACTGTGGCTTTTAGCCTGAGCCAGCCTATGGGCATCCCAGGGTCACTGGCTTTCAGATGGCCTGTTGTGGGACTTCTCAGCCACCATAATTGTGTCAGTCTTTCCCATAATAAATCCTCTCTCATTTATCTGTGTACATATCCTATTGGTTCTGTTTCTCTGGAGAAACCCTGACTAATACAGATTTGGTACTGGGAAGCTGAATTTCATTCCTTCTTACTGTATTTCTTACGACACAGTGAAAAAGATCTGTGAAACTGGTTCCCATGTAAAAATGCTGTGATAAAAAATTAAGTGTATGAGGTTACTTAATGGCATGAAAGATAAAAGTGTAAAAGCTAATTATTATCGGTGCTGCAAAAGCAGAAATTTGCTTAATTGCAATGGCCACACAATAACTAGACTTTCAGAGAGATGGCATGTATTTACAAAATTTGTAGGCCACAATCCCCCTTCAAATACGAGTGCTGCAAATATTTCAAAGATCATAGAAGTGAAAACACAGGCAAAAAATGCAAGAAATCTCCCCTGCCAAATTATTCAATTGTTATCAACGTTTGCCCCTTCATACATAACACCATGCTTGCCTTCAAAAAACTTCCTTTGTCAGAGAGTAAAAAGAAATCAAGATGCTCAGCATCTTTCTGGACCAAAGACACTTGCAAATACTGAGCTTCCTCCAGTTACAAACCATGTTAGGTGGTGAATTATCCTTGATTAGAGATTTGACTGTAGAAGAAGATAGAGTTCTTATGTATATATTTACCACAAAATCTAACATAGAAAAACTAGCATGTGTTTCACTTTGGCTAACGGTTGGCACTTTCAAAACTGTCCCCATTATTTTTTAATCAACTATGTACAATTCATAGTTGTATATTAATATATACAATTCATAGCTCCTGTTAGGTCATAAAATTCTAGAACTGATCTGCTTGATTATGTACTAATAACTGAAAAAAAAAACAAAGCACTTTATAAATGTTTATTTGAAGATTTGGTGGACTTTGCAGAAGAAAATGGATTTTAACTGAATTGCCAAACCATAGTGACAGAAATTAGGTGTGATCAGGGCTTCTAACAATGATTTTCAAGGTGTTACCAAATTAGTTTGTTTTTGCCCAATGCATTTAGTGAAAAATTTAGATGAGTGGATTGGCCATGATATTTGGCAACATCGAATACTTCAATTTTAAAATGCATAATTTGTCTGCATGACATTCCTTCTAGCTGATGACATTCCAGGAGATTTTAATGAATTAAAGCCACATTTGCCTGAAGAAGCCAGTGAAGTAACTGATTTGAAAAGAATTATATGCATAGTTTGATAAGAAGACATGCAATGGTGTTGCTGTTTCATCACCATTGTTTCTGTCAAATTTGTATTCTGTATTTGAGTGTATGCAGAAAAGTTTTCCATGTACCCAAAACAACAAAGAAGCACGGCACAGAAGATGGGAAAATTTAATAGGGACTGCTCATATTGGTGCAGGTCAAATAATAGAAGAATTTCAAGAAGATCAGTATCACATAGGAAATGAGTGTGAGCATATTCTGCGAGGAGAGTAATGTCCTAAAAGAGAAAAAACAAAAACCAAAAAAACAGCTCTTCATTGCAATGCAAGACTTCAAAATATAGTTAATGATTGTGAAAGTTGCCGGCTTTTCTGGACAGATCTGTGCAATTGCATATAATCCATTCCTGTAATACACTTTTTCATATGTTGAATTTTCTTTCTGGGCTTGGGTTTTATTTCCTTTCTATAGTTTTTTTTTTTTTTTACTATTTAAAATTGTTGGCATTATTTTTTCCAATTAATTATGCTTTGTATTTCATCTTCGCATCATAGAGGTACGAATTTTGTTGAGACTTTTAGAGAGTTCTCATTTATTTCATGCAGTTTTTACAAATTTGACTCCACAAAAGTGCATTATCACAACATTGACTTTGTGTAAGCACTTTGCCTGTATGCAAAAACATTGAACCTTCCCCTGTGAATGAAGAGATATCTATTTTGTACATCCGCATTTGTGGAAGATAAAATTTCTTGAGATTTTGGCTCTTTGGATGACTGCATATATGGCGGTGACCCAGCCTGGTTTTTCATCCATCTTGTCTTAGGTTGGTCCTTATGGTGTTTCAGATGACCACAGTTATAAAGCTAGGTGCACACAATTGCCAACCACAGTGGTATGAGTTGTGTCAGATGAGAGAGTGTAGTTCTAAGAAAGAAATGTAAAGCAATTTAATCAGCACTATTAGACACTTAAGCAGATAAATAAGCCAGTAAACATGTTGAAAGATTTGTTCCTAGAATCTACATGTACTAAGCATTACTCTAGGAGCTGGGAATATAGCAGTGGCCAAGGTAGAGAGATTCCCTATCCTCAGGGGGCTTTTTACTTGTCTCTCATGAGTTTATACATTTTCCTTTTCAACCTATTTGTTTGTGAATACAGTTCATGTGCTTATAACTTGTGTACTCCGCAACTGTCATTGTTATACATGAGGGTTTATGCATATAGAAATATGTTATTATTGCCTATTTTGTTGTGTAAAATGGCTAAATGTTTTGTCATGTTTTTGTGCTTCTCAAATTTCCTTTTAAAAATGTAAATAAATATCTTTTAGAGAATATTTAGTTATTTTTTCCAGATTTTGATCTTCCAGGAGTTTAACATTTGGCATTATGCTATTAAGGATTGTATCTTTGGGGACTATGATTGGCTCCCAAATTAAATCATATAGGGAACAAATGATTTATTCAAATTTTGGAAAGGATACAAAAAGTGTCTCTAACATCTTACTCTCACTCTCAAAACTTTAATTCAGGCTAAAAGAAGAGAAAAATATATATGTCTTAGCTATTTTTTTGTCCTCCAGATCTCCCGTACTTCAAGCAAGTAAATCTTGCTCCCAACCAGTTTATGTTCCTTCTTTACCTATCTAATTCACCACCAAACATGTTTCACAAATTTTTATGTAAAGTCAACTATCATGAAAACACCGTGTATTTTGGGTCTGGAGGACACGGATTTATTTAGAAATATCTTGAGAGGACACATAATGCCAGCTCCTTCTGCATGCAGCCATCTGTCAGTGAGATGTTTAGGGGTAAAAAATGAGTTTAATAGTTTTCAGTCTCAGAATCAAGGCTGCCATCATGTGGGGGAAATTAGAGGTAATTGTAAGGTCATTGTCTTAAGACCAATTGCTGTTTCCAAAAATGGTGATTCTCAGGGTACCTTACCTTCTATTTCTTCTTTGGGATCTCCACTACCCACCTCCACCCCTGCACCCCGAAACACCAAGCTTGAACTCTGACCTGCTTGTCCATGTCTTGACAATTGTATACGATCCTTTCATTTTCTCCTTTCCCTAGTTTCCTATTATTTATAACAGTTATCACCCCATGAAATTATATTAGATACAACATTTATTTTGTTTTAAAATTGATATTAGTTCCAATCCTAATTAGTTCTACTAAAATGTAAGCCCCCTGAGGATAGGGAATCTCTCTACCTTGGCCACTGCTATATTCCCAGCTCCTAGAGTAATGCTTAGTACATGTAGATTCTAGGAACAAATCTTTCAACATGTTTATTGGCTTATTTATCTGCTTAAGTGTCTAATAGTGCTGATTAAATGCTTTACGTTTCTTTCTTAGAACTACACTCTCTCATCTGACATAATCTTTGCCTCATCTTCATTCCTCTCTTTTGTTATCGTTATAAAATGTTATCTTCAGTCTATACCTTTAGGGAAGTCAAATGTCACAACTGTTTTTTTCTTTAACAAAAGGCAATTATTTCTTTAGATTTATCTATTTCTTTTTGTTTTTTCTGAGACGGAGTCTTGCCTTGTCGCCAGGCTGGAGCGCAGTGGCGCAGTCTCGGCTCACTGCAGCCTCTGCCTCCCGGGTTCAAGTGATTCTTTCACCTCAGCCTCCAGAGTAGTTGGGGCTACAGGCGTGTACCACCACGCCCGGCTAATTTTTGTATTTTTAGTAGAGACGGGGTTTCACCATGTTGGCCAGGATGGTCTTGACCTCGTGATCCGCCCACCTTGGCCTCCCAAAGTGCGTGAGCGCCTGCGCCTGGCTGATATTCTTTTTAACTTACTGCTCTTTGTAACTCCTTTCTTCCCTGCTCAGCTCATGTCTTAGAAGTGACTGTGCACTCTGCTGCATTGGCCCCATTCTCTCGAGTTTTATTTGTGATATATTTATATTTTATAAATTCCCCTCATCAACATATTTTCATAAACCTTCTCATAGCCAATCTAAAAGTGCTTGTATTATGCTTATTCTGACTTTCCCAGTTCCCACCATGCAACTGGCTGTGTGCTTCTGGCTTTGGTTTCAGTAGCACATGGGACATCTTCCTGAGGGAACCCTGGGATTGACTACTGTTATTTCTAGCTGCAATTTATGGCTTAACTCCCCTTCTCTTCCTATGATTCATCTGCAATCACCAGCCAAGGAACAAATCCTTATAGTCCCATACTTATAGTTCTTATTGTCCACAGTGTCCCTTGGAAATCTTATTTCAAAATTTAAATTTCCTCATATCTACAAATATTCCAGAACAGATTTTTTTCCATTACTGTTGGTATGACTGGTTGCTCTAATTTGATCTTCAGAAAGGTAGTAAGTTCCACCAGACATATTTTGGAAGGCTGAGGCCAGTGGGTCGCTTGAGTCCAGGAGTTTGAGACTAGCCTGGGCAACATGGCAAAACCCCATCTCTACCAAAAATACAAAAATTAGCCAGGCATGGTGGTGTGCACCTGTAGTCCCAGCTACTAAGAGGCTGAGGTAGGAGAATCGATTGAGCCTGTGAGGTTGAGGCTGCAGTGAGCCATCATGGCGCCACTGTACTCCAACCTGGGCAAGACTCTGTCTTAAAAAAAAAAAAAAGAAAGAAAGAAAGAAAAGAAAAGAAAAAAAGAAAAAGAAAAGAAAGATGCCAAGTTGAAGTTGACGAAACAGCTCCATGTGGACGTGTATTTTTGACTATGTATATGTGTAGACAAGTTTTTGCCTCTGAAGACATTGGGGTACGCCAGGCAGAGAAAGACCCTGCTTTTGTTGATCTTGTTTTCAGTTTGAGTATTTTATTATTTAAGATAATTTTTTTGAGAGGGGGACTCAGTATATTGCCCAGGTTGGTCTTGAAGTCCTGTGCTCAAGCAATCTTGCAGCCTTTAGTCTCCAGAGAAATCTTTAAAAGGGCTTCTTACATTTAATTGGGTTCTGAATTGATATTGTCTCTATTAAAGCTGTGTGTTCAAACACCTACTTCAACCTACAAATCTTATGAGTCTATTTTTACATTTAGTTATTATTATATAAAATAAGAATAGTTTCTTTCATTTGTTAACATTTGATTGGTTCAAATTTAACAGTTATAAATTTTTTAAACAATTAATTACAATTTAATTTAGCTAATTAAATTCCCTTAAACATTTTAAACCTCATTTACACATGTAATGTCTGTGACTGTCTCAAACACCTCAAATGCCTGTGGGGCGGACTTACAAACCTAACAAATCATTTTAAGCGTACAGCAACTTAAAAAATAATAAGCAAACATATACCCCGGGTAAATCAACTTCTCTTAACATTTTAAAGCTATTTCCAAAATTGAATCAAATGTACTTATACCATTTAACATTTCAAATCTGAAACTGATTATATGTTTTAAATTAAAGTCATGATTTTTTAAGTATTTCAAACTCTTTAAATAAAACAACTAGAATGGCACAATGATATTAAAAGTACGCTTAATATATTTCATGATGTTATTAAGAGTATGGGTTTGATTTACTTTACCTCTATTCTTAATTATTTAAACTTTCCTGGGGTGGCAAAGTCTCCAGTATAATTAAAGTAAGTAGTTTTACTATCCATGAATGGCTGAGTTTACCATGTTAAAAAATTACAATATCAGTATGATGAATTATTGGTCAGAGACTGACCTGATTTGTATTTTTCAAAGATGGCTCCTGGTTGCTGGGTGGAGAAGGATTGAGGGAGGTTAGAGGTTATCAGTCTGGTAGTGACTCTTTTGTTCTAACTCTTCATCAGCTTTTCACAGAAGGGCCTTTATCTGGTTCTCTCAGGGTACTTGTTATTAGCTCCCAAGGCTCTGTTCTTTCTTGTACCTCTCTTTTCTGCTATGCCTACTTCTTTTCCCCCTACTGCATGCCCTTTTAACTCCTTTTCTGATCTTTGATTTTTATTTCCTCCCAGTTTTACTACCATAGGTGGAGTGGGATGCTTATATTCTTGGGACAGAGGAAAATTTGTCCCTAGGAAGGGAATGAGTTAAGGGAGAGAGAGAGAAAAAAGAAAGCACAAATTTAAGCCATTTCTGAGGCTAAGTAAATAATTCAAAATGAAACTTTACTTATTCAGATTTGTTGTGCTGATCAACCAGGACTTGATGTATTAGTCTGTGCTTATACTGCTATGAAGAAATACCCGAAACCAGGTAGTTTATAAAGGAAGGAGGTTTAATTGACTCACAGTTCTGCATGGCTTGGAAGACCTCAGAAAATTTACTATCAAGGCAGAAGGGGAAGCAAACATGTTCTTCTTCATAAGGCAGCCGGAGAAAGAAGTGCCAAGCAAAGGGGAAAAGCCCCTTATAAAACCATCAGATCTCATGAGAACTCATTCACTATCATAAGAACGGCTTGGGGTAACCACCCTCATAATTCAATTACCTTCTACCAGTTCCCTCCCAGGACACGTGGGGATTATGGGAACTACAATTCAAGGTGAGATTTGGATGGGAACACAGCCAAATATCACTTGATTATCCATTAATATGGTGAAAAAGCCAATTTGAGTGCTTACTGACCAGTGCTGTGGCAATATACAGAAACAGACTTTTTTGTAATCTGCTGCTTTTCTGGCCTTAGAATGGTGGCCACATTTAAAGAAAGAAAATCTGATTAATGAGATGATATTCCAAATACTGTAACAAAATAGGACATATATTTTCTATATGTAGCACTTTCTTGGCCCAGATGCTCTTCAGTAACTGTTGGGAAATTGCTATAAAATACATAAAGAATTGGTCCTATTGTATGCATCCTTACAGTACAATATAACCTCCAGGTTAGGAGACCACATGTTCAAGTCACATTGGGGCCGTTTTCCGGTTTAAATTTCAGCACAAAGGATTTACTGGAGATATTGGGAAGATTTCTTGACAGAGCTATTTAATACTAGAATGAATTATTAGGAGCAATTGTGGATTCTCTTGGCAGGCTCTAAATATAGTTCAGTTTCTCCTCTGTCCAGGATAGTTTGGGTGGGCCTACCTGAAAGCAGGACAAACCAGACTGGTCCTTCTAGCCCAAAGTTTGTGTGACTCTTTATAACTCAAAAGAAAGCTCCAGTACTTAAGTGATTTAGTAGGTCTTTTTTGTGCATTCAAGCAAGAGCCACACACCATGTTGGCCTTTCAAGCTCTAGCTTGGCTGACTGCCCCTTGTGTGAAGACCTTCATTATTGAGTCGTGTTTTCATTGACTCTAAACTTTTCCCCCGGGTGGAAATATATGTGCTTGGCCTCAGCTCACAGGGAAATTATTTAATGTATAACTCTGAACTTAATATGTTAAGTAGTAGTAGAACAAAGTAAGCTTTTTTTCTTTTATGTGAAGCAAATTATGCTCCTCACAAGAGGTGAGTTCTTATTTCCAAGCTGACAGAATTCCTTCAAAAATGTCTATATAATGAGAATTTAGAGAGAAAATAAACTAATAAATAGAATTGAAAAGATGTTGTAAGAGTGTTAGGTGTAAATTTTTTTTTTTACTCTTTTAACCATTATAGAATTTTCAAGATGCTTTAAAAATCTTATGCTTCCCTTATTTTGGAAATAGGTGCTTTCTGTACTTTGTTTTAATTTTCTGAACTAAAAGTGTCCTGAAAAGGCATAGCAATTTTTAATACAGTGTGAATAACTTCAAACCACCTGAATATTTAATGAAATAGGCTCAATTCCAGCTCTCCTCTGTCTCCATTATGTATATGGAAAGCAGATTATATTAGTGTATAGCTTTTTTAAAATAAAGGTAGACATTCTAAGCGAGATGAGAATTTGGACTGTGTATATATGAGTCCTTTTTGTATGCCAGTTCAATGCTTGACCTTTTGATGTCTAAACTTAACACATAATGCATATATAAAGTGGATAAGTTACAGTTATTATGAGGGCCATAACTTCTCAGTTTCCTGTATGTTTAAATTTGAAACTTTAATGTTGTGCTAATGGAATTTTGTGTGTTTTATGTATATGCACAAGTCTGCTAGACAGATGCTAAAAATACCAGAATGGAACCAGTCAGAATCTAAGAATGTTCTATAAAAGTGATTGTAGGGTGTAGGCATCTTGTTGAGATCACTTTTGGGGTTTGACAAAGCTGGTATAGCTGAGTGGTCTTCAGTATGAAAGAATGTTCATATCTGCCAAGGAGCATCCTTAAGTCTTATTTGAGTGCAGGCTATCTTAACTTTGCAGACTACTAAATGCCTATGTGTACAGTAAAATATTTTCAATCACTTATTTCCATCAAATTCCTTTATTATTTCAGAAATGAAACGATTTTGATTGCAAGGCAAAATAACTTTAAAAACCTTACCTTTAAATTTAGAGAGAATTTGTCTGTGGATTTACTTTACTTTCACAACTTTTATGTTTGTCAGGGAAACGATTATGTAATTGTGTTGACATTACTTGTTAAAATGTGGGAGAAAGTTAAGTCCATGCTCTCTTTAGGAATTTGTTTGGTCTCACTGGCTATACTATTATTTTAAATAATGAGCAGAATTCTATATGGCTCTAAGCTCCTCAAGAGTGGAGGCAGTGACTGATTTATTAAGCTCTCCCTCCCTTCACTCCTCTGTCCAAACTTCTCTTCCCTCATTCCACAGATTTTTTGAATGCCTGTGAACTTCTAGTTACCCTAATCCAGGCTTAAGAGATACTGAATTGATTAATTTAGAATTTTTCTCCAAGAAGAACACAATCTTATGAGTCAAATAGACAAGAACATTAGTGGAAGGTATAATGACTGGAAGAGGGACATAGAAGAAAAGCCTTTATTCTTTCTGAGGATGGTGGTGAGAGTTACAGGCCAAGTGGTCAGAAGGAGCTTTAGAAAGCAGGTAGCAATGGAATTGAGTCTGAAATGTGGAAATATAGGAGTTCTCCATGCAAATCAATGCGAGGATAAAAGAAATTTGGTTGGGGTACAAGACTGGAGGGTGAGGTTTGTGATGGAGATGACATGGCATTCTACACAGGAAGAACAACTTAAATTGAAGTATGAATGAATGTGTGGGAAATCTATTGGGTGCTGTAGGCAGGTCAAGTGGCTAGAGAAAGGATAATGTGGAAATAATGGGAAATGACAGGTGAAAAATATTCCAGGTTATGGAAAGCCTTATAAGGCCTACAGAAAAAACTGGATCTTATCCTAAAAGGAGTTGAAAGTTTCCAAATAATTTAAAGCATAGGAGAGGCCCAGTTATATGTGTATAGAAAAGTCATTCTGGTGGCAGTATAGACAGAGGATGAATTTGAGGGATATGAAGCTATTTAGGACGGTATCACAATAATACAGTGTTCTCAGAGAATAGGTAGGTAGTACACGTGATCAAAGTGGGCCCATTTCAGAAACTGGAGAACTGGGACTTAGGGCTCATGTAATTGAAGGGAGGAGTCACCACTTGGCCTCAGCCAGTTGTTGCCATTTGGGAAGACAGAGACACCCTACCACATACCTACAAACACCCTGTTGCACATTTAGTATTTACTTTTATCTCTTAGATGAGTGTCAAACATTTTAAAAAACATGAATGGCTCAAGACTATACTGACCAAATTAAAAAAAATCCTTGGGCCAGATATAGCCTAAGTCAGTGTGTCATTGAAGTGTGTTCCTTTGAATATTGATCTTTGAAAAATGTCTTCTGTGGTCAAATAAATTAGAAGCAACTGAAAGTTGACAAAACTGATTTTAAAATTCACAAGGAAAAGAAAATGTACAAGAATAGTCAAGAGAATTTTGTAAAAGAACGAAGATGGGTAGACTTGCTTGGCAGATATCAAACTGTATTATAAATTTATGATAAGTAAAATAGTGTTGTATTGTCAATTTGTTATTGACAATAAACAAATAAATTGTTAGCATAAAATGGTTAGCTTAGAAACAGACCCAGGTATATATGAGAACTTAGTTAATGACATAAGTGGCATTTAAAATGTATCAGAGAATAATGGATCATTTAATAAATAGTACTGGAGAAATTAGCTATTAACTGAGCAAGACCAAAGTTAGATTCTAACTTATGTTACCAAAAAATATAAGATGAGTTAAATAACTAATGATAAAAAAAAGCAATAAATAGAGGGAAATGGAGAAAATACATTTGTGATATTGAAGAACTGAAAGCCCTGTTAAGACATAAAATGCAAAAAACATGAAGAAAAAAAATTGTGACTTAATTAAAATAAAATATTTGGGTAACAGGCCACCATAAACAGTATTAAAAGGGAAGTTACTATCTGGGAGAAAATATGCAATGTAAGCAGAGGATTACTATGATTAAATGGAAATAACTCCTCCCGACGAATAAGAAAGAGACTAACAATCTGCTACAAAACTAGTCAAAGGACATTAGCAGGCATTTCCCTAAAGAGGAAATATAACCGGTCTATAAACATATAAAAGTATGCTTAATGTGAATATAAAATATGAATATGAAAATGTTTGATCACGTTACCATCCGATAAATGAAAATTTAAAATAAGAAATATCTCTTTCTCATCAAATTGGCAAAGTAAAAATGTGATAATATCAAGAGCAAGTGAGGAAACTGGAACTCCTCTATTACAGGTCTGAATATACATTGGCGAGGCCACTTTAGAGGACATCATTGTCAGTATCTATTAAACTAAACATATGCCTGCTCCATGATCCAGAAATTCTACTTTTAAGCATCTACTGTAGAGAAGCGGTAAAGACTGTTGTTCCTTCCTGCACTGTTTGTAATGACAAGTAATTGGAAAGGATCCAACTGTTCATCAGCAGAGAACTGATTAAATAAATTGTACATTTATACTGTGAAAAACTATACAGACTCAGAGTATAAAAAAATGAGGTGGATCCACTGATCTGAGAGACATTGTTGAGTCAACAAATTGAGCAACAATATATAGAATATTAAGCCAATTGTTTAAAAAGGGAAAAAGACATGAAGTAGTGCTGTATGTAAAATGTCTGGAAGTATGCATACAAAAGGGATAACAGTGATAACTATAGTGAAAGTTGGAGGATGAGGAGGGGAATTATATTCAAAGGAGACTTTAAATGTAATGGAAATATTTTTAACAAGCATGTATTCATGCATTTATGAATTACTCGTATAATCAAAAATAAGTAAAGGCATTTCCAGTAATGGGAGAAACTTGAGACTGTTTATTTTCTAAGGAGGAGCAATTAATATAAAGGGAGAAGAAGAAAATACAAGAGAGGAGTTATTTGATGGAGAAAGGTCCCTTAGAGGTAGGAAAGAATGGGTGCGATCTAGAATTCAGTTGGAAGAGTTGAGCTTTAGATGAGAAGACGGCCAATCTCTAGGACCAGAGGAAAGGAGATAAACTTCTCTTTGCAGGGGTGGAGGCTGAGAGTGGAGAGAGGAGCTGGGGAGTTTGCTTTATGATGACCTCCATTTTACCTTCAGTGTAACAGTTTGTCCCCCACCGCCCTGGTGTCTTGTCCTCCTTGCTATAGATATCAGTAAATATGTCTTGACTGCCTTCCCCACCTATTCACCTCAAGCACATGAAAGGTTATTAGCCTCTCATTACCATGGGACTCTTTCCTCTTGTCATCTTTGTAAAGAGTAGCTTGTTACTGCCATTGAATATGCCCCTACATTCTGCAGTGCTGTGCTGAAAACAGGGTCCTAATAATGGGCCATACCAATGAACCAATTTCTACTGTTTGAAAGCCTTGGGAAACTGCTTTCAGTGGCTTGCCTTCTTAGTTCTGCTATATTCTGCTCTATACTCAAGAGTTATTTTGTTTCCTGTGCCTTCAGAGGACCACATTCCCAGCTTTCTGCCCAGAGAAATCTATGAAACCACCCCCCACTGGCATCCTACAGAGTTTTTTTTTTTCTTCAGCCTCACAAAGCCCTCTGTTGTTCCTCTTGAACAGTCAGCTAACTGAAGTTAGGGAGAAGTGGTGGAGAGCACTTCTGCCCTTTCCCTCTCCTTTAGATTTTAAGAGCCATCCAGCAGCTTGACCTTACCTTTTGTGTAAAATATAGTCACTCATTACAAGTTGCAATCCCTTTGTGATCCTTGGGTTCCAGATGGGGAATTGAAAAGAGAGTTTTTAGATGTCAGACATCAAAGGAAATTGAGGAAAATATCTGCATTCTTTCTTCCTCTCCTCTGAATCTTCTGACTTTCCTAGTGGCTGTCCCCCAAGTCTCTGGTGTTTTCTACTTTTATATCTGCTTTTAGGAGGAAAATCTTAAAAAGATTAGTAATTCTTTTCTGTTTTCTATTCTTTTAATCCTATTGTAAACATGTTGATGATAAAGTCACATCCTTTACTTCTCTTTGAATGGCGGTACAGATTTTTTTTGTTGTAGTGAATTTTCTTTCCTGTCATTAACCATCCTAGATAGTGGTGTTATAAAACAGTACTTTGCAAGATTGTCCTATGTAATTAATGAAAATCAAGGTACACTAGATGAAAGTATTATAAATCTGCACTGCGTTCATACCTGTAAGATGCTTGCTATAGGCTGTGTCAGCAACAAAGGTGTGGTTTTAAGATGAGAACAAATGAAAAGTACTGGAATATATAATTTAAATGTATATAACTTAAACTGTCATATTGATCTTAATCTGTTTATTTTGATTAGCCCTCACATTTTATAAACATGAAGCCAGCATACTTAACCTCTGAGATTTTTAAGTTATTTTTTCCTACGAACTTCCGTGGAGAGCAACTTTGATACAACTGTTTAACTGGATATTACTCTCCCAATCATACCTGATCGTTAGCTTTATAAAAAGATGGTAGGTTTGTTTTATAACTTGGGTAGTAGAAAGAATATTATATTTGGAATCAAATAGACCTTGATTTTACTCTTATCACTTACTAAGTGTGACCTTGATATAGTTAACTTCTCTAAAGCTAAATTTTCTCATCTTTAAAGTGGGAGATAATAGAAGTCTCAGAATACCTAGAGAATGAAAGAGGAAGAATATGTCTAAAAGAAAATAGTCATAAGTTCAGTTTTGATCAGACTGAGTTTGAAGTGCTACGGAAAAATTTAAATATATAAATTTTGATTGAGTGCTTTAAGGCTAAAGATTTTTTAGTTTATTGAGACTGTTCATTGCACTTAGTAAGATGATCCTGTGCTTCTATTATCCATAATCAGATAGTAGGATATGTGTCTCATGAAATTTCGTGAACACTATCCCCTTCCATTGTCCCCATGTCTCTCCTCATACTGTGCTCCTACAAGACTCCTCATCTAATGTTTGCCCAGCCAAGACTGACTCCGCATCTCTACTGTCATGCCCCTCTAGTTCACAGGCCGTAGTACCATAGGCCATAGTTCTCCATGACCTGCAGGGTGAGGTTGACATTACTCAGCTGAACAGGCTTTTCTGTTCCTTTTTCGTGATTCCTGTATTAGTGATCCCAATCAGGCCACATCTTTCTACTTCAAACTCTGGCTCCTAAATCTCGTTAGATCATTGTATATCCATGATGCAAATAAAGCCATGATGATTACTTGCAACTTCATGAGATGTATTTTTATTTACCTTTCTATTCCAAAGGGCAGTTTTCCACCTTGATTATTATCCATTGAAATCAAAATATGTTTGAATTTTCGCAAGAATGTGCATACTGTCTTCCATTTTACACAAAGTTGAAGTCAAATAAGAAGGTCTTATTTGGCAAGTAATCTTGAGACTAGAAGTATGGAGAAAAAGGCTCAGAACTCAAATATAAACTAGATCTCCATGTGGTCCAATCTGTGTACGCTGTCACTTTTGGAAGTACTCAAAGGTCAGATTGTATTCGGGCTCTCAGGAATTGCAGGGGGTAGGGGACTGCATTTGCCTCCATTGCTGCTTCTCTCAGCACTCTCCACTCTGATGGCAGACATGTGCTACCCTCCCCCATCACCTTGCAGTGCTCAACTTTTCACTTTCCACTCTCTTTCCAAACTCTTCAGACAAATCCTCCCCCTGAATATAGGCCCTTTGTCTTTTCATTTCTGTGCCTGTCCCCCTACTTCTTCACCTAGATTCTTGGATCTCTGTTTCCACCTATTCAGATGGCTAGAGGACCCAGAAGCTTGATTCACACTTGCAAGAAAAAGGGTGGAGTCTCCAGGAAAACACAGTTTTCTCAGTTGGCCTCTCTAACGATAAATTTTTGCAGAAGACTTTCTTTAAATTCTTTATCTCTCTCCAGACACATTTATAAATCAGCCCTTTGGGTTTTAAAAAATTATAGACTGACATGTAAATTAGAAGATTATAGGTGAATATGTGCACAGGCTCATATATTTAAAGATACTTATCTTGGTGGTTATCTTGTTTGATCTTGCACTGCAAATTTCTTGAGAAGAAGCTTTTTTTCCCCTGCGAATTCACAAAGCACATAGTACCAGGCTTCTCATATAATATCATGAATTCTTGAGAAATGTGATTGATCAATTTACTGACAGAGAACTCAATGTTAGAATTTTAGGAAAATGTATTTTCTATTTTCTTTTGTATCCCTGCAAAAGAAACCCAAAGGAACCAGTTGAGATTTTATGCAAGATTCTGTCCTAATAAATTCCTATAGGCAATGAATTTCCCCCACATTGTTGTATAAAACTTTATAGTTTCATTTCAGTTGCCTCCTTAGATGGTCATCTGAAAATGATTATATCTTTAATTAATCTAAGTGTTTATTCTGAAGAATCATGGGACAAATATTGGTCAGAAATGCTATAGCAAATGCATTTTTTTTTTTTTGTTTTGTTTTTTTTTTGTTTTTTGGGGGGGGAGGAAGGCAGGAAGGAAGGGAAGAAGGACGGTAGAGAGGAAGGAAGGGATGAAGGAAGGAAGGAAGGGAGGAAGCGGGGAGGGAGGGAGGGAGGGAGGGAAGGGAAGAAAGGAAATCAAGCAATGAAAGAGACATTGCCGACCTGGATCTAGAGGTTTACAAGTTGATTTCTTTTTTTTTGAGAGAAGGAAAGAAAAAAAAAAAAATAATAAGTAAAGGAGAGGAAGAAAGAGGAAGAGAAAGAGGGAGAGTAAATGGAAATATTGCTTTATTTTGAAAAAAATTGGGTATTAATAATGGCCAATGTTTCATTTAAACTAATGGGTAGGTGTGATGTGGTATTGACAAGAATGTATATTTTGTGTATTTGAAGTGGAGAGCTCTATAAATATTTATTAAGTTTACTTGTTCTGGATCTGAGTTCGAGTCCTTGATATCCTTATTAATTTTCTGTCTCATTGAATCTAAGTCTCCTATCTGGGTGTTAGGATCGTTAGCTCTTGTTGTTGCATTGATCCTTTTACCACTATATCTTTGTTGCTTTAAAATCTATTTTATCCGATACAAGAATTGCAACTCCTGCTTTTTATTTATTTATTATTTATTTTTGCTCTCCATTTGGTTGGTAAATCTTTCTCCATCCCTTTGTTTTGAGTCTTTGTGTATCCTTGCATGTGAAACAGGTCTGGATGTAACATGCCGTTGGGTTTTGGCTGTGTCTTTTGATTGGGAATTTAGTCAATTTAAATTTAGGGTTACTGCCATTTGATGTTGACTGGCTGTTTTATCCATGTGTTGGTGTAAATTCTTCTTTAGCAAATGCATTTTTTATAATGTAAATGAGATAAAAATATAGCCATCACTTTTCAATACTATATGCTGGACTTCAAACTGAATCATTTTAGAACTGGAATGTGTTCAGAAAGGGTCATTTTTTCTATTAAAGTTTCGTGCATTTATGTTATTTTACCAGATTTAAGCTGCTTATTATTAATACTAAGACAAAATGGTTTCTTCAGTAATTTGGGAAATAATAAACAGCCTCATTTAGAGAGCACTCTGGCCTGGATTTGGTCCATGAACTTATGGATGTGAAGCTGTTTAGTGTGCTTAAGACCTTGATGATCCTTTCAAGAGAGACTGTTTGGATTAGGTGCCCCGTGATGTGTTTGCTTCTTGCAAAGTTTGGTTTGAAGTAGTCGGGACAAGACTGTGAACAAAGCCCTGGGAATCATAGAACTGGGAAGGATCTCAAGAGATCACTTTACTTAGCCCTTGTCTCCAAAGAGGAGAATTTGCAAATCATTCAAGTCAGGCAGCTGCTGATCCTTTGTTAGTGAGACATCCCAGAGTGGGAGTCTTTGATTGGGCCAAAGTGACTGTTTTAGAAGAAAGCACCCAGCATTCTTGTTTTCCTGTCACATATGAAATGTGAACAATGATGTGGGGGATATCCATTTGGTTTCTTGGGTGGTTGATGGTATAAGGGGATTGCTTATGACATTTCAAAACCTGGAAGATGCTGATATTTAGTTTAATTTTTTGTTGACTTATTCTTTTTTAAATCAGAGTGTTACTCTTAGCATTTATCTGAGTCACTTTATAGCAGGGGTTGCAAAACTCAACGTCCCATGGAGGGCAAACAAGGAATCTGAAGTAAAGCAATGAGGGCCGGATAGAGTGGTAGTATCTGTGCTTAAATTGGGGAGCACAGATCCTGAGGACTAAGACCATTCAGACTGAATTTTTTTAAAAAGGTAGTGTTGGCCAAACAAATGCTCTGCTAGCCATTTTTTTTTTCGCTTGTGTGTCTCTTTCTTTGTGACTCTAGTTTAATAACCGATATGCCCACAGATGTGTAAATTACCAGTTAATCTATGTGTATAGTTTCATTTTTCTCACAAAAAAAATTTGGGACGGTTGGGGTAACTGTTTCTAATCTAGATATTCTTGCCATTGGATATTCCTTTCCAAAATGATTGATGATTTGATTTAGGCTGATGAAGGTTAGCCATGTAACCTACTTTACTTCTCTATAAGGATTTACAACTAGATCAATATATCATAAAAGTGAAGCTGTAAAAGATCTTGGAATGATCTTGCCAGAACATGCTTTTATTGTATTTCATTTTTATTTTTATGACTTATTTTATTTATTTACTTATTTCTTTAGAGACAGGGTCTTCTTGTTACCTAGTCGTAGCTCACAGTAACCTTGAAGTCCTGGGATCAAGCGATCCTCCACCTTAGCCTTTTGAGTAGCTAGGACTCCAGGAGCACACAACATACTCAGCTAATTTTTTTTTTTTTGGATAGAGACAAGGTCTTTCTATGTTGCCCAAGGTGGTTTCAACCTCCTGGGCTCAAGCAATCCTTTGGCATGCTGTGCTAGGATTACAGGCATAAGCCACTGCCTTGGGCCAAAACATGCTTTTAGGAAGGACAGTGTCTAAAGTAGGGGAAAAAAACTCAGATGCCTTTACACAGGACTTCTATGTTGTGCACCTCCAGGCAGCAGGCTTCTCAGTAGTCTACACAAATGGCTAGGCACTGCACAAAGGTGAGGGAGCACCAGCATTCACAGGGACTGCACTGTGGCTGTGCAGTGATGCAGCCCTGCTTTCAAGTCTAGGCAAGCAAAATACCTTTAGGAAGCAGTTGATTCTAAGATGTAAGTGAATGTTAAGTACCAAGGCCAAACTGAAGAACACATCTCACAAAAAGGCACTCAAATTCTGATAAGTTTAAACATTCTTGTAGGCAACTTTTACTGCCAGCTTGAGATCCCTGCTCTAAATCAAGGAATAAGAGGTGTCTTTCAGATCACTCTAGAATCTTTGCATTAATTGTGATTCTCTTGGTTGCATATAACTGAATTCCAACTCAAAGCAGAGAAGATTTCTTGTCTCACGTAACTGGTTTAGCTGAAAGAAGAATTGAAGGGAGTGATATAAAAATCAGGGCCTTTGGCTGGGTGAGGTGGTTCACGCCTGGAATCCCAGCACTTCAGGAGGCTGAGGTGGGTGGATCATCTGAGGTCAGGAGTTCAAGAACAGCCTGGCCAACACGGTGAGACCTTGTCTCTACTAAAATACAAAAATTAGCCTGCCGTGGTGGCAGGCACCTGTAGTCCCAGTTACTTGGGAGGCTGAGGCAGAAGAATTACTTGAACCTGGGAGGCAGAGGTTGCAGTGAGCCGAAATTTCACCACTGCATTCCAGCCCAATGGACAGAGTAAGACTCTGTCTCAAAGAAAAAAAAGTTAAAAAACATAAGCTGAGTGTGGTGGCTCATGCCTGTTATCCCAGCACTTTGAGAGGCTGAGGCAGGCAGATCACCTTAGGTCACAAGTTCAAGACCAGCCTGGCCAACATGGTGAAACCCTATCTCTACAAAAATACAAAAATTAGCCGGGCATAATGGTGGGTGCCTGTAATCCCAACTACTCGAAAGGCTGAGGCAGGAGAATCTCTTGAACCATGGAGGCTGAGGTTGCAGTGAGCTGAGATCATACCACTGCACTTCAGCCCAGGTGAAGAAAAAAAATTGGGGTCTTTACTGCTTGACCTGGGTTTCTGACATAGCCATATTCCTTCACCCATCTGAACTTTACTTGGCCCTGCTTCCTTGTGCTAAGGGGAGGGCATATAGCCTTTAGTAGGGACCCCAGCAAAAAAGAAAACTTATTTTCTTCTCAAAGTCTACACAGAAGATATGAAGACACTTATTTGCTCTGCTTGAGTCATGTCATCAGCTTATTGCAATGATTTAATAGCTGTTACAGGTGGGACAGTGGTTGGAAGAACCGAGTTGGGATTAGGTAGTATGATTAGCCAGGCCTGAGTCATGGGGTCCATATAGCTGCCTGCTCCTCCTGAGCTTGTAGAAGGAGACTGGGAGCTTATTACTAGAAAAGGGACTAAGAAAGCTTGCTGGGCAGAAAAATAGACCTCTCAAAGTCTACTATTCTCTTAAATTCCCCAGAATGATTGGCCTTCTCACATGTTTTCTCCCTTCTTGGTAGCACAGGAAATGCCCCGTGATCAAAATCTTGCTGGAAATGTTACAAGTTCCGTGTTCATTTACGAGTTACATAACTTAACTGATGAGAAGATTATTTTTATATATGACAAAACTGAATTGTGTTAATTGTGCTAATTTTGAATTGCTATTGTTTTTGGTTGAAATCTCTAAAATTTCAGCTACTGAATTTATGCACTATGAAACATTCTGAAAGTGAAACAATTAAGAGTCATTTACCATATTTCTGTATAAAAGACCCAATAACCCCTTGGGACTGCCTATGAGGGGTTGAGAGACTTTATTCTAGAAAGAGGGCTACAGTGGACAGAAATTAACTGCTCTGGGGATTTCAAAAAAAACTGCTTTTCACTTATTTGGGATCTCAGAACTGTGGGAAAGGCAAGTATGGGTGAGGGGGAAATGTATATTTAAAATAGGGGAACTTAACTTTCATTCTCTTCCAAATTAGTTGTGTTGATATTAAGCAAAGATTTTTTCAGATTAAACATATATTTAGCATATTTCTATAAGGTTAAAAAATTTGTCCTTAGTACTAATTGTTTGGTTTGTGTTTTCTGAGTGAACTAGTATGTTTTGCTTCTAACAACTGTTTATAAATACATATAAATTGTTTTTTCTTCTGATTTTTAATTTTTCTAAGACTGAACTGTTAAATGTAACTATTAAACTAAGACTAAACTTTTAAGATGCTGCTTCATCTGCCTCTCTCCTCAAAAAAATGAAATCAGTCCTATCCAGTTCTCTAAGTCCAACCTGGTCCTGTCTAAGCATAGTTTGTGTAACTGTTTTTCAGAAATACCTAGAGGGAATTCTTTGGTTGGACAAAATGTAGTTAGAAGAACTCTGCTGACATCACTTATAAAATGCATGATCCTGTTACTATGTATTATTTCTTATTTGTTTTCCGTTATGCTGTCTCTTTGAGGGACTATATGTCTTATTTTTTGGTTTAGTGAACTAAATTATTACTACAATAATGATTTGTTGTTTGTTACTTTCATTTAGACACTGTATATGGAGAGTCTTAAAGCCTTTGCATCTGAAGGTAAACAAAATGAGATCTCACTCTGGGCAGATCCTCCAGACAGTCTTCTACTTGGAGCCTAGTTAAACAAATAAAGAGTCATAAAAATGGAAAAACTAAACGTTAAAATGACTTGTTTTTTTTTTCCAGCATGTAAATGTGATATGTTTGGAGTGACACTTAAATTATAATCTTCAAAGGGTCAAGGCTTTATTTTTTGTTTTGCTCATGCAAATATTAAAAGATAAGAAATGGTAAAATATCTTAGCTTTATAATTTAAACTTCTAGGAAAAGTGCATTTTGCCAAAACAAAAAAAACAGAGAGGGTTTCTACAATGGAAATTTCCTCTGATGATCAAACCCTGGATTTGTAAAGGGTTGATTTATTTACATGTCAGGGCTGTCTCTAGCTGAGATGGATTAAGCAATAGTCTACATTGTTGATTTTAGGAAGCTCAGAAACATTTCTTAACAAAAATGTTCATTGCTGAAATTAATCACTAGCTTTTCATTCCTTTCATTAATTACTATTCTCTCTGTCTTTTAAAAATACTGCTGAAAAGGTAGTATACACATCTGGTTATTACCAAGTTAGTGTAGAGTCTTCTTTACTATTTTTATTGTTAAAACAGCTTTGTTGAGACGTAATTCAAATATTAAAGCATTTACTCTTTAAAGTATGCAATTTAGTTGTTTTTAGAACAAATATGCAACCATCAATCACCATTATTTAATTTTAAAACATTTTATTATCCCAAAAGGAAGCTCTATACCATACCTATTAGCAGTCACTCTCCATTTTCCCTTCCTTCTAGCACCTGTCAAACACTAACCTACTTTCTATCTGTGGGATTTTCATATTCTAAACATTTTCTACAAATAGAATCACAATATATGGCCTTTTTGGACTGACTTTTTAAAATTAATGTGTTCTCAGGTTTTTGTCCTTCTTGTGGCTTGTATCAGTACTGTCTTCTCCTTGCCACATACTATCCCATGGAATGGATACAGTACATCTTGGTTATCTACTCATCTGCTGACGTCATTTGTGTTGTTTCCACTTTTTGGCTAAATAATGAATAATGCTGTTGTGAACATTCATTACAAATGTTTGTGCGGACACATGTTTTTAATACTGCTGGGTATATACCTAGCCGGGTAATATGAGGTTTACATTTTGAGGAACCATAAGACTGTTTTTCAAAGAAGCTGTACCATTTTACATTTCCAGCAACAATGTATGAGGGTTCCAATTTGCCCACATTCTCACCAGCACTTCTCATTGTCTCTTTTTCTGTTTTAGCCATTCTAGTGACTGTGAAATTGCATCTTATTGTGGTTTTAATTTGCATTTCCCTAATGACTAATGATGTTGAGCATCTTTTCATATGCTATTGGCCATTTGCATATCTTTCTGGAGAAATGTCTATTCAAATCTGTTGCCCATTTTTTAATTAGACTGTTTGTCTTCTTTTTATTGAGTTGTAAGATTTCTTTGTATGTTACGGATTATGGATATGATGACAAGTTCCTTGCCAGATAGATAAAATTTGCAAACATTATCTCCATTGTCTTGTCTTTGCACTTATTTGATTGTGTCCTTTGAAACACAAAAGTTTTTAGTTTTGATGAAGTGCAGCTTATTTTTTTAATTTGCCTCTTTGTGCTTTTGATGTCACATCTAAAAAACCATTGCCTAATTTATGTCATGAAGATTTGTTTTCTTCCAAGATTTTCTTTTTAACTTTTATCTCTTAAATTAGGTCTGTGATTCATTTTGAGTTAATTTTTGTACATGGTCTGAGGTAGGAGTCCAGCTTTATTCTTTTGCATGTGGCTATCCAGTTGTCCAAAGATCATTTGTTAAAAAGACCATTCTTTCCTCCCGTGAATAGAGTTGGGACCCTTGTTGAAAATCAACGATCATAAATATAAAGTTCTATTTCTGGATTCTTAATTTTAATTTATTGATCCATATTTATAGCCTTATGCCAGTATCTCTCCATCTTAATTATTCTAGCTTTGTAGTAAGTTTTGAAATAGGGACGTGTGAGTCATCTATGTTGGTTTTTTCTTTTCAAGATTGTTTTAGCTATTCTGTCTCCTTTGACTTTCCGTATAAATTTTAGAAGAATATTGTCAATTTCTGCAAGTAAGCCAGCATCAGTTTAGGGAGTGTGCTATGTACACAGTGTTAAGACTTGTACCTTACAGCCCTGCTGAACTTGTTTCTTACTTCAAATAATGTTATAGTAAATTCCTTAGAATTTTCTACATACAAGATTATGTCATGTGCAAATAGAGAATTCTATATCTGGCAATATTTTTCTCAAAAATGAAAAAGAAATTAAGACATTCCAAGATAAACAAAAACTGAGCAAATTTATCACCAACAAACTAGCCAGTAAGTTTAGGCAAGATAATGAAATAACTTACCTTAAATTCCTTGAATTCCTCGGTCTCCCAGCCTACATACAAGGGTCCCTACATGTTTGCTGGGGCATACCTTTAATGCTGAGGAAGTTTGTAACACTATCTTTCTTCTCACTTTCTGTTAGTGCAGTCTCAAGGCCAGCCAGAGGTGAATAATAACATCCTCCTCAGGTATTTTCTGCGCATACATATAGTCCTGCACGTGTGTGGCCTTCCTGATTCCCAGGAGTACATCAGAGGTTTTTGAAGCCCCTTATACACATCATATTTCACAGATTTTTTTTTCTAAGTTTTTGGCTACCTTCTTGTTTATTTCACTGGTATTGCAGCTTTGCCAACTGTGATGTTAAACACTTGCCACTGATCTTTTTCAACAAACATCCCTAGGACAGGGCTGCTCAAGCTGAGTGAACTCTGAATCAGGTCTAACAAAGACAAGAACTGTGAGTGGAGCTTTTCCAGACAGCTCCCAGATGAGTCAGAGAGTGGTAGCTCTTTGAGGATGGGACATTTTGAGGAGCCCCAAATCCATACTACCCCCTGTAGTGGTTGCAAGGCTGCTGGATTTCACAGCTCCAGTGTTTCAAGGCTGTTGTTTTTCAAGGCTACCATGGAGCTAGGGAGAGGTGCTGGGAATGTTCAAGTTAAAATACCACAAAGCTCACAGTTCCTACTGAGTTTAGCATTTTGTCTTACATAAACACTTCTTGGATTGGTGTGAGCCTTTGGACAATTTCCAGAGTTCTGAAAAAGTTGATTTTTGACAATTTTTGCCACTGATATTATTGTTCTTGTGGAGTAATGTATTTCAAAGATCATTACACCACTGTTTCTCTTTCTTTATTTATAACTAGTATTTTTCCTTGGGACAGATGATACCAGAAGCACATGAAAAGGCTTAGTGTCCAATGAAGAGTGGTTACAAGATTGAGTTGGAATGGAGGCTCTACAGAAGGGACTGAAAACAAAATTTTCCTGATTACATTTCCTTATTTAATGTTTAATTGTAGCAATGTAATAAATAAATGGCCATGGGAGTATATATAGGTCGAGCCTTATCCTTTTTATTTTACAGTGTTCTATGAAGCTATGCCGTCTGTTTTTCCATCCCACAGCAGATGGGAGTAGGGAGACCACATATTAGAGACAGGCATACTAGGATAACTGGCAGTGAGAAAGAGGATTTTAGCATAAAAAAGTAGACATAAGAATCAGCAGGTGCCAATGTAGCCTACTAACATACTCACTTTTCATAGGCTATATCTATACCAAAATGAAAATGTGAATTTGTTCTCTGTATTCTTTGTTTTTAAAGATAGATAAAGCCTAGTATATTTTGCATTATTTTTTCTATCAAAAATCGATAAAATGTTTAAGGTTAGATATTTAAAATTTTAGACTTCATTTACCTAGAGCATTTATGGCCAAGAAATATCATATATCCAAACGATATTGCTAATGGGACATCAGTATTTCATTGTTGAGGAAAATGTTTCTTTAATTATACACCTAAATTCGTCATAGTTCCAACATCTTAAAAGTTGAGAATTTCAACAATTTATTGTCTCCAGCTAAAGACACATGAAGAAAAATGATTAACCTCTTCAAAAGTAGAACATTGAATCACACAGTAACAATACTTTCCTGCACATTCCCTGTATTAAGTCTTTTAAATTTGTCAGCACTGATAACACTTTCCACCTACACAGCAAAAGATGCATTGACTTGTTGCTGAAGATATTATTGTTAGTTTAATAGTTGCACAAGGTGCTCAGGACTTAAGTGACCACTTCAGAATACTCTCCATTCAAAACTGTGTTTTAGGAGGCCCTTATAATGATAGATCACTCAACACACAGGCATGCAAGCATATGAAATATGGAACTGTAGATAGGACATTGACTGAAGTAGTAGAGCAGGATTTCTAATGCCAACAGTAAGGAGTGAACTCAGAGGAGCCATCTATCAAAAAATCTACCCACAACATGGGTACCAATAGCTGATGTCATCATAGCTGGTTGGATGAAAACATCTTGGAGATAAGGGAGCCACTTGTAACAAAAAAACAAATATAAAGCTACAGAAGTTTACTGTTCAATGTAGCATAGCTAAAAGACCCAGTTTTGAAAGTCTACTTCATTTCATGCTTATATTTTTACAAGCTTATATTCAAAAGCTGAGAAGATCCAGCCTTTGGGTTCTTAAGACCACCATCAAATCAAGGGCTCCTCTGCAGGACTGAAGAATATGTATGGACTAGCATCTTCTACCAAAAAGTCATTCTAAGAAAATAGAGGAGGGGAAATCCTAGAGGATTTCAGTTGGTGCTTAGTATTAAGTAGGGAATTACATTACAAGTTATATGGTGGCAAACAGAGTATGTTCCTCCTCTTCTAGGAAGTGACTATCATTGTGGGTGTTTACCATGTGAAGTACCAGGTGTCAGATTGACAGTTTGCCAAATTACAGGTGTTGTTTCCCCAGGACTTTTTTTCAATATATTCTTTGATTCAAGTCAAGTATATACTAAAAGATGAGGAATATATTTAAGATGACTGAACTCCGTTTGAGTTACACGTCCTTTCTTAGGGAACAGGATTGATGTGCTGCTGTTCCTAGACAAAAATGTAAATTCTAGCAGATACTCACAAATATAAATTTTAAATAGATATTTCTATAAAGTTGTTGTGTAGTGTTTAATAAGATTGTTATTAGAATACAAGACATTTAATTCATATGCGGTTAGCCATGTTGATACTAAAAGTGTGTCATTCTTTATTGCAGTTTCCTGGCAGGTTACAATGGTACCATCTTTGCCTATGGGCAAACAGGCAGCGGGAAGACATTCACTATCACAGGGGGTGCAGAGCGTTACAGTGACCGAGGCATTATCCCAAGGACACTGTCATACATTTTTGAACAGTTACAAAAGGTATGAAACTTTTTGTTCATATCATTTTGTATTTGATATATTCAGCAAAAATTTATTGAAAGCAGGAAATGTATTATGACATTTTATTTTATTGTGTCTAAATGATAAAGTATTATTGTGTCATAACTCTGGCCTTTACCTTTAAGGAAAGGTTGGGATTTTGCTGGAGAAGTGAAAATGAAGAAGGTGCTTCTCATTAAAGGACTGCTATTTCAGCAAAGGCTCAAGGAGAGCTCCTTCAACGAAGGTTGAAAGAACAGACAACACCTTTTACCAACTCATATCTTACATTCCTCAAGAAACTGAGGAATGCCTTCATATCAAAGCAGACCTTCCTTTGAGCTACTAAAACACTAAATAGGATAGTATGATTGTTACCATTTTACACTTGATAGAAGCCCAGAGGAATTTACCAGAGTACAAATACCACTGTAATTATTATTACTATATAAAAGGGATCTCTATCTATATTATATGTATCTTTTATTGAGTGCCTCAAAATGCCAGTAGCTTTATCAGTTTTACCAGTATTTGATAGAACATATGATGCAACTTATCATTTTATAGCTGGGAAAACTGAGCCTCAGGTTAAATATTTTCCTCTGGGCCCACATCCTATAAGTAGAGCTGATTGGGAGTTCTAGCCCAACTCCATCTGATGCATGACTCTGTGCTTTGTGCCATTACATGTATTGCCGCTGTACCTCAGACAGGCTTTATTTTGTTGGTTGTGCTCAAACAAATTCCCTATAATGAGTCACATACCTTCTCTGAGTTTCAGTTTTCCCTTCTGTAAAAGCAGAGACTGAATTGTACTAGAGAATCTCCAGTGTCCCTACTAGTTCCAGATATTCCTTGGTTGTATTACTTCTGTATAATAAATGTATTAACTAGGTCAATGTAACAGTCACTCCAGAATTTCTTGACTGTATATTGTTGGCATTTTGAGTTGCAAAGATGAGAAGAAATTGCTGAGATCTGCATAATTCTAATTGCCATCCATAAAGTAGCAATTATCCATTAGTTCAGCTCATCTTTCTCTAGCTCAAACATGCCAGCTTTGCATGCCAGAAAGTTTGGATGAAAAAAGATTGAGTGTAGCATATATGTTGGATCCAAGGCCCCTTTTTCATTTACTCACTTATTTCTGAGATTGCCTGTTTTGTTTCCACATTTCACAAACTGGGAATATAACTCCTAATAGCTGTCATTTTTGTGGCCTAACGTGGAAGCCTTTTGTCTTAGAAAGATCATTGGAATTGGTGCAGGTCAACCTGGTTCTGAGAAAGAGTACTGCTTACAGCATGTGGCGTTGGAGCGGTTACTTAATGCCTCAGTCTTATGGAGTTGCTCTGAGGGGCTGAACATACTGTGTTTAAAGATGTTGTCCAGTTCCTTGCACACAGTATATGCTCAATACATGATAGTTATTATCACAGCCAGTAATACCCATATATGGATATTGATGTTGCCAAGTGATCCCTGACCAATTTCAGAGAATCCTTGAAACTCTTGAAACAAATGAAACCAATTCTCCTGATAGAATAAACTCATCCTCTTCCAAAGGAAATATTTTTTTGTCCCTTTAAAAATTTATTTATGGTTACTAAAGTACAGATCTAAATTTCTAAATGTCTTCTTAGTACTTACCATTTGTCAGGTTCATAGTTTTAGATCTGTCTGTCACGGACATTACTGTAAACTCCACTTTATTCTGAATGATCCTAAATAACTTCCCAGACTTGTAGAGAGCCCATTGGACCAATTTAAAGCCAGGGCAACTCTTGGTAAATGAACATATAATACATTCATTATAATCAAACAGCTGAAGTGAAACTGGTCAGGTAACTTGAAGTGCATCATGAAATTTGTTCATATTGTATAGCTGAAAAATGCAGCCTGATTGCCTTAGAGAGGTACATGGAGTTCTCTTAAAGGAAACATTTGACCTATGCAAAGTCTTCATTTCAAGATAAAGTAAGAGCCCAGCATACTGGGTCCTGAAATGCCTATGAGTATGATAGGAGCACATTTTCACTGATTTTAAGGGAAGAAAATTGATGCCATTTATTTTAGAAATCACTGCTTATTATTTTTGAGTATTGAGAGGTTCAAACTTGTTTTGGGACAGAAGAAAAGGCTGTCTGCAGGAAACATGTGTGTTACATTACAGTCTGGCAATCCTAAACATGAAAAAGGAGTAATAAGGAAAGGTAGCTTGCCACATAGCTCAGCGAATTTTAAGTGTATTTTCCAATAAAAATCCAGAAAATGCAGAAGCTAGAGGGGCCAAAAGCATTATCCCTATCTTCTCAGGGCAGTGGACCTGCCATTTTCCTGATATTTTATGATTTATTAATTTCTGGAAGAAGACATTTTTCTCCACTGCAGACAAACATACAAGTTGACTGTCCTCTTTGCTTTTATATTCCTTTCCTTTTATATTCATATACTGAATTCTCCATTAGAAAGCTTCCAGAAATAATAACAATAACCCCAACAATGATAATAGCAACAGCAGCAACAATGATTCATTGGTATCTGTTATGGGCCACACAGTTTTGTAAGATTTTAAATATAGAATCTTATTTCTCTGTTACAACAGAATGCAAGATCAGGGTTATTACGCCCATTTTTATGGTGAAACAACTGAGGGGTAAGGGTGTGGGATCATTCTGTTATAAATGGAGATCCAATATTCAAACCCAGTTTTTATCTAATGGTAAGAAGCACTAGAAATGTATACTAAAATCTAAAACCATAATAATCTCTGGGATATTTCAGGTATTTTGGATAAATTTTAAAACTGTGTTGGTTTAGATAGGATCTCAGCATGTTGCTAAAATATCCCCTAGGACCTTTAACATTCTCCAGAGAGGGACAGAGTTTACATATATGTTGACCATGGAACACTGTTTTCCTGGAATATTCCATGGAATATTTTAGAAACACTGGATTATACTAACAGGCACACAGAGTCTGTTTAGTGTTTATAGTCTCTGATACCTGTGCTAAGCCAAGTTATAACCCAAAGAATTATATTGAGGTAGTACCGTTACTAAACTAGGATACTAATGTGATCAGTAGGCCATTTGTTGGGATAACCATTACAGTCCCCCACATCAGAAGAATTTTCAGCATTAAGCTGAAAAAAATTTTCTTGGTAATTCAGTCCATGTTGTCACCTTCACAGAGCACCAGAATATAGAATTTCAGCTATAGCTTGAGTATTTTTGTGATAGTCATGGAAGGCTAAGAGTTGCTTTAATTGTTCGTGTATCATTTTGTCTTTCTGAAATGACAGCATCTTTATTTAGATAATTGGAGCCATTTTAGAACCAAAGAATCATTCATTTTACATGGAAGAACACATAGGGGTTTATTAGCCAACTTATCCACCTTAATGGGTTTAAAAACTAAGGCCTGACTTGGTAGATGCTCACCTCTAGTTAGAGTAGGAGTCCAGCCTTTTATTTATAGGCCACTATTCTTTCTCCTATCTCTGTGACTTGGTCCTCGCTCCCTTTGAACAACACCTATTAAATGGATTGCCTTGGATATGGGTGAGAATCAATCAGGAAGATCATCTTAAGCAAATTCTCTGTTAGTATACACTCTGACACCCTGACAACCTGCTGGCCACAAGACACAAATATACTCTCCCCCTATGAAAAGCATCATAAAATTTTCAGAAATGGAAGCATTAGTGTTTTTGGAGGAACAAGAAGAAGGTGCTATTGTTTTATATTTTGTATTGAAAACTGAACTTTCTCAAGAGTTGAAAATTCCCTATTTTTTTCCACCTCAAAGGGAATGGGTCATTTTTGTCTATTGGCAGAATTGACACTAGGACCAGGCACCTTGACTTTTAGCCTCATTACATTGATGCCTATGTCATTGCTGAAATGCATACATTTCAGCACCAAAAACATTTCTCTATTAACTAATTGCTAACTATCCCTGATTTGCCCTCTTGGGCCAGGAAAATTAACTCCACAGGTGAGGTATCAGCAGTGAACTATTAATGTCCACTCATACCTGACTAATCAGCTATTTTCTGTCCTCTGGAACTCACTTTCATTGTTATCTATTTATATCATCAGAAAATATTGAATATTAGAAAACTTGAAAAAGAATTATGATTAAAGATGGAAACTATTTTGCTCCTGAAATTTTTAAACCAAAGTAATGATCTGTGTCCTATTTTATGAATAGACTATTCACAGAATGTAAGTTTATTTTTTTAGTAACCTTTTTTTTAGTCTGGAAAGTAAAAAATGGTGTGTTATACAGTTCTGCAACCAAGTTGGCTCATTGTAAGTGTATATTGACTTTTTATGTATAATGTGGAACCAATAAAAAATAACAGACTGAAGTTGCTTGTAATCATGGGTGTTGGCCATTAAAAAAAGCTTCATGCATATGGTAACTGGCAACTTGAAAGTGTCATGAACTGAAAATGTAAACCATATAAAGTGAGAGAAAAAGAGAGAAACTGTGAGGGAACTGAGTGCTAAATGTGTTCATCTTCATCTAAGCAGAATCATTATTTATAACTAATAAATAATACATTTCCCCTTCCCAATCAGGACAGCAGCAAAATATATACAACACACATTTCCTATTTGGAAATCTACAATGAATGTGGTCATGATCTTTTGGATCCAAGACATGAAGCCTCCAGTTTGGAAGATTTGCCGTGAGTAGCAGAACAACAAAGAATGGAGGGAAATTACTTTCAGATGTTCTCTTCAATTGTTTTCTTTGAAACTTTGTATGTTTCTGGTCTCAATCATAATTAGCAAATACTGGATAACTGAATCTTTTTGTAAAATAATGTATTTTTTTTCAGTTATGACAAATGGACAGTAGTGATAGGAACTGAAATTGCCCAAAACTCATTTCTTGGGAAAATCTCTTTTGGAATTGGCAGAAGAGAGTGCAATGAATTTTCTCTAAGACTGGGTGCTAAGAGGATTGATGGGATATGACAGTACTACTTTCTTTCTGCCACATGAAACCCTGTTACTCCTCTAATTGTGGCCTTTTTCTTAGAAGAAGGTATTCAAATTAGAGTTCAAGCAGCAGTAAGAGAATCTGAAACAGAGAAAATAACATTTTTAAGTTTTCCTCAAATGCTTCTCTACTATGGCTAATGCTAACTTTGGCAATCATTTGATCAGATTGGCACTGATTATTTCATGACTGAAATTTAAATAGCGTCTTCAAAGTTTATCTAATAATGGGGCAAGTTACCCTGCCAGCATTTATATAACATTGCTCAATGCTTGTTTGAATATCTGCCTATATTAGACATATGTTAATTGGTAACAGTTCATATACTTTTTTTCAGACATCTTCATATATCAGAAGTAGCCTATAACTAAGAAAATATGTTTTTATCTTCTTATTAAATGCTCTAATTTAGAGGTACATATTAATTCTCTACCAAAAAGATTAACAGTCAGTCGATTATTTTAATTTCAAAGAAATTAAGAAGAAATAATAAAGAAAATAAGTTACACTGTTTATACTACCTTTATATGTACTTCCTTTAATGTTGGTTGAGAATTTTTGCATATCATCCCCTTTATGTTTAAAATATTTATAAGAGGGACTTAGGAAAGGGACTGTTATTTATAATGTAAATAGTTGTTTAAGAATTAAGGGAAAGGAAAGATTACTGAATCCATACAAGAAAATGGGCTTAATAAAACCATTAGCATTAAGTGTACAAAGAAAAGGAAAACTCTTTACATAGGACAGGAAAAACATTAAAGATGTGAAGGTGTGTTTGGAAAGGCAGTATGTGGAGGAGTGCTGTGGTCTGAGTGTTTGTCACCCTTGCCACCCCAAACTCATATGTTGAAACCTAGTCAGCATGGCGATGGTATTAGGAAGTGGGGCCTTTGGGGAGGTGATTAGGTCAAGAAGGTAGAGCCCTCATGAATAGAATTAGTTCACTTGTAAAATACACACTCAAGACTTGGTTCATTCCTTCTACCATATTGAGGACACCGGTGAGAAGCCACAAGCCTATAACCTGGAAGAGGACCCTCACCAGAACCTGACCATACTGGCACCCTGATACCATATTTGCCAGCCTTCAGAACAGTGAGAAGCAAATTTCTGTTGTTTATAAAGCCACCCAGTTTATAGTGTTTTCTTATAGCCTGAATGGACTAGGAGAAAGAGTTGTTGGAAATAAAAGCAGAAAGGCCAATTGAAGCCAGTTTTTGGAGAGACTTGAATGACAGGCTTTTAGTGTGAGTTTGAGCTTTATTCTAAAAAGTGTCTTAATTAGTTTTCTAGCCTCTAGTCTAACCAGTATACCTCCAGGCTAAATCTTGCTTCAGACTGCTTTCAGCAAGTAACATGTACACCTAAGAGTTTAAAAGCTGTTAACAATAATCCAGGAATTAAGAGCTTGGATATGATGAACATAGAGGAGGAGAGAGGAATTCAAGAAATGTGCAAAGAAGTGAAATAAAATAACTTGATTATATCCAGCACCTTGGATTTGATTGAATTTGAAAAGAAGTGAATCATAGAAGGTTGGTGTTCTCTTTGTTTTACTGATTGAGGAGATTAAGCCCAGACAGGTATGACTTGGCCAGTGTTTCAAAACTAATTGGTTAGTGTTAGAACAAAGATTAAAAACCAGATACTCTCACTTTCATGCCAGAGTAGCAAAAAGAGCTTTAAAATTTTTATACTGGGGCATAGAGAATTAAGGCGTCATTGACTTAAAAAGGAGATTTCCATTAGAAAGTTTGATCGAGTGATGATAATAAATTTTACATAGATAAGTTTGCTAAGGATGTTGTTCTAAATGTTTATATTTACAATAAATTCCTCAGAAGTAGGGAGTATGCCTTACTTGGTTTAGTAGTCTTTCTGCTGCCTAAGCCAGAATAAGTCCTTAGTAATTTGTAAAAATTATTTGCTGAATTGAAACTGTGAAGTTGACGTTTTGAAATGAGAGTGTCGAGGGAGAAGAACAGAGCATGAGCTCTTTTCATCTGAATCTAATTGACATGGTTTGGTGCAGCCTAACTATGGGAAGAGCTAGGAATGAGGAAAGTCCATTGAACTCTAAGAGAGGTAACATAATATGTAGAATAAAAAGTACTTGATTAGAAGTCAGGAAATTGGGGTTCCAGTCCCAGTCTTAGGTAAATCATTTCATTTTTCTGAATTTCTCTGTAAAATATGGGCATTAGATTAAGTAGTATTTAACAGTCTTTCAACCTCCAATGTCAAGAGTTAAAAAGAGTGGTGACCTTCACAGGAGAAGACTTATTTGGTGAGTTTTCTATCCTTCACAAAAGAAGAATTGATTTCAATATTTTCAGATGTGCTCCTTTTAGAAAAGAGCAAGCCTCTTGAGAGCAAGTGCAATGCCTTAGTCCCCCCTGTGTCCTCCACATTTCTCAGCATGGTTGGCATTCAGCAGTCATTCTCAATACTGGTCCGATTGTCTCCAGAGATGTTGCTACCTTTCATCTTCAGCTACTGTTCTTTCTTTAGTAGCTTTGTCCTCTTGTTGGAGAGTTCATTGACTCAAGTTAGAAGTGACCTCAGCTATAAAACAGTTGTTTTCAAGAAACTACCATATACATATACAAAAGTGGTTTGAAAGTGTTCTTATTTTCACATTTCGGACTGTAATTACATGAAAGCAAATCCCATTAAAATCAAAATGTGATTAAGAAAGAAGAGTCACATATCCAAGTCAATAGCCTATTACTTCAAATATATTCACTACTATGAAATTTCAGAACAATTCAAGAATTGGATAGTCCTTTGGTGTGGAGATAATTAGGTTTGAATCTGCTAGTTTTCTGGAGGCTTTAGAAGAGTTTGCCTTTTACTAAGATAATAAAATAATTATTTATAATGAAATGTTATTTTTTTGCTCTACTTGGATTAGATTAAGCATATGTGCTATTAATTTGGTTTCACACACTCTTTACCTGGGACATACTATAACTCTGAAATTCTAGCTGTCTGGTTGACTGGTTTCATTGTTGTGAGCTGAAAGGTCTCAAACACTTTGAATGCCATCTAAAAATAGGAGGCAAAATGTCTGTTGACTTTGGTCCCCAAAATCATAGTCATCCATTTGAGGGACAATGGCAATATACCCGTTTTATCTCTTTTGCATTCTTATACTAGGCTTAACTATATAAAATTAAACTCAGGGTCACATTGGTACCGCACAATAATAACCATCAGTTGGAGCTTCTCACCATTGAGTGACACAGCTTCCCCAAATATCACCTGTAAGATGCTCTTGTCACATACACTCTGCTTTTTCTATTTTTTTTTTTTAACATTTTAAGATGTACCACTTGTCTGCTTTTGCAGAACTTTTGCCTATAAACTGTCTGCGAATCTTGTATGTATTATATCAGGGCACTAGACTAAAGGCATTTTCTTTTTTTGCAAATGTTGCTATAGTCATTCGTTTAGTAAATATGAGAAATAGTGACATCTAAATTAACAATCAAAAGTGATTGAACCAAACTTAACCAAGATAAAATACATAATGGAATAGTTCAATAACTACTACAGAAATTGAATTCATAATTTTAAAGTTCCACAAAATGAAATCTTTGAACTTAGATGGTTTTATTGGAAAATTCTACTAAATATTTAAAGAAGAATTAACACCAATTTTACATAGTCTCTTTCAGGAAATTGAAGAGAGAACAATTCCTAGGTTATTCTGTGAATCTAGTATGGTCCTGATACCAAAACCAGGCAAAGATTGTACCAAAAAAAAAAAAAAAAAAGCTACAGACTGGTATTTCTCATGAATATAGGCTCAAAAATCTTCAACAAAATATTGACAATTGTATCCAACAATGTATAAAATGAATACTATATCATGACCAAGTGAGATTTATTCTAGATTGCAAAACTGGTTCAATATTTGAAAAGCAATTAGCAAATTGAACCAGCTTAATCCACAGGCTAAAGAAGAAAAATTACATGAAGCTCAGAAAAAGTATTTAATACCTATTGTTGATAGAAATCTCGACAAGTTAGAAATAAGGAAATCACCTCAATTTATTAAAAGAAATCTACAAAACACTTCAGCTAGCATTATGTGTAATAGTGAAAGACTGAATGTTTTCCTCATAAGATCAGACAAAATGCAAGAATGTCTACTCTCACCACTCTTCTTCAATATGGAATAGCAATACTAGACCCTGCAGTAAAGGAAAAACAAGAAATAAAAGACATACATATTGTCTACTAAATATCCCAGAGAATTTGCAATCTCTTCTGAAAAAAAAGAAGCAGAGAGAACACATTCTAACTCATTCACTGAGCCCAGCATTATCCAAACACCAAAAGCAGACAAATGCATTACAAGAAAGGAAGACTACAGACTAATAGCTCTTGTGACCACACATGCAAAAATCCTGAACAAAATAGCAAATTATATTTAAAAATGTATATAAAGAATTATATACTACAGCCAAGAGAGATTTATTAAAGGTATGCAAGATTAGTTCAAAGTTAAAAAACCAGCTAATGTAGTCCAATGCATGAACAGTCTAAAGAAGAAAAATAATATTATCATTTCAATAGATGCAGAAAAAATATTTGACAAAATTCAACATCCTTTCATGATAAATACTCTCAGGAAACTAGAAATGGAGGAAATATTCTCATCTTGATAAAGAATATCTACAAAATGGCTATAGGAAACATTATATATAATGATGAGAAGCTAGAGGCTTTCTCCCTAAGATCAGGAACAGGGCAAGGATGTCCCTCTTACCACTCTGATTCAACATTGTACTGGAAGTCCTAGCTAATGCAATAACACAAGAAAAAGAAATTAAAGTTATTGTGAAGAAAGAAGTACAAATGCCTTTGTTGACAGTTGATTTAATTATCTATGTAGAACATCTCAAAGAATTGACAAATGAATTCCTAAAACTCATAAGAGATTATAGCAAGGTTGCAGAATACATGGTTAAGGTACAAAAGCCAACAGTTTTCATATATACCAACAATAAATAATTGGAATTTAAAATTTAAGATAGAATACTGCTTACATTAGGATCAAAAAATGAAATACATATAAATCTGACAAAGCTAATAAAATAAATCAAAGAATATCTAAATAAAAAGATATTCCATGTTTTTGGATAAGAAGACTCAATATTGTTAAGATGTCAGTTCTTTCTCACTTGATTTGTAGGTAAAGTATAGATCAATTTAATCTAAAGCAAATTTCTAGTAAATTATTTTGTAGATATTAATAAACTGACTATAAATTTTACAGGAAATGGAAAAGATTCATAATAGCCCACACAGTACAGAAGAAGAGCAAAGTCGAAAGACTGACATCACCCAACTTCAAGATAGTAATTAAGGCAGTATGGTAATGGCAAAAGAACTGACAAATATGCCAGTGGAACAGAACAGAGAGCCCAGAAATAGACCCTTAAAAATATAGTCAACTGATTTTGGGCAAAGAAGCAAAGGCAATTCAATGGAAGTGGGATAGACTTTTTTGCTAATAGTACTGGAGCAACTGGATATGCACACATGAAACAAGTGAATCTAGACATGGACCTTAACACCTTTCACAAAATTAACTTGTTCAGTCATAGACCAGAATGTGCAATGCAAAACTGTAAGTCTTCTAGAAGATAACATAGGAGAAAATCCAGATGACTTTGGAATTGCCAGTGAGTTTTTAGATGCATCACCAAAAGCATGACCAATGAAAGAAAAATTTATAAGTTGAACTTTATGAAAATTAAAAACTTCTGTTCTGTGAAAGACACTGCTAAGAAAATGAAAAGACAAGTCACAGGCTGGAAGAAATTAGTTACCAAACACATATCTAATAAAGATACAAATATACAAAGAATTATATCTGAAATATACAAATAATTTTTAAATTAAACAATAAGAATATAAATGCCCCAATTTTAAAAATGGGCAAAAGATCTGAACAGACACTTCACTGAAGAAGATACACATATGACAAATAGCATATGACAAGAAGCTCAACATCACCTGTCATTAGGGAATTGCAAATTAAAAAAAAAGTGATATACCACTACATACAAATTAGACTGGCTAAAATCTAAAATACTAACACCAAATGCTGGCAAGGATGTGGAGCAACAGGAACTCTTATTCATTGCTGGTGGGAATGCAGAATGATACCACCACTTTGGAAGACAAATTGGCAGTTTCTTAGGAAATTAAATATACTTTTATCATACAATCCAGCAACTGCACTCCTAGGTTTTTACCCAAATTAGTTAAACACTTATGTCTACACAAAAAGCTTCCCACAAATACATATAGCAGTCTTATTCATAATTGCTAAAAATTGGAAGGAACCAAGATGTTCACAGATAAACTATAGTACATCCATACAGGGGAATGTTATTTGGCTACAAAAAGAAATAAGCTGTTAAGCCACAAAAAGACATGGAGGAAATGTAAACACATATTGCTAAGTGCAAAAGTTAGCATGAAAGTCTACATACTGTATGATTCCAACTATATGGCATTCTGAAAAAGGCAAAACTATAGAGACAGTGAAAGATAGTGATTGTCAGAGTTGAGGGGGAGGGATAGAAGAATAAATAGGTGAAGCACAGGGAGTTTCTGCGTGGTGAAACTGTTCTATATGATACTGTAATGGTGGGTACATGATGTAATACATTTGTCAAAACCCACAGAATTTACAATACAAAGAGTGAACCCTGATGTAAACTATAGGCTTTAGTTAATAAGATGACAACAAAAAGGAATGAACTATTGCGACAATCAACAACTTGGATGAATCTTCAGGGGACTATGTTGAGTAAAAAAAGCCAAGCCTGAAAGGTTTATGTGCTGTATGATTCCAACTGGTGAACAAATTAGTGGATACAGAGTTAGGGAGGGGAGTGGGAATGGTTGGACAAGGTCAACACAAAGGATTCTTTTTTTTTTTTTTTTTTTTAATTTTTTATTGGATTATAGGTTTTGGGGTACATGAGCAGAGCATGCAAGACAGTTGCGTAGGTACACACATGGCAGTGTGCTTTGTGTGCTTCTTGTGACGATGCAATGTTCTGTGGCTCGGGATAAAACCGCATAGAACTAAATGCATACACAGACACACACAAGTGAACACAAGCGAAACTGGGGCAATTCCAGAGAATTAAATATTAAATGCACACACAAACACATGCAAGTGAATACAAGTAGAACTGGGAAAATAGCATAGAACTAAAATGTACACACACACACACACAAATGAGTACAAGAAAAACTGGAAAAATCTGAAAAAGATTGGTGAATTGGATTGCCAATGTCCTGGTTGTGATATTTTAATACTATAATTTTGCACGATGTTACCATTGGGAAAAACTGGGGAATGAGTATCTGAGATTTCTCCACATTGTTTCTTATAGCTGTATATGAATCTACAATTATCTCAAAAGGTTTAATTTAAATAGTAATTGGCTATATATTTGTATATAGACATATATACACATATACACACATATGTATATTAAACCTATTCTGTATTTAGAAATTTTTTAGTATTTCAAATGAAAATAGATATTCTATTTTTGAAAGCTTCTTATGTCACATGCTATAAAAGGGATATAGTTAGAATCTAAGTTTGTCTCATGAGAAGTAAAACAGGATAACTGTTGGTCTCAGCTGTAGAGAAAATAGTCACCTTATTTTAGTATAATTTTAGTAGTCCTAAATAGGGAAGCCTATTCCATTTAAGATTCTAACGATTGTTATGGTTATTACTATAAAAAGGAGTCAGTAAACTCCAGCATTTACTATTGAAATCTTGGCTGTGTTGCATTTTTTGAATTTTTCAAAAAGTTTTGAATGTGTTACATTTTTGACATCAAAGGGGAAAAAGTCGCCAAGCATTAAATTCAAGTCACACATTTCTAATATCTACTGGATAGAAAACACTGTTAAGTGATGCAAAAGTTACAAAAGAAAATGCACAGTCTCTGCTCTCATGGCCTACAGTCCAGCCATGTGAATTCATTCATATATTCAGCAAACATTTATTGAGACCCAACTTTGTTCCAGACATTGTGTGAGGCACCATGTTTACTAAAGTAGTCCCTGTTTTCCTGGAACTCATAGCAGAGAGGATAAAAGTAGTGTAAAATAGCATAAGGTGGAATATGAAAAACACTGTAAGAGAGCCAAAAAAAAAAAAATGATGAGCTCACAGGAGAAAGCAATCACATCAGTGCAAGAGAGCAGGCAAAGATTCATAGGGAAGATGGCAGATGAAATCATCCTTGAGGGAAGGGGTAGGACTTGGGGCAGTGGAGTGTGGCTTTTGTGTGGAAACAAAGATAGGAAAGTTGAAGCATAGGGCTTGTTCTGCGACAGTTAGTAGACCTGTTTGACCAGAACCCAGTGAGGGAGTAGCCAAGAGCATTAAGACTGGCTAGGTATAAATGCAAGGATTTGGCAGGTAAGGTGTAGCCCTTGGAGATTTTGATTCCAGGACATAACATAATTGGAAGTGCCTATTAGGAAGAAAAATCAGTCAGTAGTGTGTAGGACTGGAATGAGGTGGACAAGAGTCAGAGCATCGTGGGAAGTTATTAGGACTGTTTAGGTGGCAGTGGGAGTAAAAAACAAAGAAACATAATTGAAAGGCATCATAATCTAGTGGCTTCAAATTTAACTATGTGTAAGAATCACCTGGGATGATTGCTAAAAATGCTAATTCCTGGATTCTACCTCCAGAAAATTCAGATATGGTTAAATAAACATCTCAGGTGATTTGAATGCAGTAGGTTTGCCTTAATCCCTTCCCTCATCCATATAGGGAAAGTTGTTTTTTGGAATATCAGGAAAATCTCTCCAAAGAGGATAGTGAGCCAGTATGTATTGAGCACCTATTTTTATGCTAAGGACTGTGCATACGTTATCTCATTTAAGGAAGTAGGTATTATAATCCATGTTTTACAGTTGACAAAACTGAGGTTCACAGAGATTGTGTGATGTTTCCGCGAGATTTCATGTTGGCTAAGAGCTAGAACCAGGATATTAACCCTGGTCCATTAAACATCAGAGCTGGGGTGCTGGTGTTCTTTCCTAAGAGACCAGTGTCATGTCCCAGTATTCCACCTGAACTCTGAGCAGACTGTGGTTTCTGGATTTCTTTAGGCCTCTGGAGTCACTCGTGTCAGTCTGGGTGAGCCAAAGCGTGTTCAGTTCAGCCCCATCTGTTGCATGTAAGACTCTCTGCAAAGGTCTGAAAGTAAATGTCCTTCGTCTCAAAGGGCTCTGGTTCTGATAGAACAGACTCATAAACTGATCATTTCTGTTGTGCATAGTGACAAGATGCCTTGGGTTCTCTGGGGGCAGAAGAGAGGAAGCTGATTTCAGTCTCAGGGTTCAGAGAAGACTGGATTAGTCTCCACCACATTATGGTCTCCAGCCTTAGCTGGGCCCTCAGCCTGCTGAGCCTGGTGCTTTTTGTTCCCATCCTCACAATATTGTACCAGATGCTCATCTCTTTGGTCAACTACTCTCTGCCCCAATTCTCTCTGAAGCCTGTTGTATCCCTATCTGAGAAAGAATACGGAAACTGTCAAACACGAATTGCCTCAACTTCCTGCCTGCCAGCCTTGCTCTCACTCACCTACTTTCCTCTAGTCTCAGGAACTCTGTCCTTTTCCAAGCCAGTTCTCCTTACACTCTGGACCCTCCTTGCATTAGCTATAAACCTGTTCTGTTTGGACTACACATTTTGTGTTTAAAATTTTTTAACTTAGTGCTTTTAGATGAGGTATGCATCCTTCAGTTCTTATTACTACCTTTTGCATTACGTTTCATTTGTGGTTTTTCTTTTCTGGTTCCTATGGGGATTTGAGGGGACTCCTAGGCCTATAAGCATAGATTTCAAAGCTAACTCCAGTCTTTTCTTAAACTGAGTCAATTACTTTCACAGCTGGAATGGCAACCTCTTGAAGAGTTGGGGGTGCTTTCCTGTAGGATGATGTGAGTGACCAGTGACCAGTGATGTTAAGTCCTCCTCTATGGCTTGGCCAGGGTCTCTGTAACTTGAGAACTGAAACATTGCCAATGATCATGAAAAAGGGAATAGAAAGTCCCTCTAGCCTGAAAATGACACAATTCCACACAAAGCCTGTGCTACTAGAGTAACAACAGGAGGGAAAGTTGGCTACCTCTACTCTCAGTAGCCAATTGAAGGAGATTGTTCTCAATATCAGAAATGTCTTAGACAGTTAGGAGGTTGTCTTAGTCATCATGGGTTGCCATAACAAAATACCATAGACTGGGTAGCTTCAACAACAGACACTTACTTCTCACAGTCCTGGAGGCTGGGAAGTCCAAGATCAAGGTACTGTCAGTTTTGGTGTCGGGTGAGGGCTCTCTTCCTGACTTGCAGATCGTTGCCTTCTCACCTGATGGGGCGGGGGAGAGAAAGAGAGAGAGAGCGAGAGAGCGAGAGAGAGCTCTTATAGGGATACTAATACCATCATGGGATTTGGACCCCACTCTCATGACTTCATTTAAACCTAATTACCCCCCAAACGCCCCATCTCTAAGTATCATCACATTGGAATTTAGGACTTCAACATATGAATTTGGAGGGGACACAAACATTTAGTCCATGTAATAGAAATGTTGGCTTTCACCAGCCATTGCCTAATAAGTGATGTATGGAAGGATAGGAAGAAACAGTTTCAGTGTTTTCACTCATATATCTGGAATGTAGAAATATATCTGTGATATATTGTACTTTTAGTGACATGAGATTAATTGACAGGAGAAATATTGTCACCTCATTCTATTCCATTTTCCTTGTGCCTTGTGTATAAACAAATGCATACACTTTGTTCTGCCATTAAGAGGTTAAATACACATTCTAAGCCGCATATTAATATGTTTTGCTTTGACATATTGTCCTGTTAGTCTTCACAACTGCTTTATGAATTGATTTATTCTAATAGCCCATCATTTTCAGAATCTATTCTCAATTTTCAGTATATAAAGCAAAACCTTAGGATTATTTAAAACAACTTTGAATGCTTCTAAGTTTGCTTGGTCAGTTTATTCTGTTCTTTAGAAAAATGCACAGGGTTTAGAAACACGTCTATCATAACCCAACTGATAGAGAAAAAAATTATTACAGCCTTTTGAGAGTGTTACTACCATGTATACCAACAATTTCCCATATTGCAAGAATCTCAATTAGCTCTTTTGAGTGCGTTATAAAGAATTTAAACTGTATTCTTATCTTCAATTAACTTACCATTTTGTTAGAAAATGCAATATGCACATGAAACACCCGAAGAGACTTCTGTACAACACAGCTGCTCTTGACTATCCCGCTAATAATGTATGTACATGTGAAAAGAACATACATGTGATTTAGAGCTGCAGTCATCTCATAAAAGGAGATCACCTCTTTTATGCAACAGATGGGGCTGAACTGGACAAGCTTTGGCTCACCAAGACTGACACAGTGACTCCGGAGGCCTAAAGAAACCCAGAAACCACAGTCTTCTCAGAGTTCGGGTGGAATACTGGGACATGACATGGATCTCTTAGGAAAGAACATCAGCACCCCCAGTCCTGATTTTTAATGGACCAGGGTTAATGGCCAGCTGTTTCCTGTCACTACATACTCAGGCCCCTTTTAACAACCCTCATTGGTTTCCTGATTTTACTGACGAACGACAAGACCAAAGTTCTGACTGAGCCCAGATCAGACAGTGATGCTGAGGTGGGAGCAGAGCTGAGCTGGCCTGAGACAGGACATATGGGAAGAGCCTGTAGAATGAAGTCTAGGAGAGGGAAGTGAGGAGATTATGTCAGGTGGCTGCAGGAGTTATCTGGGCCAGGTGATGAAGGCCACAAGCAGTGTATTAATCTCCCTGCTCTGGAACTTCCATAGCCGTTAGCCTATATGTGATTCTGCAGTTAATTGTAAATGGCCTTGTGTTTTTAGATTGAATTCTAAGGTAGTTGAAGATGTTCTACAAAATGAAAGTTAGTTATTAGGAAACAGAGATAAGACTGATTGTATTCAGACTAGCTGGCCAGCTATTATCTATCAGTATTTATCTAACTCGTTCTAAGAAGCAAGCCCTAGGAACAATCCATTTAGAAAAAGAATGGCTTAATCTCTTTTATAGTAGCAAAGAAAATAAAATGCTCAGGAAATATTCAGGTACTTTGTGAAAAAGATAGTACATTTTTCTATGAAAATAAAGGAATATTTGAAAATAAAGCGAGTTATTAATCTGTTTCTGAGATTGAATACCTTAAAGGAGTGTTCTTATGTTAATGTATAGGTTCAGTGAAATTCCAAACAAAATCACAGGGGCTTTAAAGAACATATATATGCTTCCAGAGTTTATCTGAAAGGGTAGACAACCAAGAAGAGAAATTTTCAAAAAGTAGAGAAGTGAGAGAAAATTAATGATGCTATCTATTCAAATTAAGTAAAAAATAATGAAATCGTGTTATGCTACTTCTAAATTAAATACATTGTGTCATACAATCTTTTAATGTATATAGAGGGAAGAAATTTTCAGTCAAAAGTATTGAACATTTATATTAGTAAATTAACAACTGCAGGAAATAGCAGCCTAACTTACAATAACTTAACGAAACAGTCTGTTCCTTGCCACACCCCAAGCCTCACCTCTTCCACACCACCACACCTTAAAGATTCGAAAAACAGGCAGGGAGGGCTGCTGTGGAAGCTCCAGCTAGCCGTCAGCTTCCTTCCATCAGTCTGCACAGCCATTCTTAGTGGGCAGCTTTAGTCATCATGCAAAGTGGCTTCCTCACCTCCAGCATCAAGTGCACATTTCTGGAAAGAAACAGGCACCTGCTGCCTGAGGCTGCTCGTATCCGGGAAGCTCCATCCATTGACTTTCACTTACTTGTCACTGACCAGAATTTTGTGACATGGGCAGACCTAGTTGCAAGAGAGTCTGGGAAAGTGTAGTATTTTTAAATAATTCCCTGAACAAAATCAAAGCCTAATAGGGAGAAGGGGAGGACAGATCCCCCATACAGGCAGCCTGCATCATGAGCCACAATCAGTGATGGAGAGGAAAAAATCCATTTAGAGCCCTCATTTCATTCCATGAACTCATATCCCAAAAAAGTAGAAGAAAAGTGAATTTTTATTTACTCTGTTGATTTGGAAGGACTTTAAGCATAAAACTACGGTAATCAAAGATTGATACATTATAACAATTTAAACATTTATATTTGTTAAACAAATTTTCTAATCAAAGTTAAAAAGCAAGCGCATATAAAATTTGCATAATAAATACAAGAAACAAAAGACTGTATGTATAAAGAGCTCATACATTTAAATGCCCCAAATAAGTGGACAAAAGACAAAACAATATAACAGTTAAAAAACAGATGGAAATAGGTTCAGTTTCATTAACCATTCAAAGCATGTAAATTAGCGCAATATAAACTAAAATATTAGTAAGGATTTAAAAACTAATGTTCGGTGTTATTAAAATAATAGCAAAACAGGCACTCTCATACAGTAGAAATGTAAATCAGTATAACATATTTGGAAAGCATTTTTCTGCCTACCTTCAAGAAAGCTGCTATTTATTGAATTTCAATGTGCAACATACACTACTAAGCACATTCATTCATTCATCCAATGTATTGTTGTGCATCAAACATATACCAGGTGTCCTTTTAGGCCTGATGCACAGCAATGAACAAGGGACTTAAATACATGAATTTGGAATTCCAATAGTCCACTCTACAGTTGATATTGTCCTCAGTTTATAAAGGAGACAGAGATGCATTGAAAGTTCCTAAGATGCCAAAGACTTACACCTAGCTCATGGTGTGAGGCCAGGATCTCAGCCCAAGTTTGTCCATTCCACAGAAGATGCTATAGGCCTCCCAGATATGATGAGAGCCTTAAAGCTGTTGATAACTTTTGATCTAGTAATGTCACCTCCAGAAATCATCGCTAAGGAGAAAATATAAATTATTTCAAAAGCTTCAGGAACAGATATATATTGATACAGTAAAGATATAAGTGTGTGTGTGTGTGTGTGTGTGTGTATACATATATACACACACACAAAAATTTTATATATGTATATATATATATATATATATATATATATAAAACAATGTTACTTAAAACAGCCTTGAATTGGAAGCTACAAATTCTCATAAGAATAGTTAAAAATTTTCATTAATACAACCTAACCCTAAAATATTGTGTAACTATTAAAAATATGTTGTAGGCTGGGCACAGTGGCTCACACCTGTAATCCCAGCACTTTAGGCAGCCAACGTGGGCAGATCACCTGAGGTCAGGAGTTCAAGACCAGCCTGGCTAACATGGCAAAACCTCCTCTCTACTAAAAATATAAAAATTAGCTGGGTGCAATGGTGAGCACCTGTAATCTCAGCTATTTGGGAGGCTGAGGCAGGAGAATTGCTTGAACCCAGAAGGTAGAGTTGGCAGTGAGCTGAGATTGTGCTACTGCACTTGAGCCAAGGCAATAGTGCAAGACTCAGCCTCAAAATAAAGAAATAAATAAAATGTTGTTAAGGGGTGATCAAAGGAGAGTAACATGCACCCATTTATGATTTGATGACAAATATGCAAACTGTGTGTAAGAAATTAAGGAAATATATTAACATACTAGCATTGTCCTTGCGATGAGACTCTGCTTTCTTGGTTCTTTTTACTTTAATACTTTTTCACGAGAAGCATGTATTATGCTTATAGTTGGAAAACAAATAAAAGTAAATAAATTCAGAACTTGGAAAATGCGATATCATAAACGAAGAGGTATATAAAGCTATTTACCTGGCAGAGGAAATGCTGTGGTTTTCCAGAATTACAAATCCATTGCCTTTAGATGTATCTATTCTCATAGTTTTCCCAAATGTGTAAAACTTGAGCACATAATTTGTGGTACTACTACTATACAATCTGAATAAGAAAGCAAATGGTAGCAAAAATAGGAGAAAATTTTCTTTGAAAAAAAGTTGGCAGCTCTAAAGAAAACAAACTTTGGCGCATGGCTCTATAATTAATTATACGGAATTAGGCCAAACAAGACATTTCATTAAATGGTGGGTTACTTGTAAGCCTGGAGCATCAGGAGGAACATGATATGCCTGAGTGTTGTTAGAAATTAACAAGGAATATTAGTGTAACAAGCACAGTTTTTTGATTACGTAGAGTGTCTCAACGGGGACTTAAAAGTCAGAGTTGGGTTTTAGGGATTCTTTAGTTGGCAATTGGTTGAAAGAGTTAAGCTTTGTCTAAAGACTTGAAGTCAGTACAAAGGAATGCTTTTAAATTAAGACTGGGGGCATCTGTTATCTGTCCTGTGATGCTGTATCAGAATGAGGTTGGAAAACAAGCCATATTATATTGGGTTAATTTTTACAAACCTTTTAATTAGATCTTATGGTTTGTAGAGTGTGATTTAACTCTAGCCTGGCATGGCTTTGCGTCTTGCTTATAATTTGGTGTCTTATTGCCACAGAAAGTTTGTTCTGTGAGTCTTATGGTCTCTGTTTTAACATTAATGCTGGTTGGTTGTGCCGAAACTCCAAAAGGGAGGATGCATAATGAGGCGTGTCCAACCTTCTTTCCTATCATGCCTGGGAATTTGGTTTGTCAGGTTTTCTAGGGTCCTCTTGGCCAAAAAGGGGTCCATTCAGTTGGTTGAGGGGCTTAGGATTTTATTTTTAGTTTACAAATATCGTGTGATCAGCTATATTCTGCATCGTCAGTAAAACAATATGATGTTAGATAAAACTATGAAGAAAAGATGATTTTCAAGCCACTAGAAGGAGCTTTCGAAATATCTTAATAATGATTAGAAAAAACATCCATTGCTTTTAGCTCATTTTGTCTAGGTCGACACCAACACAGAAATGTATATTGCAGGTTCCTAAAACTTTCCCAAGAAACATATTTCAAGTATTTAATTCTATCACAGAGGAAACCTTTTAGAAAGTTGTAATCAATCTAAAGAAAATCTTCCTTTGAATTTGTTTAAATGCAGAAAGGAGGGCTCACCTTACATACTTTCCCTAAAACTTTACATCTCTCCTTTTGCCTAAATCTTCACCATAAAGAGCTTCTGAGAAAATGTGTTGGGGTGGAAAAAAGGGGTATTGAGAACTGACAAACAAGTGAGTGTTCTCTTTATTTAAGTGACAGGTGTTGGGACCATGTTTACAACACGTGAAACATGTCTAATTATTTAGAAAAGCCTGGTGCACCCTCACCCATTGTCATGAGACCCACCTGCTCTTGACATTGCACTAGGCCAAGGTGTCTAGACAGTGTCCTCTAGTCTGCATGACCTCTAGTCACCTTTATGTGACTTACTAAAAGGCACCCCTGCCACCTGTTGGAAAATTGTTGCAGTATGCTGATTTTGTTAGAAGGCTCTTTGTTGCCTTATGACAGACACTTGTCATGATAACTATACAAACCCATGATGTGAATAGCACCCCCTCAGACATGGCACCATTGTGTAGTGCATGACCTACACTATTATATGAGACATTTGCAAGTAGATAAAAAATAGAAATCACGATGGCAACACTTACCTGTAACATGAACATTAGAAACCATGCTCATTGCAATAATGCCTGGGAAGTTCCCGTTCAGCAAGTTGGTGGTGCTGAAATATGGAGGTAGGGTGTGGGGTGGGGAGGATTCTTTCATTGATAGCTTCCATTATTGAGAACAAGAGCCAGCCTATTGCTCTTTATATGTGTTTCAGTCCGTTAAATAGAGCCTGCAAATTCCAACTACTTAGCCAAATGGAAAAGATTCTCTGTTTACAGAGAAAACACAAAGCTTGCTTCTTCCCCATCATTAAGCAGGCTGAGTATACTTAGCAGAACTTTTCCATTTAGGTATCCAAGTTAAGACTATCAGTGACTTTTTCCTTGAAATCTAAACATTTTAGAAACATTTTGCAGGGAAAACTGTTCACAGGCCTGTTAAAAAAAATCAAATAAATAGTTTGGGGGTTTCCATCTTGGAATTAGAATGTTTATTTAAGAAACTCTAATAAGCCCTCTTTCAAGCCCATGAAAATTATAGTCAGAACCAAGTGGTAGACAAAGGATCCAGGAAATAGCTATTGATTGTGAGGGACAGAGGGAAAGAAAAAGCCAGGAAAGGAAGGAACTGGATGAGAAACTTTTTGTAATGATCCTTAATTCCTTCAACTTTGAAAAACTGTTTCACTGGCAGTAGAATTTAAAACACTCTCACTCTGCAACTACCTCTCCCAGGCAATAGGTAGCGCCCAGGGCATAGCTCAGGCTGGGCTTCTATGAGCAAAGACATGAATGTAGGTGGGGCTGACGCACTGATTACAAGACTTAGTGCAAAAAGGATTTTCAATGGGGGCAGGCAGAGCAATATGGGAAAGTCCAAAGCATCATGCCCAAGGGATTGGGCAGATATCAGGAAAAGAATCTGAAAACTGGAAAGAAGAGACCCTGATTGGTAAGGGAAGATTGTGCCTCAAAGATTCCAAAAGGATGCTAGAAGTGGACCCTTTTATAGGGTGCCCACAAGTGAGCCCTAAGCAGGGAGAAGCCCATGAAAGAAAACTCTAACCTGCCTTTTTATTTACTTTTCAAAACTTCCATAGTGAAGAAATCAGAAAATAGTGGGGAACATATGGTATCAATGCATAGGGGTGGGTTACAAAAGATAGCCAAAAGTTCTATGAAGAAATGCCCAGGGCATGGGCAAAGTATATTTTGATCAAAATGACAAAGCTGGATGAGCACCTGGAAGTATATGTAGACGTGTAATAGTTCTGAAGTAGCTACACTGGAGATCAAAGGCTCTGAGTGATTTAGAAGAAAAAAGTAGCTTAGTCAAATATCATTGATGACATTTAACATTTTTACCTTATGCATGTAATTATTCTATATAAATAGAATCCAAAATCGGTGACCTATATAAAGTTATTTAATAAATGAGTATGCTTAGAATTCCACACTTACTTGTTCTCTGCATTTCCAGTTTCAGTGAAGTAATGATGAGGTATATAGGTATCCTTACTGTCCTTACTATCACTTATATTTTTCGATTCAGTAATGACATAAACCCTATGGATGTTTAGGTAGACCCATAATCCCCAGTTGAGCATTAGTTACTGTGTGGTTAATGTTGTGTGACTTAGTATACCCACCAGCTGCATGGTCAGGGTGGTAGAAAAGAAACTTCCCCTGGAAGGACAGTCTTCTTGAAATATTCAATGACCTTTCCTTTTAGTAGATGTGACTCTTCAGTGTCTTCAGCTATTATACAACCAAGAAAATTAGTAACTTTACCCTCTGGGCATGAAGTGGAACTGGATGGAAAATAAAGATAAGAAATCAGAAACCTCCTCTCCATGGGTCTACTGAAGGGATATTAAAGTCATTGGCTCTCGCCCTTGGCCTCACACTAGAATCACCTGGGACTGTTACAAATTCTAATACCCAGACCATACCCTGGACTAATCAAATCAGAATCTCTTACGATGGGACCTAAGCAGCAGTGGTGTGTATAGGGGTCAAGGGAAAGTGGGATGAGTGGGGGAGGGGGTATGTATCCACAGATAGTTCCTTTTGAGAATACCTGGATTGAATGAAATAAGACAAGTGCCTGACATACATTTAGTGACCAGTGAGTATATGCACCACCCTTGAATTGCTTCCTGCTACTCCATGTCTCCCTTTTGTGTCTGTCCCTATTGTGCCTGTCTTGGTCTTTCCAAGAGTATCATAGGTGACTTTGCCTCAAAATTTCGAGAATTCATTTTTGACTTCATGCTGGTGAAGGCAGAACTCTCTTCTTTTCTCACTTTTTCTTTCTTTTTAATTTTTTAGAGACAAAGGCCTCCCTCTGTCTCTCAGACTGGAGGGCAGTGGTACAATCATAGCTGACCGCAGGCTTGAATTCCTGGGCTCAAGCTCTCCTTCTGCCGCAGCACCCAGAGTAGTTGAGCCTATACATACACCACCATGTCCAACTAATTTTATTTTTTATTTTTTGTAGAGACAGGGTTTTGCTTTGTTGCCCAGGCTGGTATTGAACTCCTGGCTTCAAGCCATCCTCCCACCTCAGTGTCCAAAGTTCTGGGATGACAAGCATGAGCCACTGCACCTGGCCCTTTTCCCACTTTTAATATACGATCTCATTATTTATTTTGTTACTTTATCTTCCAATATTGCTTAACTTCTTTCACCTATGAGCCTCAGAATCTGTGGGTTTAGGAAGAATCATTACTTCTGTGTCTCTAGGTTTTTAATTTAGCCAAACCTTCTCGAGCACTTCAGAAAAATCAGGTGGAAATAAAGTTTAAGGAATAAAGGGAGTTTTTAAAATTAGAATACAACTCATCCATTTCAATTCAATTCAATTCAAATGCCTTTCTCTTTTCCAAGCATTTTTAATAAGCTCACTTAAGAGTCTTGTTGAAAAATAAATAAATTACACTTGTTTTCATTAAGAGAAAGATCTTTTTCCATTTTTGCTGGTATTGTTGAAGGAAACAAAAAGGAGTCTAAAACTTGGCAAAGGAGTACATTATTAGTGACATATTGGTCACAGATGTGCTGGTAGAGCTACATTTTCTTCCTGCCATTAGGATTTTAAGTGCCCACAAATTACATATGAAAGTCCAGATAACTTTCTTACAAAAGGGAAAGATGAAAACAATTATGACACTTGCAAAATCTTCATTTTTAAGATAGCTAAATAAGTTTCTGTGAAAAAGAAAGTGACACACGTTTATCTGCTAGCTTTTCTTTTAAAGAAAAAATAGTGCTGGATGATGCCAACATTTACTCGATGTCATCAATTCCAGATGTTTTAAACAAGTGAAGATACCTGTACCTGCGATACTCTTTGGCAACACTTGTGAATAATAAGATTTCCTTTCCTTAACCATTCTTAAGAAAATCAAGAAGGCAAAATTTAAGATGTAGAAAGGAACTTTCTTTAGTAAATTTATGGCTCAAATCTGCAGGCCTGTGAAGCAGAATATGAGGAGTTTAGCAGAAAGTCCTGAAAGGACTTTAGGGAGAGTATTGACAAACCAACTCTGGAAACAGGGTTAGGTTAGGATTCACCTGGAAGGAAACAGTGTTGGCATCAGGATGCCCATTAAGGTAGTTGTAATGGATGAATATAATTCCAGATCTAAGGCTCTGACTAAAAGGATGTCATGGAAGGAAAAGGTATGTTGTAAATGAAAATGGATCAAGAAACGGATTTGACAGCCATTGAAATAATAATGGCAAGCTAAATCTTTATTGTAAGACTTCTTGAAAAATTTGTATTCACCTTGATGAGAACACTCGATAGGAGAATAACTCCTAGAAGGATGACAGTTGCCTCAGTTTTCATCATGTTTAAGTTGGTAAGTGAACCAGTTGGAAATATCATGCAAATTGAAAGTGATATGAAATTGAACAAAGGAATGAGTTTACTGCCTATGTAATAAGCTGAATTATGACACAGAAAAAATATGGCCTAGTTTCCTTATATGTAGGTAGAAATTCATTATGTGTTTGCATTTTTAATTTTATAAGAATATGCATTGTAAGATGATTTAGCGATCTGATTATTACAATGGCAGGTGGCTTTAAATCTGGAGCTTGTAATATATTTTTCAGTCTCAAAGCTATTTGATGTACTGTCAAGGGAATGTCAGTGTTTGATTCTAATCCAGTGCTGTCTGGTATCTTGTGTGTTACTTCGTTTTAAAAGTTCAAGACGTCATACTGTACAGCTTTTTAAAAGCCTGTAGGGAAGACTTCAAGTTCTTTTCATTCTCAGCAGTACCTTGTTTTCTTGCTTCCCATTTTCCTAGGAAAGTGACAATATTGGAGGACCCTGATCAGAACATTCACCTGAAAAACTTATCTCTTCATCAGGCAACCACAGAGGAAGAAGCTCTGAATTTGCTCTTTTTAGGAGACACCAACCGAATGATTGCAGAGGTAATGAACTTCCCTCTGCAAGCTATTTTTCCAACATTGTAAGATATAGTATCTGAAACCAAGGTGGAGAAAAAAATATATAGCAGAAATTTAGGGGCAACACTAACCTTAAAAATAATCTAATTCAAATCTTACATGCAGGTAAAGAAGCCCAGATCTAGAGAAGTGAGGAGACTTTTCCTAGGTCACCCAGCTAGCTAATGAGCAGGAACAGAAATTGAGACCTCTGGATTCTCAATTCACTGCTTTTTCTATTTTAGTGTATTTTTATATTTTTAGGTTTTATACAAATTGGTTTGTAAATTAATGACAACTTATTACATGTCTTAATTATAGGAAGTTTTTTATATTTTCTAAAATTTAAAAATACTCAGTTCATTTTTCCTAACCTGAAATCATCCAAATGTTGGCATGTGTTTATGTATCAATATATTTTCATTTAGTTAGTGGGTTAATACGTATAAAGTACTTAGAACAATGCACTGAACATAAGAAGTACTCTGTGAATTTGCAGCTATTGTTGGCGTACCTGGGAACACCACCGTCGTGTCAGTGCAATATTTGGAACATACTTACATTAGAAATTATTCATTGTTAATCTGACATTCAAATTTAACTGAGTTCCTATTTTATCTGAGAATTCTATGCAGGAGCTAGGATTGACCCGGCTTCCTCAGGGGCCCAAATTGTAGCTGGTTTCTGATTGCGGATGGAAGGTTATGAAGCTCTCATCCAGCTACACGGTGGTGAAAGGAATGGCTTGGTAGTGGTGCTGATGGTGTGGGAACAGTTCCTCAGATGAACAGCCTGCTGTTATCACTGGCATTTTCTTTCTAAACCATGCTCCCAGAGTTCTACATTTTACCTTGTCTCTGATAACAAGTATTAGGTGAGGGTGGTAATCTGAAAGGTTAAGTAGTCCAAGGAAAATCTCCAGCAAGGTACCTTTTATTCAGCCCCACGTCTGCCCTCTGGAATATCCCACCTCAGAGGCGAGATAAACCAATACAAACCAAATTCAGATAGTGAAGGCATGGCATTGAGATCTGTTATTATTTTGGGCCCTTAGTTTTTGCTGTTGTGGCAGTCGTTTACTAGTTCTTTGTCAATACTTTTCAATACACTAGCTAACTTACATTGAGTTTATGTGCCACGCGTATGGATTTAAGGACTCTTAAACTGTTATTTTTGTTTGAAACAACATTCACATAGTTTTAAATATCAGAATACTTTTTTTTTTGCTTTACAATATTTTGTATCTGTGCTCAGTACTCCAATGTTTTCCCCATTTGATCATTTGTGATGCTCTTATTTGTCAGAATAATTGAAGATCAAGGAAAAAAGGTTGAATAAGAATTAGAGCATATAATGACAAAAGATTTAGCATGCTCCACTAAATCCTGTTCCTCCATATATAGTTTAATAAACAGCGAAACAGAAAATACAGAATAGATTTGGGTCCTGTCCACAAATGGTTATGAAAAAGAGACCAGATAGATTCATAAAACAAGTAGAGGAACCTGTTGCTGCCTCAATGCTAACTGACTCTCTTTCAGAGGTGATCCATCCTTACAGAATTACAGGCCTCATCCTTGCTGGTTACTTTCCCTCATCCTCAATGGGTTATGGAAACGTCCTTAACCTGTTCTACCATGACCATCAGTAGTTTAAAAGCTTAGCCATTTGCTCTTTCAAAGTTATGCATGAACTTTAGCTAACTACAGGGTTTCAGGCTGTGGTTTTACAATGTTTTAAGGAACTTCTTTCATGAAACTTTCCTGTCTTACCACCTTACAAAATTCCAAGTCTTTTTATTTTTTATTTTATTTTTTAAATTTTTTGAGACAAAGTGTTGCTCTGTTGCCTAAGCTGAAGTGCCGTGGTGTGACGGCTCACTGAAACCTCCACCTCCCGGATTCAAGCCATTCTTGTGCCTCAGCCTCCCGAGTAACTGGGACTACGTCGTGTCCCACCACACCTGGCTAATTTTTTTGTATTTTTGGTAGAGACGGGGTTTTGCAATGTTAGCCAGGCTGGTCTGGAATTCCTGACCTCAAGTGGTCTGCCCACTTCAGTCTCCCAAATGCTGGAATTACAGTCATGAGCCAGCACGCCTTGCCAGAATTCCAGGTCTTTTCCTATTACTTACTAGTGAGTATCTAATATTATAAATAGCTGAAACCTGAAGAAGCCCAATCCTAATGATGCTGGTTGTGCATTAATTTTTGTTTAATTTTTTAGTTTTCCTATATAAAGCCTGATTTCTACTTGGGAGGCTGAGGCAGGAGAATTGCTTGAACCCAGGAGGCGGAAATTACAGCAAGCGGAGATTGCGCCACTGCACTCCAGCCTGCTGCCTGGTGACAGAGCAAGACTCTGTCTAAAAAAAAAACAAGTCTAGTAGGTTTTGATTGTTTTTGTGCTTGCTTTTATCTTTTCTTTGGTAATAATAATTACCATGTTATAATGAGAACCTGCTTAGTATAAGCCATTGTTGTAGACATGTTTCATATATATATATATGTATATATATATATATATATATATATCCTTTCTGATTCTTATTTTATAGATGAAAACTGAGGCTCACAGAGTTAGATTACTTGCCCAAGGCCACACACTGCTGAGTAGTAGAGTCAGGACTCAGCTCCGTGTCTGACTGACTCAGAAACTTCCACTCTTTCCTTATGCCAATTTCATGAGTGTAGTAATCAAATCGACATCTGTCAAATGTTTCAAGTGATGATATATTTCTAAATTATTTTAAAGTATATCCAGTACTTAGCACATTAGTTTATATCTTGAATGCAGTGAAAGCAAATACATAGAACTATAAATGAAGAATAACTATCAACCCCTGGAAATTCTTTATTATTCAAAGTCTCCAAAAAAGCATGTTTTGGATTACAAACTAACTGTCAGAATGCAATTTGTCAGCACAGGACAAGCTTACCAGGATAAAAAGAACAAACTAATCATTTTTTTAAAAAAACGAAGTTCCCCGTTTCCCATTTACACAGAGGAATCCAGAAGTTGCCGTGGTAACCAGAAAACATTTGCAAAACAAAGTCTGAATATGTGGGACACAAAGTGCAGTGCTCTTTCCTTTCATGTTCTTTACCCATAGCCAGCATTTTAAGGAAAAGTTATTAAGAGCAGCTTCAGCCTCTTCTATTTATTCAGAACTCTTAAGTAATTTCAGCAATCCTACCAATGTTTTGAATAAAACCTGATTATGTCCCTAGGATAAATTTTTTTTTAAAGTTGAATTGCTGGGCCAAAGAGAATAAATATTATAAAAGCTGAACTACGTGTGACCCAACATCCAAGTCCACCAGTAGCGAGTGTAACTTGATACTGTTTTGTCTTATAGTTGAAATATTTCCATCAATTCATCAAATGTAATTGAACAAAGCAGTCTTCATTTGATGATCAGGCCACGCATAGTGCCATAAACAGGACCACTTGCCCCTACCTTGAAGGCATAGTCCTACCCATGGTCTAGGGCACTCTGTGCCCAAGTATGGTCCTAGGGAAACCTGTATTACAATATCATATGGTAGTCAAATGATGCAATTTCTTAGATTACATTTCTGGTTGATGGATTCAGAATCTCTTTCATGGAGCCCAGGAATGTGCATTCTAACATTTTAAATGTGTTTAGGCTACATTTGGGAGCAGTCTGGGCTTTACCCTTGAGAAAGCTGATTGAACCTGGATTTTTTTTGGATAGTAGGCTATTAATTGCTGCCTTAACTTCAGACCTTGTTATTGGTCTATTCAGGGATTCCACTTCTTCCTGGTTTAGTCTTGGGAGAGTGTAAGTGTCCAGGAATTTATCCATTTCTTGTATATTTACTGGCTTATGTGCATAGAGTTGTTTGTAGTAATCTGTGGTAGTAGTTTGTATTTCTGGGGAATTGGTGGTGATATCCCCTTTATCATTTTGTATTGCATCTATTCGATTCTTTTCTTTTTTCTTTTTTGTTAGTCTGGCTAGCAGTCTATTAGAATGGCGATCATTAAAAAGTCTGGAGACAACAGATGCTGGAGAGGATGTGGAGAAATAGGAACACTTTTACACTGTTGGTGGGAGTGCAAATTGGTTCAACCATTGCGGAAGAAAGTATGGCGATTCCTCAAGGATCTATAAATAGAAATACTATTTCACCTAGCAATCCCATTACTGGGTATATACCAAAGGATTATAAATCATTCTATTATAAAGACACATGCTCATGAATGTTCATTGTGGCACTGTTTACAATAGCAAAGACCTGGAACCAACCCAAATGCCCATCAATGATAGATGGGACAAAGAAAATGTGGCACATATACACTATGCAGCCATAAAAAAGGATGAGTTCATGTACTTTGTAGGGACATGGATGAATCTGGAAACCATCATTCTCAGCAAACTGACACAAGAACAGAAAACCAAAGACTGCATGTTGTCACTCATAGGCAGGTGTTGAACAATGAGAACACATGGACACAGGGAGGGGAACATCACACACTGGGGTCTGTTGCAGGGTGGGGGACTAGGGGAGAGATCGCGGGGGTGTGGGGAGGTTGGGGAGGAATAGCACTGGGAGAAATGCCTGGTGTATATGACTGGGGGGGTGGAGGCTGCAAACTACCATGGCATGTGTGTACCTATGCAACAATCCTGCAAGATCTGCACATGTACCCCAGAACTTAAAGTATAATAAAAAAAAAAAAAGAAAAGAAAGCTGGTTGAAACCAACTCCCAGAGATAGAAAAACAAGCAGGTCTATATTCTACACCCTTGTCAACCCCACAACATTTGAAAATTCTGCCGATTTTGTAGACAAAAAAAGAAATCTTGTTTTAATTTGCATTTTGATTACCAAATTATTTTATATCTTTATTGGCCATTACATTTCTGTTTTTGTTCATGTCTTCTATTTGTTTTTCTCTTGGAGTGTTAGGCTAGGTCTGATTGATTTGTTGACCCCCGGAGGGCAGGAACTTTATCCTGTTCACCAGTTTGTTGTACTGTATAATAGCAACTATAGGAAGCGAATACTGTGTCTGAGTGGCCTGGCATATAATTTCTTACATAGGTATTACCTAGTGTTGTTATTGACCTGGATATATTCTGGAGCAATAATATGCTGTATCTGGCATAAAACATTTGCTGTGAAACTGCTTGAAGGGGACCTTTGGTGAGAAAGGAACACTCTGTGCAAACGTTGGGAAAGTCCAGGGTCCCCTGGATGGTGTGCAGCTTGCTTGCTTTCCACCTGACTTCCTCTCCCATGTGAATGATGAGGTGACTTCCTCCAGTCAGTGTTGGTTCTACTCTGTGGTTGTTTCCACTGTCTCCCCCTATTCCCACCAGGTAGTACTGAAGAGCTATGGGGGCCTTCTTTTCTACCCCTGGCTCTACCTTTTGCCAAATATATGCCACTTAACTGGTCTAGTGGGCAAGTTACTTAACTGGTCTGAACTGTATTTTCTAACCTGTAAAATGGGTGTAATAATACCCACCTTCTAGGGATATAGAAACAATTGAATTAAATAACATTTGGACAGGCCCTAGAGTTAATAGCTGGCAGCTATTTAAAGACAAGACTTTTGTCCTGTTCATCTCTGTTCTCTCAGCACCTGGCAACTAGTAGGTCATCAGTTATTAATTATTTTGTGGAATTCACAGAGGAAGACTTGGTGATTTTAGGCAATAAGACTTACAATCTCAGGCCCAGAATTGAAAGTGATTTTATGGTACAATTTGCTTATTAGTGAGTACAGAGAACATCACAGATGACTTCAACCTTGTGTGTGTGTGTGTGTGTGTGTGTGTGTGTGTGTGAGAGAGAGAGAGAGAGAGAGATACTTCAAATCTTTTGAAAGAGGTTACTTTTCAAATAATTAGCCTATCAACAAAGTTTATGGGATTTATAAATAATTTCCCCAAGAGTTAAGATTAGAGGTCTTTATACCCAATTCTTTGCTTGAAATACAAGACATACAGATGCTCCCCAACTTACAATTTTTCAGCTTTACAATGGTGTGAAAATGATATGTATTCGATAGAAAGTGTACTTCGAGTTCTCATACAATGATTTTGTTTTTCACTTTCAGTACAGTCTTCAATAAATTATATGAGATATTCAACACTATTATAAAATAGGGTTTGTGCTAGATGATTTTGCCCAGCTGTAGGCTAATATAAGTGTTCCACATACATTGAAGGTAGGTTAGGCTAAGTCATGATGTTCAGTAGGTTAGGTGTATTAAATGCATTTTCAACTTATGGTATTTTTTATTTACGATGGGTTCGTTTGGACATAACCCCACGTCGTAAATCGAGGAGCATCTGTACTAGATTTATCTGAGTTGTGTTGATGTGCTTTGTAAGCTCTCAGGCTTTGCACATTAGCAAACTTTTGGAGTAAGTTGTATGACCTTGCAGAAGTGCAAACAGTTGGGAGACAGGGTGTGAGTGGGGGTTAATGGGTTTATGCGAGTTACATGAACAGCTGTTCTTGGACATGTTGTCTAATAACATGAGTATAAGGCAGGAAGGAAGAAGTAGCTTTATTATGTGATTGTGTTTGTTAACACAAATTTAAGTCCCAGCCTCCTTGGGTGGCGTGTGTGGAAAACAAGAGGATTTTGGTTGCAATTAGTGTTCCAAAATCATTAAATGGATACTGACTAACACATCCTCACAAATTTTTGTTTGAAAGATATGTTAGTTACATGTCATTAGCAAGTTTCTTATAAAATTTGTGAACCTGGTTAGAGCAAAATACACAACAGGCAAACTACATTTTGGCCTTGATCTTATTGCAATAAGAACAGCATATTTAGCCAGGCGCACTGGTGCTCACTTTTAATTCCAGCTACTCAGGAGGCTGAGGCAGGAGGATTGCTTGAGTCCAGGAGTTTGAGGCCAGCCTGGGCAACATAGCGTGAGCCCACCTCAAATAAATAAGAACAGCATTTTCTTCTTATTAGGCCCGATAAGTAGCTAGAAGCCTTAGTAAAAGACACGTTGACAATTCTAACCTCTTCTCATACATATACTTACTAGTTATAGAAGAAAAAAGAAACTTAAATTTTGAGCACTTCCTATGTGACAAGCATTTCTTTCTTATTCTCATATTTTATATATGAGATACATGAGAAATATACTGTTCTTTAAATAGCACTTCTGTGTTATAACATAGTTTGCATTTTGCTCTAACCCGATTTAGTGGTATTACATGAACCATGAGATTTGATCTAAAACACTGATTAAAATAAATGAAGTGGTATGGAACAGCTATTATTAGAATTTTAAGATTTATATACACCATATACATTATTAAAAGAAAGTGTTTTGGCTATAAAATTTAGTCCCAGGGTTTCTTCTGATCTTTGAAGTTCTCATCTCTAATTAAACATAGCATATGATAGTCACTTTTACTCTATTCAGTATTATTGACATTCACCAACAATAGCAACAAAAAATGAGAAAGAGAGGAGAAAAAAATCCATCTTCAGTGAAACAAGGAAATAGCCATAACCTCAAACTGTGAGAAAACCTGCCAAATACTATGAATTGAATTATGGTGAGAGAGGGTGCTGAGAGCCAACACATATGTCCTCCAACCTCAGGCAAGATAGAGTTTCTGTTTAAAGAAAGGGTCACAATTCTCAAATGCAAATCCAATGATCTTTTGGTTAGAGTGATGAGATCTGAAACACAGACAAGTATGGAGGAAGAATCTGGGAATATTATATAATATTCACTCTAACTATTGAAAGTGGATCCAAAGGAGAAACCTTAAATACTAGCCATTTTTATGATTAGTGATGTAGGATCCTGCTAAGGAAGATAGCCTTTGGTGAGTGGGGTTCAGGGAGTTTGTGATTTAAGGGGCTTAACTATGAGCCATCGCAGACCTATTAGTATGAAATATTGAGGAAAGTTTATGTTCTTAAGGCTAAAGACATAACAGATGTAATGTAAAAGTATTCAGGACATAAACCTAATGTGAATATTTCCTCACCTATCCCCTAGGCTACTCTTTAGCAAAGGGATAGTCATGTTCAAAGATAAAATTACCAGAAAGAAAACATCCCACACCCTATTCATATAGAGAGAATAGGTGTCAGGGCTAAGGAACATCCATCTGAAGGCTGATTAAATCAGAGAGCACAGGGCTTGTTCTTCATAATCTTAAATATGCTATTTAAAGACAATCTTTGCTTTAAAAAAATAGCTCAAAATTATAGAAGAGCCCAAAGAAAAAGATTATAAGACAAGGCAAAGAAAAGCAAACTTGAAAAACTTAGAAAATAAATAAAAGAGAAAAAGCCATTAAGGAGATGAAAATGCTATTAGAAGCCAAAAGGAAGGAGGAAGAGGAAGAGGAAGAGAAGGTACAGGAGAAGGAGGAGGAGGAAGAGGAAAAAAGAGGAAGAAATATGACTGAAAAATAACTAAGGTTATAAAAATTAATGAGAGAAGGTGGTATCTAGAAAGAGACAAAGGAGCACCCAATGATGCACAGTTAGAAACCCTGAAGAAGAGGAGAGAACAAAGGCAACAGAAAAACTAGAGAAAAGTTTTCTGAAACTTGGAATTGCTTGAATCTGCAGATGAAAAGGGCATAACTGAAAAAATTGGAAGAGCTCAATTCTAAGACATTCTCTATTGGAGTGACTCAATTCCAAAGCTAAAGAAAGCCTTAAGGGTATCCTGTCAGAAAACGCAAGTCAACTGTGAATGAAAATAAAATAGGTTGTTGGGCCTAATACTGGACATTTGTGCTTCTAGAGTTCTTTCTTCAGCATCTTTACTCTGAGTGACATTGTCCTAAAATTTGTGTCTGTTACTGTCCAGACTCTAAGATTGCATTGAGAGCCATCACAATAAAGTTTCAAGGGATACATTTCTTTCATAAGAACAAAATTATACAAATGCATATCTAAATTCTCCCTGCTGTGTTTATTATGATCTATGTCCCAGTTGTTTATACACAGGATAGTAAAAGTTAGTTTCAGCTTGTCAATAATCCCAAGGTATGTAGTATATATAAAAAAGACAGTTTGAGGCTGGGCATGATGGTTCATGCCTAATCCCAGCACTTTGGAAGGCCAAGGTGGGTGAATCACCTGAAGTCAGGAGTTCAAGACCATCCTGATTAATATGGTGAAACCCCATCTCACCTAAAAATACGAAAATAACCCAGGCATGGTGATGGGTGCCTGTAGTCCCAGCTGCTCGGGAGGCTGAGATAGGAGAATTGCTTGAACCTGGGAGCAGAGGTTGCATGAGCCAAGATTGCACCACTACACTCTGGTTCAGGTGACAGAACAAGACTGTCTCAAAAAATAAAAAAAGTTTAAATAAACTGCTAAAAATTCTTAGGATTGTTATCCCTTTCAGCCCCATAATATTATTATTCCACTTATGTGAATGGTCAGACTTGGAAATTTTTAAGAAAAGGCTGAATTTTAATAGGAAGAGAAAAAAGAAATTCAAACAATTTAAAAGATGAAAAATGGACAGAGAAGACAACTATAATAAGTTACTGTTTTGATGGCTAAATTTAGCTTATAATTCCTTTTGCAATCAAGTAAAAAATACAGCAAGGGGTTGCACAGACATTTTGGGTTATATAATTTTCATTGTTTAGAGAGCAAACCTTAATGCTGGTGGAGGATATGATGCTATCCAACTCAAGGATGATATGTAGGAATGATAATTGAATGTAGTTCCTATTAAAGATACAGGTAAAATTCCTTCTCAGTTTCCCATATGTACCACCATTTAGCAGACTTAGATTTTGATATAAATTTGTTTGACTTTGATTTGCCAAATCCTGGGGAAATGGCCCATAGGGCAGTAATCTGAATCCTGACACCCACAGAGGAAGCTTCAACAGAACGACAAATTCTGACATTGTTTCCCTAAAATTTCTGAGTCAGCTAATAGATCTTCAAGGTTGTGAAAATCAAAATTCATCAAATTGATTCCAGACTTGTTAGGAGGGATACATAATAAAACATACTAGACCTATTCTTCTCATAAAGGTGAATCATAATTATTAGAACATTCTTCTTATATGCTCCAGATTGCTTCAAAGTTTGTTTTTAAATTTTAAATAAAATTGATGTGTCTAGTCTCTTTCTCTTTTACAAAACTACTTTGACAATATGCTGGATAAGAAAAAGACCTAGAATCCTGCAACTGGGGAAAATCATTTCAACTACATTTCTAAAAGCCAGGTGTCTTATAAAGAGAAAAGTCAGAAAGAAAAATGAGAAGTTTAGGATCATTAATTTCAGTAGAGGGATATCCACTCAGGAATATTTTGTTGCTAAGCAGTGTGTTCTGAAACAACTGAAAAGATTGAGGTAGGAGTTTGTAGGGTCATGTGCTAAACCACTAGGTTTGGTGAGGTCTCACTTTTCCAGGCTGAGTTAGAGTACTCAAGGGCATGGCAGGCTTCCTAATTCAATTCATTTAATATGGGAAGAACAAAAAGAATCACTTAACCAATGAGAATGGATTAGGTAATTCTTCATTAAGGGTGAGATTTAACGATTAATTCTTCATTAAAGGTGAGGTTTAACCTGAAAGGCTGAGATACCAACCCAGAAAACATTTAGAAAACCACATGGAAGTTAGCATTGTCAGTCTTCAGTTCAGATAGAGCAAATGGGCAGAGAAACGTTAGCGTGCCAGTGTAGAAAGTGTTATCGAACAAAGAGAACTGAAGTGGAAAGCTGAATTCTAGATCTTGTGGTTGCTATTGTTGTTCTTAATTGGTTTGTTTTAAGGAATCACAGTCATATACTTTATAATGTCCCATTCAGTTGAAAAGAGATTTCCTTCATTTGATCTATTCTAGATTAGTGGAAATTCCTGTTGAGATATTTTACTCCAAGAGAGCAAAGTGGTTGAAAAAAAGATTTTGGTACACAGAAATGGAGTAAAAGGTGTAAGTTATGGCAAGAAATAAGTAAGCTTTCAAGGTACCGTAAAAACTTTTAATTTGGTATACAGAGGTTATTCAAATCATTGAAGCCTGCACTATTTGTCTACAATCATTTTTGAAGTGATTGAAAACATGTTTAATTAAAAGCAGAAAAAAATTAATTTTACAAATATCCATAAGAACATATTATGTAAACCCCCAGAAATTGTATTTCATTTATTGATTCTTGCCCCAAGTCAGAATTATTACTAAAAATGGCTTGGCCACACACACACACACACACACACACCCCACAAAAAAAGTGCATCACCATTTATTTTCAAATTTCTCTTTCAGCCAACAGGTATCTCCTCCTCTATAGAAAAGGATTATTAAACAATGAGATTTGAGGTCTTTTACCATATGAAATAGCTTCTGAGAGTGGGAGCCAAGCCAGTGACAGGGAGAGGGATAAAGGGCACTAGAAGGGGCGTTAGCACTGCTCTCCAGTCCTCAGTGCAGGCATCTGATGTTGTGTAAAGCGTCCTAACAAAGCAGCTTCCACCCCTGCCTCCACAGTCGCATTGCTGCTCCAAGACCCTTCTATATAAACATTCTGAAGCCACCATTGCCTTCTATATAAACATTCTGAAGCCACCATTGTCAGGATCATTTTTTAGTCACTTTTTACAATCTGTGCCATTCTGTTTACACTGCCACAAAATGAGCTGGACACTAAACACTCATCTGAAGGCTGGTGGGTCACACCACTGCCTCACTACACACTACAGCAAGCTGTTCATTATGATAACACAATTTAAACAATGTTACAAATGGATTTTGTAACAAACATGTAAAACTCCAACAACCAATTTTTTGGATTCTTCCAGGGTTTGGATATTAATGCCTGTCCGTGTGCACAAATGTTACATGTCCTTTTTGAACACAATTGCTAATGCCAACTGGAGATATTCCAAGGGAATTCATGAAGATAAGTGAATTTTGAGTAGGTTTATTTGGAGAGTAGGAAAAGGATATACTTGAGTGACAAGCTAGAGGACATTCTAGACAAGAGAAAAGGCAATTGAAATTGTAGGGAGTAGTGATTAGGAGCTCTGGAATCAGGCACAACAAATAGCTGAAGCCCAAGATTGTTAGGGAGATTTGAGTCAATCTAGCTGTTTCAAATAGTTCTAATTTTTAGACTCAAATGAACTACATTTCATGGACTTAAAAAGCTTGCAGATGTAGTCACAGAATTATTTGAAGATTTTTTAAACATTATGGAGCATGCTGTAAACATTCCAGAACACAAGAAATGAGCAAGAGTCAACAAATTAACAAACATTTTTTAACACTACTATGTTATGCTAGGCAATGATGCATAAGACCCAGTCCCTGTCCTCAAAGAGCTTGAAGTCTAGGAGGGAGGAAAAGGGAAATGGAGAGGCTCTGTAGGAAGTAACCTTCAGATGAACGGACCTTCAGTGAGAAGTAAGATTTTGCTACATAGGAGATAAGAAAGAGGAAAAATACCTTTCTTTAACCATAGGCTTCAGATGTGATGACTCTAGCTTGTATATTCTCATCCAAACAATGTGTAAGACATGGGGCAGTAGGGCAGAACAACAACAGCCCCAGACCACCTCTGCTCTCCACCTGGTTAGGTAACAGTTACAGGTATTGTACAGTTGACTTCAACCCAAGTACTTTTATATTCCTTCAGTTTCTCTTTATATCCCCAAGGATATTTTGAGAGATTTTAAAAAATAAATTGAATTGATTTCATCTATAAAATTTTAAATGCTATCAGAAAAGTGAATGAAATTAGTTTAAGGTAAAATCAATGCTGACTCTTAATTGCTTACTGACCATTATTTAATAATCCTTTATCAGTTTCTTTTTTAGGGCTTGTATTAAAAATATGAGCTTGTTATCTTCCACGTTTTCTTTTTTGGAAAATGGAGAATAGACTTTCTTTTATGCGGTGAAAATTTAAAAACCTAGGCTCACTGGATTCCTTACATTTTCATTTGTAGATGGCACAAAATTGAAAAAAAGATCAAGATCCAATAGATTGTAATGTTGACTAAAAACTAATCAAATGCAGTCATGAAGTAAACTAGAGAGAGAGAGAGAGAGAGTGTGTGTGTGTCTGTGTGTGTCTGTGTGTGTGTGTGTCCCAAAGAAATTCCATAGCATGGGTAAAGGCTGGAGCATATCTGGTATAGTAACACTTCACATGACATGCTATTTACTGACAATACTAGATTTAGATTGCTCAAGTTCCAGGAAGTAATATGTCCAATGTCCTCTGCTGTGATTGGGCTACTTTTGAAATAATATATTCAATTCAAGTCCCAGAACCATATTTAAAAGGGATTTTGATAAACAGATGCGTAAGGTCCAGATGAAAGGAATAGAGATATTTAGTGTTAGGAAGCATGCTAGTTTAATTCAGGGATGTAGATAGGATTGGCATTAATCAACTATGCCTTTTAAAAATACTACTTTGTCTTAGAGGTGGAGGACAATTGGAAGGGACAAGAGGACTGAGACTAGAAGGGAGAGACTGCAGTAACCTAAGTGACAGGTAAAGGATATTTAGTTACTGATGTAGATACAGAGAAGTGGAGGGAAATCCAACAGGAGGATAGTGGGTTGGATATCCATTCATGGGACACAGAGGGAGAGAGATACTGTTGTTTTGGGAACATTGTGTACAAGATGCTGGCAAGGCATTTTAATGACTATGATCAGTCAAACTGTTAGACATTCTAATCTGGTATACAGAACAATTAAGGTAGGGGATAAGGACACAGGAGGCATCTGAATGAAGTGAATGTCAACAGTGACACTAATATGACCTTTTGCACTTCGCAGATCACGTCAGCACTCAGTAACTCAGTTGCTGTTTAATATAACTCTGCAACGAAGCAGGTCTTCATATGACATTCTAGAAACATGAAAATCAAAATTACTTCATGTAAATTTGCTTAAGCTTTTAACACTAATGACAGAACCAGGACTGGAAACCAGATTATCTGACACCAAATTCTGAGATTTTTGGGGTGTCTTTTATTATACTACAGAGCCTATGCAATGAGGATTTGAACTGTAGAAGGTGAATCTTTAAGCGGAAGAAATATGGTCACCAGATCTTAGGACACACCTAGTTTTAGGGACTGAAAAGAAGAGAGCAGAGTAAAGGAAAAGGCGATAGAGAAGGAGAAAGTGCCTGGAGAGCATTTGGCCCTAGAAACCAGGTGGTGGGCAGACGGTGGAGAGCTCCTACAATGAAGGAATGGTTAGCATTTTCAGATGTTACCTAGAGGATCAGCATGTTCATTGCTAAGAACAGATCACTTTCTTTACTGCACATTTTGCCTTTCTCATTTCATGCTCATTCTCATTTCACACGTTGTGGCTTTAGATCCTGACTAGATTATAAGTTCCTTGAGGGCAAGATCCAGGTCTTATTTTCCTTCTTGTCTCTGTACTGCCTAACACAATGATATACATAGGCTAATAGGAAACCTGAAAGCTCTCTGCATGCAGATGATTAATCATCACTAAAATTTTTCCACAGGCACAGTCGCTAGTGCCAAAAGCACATTTGTTTAAAATGTGTGCTTAACTTTGAATGAATCTGCCTAAATGGTGCCATCTGTTCTTAGGCAGTTTCAGAAACATTTTAATACAATTTTACCTTTAAAAGGACAAACTTAGGGCCATGCCTATGAGACATAAAGACATCCTTAAATAAACACAGAGCAGACACCAGCACATCCAATCACACTTGAAAAGCTCCACATAAAGAATGTTTTCTGAGGTTTAAGAAATTTTTATCTAAGAGGACACCAACTGCTACTTCATGCAGAAAATATTTATAAGAAGTTACAAAACTGTAGGCAGGGACTCCTACAGCATATTACTGCATTTTAATTACAGACTCCAGAATATGCAATTTTAGTTTCTGTGAATCTCATATTCCTTTGAAATGGGTACACTCTACCAATATTCATTAATGGTTCACATTTTATGATGGTTTCAGAATCAGTTTCGAAGCTGAAGATAGCTGTTGAGAAGTCTCCATGTTATTTGTTTATATTGATTGTCAGTTTGACTTTTGTTACAGTATTGTAGGATTTATTGTTGTGCGAATATGACAGTGAAATGAAACCCATGTTTAAGTTCTGCAAATAACTTACAGTCACTTCCAAAACACCTCAACTTAGGTTCTAAATTTGAGTTTGCGGTTTTACGTGCACAGTTATTTGCTGATCCACTTTAGCAGGCAAAATCACACACTGGCCAGGTTTGGGCATAGTTATTGTGGCAACAAGTAATGGGTCAAATTTTCAGCCTGTTTAACTCACTAGATACATCATTATCACCAAAACTATGCCAGGATTTTGACATCTGTTTATTTTGCCAGTTGGTGTAAATCAACTCTGGTGTATATCAAGAATTTATATTTACAGAAAGAATTTCTGGTTGAATTTCCATTCAGATATATTACGCTGTCTGCACATGTGTGCATCCATACTGAATTTTTTTGGTTAAATCTTATTTTGCAAAGGTGGAGATCTGGACATATTTATTCATATGAATACTCATTTGGAATATTTTGTTGTTGTTGTTGTTTCAGAGGATGATACTGCTAACTTGTCACTTGTATCTTGAATCAGATTAATTTCTTTCTTGTTCCAAAACATGTAAAATACAAAGAAGTGCAGAGAATAATGTGACCAACATCCATGTTTTACAGTCCAGGAATTGCTTCTAATAATTTTGAACTGAATGAAATAGAATGCTGCAGATAAACCCGAAGGCCCCTTTCTTGGCCTTTCGTTTCCATCCCTCACAAATGCAATTGCTATCATTAATTTGGTGTATCCTTCTGGGCCGTGTTTTTATACTTAATGACCTAAGTTACAGCTTCATGAACAATATATAATATTGCTTTTTTAATTTTGTAAATTGTATCATAGTGTTCATATCATTATTTAACTTGCATTTTTTTCTCAGAATTCTATTTTAGAAAACCATTTATGCCAATCTATCCAAAGTTGCTTTATTTTAACATCTCTGTAATTTGAATTATCTCAGTTTACTAATCTTTTCTGCCACAGATGCCTACTTAGGTTCTACATCTTGCACAAATTTCTTGCTATTTCTTTCTGTCTAGGAAAATATCTAGTAGTTTACTGATGGCTGTGGGTTATATGTATTTGCAACTTTGCCACGTGTTATCAGATTGCGTTCAACATTTGTTCTTAATTTATATTTCTACCAGCAGTACATAAAATTTCCCATTTCCTTTTATCTCCACCAAACACAGACTCTTATTTTTTTTAATTTTTCCAGTGTGATGAGTGTAAAATAGTTTAACCTTATGGTTCTAAGTGATGTGGTTCTGATTATGTATAAATTTGAGCATTTTTTCCAAATATTCATTAACCATTTCCAGATTTTTTCTTTATGAGTTACCTAGTTGTATTCTTTGCTCAGTTTTTCTTACTGATTGGCAAGAGTTCTTTATTTCATTTATTTATTTATTTATTTATTTATTTTGAGATGGAGTCTCGCCCTGTCAGCCAGGCTGGAGTGCAGTGACATAAGCTTGGCTCATTGTAATCTCTGCCTCCTGGGTTCAAGCAATTCTCCTGCCTCAACCTCCCAAGTAGCTGGCACTGAAGACATATGACACCAATCCTGGCTTTGTGTGTGTGTGTGTGTGTGTGTATGTGTGTGTGTGTGTGTGTGCTTTTAGTAGACACAGGTTTCACCATTTTGGTCAGGCTAGTCTCAAACTCTTGACCTCAAATGATCTACCCACCTCAGCCTCCCAAAGTGCTGGATTACAGGTGTGAGCCACCACACCCAGCCAAGTTCTTTATTTATTATTAACGTTCTGTCAGCCATATATACTGCAGATGTCTTCTAGTGTTTTAATTTTATGGTGGATTTTATCAGACAGAAGTTTTTACATTTTGGATTATCTTGGTCATATATTTTAAAATCAATTCATTTTTGTGTTTTATGTCTTTTCTTAAAGTATCCCTTACCTCCTTGGGTTGATTACAATATGCTTTCATGTTTTCTTGTACTGGTGCTAGAATTGTGTTATTTCACACTTAAAGCTTTAATCTATTCTGGAATTTCTTTGTGTTCATAGTGTAAGAAAGCAATCTAAGTTATTTTTTTCAAGATAGACAGCTGGTTATTCCAGCACCATTTATTAAATAAGAGCATCCTTCCTCCACTGAGGTATGATGTCTCCTCTATCTCATACAGAGCTCCTCAGTGAGCACAGCATGTCTCACTGACCTAGCTGTCTGCTCCTGCACCAGTACCACACTGTTCTAGTTTCTGTAGCTTTATGGTATACCTTGATAGATGCCAGGAAAGTCCCTTTTCTTGTTCTTGTTTCACAGAATTACTTTTGCTATTTTTCTTTTTCTTTTTTGATATAGCAACTTCAATAAGGAAGTGTAAACAGCATTACTTTTTGTTTTATTTGAAGATTTCTCTTCTGTATGATATTTAGGATCAATTTGTCTTTTTCTGTAAACAAAAGCTGTAGCATTTTTATTTTAATTGCATTGAATATATAGGTTATATACAGACATTTATATATAGATTAGTTTGGAGTTTTTCTGTCTATGAAATGATGCATTAATATTGTGTGCACCCTTTATTCCAGTTTTCTTTGTCCTTTAATGTTATCTTGTCATTGTTTCTATAAATTACATATCCTTTATAAAATTCATCCCTTATTATTTCATTGTCTTTCTTGCCATTGTGAATAATATTATATTTTCTGATTGATTGTTGCTCTGACTTATTAGAACCTCATTCATTTTATATATTCATCTCATATCCAGCAACCATGCTAAACTTTTTAGTTCTTAGCCATTTGTTTGGAGATGCTCTTGCATTTTCTATGTAGACCACCATATTTTTTATACATAATGGCATTTAAATTTCTTCTTTTCCTACTATTATGCCTTCTGTTTCTTTTTCTTGTTCATTATATTGTCTAGGGCCTCCACTTTTGTGTTGAATAGTAGCAGTGATGGTAGGTTTCTTTGTGGATTATGTTTACAATTGTGATCATTAATTTTTCTGATATACACATTCTCACCTTTTTCCCCATGAGATTAACATTAAGCGTTTTTAATCTGGCTAGCCAAGGTTAATGTATGGATTATAGTCAGGTGATAAAATAAAGCTCTATTGGCAAGAGGACTCAATCTATACCTCATTAGAACTCTTTTCTCGCTTTCTGAGTCAAACCATCTGCATTGGTCATCAGTAATTCAAGAGGTAATACGTTAAAAATAACTTACTTTAAAGGTCTGAGTTACAAGTGGTTTTGCTGCAGTTGACAGTTGGCTTCATGGGAAATGTCTTATCCCTAAAAATATCATTTTAAAACTTTTGATATTCTTCAAAAATTCTCATTGTTCAAATGATTTTTGTTCTGCAATTTTTTATAGACTCCTATGAACCAAGCTTCAACCCGTTCCCACTGCATTTTTACTGTTCATTTGTCAAGCAAGGAACCAGGATCTGTGACTGTACGACATGCCAAACTTCATTTGGTTGACCTGGCTGGTTCAGAGCGAGTCGCAAAGACTGGAGTAGGGGGCCATCTTCTAACAGAGGCCAAGTATATCAACTTGTCACTACATTACTTAGAGCAGGTAAGATGGGCAGAGTGGGATGCATTAATAACTGTAGCTACCATTTGCTGACCACATACTATGTATCAGGCATTCTGTTAGAATTTTTTTATTATGATAAAAGAAATATAACATAAAATTTGCCATTTTAATAATTTTTAAGTGTACAACTCAGTGGCATTAAGTACATTTATAAAGTTGTGCAACTATCAACACTATCCATTTCTGAAGGTTTTTTATTCTCTCAAACAGAATCTCCCCATTCCCTTATACTCTGGTCTCTGGTAATCTCTACTCTACTTTCTGTCTCTATAAATTTGCCTATTCTAGGTATCTCATGTAAGTGGAATTATGCAACAGCTGTCTGTTTGTGTCTGACTTATTCACTTAGCATGTTTTCAAGCTTCATCCATGTTGTAGCATGTCTCAGAATTTCTTCCTTTTTTAAACTGCATAATATCCAATTCTATGTCTATGTCTATTAGTCACAATAGCCAAAAGGCAGAAACAATGCAACTATCCATCAGGGGATGAATGTATAATAGTTAGTTGCAGTGTTTCTGCCTTTTGGCTATTGTGACTAATGCTGCCAGGAACATTGGTAGATCTACTAGCATTTTGTATCTTCCGTTTTATTGAAACCTCACCATAGCCCTAGATTGTAGGTATTAGTTGCTATCCCCATCATATAGATTTTAAAATTCAAGTCTTCCACAGGTCTTCCCACAGGGTTACCCAGCTAGGGGAGGGTGAGGATTTGATTCTAGATTTGCTTGGCTTCACAGCCTATACCTTTTTTCACTTTTTGTCTTACTGCCTTATTGTAAAATTAGTAGCTGGTAAGTAGAAGTTAAAATTGGCTTCCTGTTGCCTGTTTTCAAGCTAGTAGATTAACAGAGGGAACATAACTTTGAGATGGCTGACACATTTTCTGCTTGGGGAGACTTTATTTAGTTGGTAATTTTGACCCCGTGATGGTTCTCTTAGACTTGTAGCTTTCTCTTCCTACTTCTAACCCAAGCTGATTACAATCCACCCCAGTTTGGGCTCTATTTTTAATTTCTGGATTTAATGCCAGGGGAGAGAACACTCATCTGAATTTAGCTAAATAAATCCTTCAGAAAAAATATATTCATCTCTAAAATGAGTGCATTGAACTAGATAATTTCTCAAGTTCCTTTTAGCTTTCTGAGTATAAGGGCTGTGAGTTGAATGTTAAAGATGGCAACTACTTCCAAATTGAAAAAATAAGATAAAATAAATAAGAAACACAATAAAAAGTCTGAGTGGAGAAGCACAGACTCTTGGTAAGGCTGAAGGACTTGTTAATGATTCGGCTAAAAGATTAGAGGGGAAAAAATTTTTTTTTTCTGCTTTTTTTTTAACTGCTTAATGAATCCTTCTGAGATGGATGTTGCCTCAGTGTTAAATGCTATGTAATGGTCACATTGGTTAAAAAAGCAGGTGGAGAGAAACCTAAGGGACCCTCTCTGAGCAAGGTACACGTGGCTACACTCCAACCAGATGAATCCCAGTCATGCAGCACCCAGAGATTAAGGCCAGCCTGGCATTCAGATCATTTTAGTATTTTTCACAAGAGTCAACATTCCTAAGCTCTTTCTTGCTCAAATATTACACACTGCTTATAGTTAACTTTTTACTTAATAGAACACTCACAGAACTTTGATATGAAAACATAATGGGCTGTATTCAAAGTGCTTTATTTCAAAGAAATTCATCTGCTTGTTTCGGATGGCAGTGCTGTCCGTTTTAATTTCCATTACATCCATCTGTTCATACAAAATTATGTTCATCAGTTGAATCAGACTTCCCACCAATTGTAATCACTCAAGAGAAATGTTGTGCCCTTAATTCTTTTTTTTAATCCTATAAGCCTTTACAAGCTGCTATTTGTCACTAAAACTGTTTCTCTCCTCACATTTCTTCCCTTCAAAATTCTTATGACAGCCATGTGTGAGTAGTCTTAAGGGCTATGTGGCATTGGATTTTCTATATCATTAATTTACTTATCTAACAAATATTTATAATGAACTACAATGTGCTGAGGGCTGCACTAGGCACTGGTGCCTAGTAGTGAACAAAATAGAAACAGTCCTCTCCTCAAAGACCTCTCGGTTCAGTGTAGGGAGACAGGAATTAAAGACATATTCTTTAAGTATATGGCTGTAAGCCAGGTGAGAGCAGTGAAGAGAAAGTAAAAGGAGTGAGAAGAGTTGCAGTGGGGTATCTGACTGAGACTGAGGAGGTGAGAGGTGATGATGGTTTTCTTAGGGCCTGATACCACACAGAGACTGGAGGAATGAGTAGGGTTCAGCCAATTAAGGATGGGGCAGAGCGTGTCAGGTAGTGGGAATTGCGAGCCTGTCGGCTCTTAGCTCCAGCCCAGGGAGGTGAATTTGCTCAGGGTCTCAATGACATTCACATGTCATTGGTCCTTGGTCTCTGTAACTGATGTTTCATTTTCACCCACTGCATCACTCCAGCTGTTAACCATTTACACTGATATACAAGTGTCTTCACAGGAAAAGAGGAGGTTCAACATAACATAATGGAGAGAGAAGAGATTAGTGGGAGAGGAAAGAAAAACATAAATATGGAAAAACTAGTCTTTGAGCATGGACATGTGAGGCTGAGTAAATCTAGGAGTAGGTGCTAGAGAATAAGTAGGTCGGTAGAAGAGAAATTTCGAATTTCACACAGAAAGAAATAAGAGAAAACCAAGGAGTACATAGGAATAAGAATAATAGAGTAGGAAGATATTTAATGAATAATAAAATTCAAGGAACTTTGTTAATCAACTTCTCTTTATGTAGTGCTTTATTATGGGACTAATAAGACTGCAAATGTAACACAATTTAATTTAATTAGCTTCATTTATTCATTCAACAAATTGTGATTGAATGTTTACTGGGGCTTGAGTTATGTTGGGCAATGGGGATAAATGAATGACTGGAAGTAGGCCAGGCTATCATGTTAGCCAGCAGAATAGCAAAGCATACAAATAAATACTTAGCAGTACAGTTATTTGAAATCTGTAATAGAAATCCATCTGAGTGTTGGTAATCAATATATAAGATAGAGATGGAATGGGAAATCATTTGGTAACTTGTCTTACTTCAATTAGCCTACATTGGTTCCACAAATTCCATGCAGCATTATAATTACTTTTTGGCCATAACTGTGAAATCTCACACCTGCTCAAAGTGGGTAGCCTCTCTGAGTTGAATGTACTTTGTGTGTTCACAAGTAAATAATTTTCTGTTTGCCAGAGTATTGTTGGTTTTGGAGTTCTCCTTGTGTATGCAGTACTTTTTACAAAAAGTTTCCTCAAAAACATTTTAAGCCACAGTAACAGAGAACATCTTGGCCCTAGAAATTGAGTTTATGGGAGGAAAAGGGAGACTTGCATACTTGTCCTAAATCTCACTGCGTGCTCCTGGTGTGACCCATAACCTCTATCAGCCCAAACATCAAGTGAGAAACCACTAGAAATTAAGTGCTTGCTCTGGACCACTACAGAAATCAGAATTGGAGTTGCCTTTAGCCATTATTCAAAATAAATGTGACTTCTTCAGAATTTCAGTTTCTATTTGGCTTCCACTGGATGTGTTTTGTTAAGGGGAGAAGGTAATGATGTCAGTGCCAGTTGTAACACTCCAAATCTTTGTCAATTTTCATAGGATAATTTTCCAAACTCTTCTGACCTCCTTTAAAAAAAAACCTTTAACTCATTAAATAGTAAATAGAATTATTGATTGCAGGCACAGTTTCTAGATACTTGGAGATATTATTAAGCATAATGTGAGGTTCCACTCCTTGTCGCTTAAAGAATGACTTCAGGAATATTTGCTGTTGTATTTGTACATGCAATCTAAGATGGAAAGAATAAAAATTAAAAAGTCAGGTTTTATGACTACCCCATTTTCTTGTGCCTTTCAGATAATTTGATTCCTGCCCAATTTAAGAACTCACAGCAGCCCCACAAAGAATAATCTACCTCTGCCTCTTTCCTGAATATCTGCTATTTCTGGGTCATTCCAAAGTTTTACATCTGTTCCAAGTGGGCTGGGCTTATGGTATTCCAAACTCCTTGAGAGCTTTAGGTATTTAGAAATACCTTCTCAGGGTCCTCTTCTAAAGAAATGGCCCACAAGTGTGTTAATACGGTGAAAATTAGTCTTCAAGAGTTTCATAAAGAACATTACATGAAGAACATTTTACAAAGAACTTTTTTTTCAATAACACTGAGTGTTTTTTTGCTTACTAAGAATGATTCCAGAAATTATCTCTATTAATTTTTAAAACATTTCTGTGAGATAGACAGACATTTCAATACTACTTTTACAAGTGAGGAAACTGAGGCTCACTTTATTTAAGAGATTTCCCTAAGATGACTACATTCATTTTTTCCATTTTTAAGACCGTGTTTTCTAATCTATCATCCCAATTTGATCTCCAATTCTTTAGAAAGCCCTTTCTAGAGAGGACGTTGGAATTGCCTATGAAATGTCCATGCCAGTGAGAAGCGCATCCAGGAGCCCATCCCGACTTGTCAGGTAGATCCTGACTGATTTAAGTGAATTGGGCCTGTCTTTCTCCTGGCTACTGTGATTAGTTCAAGGATGGGCCCAGGACCCAAGCTCATTTCTACTGAAGATCAGGAATTTTGTTTAATGATTAGGAAAGAAAAATTCTTTCTCACCTAAGTAATGAATAAGGAAGTATGTAACATCGGGGCTTTTGGCAACCATTGTGGGGCCACAAGAAGAGACTGACTTCTACCACATGGAAGACATAGCAGAGATATGAGCAAAAACTAAGTCCTTGATGGTAGCACTAATCTTTTGGTTTCCTTCTAACTTAAAGCATTTCCTATTTCAATCACATGAATCAATACATTTTCCTTATAATTAGAACCAGTTTGGGTTGCATTTTCTGTTTCTTATAACCAAAAGCAAGTTTATGAACACATGATTAATTTAATATCAACTGGGGCCGAGCACAGTGGCTCATGCCTATAATCCCAGCACTTTAGGAGGCTGAGGTGGGTGGATCACTTGAGGTCGAGTTTGAGACCAACCTGGCCAACACGGTGAAACCCATCTGTACTAAAAATGCAAAATTAGTTGGGTGTGGTGGTAGAAACGCCTGTAATCCCAGCTACTTGGGAGGCTGAGGGAGTAGAATCGCTTGAACCTGGGAGGCAGAGGTTGCAGTGAGCTGAGATTATGCCATTACACTCCAGCCTGGGCAACAAGAGCGAAACTCAGCCTCAAAAAAGAAAATTAATATCAACAGGAAGTTTAATAAGCATATTCTCCTTTAAGTTGTCAATAAAGCCATTGAATGAAAAGACATCAATATTGTTTCCTAGAGCGGGATAAAACCAGTGACATTTGTTTTATAAAAGGACTTCAAAGTACTTAGAGAAATTATTTAAGAGCAATAATGCCACTCTCTGCACATCTGTCAGCCCAGCCCCTGTTTGGATATTTGGGCCCTCCTTGCATGTTTTTAGATGCTTAATCTGTCCTCTTCATTCTTAGGGCCTGGAGATCTGCTTGGCATCTCTTGCCACTTTGACTTTGGTCTGCCATATTCCCCACATCCTTCCCAGTTATGCTGAAACTTAGTTCTCTCAAACCTCCTTCCATACTGATGACCTTCACGCTGCCTTCCTAGGACATACTAAGTCATGTTCTCATTCATTACTTGATTTATTTAACAAAAATTTGATGAGCACATGTAATATTTGTCAAATTTCTTAGTTGTAAACTGGAAAATCCACTCTAGCTATTTTAAGAAGCATGGTTTGTTAAACATAAAGAATCTCAAAAAAAATCAGAAAACTGGATTTGGCTGCTACCCAGAGCAACCAGGAGACACACCTAACCACACCACTGAACTGTGCTGCAAAGAATTACTGTATAGCCACATGGCACTGAATTCCAGAAACTTCCCCACAGCTGTCTGAGAAGAATCAGATGACTCTGCCACCATGTCTCCCACAAATCTGAAGTTCCTCCTTATGCCTACCACCTCTCACTGCTCATCTCCAAACCCCACATAGGGCTGTCTGCATGGTGGAGCTATGTCTTAAGCAAAACATGAGTTTCAAGACAGACTAGGAGAAGTAATTCCATAGGAAGTCAAACTAGAAGGAGGGCTGCCATGAGAGCTGAGGAAGACAGCTTTGTTTCTGCCATGTTACTGAGTTCTGAGCACTGTTCTAGGCAGCGGGGGTCGAGCTGTGAAGAAAAGAGACAACATCTCTGGTCTTGCAGAGCAGAAAGCCTAGCGGGGAAGCAGACAACAAATAAGTACCTATATAATTTTAATAGTGATACATATTATAAGAAAAGTGAAATAGATTAACAGGCTGGAGGTAGGTGTATTATTTTCGATAGGGTGTCCAGGGGAAACCCTTGTGAGAAAACAAAATTTGAGCAAAGATGTGAGTAACGAGAAGCAGAAAGCTGCACAGAAGTCTGGGTCAGCATGCTAGGCAAAAGGAACAGCAGTTTCAGAGGCTCTGGTGTGGGGATAGCTCATCATGCTGAATCAACAATCAGAAGGCCAGTGCAGGCACAGGGAACATGACAGGACATGATGTCAGGTAGGTAGATGGACAGATCACATAGGAGCTGGGATATTATGCTAAGTGTATTAGGGAGTGACTTGGCATAACTTAACATTGTGTGGAGAGTTCTCTGGCTGCTACGTGGAGATCAGATCATGGAAGGACAAAAGTAGAAGCAGGGAGACTAATCCAAGGCCTGTGTGGTTGCCCAAGCAAGGGACCCCAGAGGACTGAACTGGAGTGGTGGTGGTAAGAAGAGGTGGTAAGAAGTGGTCCAATTCCTGGCAAGTGTTGTAGGTAAACCAAATAGAAATTGCTGTTGGATTGAATATTGGGTGAGGGCAAATCAAGGGTGATTGCCTGAGCAACCGGGTTGATGGTGGGGCCTTAATGATTATGGGTAAGATCTGAGAAAGAATCAGGCTTGAAGGCAGAGAGGAAAGAAAATCAAGAATAGAAACTGGTAGAAATGGAGAGTTGCCAAGATGATAGTAGTTCAGGGAAGAGGTTGAGATTGATGGTATAAATTGGGAAGACATCAGGATATAGATACATTTAAAAGCCAGGCAGTGGCTGGGCATGGTGGCTCACATCTGTAATCCTAGCACTTTGGGAGGCCGAGGTGGGTGGATTACTTGAGGCCCGGAGTTTGAGACAAGCCTGGCCAACATAGCAAAACCCTGTCTCAACTAAAGATACAAAAAATTAGCTGGGCATGGTGGTGCATGCCTGTAATCCCAGCTACTCAGGAGGCTGAGGCACGAGGATCACTTGAACCCAGGAGTAAAGACTACAGTGAGCTGAGATCGTACCACTGCACTTCAGCACTCCAGCTTGTGCCACAGAGAGAGACTCTGTCTCAAATAAATAAGTTAATAAAATAATAATTAAAGCCATGTGATTGGATGAGATTACATAGGGAGAGAGTGTAGATAAGACAGAAAAGAGAATCAAGAACTGAACCCTGGGACACTCCAAAGTTTGTAATTTGGGAATAAGAAAAAGAAACATTCATTAACTAGTTTTTGAGGAAAGATGAAAACCAGGAAAGTGTGGTGTCTCAGTTAGCAAATGAACAGTGTTTCCCAGGAGACGCAGTGAGTACCAGTGTTGCATGCTTACTCAGCTCAGAAGTCCAGTAAGAGGGCAATCAGTGCTTTTGGTACAATGCAGGTTGCTAATGAACTTGGCAAGAGCCATCTTCATTTAGGACTGTAGTGGGCATGCAGAATGGGAATTGTGCAGTTGAAAGGGAAATTATTTCAGATGAGAGAGGAAGAAATTGTAGGAGAAAGGTAGGAGAGAACAGATGAGGGCAAGGATGGAGGACTGGCCTTAGACAGCAGCAGAGCAGTAAGAAGGTGAAAGGCAGAGTGTATAGGGGCTTTAATGATGGAGACATGAGATAGCTCTGGTCAGGGTTCCGAATCTATATCTATCATGTCTAGTAGAAGTGTGGCCATCAGCTCAAAGTGAAATTGAGGAGAGAAGGAGAAGGTGAACAAAGATTTGAAAAAAAAAGAAAGTGTGAAGGTCTTATTTCTGTGAGTTGAAAAGTGATTTCTGAGAGAGAGATCACAGGATTACTGAATTGTACTAACATCTGTGGTCATGAATTTAGAGTGAGACTAGTGGTATAGTTGTATATTTTGCTCGAAACAGCCTTCAAAAAACAATGCTCCCTTTTTGTTTTGTAAACCGAAATTGTAATGGAGGTTCTGGTGGTGGAAATTACACTCCTGGGAAAGGGGAGGACTAGACCAGTGATAGGTGCTGGCGGAGGTATTTTCAGGAGCCAAGGTCCTGTGATGTCCTTGAAGACACAGCCTGTGGGTGGCTGATTACTGCCGCTTTGTAAAGAACATTCTAGCACTGGATTCGTCTGCCCAGGATAACCCTGAGCCCCAGGTGCCTCCTTTTGGGACAACCCCAGCAGCCTTTGCTCCATCTGCCATCTATCCATCTAGTATCCTCTTATTAAGTACCTAAGGAACTCATAAAGAGTGAGATGAGCCAGCCTGAGTTGAACCAAGGTAAACTACCCCTGTAGCTTGCAATCGGAACAAGCCTATATACAGTACTTGTTATGGGCTAGGTACTATTCAAAGTAATATGCACATCTTAACTCTTTTAATCATCTCAACTACCTTTGAGTTAGGTACTATTTTATTCCCATTTTACAGATGAGGAGACTGAGGCATGTTGAGTGATGTGCCCTAGGAAAGCTAGGACTTGCACCTAGACAGTCTTGCTTGAGCATCTGGGACCTCAACCACTATCCTTTACTGTTTCCCTAAGTTCCTGTTTACTGGTGTACAGCCCAATTTTGGCAGTATTAATCAGGCATGTTTTACTCTTGTGTTTTTATACACATTTTCCAATCGCTAAAAACAGAATAATAGTGTATCCAATTCCATACAGGTTATTTCATTTGTCCAAAAATTATGGGGCTCACAATGCCACAGTTATGCTGCATTTACTTTATTCAGTCTTTACCATCTTGTACTGAATATTGTTGTTAAGCTGTTCTCAAGTTTTGGGCTTCACGCTGCATTTAGTTATTATTTCCTTTTATATTTTCATTGCTGTTGAAGCTCTGTTGTTCGTCAGGTGTGCATTTTCTGCTAAATTGATCCCATTACCTTTCTACTTTACCACAGGTTATCATCGCTCTTTCAGAAAAGCATCGTTCGCACATTCCTTATAGAAACTCCATGATGACCAGTGTCCTAAGAGACAGTTTGGGAGGGAACTGCATGACAACTATGATTGCAACACTCTCTTTAGAGAAAAGGAATCTTGATGTATGTTGGCTCTCGTTTCTGGTGATCTTAAACTGGGTTTTCACTGCTAGCTTGTGAGACAGAGTTGAGGATCTTGGGTGGGTTTCCACTTTTTCAATTGGGTTGAGATATGTCTTCAGAGGGCAGTACCCAACAGAGTTCACAGCTTTGGGCTATTAGTCATTATTATAATAACTTCATTTGAGAATTGACTTCATATAGCACAGGATAGTTTGAAGAAGCCTCATCCGCAAATTTGGAAGGCCTGCTGATGGATTGGCCATACTTCACCCAAAGAAATGGGAGAGCGGACCTCTCCACTTCTCTTGCTTGATTTTGCCCTGATGACTAAGATCTAGATACCATGGAGACATCTCTGAGATGTGTCCCTAGAAATGTCGCTGAGTGAAGCAATCAAGATGCCTTGGTAGGACTAGCTGCTGAATGGCTCTTCTGGGTTGCTTTAGAACCAGATGATGTTTAATGTTTGGGATCCAGACATTCCCTAGAAGAGGAAAACAGGCAAGGTCGTTCTTAAAACAAGGCCAAGACTTTGATTGTAAGATGCCTTGAACTGCCTCTCTTTTTGACCTGTTATAAAGCTTTATTTTGTGATCCTTCATGTGTGTGGATTATGGCTCTTGCTGTGATTATGATTTATATATGTGGTTCCGGTCTAAGCAATCGACAACTGAAAACACGTACTATAACAGCTGCCACTTAGGACCTTAGGATCTCTCACTTTTTGGCATTGGTAATTTTATTAAGTCAAAATAAAATTTGGTTTAAAAATGATGTTCTAGAGCAAGGGTCCCCAACCCCCAGACCGTGGACCAGTACCAGGTCTGTGGCCTATTAGGAACTGGGCTGCACAGCAGGAGGTGAGTGGTGGTAGAGTGAGCATTACCGCCTGGGCTCCACCTCCTTTCGATCAGTGGTGGCATTAGATTCTCATAGGAGCACAAACCCAATTGTGAACTGCACATACAAGGGATCTAGGTTGGGCACTCCTTAGGAGAATCTAATGCCTGATGTTCTGAGTTGAAACAGTTTCATCCTGAAACCACACCACCTGTACCCCTTGTCCATGGAAAAATTGTCTTCCACAAAACCAGTCCCTCTGCCAAAAAGGTTGGGGACTGCTATTCTAGAGCAAACCTTCCTAATTTAGAGGCTTGGTTCCTCGTTGTGATTTTTATACACATCACTCTTTAGGTGTGTATCTTTTTTCTGGGGTAAAAAAATTACGTTTTATCTAGAGAGAAAGATCTATCTATGCCATAATATTTTAAGAAGTTACTTTGCTTTCTTAGGAGTCTATATCTACCTGCAGATTTGCACAGCGAGTGGCACTCATAAAGAATGAAGCTGTTCTTAATGAAGAAATTGATCCTAGATTGGTAAGCAACTTACAACCATAGTAAAAAAATATATTAAAGTATATTAAAGATTAGCTAAAACTTGTAGGCACACTTACTCTCTACTGGGAATGTTCTGAGTGGTGGAAACGTATTAATTCATTTAATCCTCTAAATAACCTATGAGTAGATGCTATCTCTATCTCCACCTCAACGATAACAAAACTGAGGTAAAAAGATGTTTGATAACTTGTTCAGAGTCATCGTGCTAATAAGTAGCAAAGGCAGGTTTCACACGCAGGCAGTTTAACTCAAGAGCCTCTGCTCTTCCTACTGGCTGTTCCTTATTGCTTCACTGCGGAGACATGCAGGGAGTCCTAAGGACTCATCCAACAGAATCACACACAATTACATTTATATGCAGAACTTAGCCTTTCAAAATATATCACTTTAACTATCTAGAGACTGTAATAGTCCACCTTATATGAAAGCTCAGAAAGAAAGAGAACTCCTCATATTCAGTAGAACCATATTTTACATACTCTGTTATTTGTTCTGGAGTTTCAAAAAATTCATTATTGGTTTGATCCGTGGAACAACAAACTTCTAGTTTTATAACAATAAATCCTGCTTTATCAAAGCACTGTTTTTAAGCAAAAAAAAAAAAAAAAAAAAATTTACATGGTAATAATTTAGCTCATCATAAATGCAGAAGTTTTCTGTTCTCTATTTTGTTGGTTTTCTGTAAATGAAATACAACACTGAATTCGTTTATGCCAACTTTGAAAATGTTAAAACAAAATATCTCAACTGTGTCAAAATCCATAATTAATGTTACATTATTTTTCAAATCACTCAGTTTTTATTTCTCTAGTAAATAAGCTAGTGTGGGTTTGATAATCTGCATTATTAAAAAAAAAGATGTGAAGTCTTACCAACAGTGTTTCATTTACAAATTTCCCAAATCTAAAAAAATTATCAAATTAATTGTTTCCCATAATTACTTCCTCTTATTTGTCTTTTCTCCTCTTTTCCCCATGTAAGGACAGAGGGAAAGGAGGACAAAGGAATAATGAGGCTATCTGTTTTATCCTGCTTGCCTCAGAAAGCACCACATTCCTCTGATGGAGTTCTCTTCTGGAGAAACCAATGAGTGAGGCAGGATCTATTTCAGGATAGTCCCTGGTGAGGAATCAGCAGTACACAGTGTTCCTGCTGGAGAAAGGAGACAGAAAGAAAAGGCATGATTCAAGTGGAACTGAACTCCTAGGGTGGATTTTGTTGCTGTCCCTACCCTTCCAGCACCTCGATAGCATTACAGTACTGAATGAGAGAGTTAAAGTTATTGGCCCCAAGACAAAAATTAGTTCAAAATTTAGACAAAAATTAATTTAAGGAAAATAAACATATTACATACATTGAAGCGTTTTTGTTTTTTGGGTTTTTGTTTTGTTTTGTTTTTTGCATTTGACTAGAGACTTTCCTTTGAAGGAACGTGAAGAATTTAAAGAAAGGTAAACATTACTATGTGTTTGATATAGGTCTGTGAGAGTTTTGAAGAAAAGAGAAATCAGGAATCAAAAGCTAGTAGCTGATAATTGAACAAATATTGAGGTCTTCCTGGTGCAGACTAATCTGGTAATTGACAAGTGTTGGTTCCTGGTCTCTTTTATAATTGCTTCTAAAAACTGACATTACTGTCAGTCATTTATATACAGAGCTTGTGTGAGGCACAAGTGACAATTGAGAATTTGTCCTACAAACCACTCAAGACAAAACTTGGGTGGCATTTCCTGTATCTTACTGTCAAAATTTAATGCCAAATATAGAGCCAGCCTATATGATTATGATCACCAAGGAGTTGTTCTGCTTCGTTAGTATTGGTACCTCAGAGAATCAAAATGATAAAAGAACTATGAACAAGGCCAGAGCCTGTGGTGATGGGGCATGAGCTCAAATCTCCGAAGGATGCCTCTAATACCAGGGTTCCTTCAGTAACTGGATGGGAGGCATAACTGCAGTCATCTCAGAACCACAAAAACTTGGCTTAGTTTTGAGATTTTTATTCAATAAGACAGAAAGATAATTTGGTATTAGATTTGACTTTAAAAGCCTTAGTAAAAAATAGAATATGACATCAATATTAGTTTAACAGAGAAAGGTGCCAGTGTAGTGACTGTCTCAGGATTTTCATTCTGTGTTAGATTGATGATCCTAAGACTATTTTTTTTTAAAGAAGCAAACAAAACCCGCATGATCCTGTATATTTCAGTAAAATTCTAGGAGCACTGAGATGTTCAAAATACTCAATATCATGTTCTTTGGGACTGCTGGTCCTCTTGATATGGTCCAAATAATCTGAAACTCACTTGTATACCCAAGCATCTTTGAAATACATATGTAAGGTTGAAAGGAAATAAGGGAATTCTCCAGAGCCCAGAAACTAAGCAGAGGCTGCAGTTGTCCTGGAGTGGAGATGTAAAGGAGGTTGTAGCAAAGGAACAGAGATCAAAGCCCTGGGATGTTGCAATGGGTACTGAACCTAAGACATCCTCTCCTTTCCCCCAACATAAAACCAGTGAAAGGGAGAACTAGAAAAGGAAACAATCTATCCACTACCACGTGGAGATGTCAGTGCAGCTTGTCCACTCTAGACTGGACTCTAGGCAGAACAAAAATAGTTTCTCTGAACATTTGAAACCTAGCTCCACCTCACATAGATTTGAAGTTCAAATTTACTAACCTTTTAGTCTAATGAGTAAAGCTACTGAGAGAAGGAAGGAAGGAAGGGAGGGAGGGAGGGAGGGAGGGAGGGAGGGAGGGAGGGAGGGACCAGAAAGAAACATTTTCTTTCAAGTTTTGAGTAATACCAAATATTCAAGGAAGAATAAAAGCTGGATCAAGCCTGCTAATTTTGCATTATGATAGGAAGACTATTAATATGACACGTGGCATCATGACTGAGTTGGGTTTATTTTGGGAATTCAAGGTAATCTATCACTAGAAAATACATCAGTGAGTAGTATAAGAAAAAAATGGGAAAAATTAAAACCAAATTTAGAATAATGGTAATGGGGAATTCATTCAGGGAAGACTGTGTAGGGGTGAGGTCTTTAAACAGGTCTGTAATATTCTATTTCTTAAGTAGTGGGTACCTGGATGTTCACTTAAGCTAAGTAGTGGTACAAGGTATTCTTTTACAGTATTTTACATACCTGAGATGGTTTATACTAAAATACTAATCACATGAATTAGTTGATTTATCACATTCAGAGCTTAAAGAGAGAAATTATTTCATCTCTAGTTGCAGAAAAAGTGCTTGAGTATATTAAGCATTCAACCATACTTTGAAAAGACACATCAAACTGTGAATATAAGTGAACATCTTTAAACTGAATAAGGGTATCAACCAAAAACTATAGTAAACATCATTTAAAGGTGAAATGTTAGAAGAAATAAGACAGAAATGTCTTAAGAATTGAACTTGGAATTCCTAGCTGGGAAAATGAGACAATAACAAGATATAAAATGTATAAGAATTAGAAAAGAAGAAAATCATATCATTACTTGTAGACAATTTTATTGCTTATATAGAACATCCAAGAGTATTTAATGATAAATGGAACCTCCAGAGTTTGAGAAAATTGTTATATAATCCATACATAAAAATGAGTTGCCTTTCCTATATTGCAGAAACCAACAATTAGAATATATAATTTTATAAAAATTCTGCTTACAGTATCAACAAAAACTTTTAAATTCCTGATAGAAAATATAATTGAAGACATGTAAGGTAATTATAAAGAAAATTATAAATCCTTATATAAAGGAATCAGTGGAAAGCTATACCATGTTTATGGATGGGAAAATTTAATATCATTAGTTTGATGTCCTACCAAATTAACCTTTTAATTAAATGTAATAATTCCAGTCAAAATTTGAGGAGAGCCTTTGGTAGAATTTGACAATTTGGGTCTAAAATTTACATGGAAGAGCAAATGGCCAAGAATAGCCAAGTCTATTTTGGAAAAGAATAAGATGAAAGGGGCTTATCTTACCTAAATGCCAACTTTCTTATGATTTAGTAGTTAAATCAGTGTGGTATTGCCATGTATAGTAAAATAAACAAATGTTTTTAACCAACAGCCCAGAAACAGGCACATTTATATATGTATATATAAACATATAATATAATTGTAATAGCAAATCTTGTATGGCTAGCCATTTAAAATAAATTAAAATTTGATTTCTATTTTATACCTTATACAAAATAAAATTCACCTAAATTTGAAAAATCAAACCTTTAACATTTTTAAAAGATCGTATGAGAATATATTCCTGTGATTTAGGATAAGATAGATTTTCTTTAAAATGACACAAAAGTACAACCCATAAAGAAAGAAGGTGCTAATTAGATTTTACTGAAATTCAGAACTTTCATTTAACAAAAAGAACACCACAAAGTGAAGACATAGATTGAGAGAAAACAGGTGCACTTCTTGAAACTAACAAAGGATTCACATCCAGAATATAGAAAGAAGCTAGCATATCAATCAGGAAATGAAAACAAGTAAATTGAAACATGGGCAAGAATGTTAATAAATAATTTGAGCTGGTTGGGCGCGGTGGCTCACACCTGTAATCCCAGCACTTTGGGAGGCCGAGGCAGGTGGATCACGAGGTCAAGAGATCAAGACCATTCTGGTCAACATGGTGAAACCCCGTCTCTACTAAAAATACAAAAAAAAATATTAGCTGGGCATGGTGGCCCACACCTGTAATCCCAGCTACTCAGGAGGCCGAGGCAGAAGAATTGCCTGAACCCAGGAGGCGGAGGTTGTGGTGAGCCGAGATCGCACCATTGCACTCCAGTCTGGGTAACAAGAGCGAAACTCCATCTCAAAAAAAATTAATTAATTAATTATAAATAAATAAATAATTTGAACAAGAAAGAACCCAAACTGCCAATATATATATATGCAAAAATTATCAACTTCACAAATAATCACAAAAATGCAAATTAGAAACAAAATGAGATATCATTTTGCACCTATCAGATTGGCAAAATGAAAGTACCTGTCAATATTACATAGTGACAAAAACGTGGGAAACAGGAACTTACATCTATAGTTGATAGGAATACAAATTTGTACAGCTTATCTGATGAGCAATTTAACTATATATAATAAAGGCAAGATGCACATACTCTCCAGCCAGGAAATCCTACTTCTAAAGTGTACACTATAGAGAAAGTCTTACATACATGCCCAGAGAGATTCATAATGTTCATAGAAACATTGTTCATAATTGCAAAAGTAAACATCCTAAATATTCATCTACAGGAGGCAAATAGATTCTGATATATTCCTTTACTGAAATACTATATATCCATGAAAATTAATGAACTAGAGCCACATGAAGGAAGATAAATAAGCTTAAAAACATAATGTGAAGGACAAAAACAAGTTGCAAATATATTCAGTAATGTAACATTTACATAAAGTTTAAGGCTTGCAAAATGATGCAATACATTATTTATGGGTACATGCATACATATGGAGTAAATGTATGAAAACACACAGAGAAATGAGACTCCTTAAATGCAGTACAGTGATCACCCCAGGAAGAATGGAAGGGGGATACAGAAGGGGATTCTAGTTACACCAGTCATGTTTTATTTGTTTTTAAAAATTCTAGAATGATTTTGACAAAACATTAAGATATAACAAAGCTGACTTTTTATACCATTATCCATTTTTGTGTCTATAAAATTGATGATAATTTTAAGAGCTGTGTGTTTTCTGTCACCAAGTTCACCTTAATGAGAAGTTGACATTTTCTCTGTCTCTTTGCCATTTGTAGATGATTAAACGCCTACAAAAGGAAATCCAGGAACTGAAGGATGAACTGGCCATGGTCACTGGGGAGCCAAGGACAGAGGCACTCACAGAAGCAGAGCTCCTTCAGTAAGCCTGCAGACTCTTTTTCTATTTCTTTTAACAGTGAAAGTTTGTGTTAACTTCTTTGTTGGCCCTAATGTTAAGAATTCACCTCAAAGCATGAAGGTCTCCCGGGACAGTCTGAAATTGCATTTAGGCGCCAGTTGAGAGTGGCGGCTTTCCATGAAAAGCTGGATAAGGCTGGCAGTGTTTTTGCCACCTCAGCTTTGAGGAAGTAAAGAACGGAGCAAAGAGAGGATGGGAATATCCTTCTCATGCCAGCTGAAGAAAAGGAATTGTATAATAGTCATGCAATTTTAAAACATACACACCAAACACTCTTGAGCTGTGGATCTCAGATCTGAAAGGAATTCAAGAAACATCCTTTGTGTTAAACAGCATCTTGCTACAAGCACCAATTTATCCCATGCCAAAGTAAGCTCTTCCCTTTAATAAATGGATGGCCGATATATTATAGCTCAAACACTCAAACTGGGAATGAAAGCAGGTTTTCAGGGCTTAATACAAGTGCGGCATCTTTCAGAGCCTTTAGATTTGCAGCCATATGGCGTATCAGTGGTACAGTGTGGCTCTCTTTCTCTCTCTGATCACAGTGGGCTTTCTTGTTTCTGTGCTGCTTATTAAGCATGTTGGGTAGTAAGAATGGGCCAGGCTTTGAAGGCAGCGACATTCTCTATTTGCAAATAAGAAATAGTGCATAGGACTTTTCTAAGGATATAATGTCATTTCACCTAACCCTCCCTCAATGGAGAAAATGGTAAATAAGAGAGAGAATAAAAGTAATTGTCGGTAGGGTGCAGTGGCTCATGCCTATAATCTCAGCACTTTGGGAGGCCACGGTGGGTGGATCTCCAGAGGTCAGGAGTTCAAGACTAGCCTGACCAATATGCTAAAACCCCATCTCTACTAAAGATACAAAAATTAGCTGGGCATGGTGGTGAACACCTATAGTCTTAGCCACTCGGGAGGCTAGGCAGGAGAATTGCTAAAACCTGGGAGGCAGAGGTTACAGTGAGCCGATATGGCGCCACTGCACTCTAGCCTGGGTGACAGAGCAAGACTCCCACCTTAAAAAAAAAAAAGGTAATTGTCTTTAAACTATTTCTTTATTATTATTATTATACTTTAAGTTCTGGTGTACATGTGCAGATCATGTAAGATTGTTATATAAGTATATGGTTTGCTGCATCCATCCCCCCATCATCTACATTAGGTATTTTTCCTAACGTTATCCCTTCCAAATCCCCCCACTTCCTGCTATCCCTCCCCTAGCTTCCTCACCTCTCAACAGGCCCTGGTGTGTGATGTTCACCTCCCTGTGTCCATATGTTCTCATTGTTCAACACCCACTTACGAATGAGAACACAGGGTGTTTGGTTTTCTGTTCTTGTGCCAGTTTGCTGAGAATGATGGTTTCCAGATTCATCCATGTCCCTGCAAACAGCATGAACTCATCCTTTTTTATAGCTTCATAGTATTCCATGGTGTATATGCGCCACATTTTCTTTATCCAGTCTATAATTGATGGGCATTTGGGTTGGTTCCAAGTCTTTGCTATTGTAAACAGTGCCTCAATGAACATATGAGTGCATGTATCTTTATAATAGAACAATTTATAATCCTTTTAGTGTATACCCAGTAATGGGATTGCTGGGTCAAATAGCATTTTTATTTCTAGGTCCTTGAGGAATCGTCACACTGTCTTCCACAATGGTTGCACTAATTTACACTCCCACCAACAGTGTAAAAGTGTTCCTATTTCTCCACATCCTCTCCAGTATCTGTTGTCTCCTGATTTTTAAACTATTTCCTAGCTGCCCCTGAGGTAGGTCTAAAGCTTGAGAAACCTTAGCAAGGTTTCTATTAGAGTTAAAGCTTTCACTCCTCCAGGATAATGTTTTCTAATTCCAGAACACTGCGTTTAATAATATGAAAGCCCCTAAAGCTTTTCTTGCCAGACTGCTCTGTGGCATATTTGCAATTAAGGGGAAGCATATTGCCAAAAATTCATGTTAAAAAAAAAAGTCTTATGTCGTTTATTCAAACAACTTAGGATATGGTAGATATTGAGAACACTAACCTAATACTATCTTCACTGTGGTTCTCCTTTCACCTCAAAGACAGGAATTACCAATTACTGTCTTTGAAAATGTCTCTTCAGAATTTTGATCTACAAGTCAGGATCCAGCCAAGAAAACAGAACCACTCTAGGCCTTTTAACACAAAGAATTTAATACAGGAAATTGATTGCCAGGAGACAGTTTTGCTGAGAAGCTAAACAGGAAATGAAGCAACACCCTAGAGATCAGAACAGCAGGAACTTCTATGACCCTAAGACTGCAGGGACAATAGGAGAAGGTGACGCTATCAGAATCTAAGAGTAGGAGCTGACAGGCAGAAGCTAGACCATACTGAGTGATGTCTGGCAGCAGCTGCAGCCACTGAAGAGCCACAGGTGCTAGTTGAGTTACCATCCAGAGGGAGATCCTTGGCTTCTCCCACATTGTCCTTTCAGTCTTCTACCAGTGCCTCCCATTGGCTGAAGTTACCCAGAAGCCGACTGTTAAAAAAGTCTGGGAATGTCGTTTCTTGTGACGCAGACTCAAAGAGGGAAAGGGGGAAACTGAGTCTATGACCAACATATCTAATCGGTACCAGTGTTTCCGTGAATTCCTGTATATCCTGTGTGTTTTTCAGGAGGCTCAGTTTAAGGGTGAGATTTTGAATGTGGTGGTTTCAATATGTCAGACGGAGTAACTGCGCTGCGGACTCCCTCTACCGTACCAAATCTAGAGAATTATGGAACTGGGATAAACACATGCATCTCTAGTCATACCTACAAACAGGAAGTAGGCTTCTTCATGGTCTAGAGGCTTCAAGGATTTCCTGAGGGACTGAGAGGCGGGACTTGAGATGGGCAAGAGAAAAGGATAGACTAAGGCATGGGTGCAGCATAATAATTGCTGTGCATCTGGAAGTGTGGAGCCCTGGAGCAGGAGTGGGCTAGGAACAGCCAATGAGCATTTGGTAGAGCTGTTGCAGTGGGGGCAGTTTGTCCTGTGAACACTTGAGCACTCCTCCTCTGTAGTGTTGAAGATGGAGAGACAGGGAAGGGCCCCAGGTTGCTGACAGAGAGCCCAGAGAAGCTCTGAAGACCAGTTGCTGTCTTTAGCTCTATTTACCCATCTCCTGTTCTCACAAAAAATAAGAAGCCCAAACACTGGCAGATGTTTCAGCCCCTCGTCTCAGACAGGCTGCCCAAGCTGAGATACCTGTGGGTTCAGGAAAGATGAGCCCATGGTTCAGGGGTGGCTGGAAATAGAAATTTCCAAAAGTCTGAGAATAATAAGAACAAGAAGATTATACAGCCCACAGAACTAAACATTACTCAAAGTGATTAATATCTTTAGAGAAATGGAATATGGTATTACATCCATGAACAAGAACAGGAGTTGACTTTTATGAAGCAAAATCAAAGGGAAGTCTTGGAAATGAAAAAATATAATCGTTGTCATTAAGAACTTAACAGATGAGATGATATCTCAATGTGGTTTTGATTTGCATTTTTCTAATGACCAGTGATGATGAACATTTTTTCATAAGTTGTTGGCTTCATAAATGGCTTCTTTTAAAAAGTGACTGTTCATATCCTTCACCTACTTTTGATTGGTTTGTTTGTTTTGTTTAGTTTTGTAAATTTGTTTAAGTTCTTTGTAGATTCTGGTTATCAGCCCTTTGTCAGATGTGTAGATCCCAAAATTTTTTTCCCATTCTGTTGGTTGCTGGTTCACTCTAATGATTGTTTCTTTTGCTGTACAGAAGCTCTGGAGTTTAAATAGATCCCATTTGTCCATTTTGGCTTTTGTTGCCATTACTTCTGGTGTTTCAGTCATGAAGTCCTTGCCTATGCCTAGGTCCTGAATGGTATTGCCTACCACCTCATGCCAGTTAGAATGGCGATCATTAAAAAATCTGGAGACAACAGATGCTGAAGAAGATGTTGAGAAATAGGAACACTTTTACACTGTTGGAGGGAATGTAAATTAGTGCAACCATTGTGGAAGACAGTGTGGCGATTCCTCAAGGAGCTAGAAATAGAAATTCCATTTGACCCAGTAATCCCATTACTGAGTATATAACCAAAGGATTACAAATCATTCTATTATAAAGACACATGCACTCATATGCTCATTGTGGCACTGTTTACAACAGAACAAACCCAAATGCCCACCAATGATAGACGGGACAAAGAAAATGTGGCACACATACACCACGGAATACTATGCAGCCATAAAAAGGATGAGTTCATGCCCTTTGCAGGGACATGGATGAATCTGGAAACCATCATTCTTAGCAAACTGACACAAGAACAAAAAAACCAAACACCACACGTTCTCACTCATAGACAGGTGTTAAACAATGAGAACACTTGGGCATAAGAAGGGGAACATCACACACTGGAGTCTGTTGGGGGTTGGGGAATTAGGGGAGGGATAGCGGGGGGTGGAGATGTTAGGGAGGGATAACACTGGGAGAAATGCCTGATGTAGGTGATGAAGGAATGGAGGCAGCAAACCAGCATGGCATGTGGGTACCTTTACAACGATCCTGCAAGAACTTAAAGAACAATTAAAAAAAAGAGAAATTGATGAAAATTGACAAAGAAATAAAATACAAATAAAGTGTCGAGAGAACAAAAAAGAAAAAGAAAGAAAAGATGCCAAGAAGAGGAATAAAGTATGTGGGAGAGGAGGGGGTGAGGCCACATCTTCTGCTGCCATCTTCGCTAGGAAGGATGAAGATGCTCTAAAAGTCAGTCCTTCCAACAAAGGAAAGCAAGGACCCAGTTCTCCAGGGCTTTCCTTCACTAGACAGATGGGTGGATGACTGTGACTGTGTTCTCAGGGGAATTAAGGAACCCCAAGGAGGATACTGTAGAAATAGGCAAGAGAGACCCTTGAGCTCACTTATTTTGGTTTCTCCTGACTTTTGTCTTTGTTTCTAGGGACAGCTATTATAATTTATTGAAGAATTAAATACTATTTTTAAAAAAAGGACTAAACAGATCGCTCAATAACAGAATGAAAACCTGATGGGCAAATTGGTGAGCTAGGAAGATCAGGGCTAAGGATTTCTTCCAGAATATGACATAAAAGAATAAAGAGGAAAAGTCTTTAAAGTTAGAAGAAAAGTCTCATAGAGAATAGCTCTATATTTACAAATCTCTGATGAATAGGTGTTTGTGAGGAGAAAATAGAGATGATGCAGAGGAGCCAATAGTTAAAGAAGTAATATCTCAGAATTTTCTAGAACTGCAAAAAAGACAACTTCAGAATAAAAAGCTACCAAGTGCTAAGACACATAGTCATATTGTAGAAAATTTTTAGAACCACAAAATACAGACAAGAATCTCAAAAGTTACCAGAGAGGAAAAAAAATTACTCTAAATCAAGAATCTGATTTAGAGCAGACTTCTCATCAGCAACTCTGAAAACAAGCACATCTAGTGCTAAGAAAACCAAGTACTTTAAATGTATTTTTCTATATCTAGCCAAATTTGTATTCAAATGTAAAGATGAAAAAAGGCATTTTGCAGACATGAAAACTTTCAGACAAAAAGGTTACCACCCTAGATTCTTTCTCAAAGAATGACCACAGAGTGTAATTTAACAAAAGAAAAATGCAATAAAGTATAAGCAATAAGAATGAGCAAATTTCATTATGTCTTCTTTATGATTCTTAATATTGTATAATAGTTATATCTTTTACTAACTTGTCATTTATTCCATAATTGAATTTTTCTGTTTAGAAGATATAACAATCAAATTTTTCTTTCACAGTAGTTTGGGGGATAGAATGAAAAATAAAATTGTGACAATTGATTGAAATACTGAAGGACTTTTAGATCCTGGATTGATTTCTGTTGATCTATAGATACGAAATATACAAATGTCAATCTCAACAGATTCTATGGACAGTATGGAGGGTTGCCAGTAGTTTCTTTGTGCAATTAGTTTATTCGTTCATTCATTTAACATTCATTATTTGTCTAGCATTCACAAAACTTTTATGTCAGGCCCTGAGTGAGGCACAAATATGAACAAAACCTAGATCCTCCTCTCAAGAATCTCACAATTTAGTGGTGGTGAAAAATGTGAGCACAAGTAATGATGTGATATATAAACATTATGAGAAAATATAAACAATAAACAAGAATGCAGAGATATCAATAATTACTTTTGAGCTCAGGAATCTGTCAAACTAGGTCATGTGCTGCTAAATAAATTGCAGCATTTCCTGATGAAATGACTTGTCTGCTGTCAGAAGTGTGCCATGTATCATTGTGTCTTATTAGTAATTTTTGACTAGCAGTTAGAGAGAAGGAATGTTGCAAACCAAATTCACCCAGCCAAAGCAAACCATACATTTTCACAAAAGTAGTAAATTTGGCGCTCATTCACAACTGACAGTGCAGATTATTCAGTGTGTTTTGTTCTTACTGTTTTTGTTAAATTGTTATCATGTTTTTCCATAATTACCTAGATTGAACATTAGTACAACCGACATTTCAACAGACTTGAGAGTCTTTTATCATCTTAAAATGAAAGAGATAAATTAAAATGTACTCCTAAAGTAGCACTACTATTTAACACAATTAGTCTGTACTGCTCTGTGTTCTAGGGCCCCTGTACATTTACTTAGGAATGTGAATCAGCTTCAGTCTTCCCATTGCACCCAGACTCTCCAGGAGGCAGGCAGGAGGAGGATGATGGTGCTGGAGAGAGTAGGCGTCCCAGAGCTTGTCAGGACACAGTAGCAGAATTGCTCTCACTGTCTTCTACTGCTCTGTCCTGCAGATTTCTGCAGGTTTATGTTGATTGCCATGGCATAAGGATATTCCCATCAGACATTCTCTGAAGAATATAAAAAAGCAGTTATTTAGTAGATACGGTGTTTTATCTAGTATGAATTGAGCAGTTTGGAGATGTCTGCTAATGACTAGCCCTATCAAATTTTTTCAGCCATTTCCCAACATTTCTATGCTTAATGTAAATATTTGTTGCATGGACTTGGATGCTTTAATTTAGGAGGATTTCAGATGTCAGCCTCCAGTTATTGTGATATTTTTAGTTTACATCTTTTTTGGGGGGTGAGTGGCTGGGTATATTTGAAAAGAGACAGCTGGATAAAGGCTAATATAGCCAAGTTAATGTATACAGAACTTCTTCAGTGAAGATTTAATTGTGATCGAGTCTCTAAACACATACACCATTGTTTCTTTGGTAAAACAATAAGCCTGTAGATCTTTGGCTAGGCTTGGAAGCCTAGCCAAACCCGACCCAAACCTAAGCGAGTCAAATATTTTCTGTATTTTATTTCTGAGGTGAAATTGAATTGGACCTCATTAACTCTCGGCCCAAAGTGTCTGGATACCTCCAAACGTCTGGATCCTTTTCCAACAGAAAAAGAGGTCTTCACGCAAATTAATCCTTCAAACTGAATGTATTGAGCACCTACTAGATGCTAATCATTTTAATAGGTGCTTTGTGGTGGGGGGAGGGAGGGGTAGGCTCAGAGGCATAGGATACAAAAAATTATTCAGAGGAGTTGCAGTTTTATTGAGGAAAACTTACACACACATATATACATACAAATATACATCTATATATAAAACACAGAACAAAGGAATATATTCATGGAGAGAATAAATAGATGCTGATAATTTTAACTTTAATTCTAGTTTAAATTCTACCCATATCCATTTATGACTCTGTAGACTTAAGATCTCACTTACATGTAAAGTGAGAGAGTTAAACCAAATGGTATCTATGAACTCTTTTCAGTTCTATGTTTAAAAATTTAATAGCAGTTTATTGCATATGGTTAATACATTATTTACTCACTGTGATAATTAAAAAGTGAGTAATTCTGTAGGAATTCAGAAATGAGGGAAGTCATGGGTAGATTTCACCCATGGAGTAAGCTGAAAAATCTCTAAAGGATGTCAAGAGGAAGAAGGCACCATTCTAACAAAGGTTCTGAAAGGGAGTGTGAGAGAGTCCGTGGCGTGGGGTAAGCAGTGTCGAGAATAGCAGGAGGCCACGATAGGAGCTTGCATATAGCAAGCACTAACTGATGCCACCCTGAGCTGAAACTGGCCTGGCAGGAGCCTGAGGTTCTCATGGAGGAATTGAAGAATAGGACTAGACAGATTAATGGTGACCTCATGATGGGTTATGAATACCATATGCAGAGGAGCTGGTAGCTTCCTGAATGGTGTCTAGGAAACAAATTGTGGTCTGAGAGTATTAAATTCATTCATTCATTTAATAAATGTGCTAGGCACTGTTCTAGGTGCAGGAAATACAGGAATAAACAAAATAATGTTCTTGCCCTAGTGGAGCTTACATTCTTGTGCAGAGAGAGACAGTATACAAGATAGCTACAATATGGAGCATTTCAGATTTCAGAAGGTGAAAAGAGAAAAATAAAACAGGAGTTGCAACTTTAGTAGGGTGACCATGAAAGAATTTGTGTGATGAATTCTTTTTTCACATTACTGCTCTCATAGAATTGGACAGAATTGGCTGGAGTGAGAAATCAGAAAAACATTATAATCAGGTTGGGAGTGAGGATGAGGGAAGAGACTAGAGTGGTGACAATAAGGACAGAAAAGAGAAATATCTGAGAGATCTTGTTAATGAAGAATCAGTAGAAGTGGTGGTTTCACATACAAAAGGGGTAAATAAGGGAAAATAGTATTAATTTGTGACTGTAAAGCAGGTTCTTAAGAGGTGGAAAAATTGGGAAACGAAAAATAAGCAAGGCTCGGTTTTTTCTATGATTGATGAAGAAATACACGGATTGAATTCTGGAACTTCAGAGGAAGGTTAAAACTGATGATTTAAATTTTGGGGTGACTAGTATTAAGTTGATATGATACAGAGGTCAAGACCAAGAGTCAGTTTCGAAATTCTCTGATCTAACATGAGGTTTGTAATAAGTAGTATATTGGTCTGTTTTCATACTATTATAAAGAACTGCTGAGAGTGAGTAATTTTTAAAGGAAAGGGGTTTAATTGACTCACAGTTGAGCATGGCTTGGAAGGCCTCAGGAAACTTAGGATCATGGTGGAAGGCAAAGGAGAAGCAGGCACCTTCTTCATGGGGTGGCAGGATGGGGTAAGTGCCCAGAAAAAGTGGAAAAACCCTTTATAAAACCATCAGATCTTGTGAGAACTCACTCATTACCATGAGAACAGCATGGGGGTAACCACCCCCATGGCTCAATTTCCTATCATTAGGACCCTACCATGGCAAATGGGGATTATGGGAACAACAATTCAAGATGGGGTTTGGTGGGGATACAGCTGAACCATATCAATTAGTATCCATAGGATCATAATCTTCCTACATGCAAGCTTACTATCTGTGGATTGCCGACTGAATTCATCCTTTTACTTAGCCACATCAATCACCACATCTCCTCTCCAGTGTATTTTTACATCAGATTAAATATTCCGTTCATTGGGTATTTAACAGTGAAGAGAAAAGGAGGTCCTACCAAACAGCTGGCCCTGAACTCAACATGCCGCAAACTGAATTCCTCTCCATTTTCCCCCAAACCTGGTCTCTACTACTGTATCCTCCATCAATCAATGTCTCTCCAAGCTGTACTGTTGCCCAAGCCAGAAAGTTAGAAGTTTCCATGGTTCTGTCCTTTTTCTCATACTCCAAACCCAATCTGTTTGGGGCATTTCTTTTAAAAAGCAATTCTTTATAACATTAAATAATTTAAGACTAAATGTAGTTTAAAACCAAACACATAGTATTATAAATCCCACACAGAGTTTGTTTCAAAAGAACATATTTGTACTAATAAAAGTTTCACTGATGTCCAAGCTAAAGGAAGAGTCTTAAATGTTCCTTTATCCATCAAATAAATCCCACTTTAAAATAAAACAAATTTATATCTGTATTCATTTTTCCCAGTGGATAAACACTGATTGAATACTCTCAGGATCATTTTGGGCACTGTGTTAGGAGCCGGGAGGCTCAGAGACAAACTAAATCATCCCGCAGGAGGGTGGTAGTGCCGCAGAGAGGGGAAGATGTCCAGATACACATGCTCATTGCTGATGCCCACCTGCTGTGATAGACAGCTGGTAGAGATGAAGTGAGGGGAGTGTTCTGTGAAGGGCAGGAAACAGGGAGGAAAGACTTCATATAGGAAGTGACATACAAAAAACCCATCAATGCATTCATTCTTTGAAAGTTAACATTTAAAGTTGACTCTAGGAGAAGCCATTTCTGCCATATTCAAGTTGCAGTTTCAATTTTTTACTGGCTAATCTAATAAAAGTTTAATTTGATTTAGTTCCTCAATATGTTTGAAGTTGAACACATTTTAACTTCAGGTATAGTGTGGCTCTCTTAAAACTAAAATATGATAACTTATTCCAAAAAACATAAGACAGGATAATTTTTCAAGACCATCTCATATAATTTGAGATATACCATCCCAATGACTATATTTCTTGTAATGCAATCCTCAGGCTATTTTAAAAATGAATTGAAACAAACAAATAAAATAAATATTCTACAGTATTTGAGTTAATATAGTCCTAGTGAAAATTAGATACCATGCCAATCTTTAGGGATAGTCTCTTGTCAGTACTTAATTCTGGACCAATACTGCTTTATCCTTTCTGTATTCAGTTTATTGTCACTGGCCTCTAAAGTAGTTTTAGTTGTAAAACCACTATTAAAAACATTTCAAAATCATAACTTATTCTCCACAAGTTCAATGGCATGATAAGCCCTCCAGACTGCACTCTGCAAGAATCCTCACTATAAAGGTAGGAGGAGTGGATTTCAGGAAACTATGCACCTCAAGAATGAGAAGTACACGTAGAGATAGATTAGAGAGAGAGAGAGAAAGGCCTACAGAAGAGTCTGAACAATCTGTTGAAGATTGTTGGAAACATGACTGAACTCTGTCCTATATAGACTGCTCATTAGAAAATGAAAAATCAGCTGGGCGCGGTGGCTCACGCCTATAATCCCAGCACTTTGGAAGGCCGAGGTGGGTGGATCATGAGGTCAAGAGATTGAGACCATCCTGGTCATCATGGTGAAACCCCGTCTCTACCAAAAATACAAAAAATTAGCTGGGCACGGTGGCGCGTGCCTATAATCCCAGCTACTCAGGAGGCTGAGGCAGGAGAATTGCCTGAACCCAGGAGGCGGAGGTTGTGGTGAGCCAAGATCGTGCCATTGCACTCCAGCCTGGGTAACAAGAGCAAAACTCTGTCTCAAAAAAAAAAAGAAAGAAAGAACATGAAAAATCTCGTAAATTTGTGCCTGATTTCTTGTAATCATGGATGAAACTGTTCAAATGATATTAGCCATACCTCACTATTCAGAACCCCTTCCATGACCCAGGTCCCAAATGCCAAGGCTCCAAATGGCCTAGCCTGGGGCAACTGCTAAGACCCTTTCCCTGCAAGTATATCCTTCATTCTAGTCTTTCACCATTTCTCCCTGAAAACTCCTTCCTCACTTCCTTGCTCAAATGTCTCATAACAGAAAGACCTTTCTGGGCCACTTTATCTATAGTCTAGAGTATACCTCTCCCTGTCACTCATCACGCCCTGTATACAGAGTTATTTTCCTTTTAATAATGTCCTGTTTCATGTTTAATTGTCCTTTGTCAATCTCTCCCTGCTTTACTGGATGAGGACCAGGGCTTTGAGTTGTTCACCGCTATGCCTGCCCCTAGAACCTAAAGCAGTACCTGACACGTGGTAGGTCCTCGGTAAATATGTGTTGCATGAATTAGTGAACACTCTGCCTGGCCTTCAGACCCCCCTCTGGCTTCTTTCATGAACCATTCATTTCAAATCATATGGATCTCTACTCAGGGTGTTCTGTATGAACAAGTGTCCCCAGGACCAGCCTCTGTTGATAGAAAACACTCCTGTGTCATTGATTTGGTATCCACCGGGGCTAGGCCTTGTGGATTTCAGCTCATGAGGATGAATAACTGAGGAATTACCTGAAATATTCAGAAGTTTAGTCACTAAACTGTTTAGTCACTAAGATCGGGGAACTTTTATACAAATGGACTGAGAGTTAAAAGCCTCGAATTTCATCTTGACTCTCCTAGTCTAAGGAGATTAGCTATCTTAAGATGGTCATGCCTCTTCCGCAGTCCTCAATCTTTTCATCACAGATGAGCATGATGCATGTATATCCATATATCTGTTACTCATCTTTTGTGTGAAAGTAGTAATGGCACCTACATCACAAGGCTCTTATGAGGATTGATGGGGTAATTTGTGTTATGTACTGAACACAAATGCCTGGCCCACAAGCGCCCCCGTCAATGTTACCTGTTACTATGATTCCTTGATACAATTTGTATTATTGCTGAGGAATCCACTTCACTTATAGATGTCTTTTCAAGCTTCTCTACTGGAAACGAAGAAGCAAATCATGTTTTAATGTGTCTCTTTAGAACATACACACGCTCATGCATCCATACAGAAATAAAAAGTGCCAGAAGAAAAAACTATAAAATCGTTACTGGGATTACAAATGATTTTTTTTTCAGTTATTTTTACTTGGCTGTATTTCCTAAAATTTCTACAGAAAATTAAAGGCCATTCTTAAAAGAATTAATGTCACTTGCTGATTTTACACCTCCAAGTGACAGAAAAAAAAATTGTTTATTTAATTAATGAACCTCAGAAAAGAATGCCTTTCTTATTCTACTTTTATACTAAATTTCACAGCTAATTAAAAACAAGTGTTCCCCTTTGGCATATACCAACTTAGTGTGCAATATATGTAGTTGGTTCTGAGATCTAAGTTACAGCTGCTTCTGGAATCTTCAAATTATTTTCATTGTTAATATTTGTATCATTTTTGTATATTTGGGCTGTAATACTGTATATTGTTAATTAGTCATTTCAAAGCGGTGCTTTTCTTAGACCATTGACATAAGACTGTCTATCTAAAAGGGTAAACGAAACAAAAACTATAAATTGCCAGAATGGAATGCTCATAAAATGCTTCCAATCTGGAGCTATTTGCTTTGCATCATACTGTTCACTCTCTTAACCATAACAGAGTTCCACATACTCCCTGAGTAGAAGATGTTTGCTGAAACCTTTAAGATATTTGGGAAGTCAAAAGTGAAGTAGCAGGCTGAATCATAAAAAGAGCCGATGCACAAACTTTACATTTTATTTAAAATAAAGTGATAATTTTTTTAAAATTTGCAAATGTGTGTATGGTTATATGATGTAATATATTACGTAAGTAGATAAGTAATGTGTACTCATTGTGGACTTTCTAAAAGATACAGACAGATAGGAAAAAGGAAGCAACATGTATATGCACATACTCATATCTGAGTGCATGAGAAACGTGCCGGAAGTAAAAGGCAGCCACTTTGGGCTTGAGTGACGGTGGTGAAGACTCTTTTCCTAGATGAATTTGCAAGGGACTTATAAATGTTATGTCCGACATCAAGATGTGGAATCCAGGCCCCTGTTTTCTCTTTCACCCTCTTCCAGGATTCATGCCAACTGGAATTCTCTCTCTCTGTAGAAGTTCAGCCATGATACTTTAATACCTTAATGCTTCTTTCAGGTACTGCCTGGTTGTGTTTATTTTGAACTCTCTGTTCTTTCAAAACTGGACATGTCAACGAAACCTCCTGTTTTCCATTTTCTGAATTTAGCATTTCAACATCTGTATAATAATTGTACTAAAAATACTCAAATGTTTATGAAATTGTGAATAACACACAATCTTGTAAACGGGCAAGGTGAGTTGAGATTTGTTGTTATTGTTGATACTGAGAAAGATTTCGTATGTTCACTTGTTTTGTTTTGCTTTGTTTTGAGGTAGGAGGTGGTGCCAACTTTTTGTATGAGTGAAGAACTTAACCTTTGGGTGTATCTTCTCATTTATCTCATTTGTTTACAAACCTGTGGGCTAAAGAGAGAACAGTGTGTCTTAGCTTCATATCCTGAGGCTTGGAAGAGGAGGTATTGAGATTTCTCTTCCTATTTGATTCCTTGGGCTTGCTGAAAAATGGGAGATTTGGATCTGTCTTGGGGCCTTAATTATCACTTTCTGAGGATTATTGAGTACGAGCAGTACTTTGCTAGAGCTGTCAAAGAAGCAGAAAAAATCATAGAGCCTGGTGCCTGCCTAGAAAGACTATATGAGGGAACATGGCATCTGCTTTCAGGAAAAATTAAAATAAAAGCTAAGACAAGTAAATGATCATATAAAAAATGAGCATTAAAGATCAGGAGTGCAAAGAACTTAATGAAAGAAAATTATTCAAATAACTGTATAGACCAAATGTTTTAAAATAAAATGAAAATAAATGACGTGTTCCAACAATTGTCCATATGCAATGTCAAAGCAAGCCTAAGCTCTCTCAGAACTGCCACCAAGTCTGGAATTAGACACTCTGCTTTTATTTTTCAACTGTCTTCTCTGTACAGTATGGATACCTATCCCTCTGACATTCCGATAAAGATTTGAGAACTTGTAAGAAAAATCCAAAGTTTTCATTTTGTTAAAGAACACCAGTGTAGGACTTCCTAGGGCTGATAAAGTAGACAATGCTTCCAAATGGAACAAGGATAATTTGTGTTATTCATTGGACTGTGAATGGTATTATCCTCGTACTCAGCTAAGCAATGGGTTAATTTCTACTTCTTTTAAATTTTACACCTGGGAAAAAAATGGTAGTTTGGCAGAGCCTTCTAGTTAGGCACAACGTAATGGAGTATTGACTTCAAATAGCACAGAATTTGTGTTCCCCAGGATACATCCAACTTATAAAAGCACACCAAAATAAAACGTATGATACCTCATGAAACTATCTACCAGTTCCTCTTCATATTAACCCTAGCTTGAGCATTCACATCCCTTCACTTCCGGTGTTCGCAGGCTCTCTTGTAGAAGCTTGGCTTTACTGCCTGCCTGTATATCCTTGTAGGCAAAAAGACAAACATTCCCCAAGACAGCCCAGGGACTGGTCTCAGCCTGCCCTGATTGGCCTAGCAAATAATTTATCCTGGTTCTAGAAACCTAACTCTAAGAAGCTAAACTCAGCTATAATTTAAGCCTGCGTATTTTTCGACTCTATTCCTCAAGGTACTCTTTATTCTCATTCCCATCCTTCCGGCCCAGTTTCCCCAGTGGTTCACTCTGTGTTTATCATTAACTGAGCATACTTATGACTTGTGCCACATCCTCAAAAATTTGTCATTAAGGTAGCTACTGCCTGTTGTATCATTTCCACAATTTCCTGGAGAAATCAGATTTCCCCTTCTTTTTCATGAGCCCACCTCCTACTATTCTAGCTCCTCAGCTGCTTTGCTCATCAGTGTGCTTTCCAGATCAGTCTGCTAGCATGTGTTGGGCAGTACAGGACTGTATACTTACTTTTCTATTTAGTCTGAAACCCCTAATTGAAATTTGCAGCCACATGCTTCCTCTTTTTCCTGCATGTCACTTTTTCTTAGGTTCCCGGATAGTCTAACTTTTCCTCTAAGTTTGGAGAAAGCAAGCAACCATCAAGAAAAAGAACTGGTTAATTATCAAAGAGATGCAAATTAAAATGAGGTGCAATTTTTGGCCAGCCTTATCGGTAAAAATGAGAAAGGTGGGGAGACCCTGAGTTGGTTGAGGGTATGATGAACGCTTACACAGCTAATAGAGTGAATGGGGCCAGTGACAGACAGGGAAGCCTGTTCCTGAGGCCTGGGGCAAATCCTATGTAAAAATTTTAGCCTGTTACCACTTGCTGGGCAGCCCTGAAAAGTATTTATACAAACTGTTTGAATGGGTATGCTTCTAGGTCCAGCAATTTTACTCGTAGAAATTTGTCCCTAAGGGCACAGGTACAAAGATATTTATTACAACACCATTTAAAATAGAGAATTGGGTTCTGGTACATTTATGGAACATAATGCAACAGTTATCCATGTCAATGAAGACATATGTATATAGATAATATCCATATAATTATCTATTATTATCTATTATCTATGTATTGATCTGGGAATAAGTCCAAACTATACTGTTAGTTTCATAAAATATTATGATCTCACTTTTGTGATAAAAATATATATGCTGTATACATATATGATAAATATATGTATGTGTATGAATTTACAAACAAGTCTGGAAAGATAAACACCAAAAGTTTACATTATTATCTCTGGGTTCCAGGATGAAGTAATCTTTTGCTTTCTATATTTTCTTTTCCCTCCCTCCCTCCCTCTCTTCCTTCCTTCCTTCCTTCCTTTCTTCCTCATTCGTTCGTTCATTCATTTGTTCATAGCAGGGTCTCACTCTATCACCCAGGCTGGAGTGCAGTGGCATGATCTCACCAAAACTTCTACTTCCTGGGTTTCCAGGAGTAACTGGGACTACAGGTGGGCACCATGCACCCAGCTTATTTTTGTATTTTTGGTAGAGACGGGGTTTCACCATGTGGACCAGGCTGATCTTGAACTCCTGACCTCAAGTGATCCACCCACCTTCACCTCCCAAAGTGCTAGGATTACAGGTGTGAGCCACCATGCCCAGCCTGTCTTCTCTATTTTCTAAACCTTTTGCAGTGTACATGCATTACTTTATGATTAGACAAAATAAAGATATTTTAAAATACGTTAAAGTACAGATATGAAATATTCTCTACCTCATAATGTTTTTATGTTATAATCAAATCACTCAGTGAATATTAATAATTATGGTATATGTAAGTGTCATTTATTGAGCATTTGCTAGTAGGCATTGCATTCGACATTTTATATACATAGTCTAATATAATTTTCCCAGTAAATTCATGAGGCAAATAACATTCAGCTAACTAGATGCATAGTCAGAATTTGAATTCTGTTTTGTCTGTCTCCAAATCTGCTCTCTTGTGACCCTGAGCCATAAAGCTGTGAGGTTTACAGTGGTGACTTAAACTTAAATCCTTCTTCTAAGGAGTTTATGTAGCAAAATGCAAGTGATATTCTAGAATGGACATGTGTTGTTCAGCATTAGAAACTAAGGCCTGTCTGGAATGCTGGATTTTCTTCACTGCTATTCCCTCATTCTGGGTATGTCATATAGAAACGATATTTTCTTGGATGTCTGGTAGGAGGCAAGGAAAAGACTCATGTCTCCTCTGGTAGGGAAACATATCCTCCTTTTCATTCTAAAGACTGGCTTCTACTAAGACAGAGAATAGGTCCATAAAGTAAATATCCACCCACTGTCTTTGATTCATTTTTGGTGTGTTACAAGTATATTAACCAGTGCTTATTTTAATATCAGACAGTTTATGTAGAAGTAACCACAGCTGATAAAACTCATGAGTTCATGCCAATAATGAAATTCCTCACAGTTCAAGTAATCATGGGGTCACTAACCTATGAGGTACTTACAAAGAAACACAGGACAGAGCCTAATTTTTCTTATTAGCCACCATTTGGGTCAAGTGTCTGACTTTCCCAAAGTCTGTTCTTCATTCTGCATTGTCATCAGCCAAAGAAGAACAGCAGATACATAGGGGACTTCTTGTTTCACTCAGTATCACTTAAACATTTCACAGTATCACAGAAACATTTCTCACGTGACTTTCATTGAACAGTTACACAACTAGAAGCTGAGAGAGCTGGTGAGAAGCCCTGGGATCACTTCATGCCAGACCTTGTAAACACAGATTCCTCTCTGGGGACTCCCTGGGTAACCCTGTCCTGCCCATGGCTTCCCTAGGCACATTTCCAAAATGTTCTTGGCTGACCTGGGCTTTGAGCCTCCAAAGCATCATGTTTCCTTGCTGAGTTAGGAAAGCAAAGGTTTCACAATGTTTGTACATAAAAGGTTTGAGTTGGCTGGGCACGGTGGCTCACACCTGTAATCCCCGCACTTTGGGAGCCTGAGGCGGGTGGATCAGGAGTTTGAGACCAGCCTGGCCAACATGGTGAAACCCTGTCTCTACTGAACATACAAAGAAAAATTAACCATGCCTGGTGGTGTGCACTTGTAATCCCAGCTACTCGGGAAGCTAAGGCAGGGGAATCTTTTGAACCTGGGAGGCAGAGGTTGCAGTGAGCCGAGATCGCACCACTGCACTCCAGCCTGGGTGAGAGAGTGAGACTCCATCTCAAAGCAAACAAAAAACAGTTTTCTTTTCTTGAAAAACACTTTATGATTTAAATTCACTTTCATAAATATTCAATGCAATATGGGTTTGTAATAATTTAGTGTGTAGGACTAGTTTTAGCTGCCAGTTCTCTATTAGTGTAGTGTTTCTTGTGACTTGCTTAGGTGCTTTCTCTTTCACGGTCTGGTTCTGCCTTTTCTGACCCAGGTGCATGCTGTGCACTCATACTGGCCATGCTTTATGGTTTCAATGCTGATCCTTGCTTATATTGCAAAGGCAGATTATCTGCGTAGTCCATAAGTGCCCCAATCAGCCTTTTATAATGCAGACTTCCTACTGCAATTACCCAATCTCAGGAGTGTGTGCAACAGTATTTTCATTGCGATAGCTGTTTCTATTTCTGTTATCTACCGTTCAGATTAGTATAAAGCACAAACTTTTAGAGAGTCTGTCTTGAATCAGAAAATGCTCAACCAATGACTTCTGCAAGATGTCCCTATAAAGGCTATTTTCCACAGAGAACACAGAAGAGGTACTTCCTTAGCCCACAACATTGGCAGTAAACAAAATGAGCTGGGATGGAAGGGTGGGGTTGCAAAGATGAATTAATGACAGATTATGTCTTCAGAAACCTCCAGTCTTATAAGTGGGACAAGTATGTGAATATCTGTAATATAAAGTCAAAATTCTGTCACAACAGAAGTACAGGGATAATTGCGGGGAATAGAAATTACTTTTGACTGGAAAGATCAGGGCCCACTTTTAGCAGACTCATGAATCAAGACAAGATTTAGAAAAGCAAAGCTGAACAGGGAAAACATTTCAGATAGAAGAATCAGTATGAGCAAAGCCGTAAGTCTGGTTTCCCTATTTTAAAGATGCGTGAACAGATCCAGAGAAGTGATGTGACTTACAAAGATTTTTATCAAGTTGGATTCTTGCCTGAGAAAAATCAGTCTTCACAAATCCTGGCCCCCAAAGGGTTCTAAACAGTTTTATAGCTCTCTGAATCGTTAGCTTTAAAATCAGTTGAAAATGTAGTATATTATTAGTGGGGAACCATTTAGATGCTGTGGTCAATGCTTGCAGTATGTTTTATTCTTTCAGAAAAGAGCAGTAGTACTGTGCCTAGCCTCAATTTATTACTAGTGAATGAGTTATTGACAGAGTGGTTGTGGAGGCCCTTCTGCATGCCTGGGTCCACACGTCCCGGCAGTGAGCACCCACTGGCCAGCTCAAAGCTGGAATGCCTGCAGGCTTTCTGCCTCTTAGCTTAGGGTGGCCAGATTTAGCAACTAAAAATGCCTTGTTAAATTTAAATTTCAAGTAAACAACAAATAGTTTTTGTATAAATATGTCTGATACAATATTTGCAATCCTATTTTAGCTTTGTTTTATATGATCAGAGTTTATATTTTTATTTGCATAATTTGATGAATAGTTTTGCCTTAAAAACAATTAGTTGATATTTGTAGTTATACCTTTTATTTATTTATTCTTAAAGTACCACTTAACACAACCCCAAAGATTTTCAAAGATCAAAATCCCAGGGAAGTTAAGGTGAATAGACTTAGATGTGTGTTTTGTTTTTTGTTTTGTTGTTTTGTTTGTTTTTGAGATGGAGTTTTGCTCTTCTTGTCCAGACTGGAATGCAATAGCGCGATCTCAGCTCACTGCAACCTCTGCCTCCCGGGTTCAAGTGATTCTCCTGCCTCAGCCTCCCAAGTAGCTGGGATTACAGACACCTGCCACCATGCCCAGCTAATTTTTTGTATTTTTAGTAGAGACAGGATTTAACCATATTGGCCAGGCTGGTCTAGAACTCCCGACCTCCCTTGATCCGCCCGCCTCAGCCTCCCAAAGTGTTCGCATTACAGGCGTGAGCCGCTGCACCCGGCCAGTAGACTTGGATGTGTTTTATTCATCTTTATATACCCCACACCTGGTTGGCAATAGGCAGTCACTAAACGCTCTGAATAAATGTGAATGAGATAGCATGTTATTGATTTTTTAATTCCCTTTCTTGTTGGAATCTCCCCATATGCAATGGCAAATTTAAGCAAATTTAATTCATCTTTGCAATCCCTACCTGGCCATCCCAGCTCCTTTTGTTTGCTGCCAATGCTGTGGGCTGAGGAAGCACCTTTTCTGTGTTCTCTGTGGAAAATAGTCATTTTAGGGACATTTTACAGAAGTCGGGTAATTCAAATATAGTCCTTTTCTAAAATGTCTCAGTGGTTGAGAATTGGGAAACATTCTGCATCATGATCAGTATTTACCAAATGATCAATTCACACCACCTGGAGAGGAGAGGCTCAAGTAATCGGGCAATTTTTAAAAAATTTGACAGATTATCTGCTAACTTAGTCCTGAATTCATATCTCTTGACTCCTATATCTGCTAACTTAGTCCTGAATTCATATCTCTTGACTCCTAGGCTCTTTCTTACCAGCTTCTAATAATGGCTGTCTATAAAACAATAACCTGAACTTTGTGGATTAAATATCCCAGAGGTCATTAATGGCTCTCTCGAATTTTATAAGAAACCAGCTCTCTGAAATCATTCATGAAATATAATTCACTACAGATGAAATTTCTCGACTTTGGTACAAAGTGTTTTTGGTCCTGACACTACATTTTGAAGATATTAAAACCAAAACTAAAAGCATGGTCCGCAGCTTGTATTAATTATCCTTGGGTAGTTTATGGAAGCATTTGAGTTCTTAAGAAATAGTTATCTCATATGATTAAAAAGGCCTGTCTCCAGTCTCCAGCTCAGGGTTGTTTCTGTATTTTAATGATTATTTTATTCTCCTAAAGTTTAAGTGTTTTGGGTTCTAATAGGCCAAATGAAGAACTAGAGAAAGCAAAGTTTAAAAGGATGAGGCATAAGTGGCAATTCCATTTGTTGGACTATGGCTGATATGTTGGATTCTTTTGGCCTAGACAGCTCTTTCATCAGAAGTCCAAGTACTTGCTTCTAAATTAGAAAGTTTTGAGTGTGAAAACATGAACATACTGTTTTATTCTCCCAGTTATTTAATGCTTTCTCGGTATTAATGTTCTTTGCTCTTTGCGTTTTGTGAGCTCCAGGAAATTCTTTAAAACAAGGAATGGTACCTTTCATCACAACCAAGAATATTTGTATTTCTCTCTTGCTTTCCCCAGTATGCTTTTCACAGAAAAACTTTTTGTATATGTAGAGCTGGATATTTTTAAGACTTCCTGAAACAAATGTTTATTCTAATTACAGTTTTATGTGGGTTATTCTACTTAAAGAAAGCCCACAGTGTGAAAATGTGCACTTATGGAAATAATAAATTACATCAATGCCTAACACCTGGTTCCTGATAGCCTGCACAAAGGATAGATAAACAAACGCAGAAATAGTCACCAACCACTATAAGCAGGACCATAAAATAAGTAATTAGATCATATCAACAAATCAAACCCGTCTGGAAGCAACAGAAGGAACAGCTTTGGGTTCTCACTGTGGAGTTCATTTCAAGAACCTAATAGCTTAAGGAAAGTAACTTGAATAGTTATAAATAGTTATCATAGTCTCTCCTGTAGCTTAAGGAAAGTAACTTGAATAGTTATAAATTGTGTATTTTTTATAATTTATAGTAAATTTTAGGATTTTACCTTTTGAGTTTTTAAAATTTTGCTTTCAGAGTTGTAAGAGTTTTATAATTTTTTTTTTTTTTGAGACGGAGTCTTACTCTGTCACCCAGGCTGGAGTGCACTGGTGTGATCTCAGCTCACTGCAACCTCCACTTTCTGGGTTCAAGCAATTCTCCTGCCTCAGCCTCCTGAGTAGCTGAGACTAGAGGCATGCACCACTGCGTCCAGCTAATTTTTGTGTTTTTTTTTTTTTTTTTTTTTAGAGAAGGGATTTTACCATGTTGGCCAGGCTAGTCTTAACTCCTGACCTCATGATCCACCCACCTCAGCCTCCCAAAATGATGGGATTACAAGTTGGTGCCTTGCCAAGTTTTATAATTTTTTATTTTGTAAACAAGTCACATTCCTTGTACAAAAGTGGTTATGAACAAAAAAAAAAAAAAAGGATAGAAGTCACTTGTGATTTCACCACTCAAAAGATGACAAGTATTATTACTGGCTGTAATCTTTCAGAATGTTTAATGAATTTGTATTAAATTACACATACAATTTGACTTATCTTCCACATTAAAATACATATAATATGGACTCATCCTTTATTTGCTGTTTTTTAACTTGTGTTTTTCATTTAATTGTGACATCTTTCTATATCTGTATATGTGTACATCTCCAACAGAGGTTCTATGGGCTTGCATACACTTTTGAGGAATTATGGACCCCTCCATCCAAAAAATATATACCAAATTTTGTGGGTGGTCTTGGTATATGTATTTTTTTCTAAAAAAAATTACAATAGGACTTTTTTTAGGTTTACTTTTTTATTGTTAAATTCAAGGAGAGATTATAATCCTGCGTCTTCCCACTCAGCAACATACTAAAACTCCCAGTGTGTTCTTGTCCTCTTTATTCCATCTCTAAGTTTGCACTTTCCTTTCTGTAGGTCCTGCATTATTGTTTCAACAATTTCATGGTCATTTTCTTTTAACCTTGTAAACTCATCTTCAATTAATGCAGAACTCAATGATAATGTATGATTCAATTTACATACATTTGCTTTAGATTAAATATTACATGAACACATTTCCAAACAGCTATATACTGTTTTCCATAAGACAGGATAAAATAAATGACTTTTTATCAAATGGAAACATACCCACAAGGATTTACTTTGCGTTTTTACATAACAAAATTTTTCTTACTATGTCTTTTAAAACTTTTACAAGTTTTCTGTCAATTTTATATATATGTATATAATCATATACATATGTATGCACATATATATATATGTATGTTCTGCATTTTCATATAAAATCCAAGGCTGTTATTTAAAATTTCTGCTAAAGGAACCAACTGAAAAAAATGTATATTTCTACACTTCAATGTTGTCTACAAATTTAATTTCATACAAGACAGAAGCATAGGAAAAAAAGTTCAGAGATTTGGAGCAAAGGATGGGTAGAGCTTCCTATGCTCCATCAAATTAATGAACTGTCAAACTCTGTAGTTTGGAAACTTCAACCATGGAGATACATAGCTTTGGTAGGGCCAGGCCATTTCCAACTGGCCTTCCATCTCCCAAATTTCCCAATAAACTTATTTCCCAAAAGTGTGCTCTAGTTTTATCCACTTGAGACCTGTCTTTCCACTCCTTCCCACCTTTTCCCACTTCCCTAACCTTGTTCTCCCACCTGCCCTCTTGCCTCTCATTCCTTGTTCCCCAGACTTGATCTCTGGCACCTGCTCTGGTCCTTTCCCTAGGCAGCTATCTCTCTACACAGTCTTATGACAGCTTTGAAGCCAGTTTAACTTCACTTTCACAGCTTGTCCAGCCTCGTCATGATGATAGGAGGCCTCATCTATTTTCTAAACCTTGTTTCTGTTGACTGTCATTGCCCTCTTCCTGAATTCAACTTATCTTCCACATTTTCCTGCCGCTAGATTGGCTGCTCACTTACTCCCTTCTCCACTCCCACCTCACCACCATTCTCTCTCCTGTAAGTCCGTTTCTCATTTATTATAGGCAAGTGTAGTCAGGTTAACATTCAACACAATCTACATAGTGTTTGCTACAGGAAACATGAGCTTCAAAAGATACATGTAGAATTTAAAGAGAGAGTTATTAGTATCTATGGATTGATTGAGTTATCTAATTTTCATCTCTCTTGTTTTTTAGCCTTAGGCATGATCTTTACTCATGTGGACATGTACAAATATTACAATTTCCTTTTGCTGCAAAAAGTATAAAAATAATATTTATATAAGAACTCATTTATTACTGTAAATCTTTCTCTCTTTTTTTTTTTTTTTTTTAATGAGACAGGGTCTCCCTCTGTCATACAGGCTGGAGTTCAGTGGTATGATCTTGGCTGTCCGCAACCTCTGCCTCCCAGGCTCAACCGATTCTCCTGCCTTAGCCTCCTGAGTAGCTGGGATTATAGGTGTGCGCCATTACCACCTAGCTAATTGTTGTACTTTTAATACAGACATGGTTTCGCCATGTTGGCCAGGCTGGCCTCAAACTCCTGACCTCAAATGATCCACTTGCATCGGCCTCCTAAAGTGCTGGGATTATAGGTATGAGCCACTGCACCCGGCCTCCTTACTGTAAATCTTTGTAACCCTCTGCACATGGCTCTAAATAAAGGTAAGTGAATAAATGGAAATGAGTGGGAGGCTTTGGGACAGTGTGAGGTTAGGCCAATCCTCAGGGACTGAGCCACCCAGATTCCTAGCTGGAGACCCCTGTTCTGTTAGCACCCTGCCCCACCCCTACTCCTACCCCCTAGAGGTACATTGGGCTAAGAGCCCGATAGAGTGGCATACACAAGAGGTCCAGGTGGAGCGGGGAGAGGGCCAGAGGGTGCGGAGCAGCAAAAGAGGCTGGGATGATGCTGGCTAGCATCCAGTTCCCCTGCCGTCTGGGAAAAGGGGGAGGAGCATGGCTGGAGCAGGGCATTGGGCTGGACATGCTACCCTGGGAGGTAGAATGTGGGTCCTAGGTCCTGTGCCATTGGGTGTCAATCAAACTGGGCTTGGGGAAGGCTCCAGGAGGACATGAGGTAGAGAAAGCCCCAGAAAAGGAGAAGCAAATGCTCCATGGTGCATGGGGCTGAGCTTTCCCTTGCTCTCTAAGACAGTGCAAGTGCTAGCATGGAAGTGGGAGTTATGGTCAGTTCTGTGCAGTCAGAGGGGCTGGGGGAAGTCAGGAGCCTGTGGCTCTCAAGCTATATAGTGGTGGGGTGTGGGGAGGTCCCCAGGCAGCCTCCAGCTCAGATAGTCTGCGTCCCAGCCACACAGGACATGTCCCTGTGTTAGAAGCTGAGAATAGACATGTTGAAGAGGTCACAGACACCCTCACTCTTGTCCAGGTTGTAGGTGTAACCATGGTCTTGGCAGATGGAGAAAGATGGAGAAGCAGGGAGAATACTTCTGAGAACGTCAACTCATCCAGCAGCTGTGAGCTTATGCATTCTCATGTGAGATCCAAGGGTGACAGCTGTTTGGGGAGTTCCAAAATGTCTGTAGGGTCTGCCTTGAGGGATTCAAAGGAGATAGAGGGATTGGGTTCTGACGCATTGGTATCACTGCTGCTGCTGCTGTCAAGCAGGGCAGAAGACTGCAGGGGGAGGGTATCTCATGCTGCCAGCCCAGCAAAAGTGAGCTCAGCTCACCACTGGACTTTGGAACTGTCAGGGTCAGAGGTAAGGGGCAGTCAACTGGGTCCTACTTGGATGTGAGTTTTCCTGGAGATGGTACAGGGCAGGATTGGGCAGATTGGAGGGGCAGAGACAGCAGGTGGGCTCTGGAGAGTGGCGGCATAGGCACAGCCACAGGCAGTGGACTCCATGCCTTGTTGTTCACTAGCATTGAATCTCATACTACTGCCCACTGGGGCCTCTGGAATGGGCATCTGTAGGCCGGTACCAGGCAGGGTCTGTATAATCAGTATAGCAGGAAGGTGTCTCCAGCAAAGCCTCTACGGATGTCCTCATGTGTCACATAGGCCATATGATGTTCCAGATGTTCTGCTTCCCCTACACCTTGTGCTGGTCCAGTTTTTGCCCCTGCTGCTGTGGTTCCTCGATCTCTGCCTCGAGCCCAGTCAGCTTGTCTGCAATCTCCAGGCCTCTTGTAGCCAGGCCCCATGCCCTTTCACTGATGCTGTTCTTGGATTTTTTTCTCCATTAGCCCCATGCTTTCCAATACATTGGTAATGCTGTAAACCTGCGGTTTCTGGCACACAGACAGGGTGTCAGCTGCCAGCTTGAGGTCAAGTATGCTGTCCTTGGCCTCCTACAGAAGTGGTGGGAGCTTGGTGGTGAGAGTCTCAAATGCTTCTTGAACCCCACTTAAGGTTCCCCAGGGGCAGCAGTGCTTGTGGCCCAGCCTCTGCTTTTCCTCAGCAAGGCCAGTTATTTTCGTCTCTTATTTACATTTGTTCTAGACTCCTGAGCCCTTCTATACCTACTGAAGTTAAAACATTTGGTCCTAAGATATATATGCCTTTAAGTAAATTAGATGTATGAAAATCTGGATTGACCAAAAAAATTAATTGTATAACTTTTCCAAACCCTTTATCATTGCATTTTAAAGGACCTTGTAAAATATGCTTTAGTGTCTTTAAAGTTGTCTTAGTTTATTTAAAAATTATTTCAAAATAGTTTTTGCAATGCTATAAACAGAAGTACATGGCCATGAATGTGTACACGCACCTATAAATAGGCCATATCTTCACCATTAAAAAGGCAAACCAGTCTGGATTTTAGTTTTGATTTTTCACATTTGCTATTTCAAATCACTAACAGTATCAAGAAGTTGTGCATTTCTACATTTGAGGTACTACATGACTGTGCTTTTGTGGAGGTGAAGGAACTATGTATCCATTACTAAGATCAATCTTGAAGGAAAACTCTATAGGAATTTCCTCTGCATCACCAAAACCATGAACTTTCTGCCCCTGTACTGTTACTAAAAAAGAGCTCATTCCAACAGAGTTGCTGACATTGAACTCAATTCCTTGCATGTAAAGGTCCATGTGTTTCACTTACTGGTTAGGGCTGGGGGAGCATATAATGTATATAATGCCTGTTACAGACCAGGAAACTATAAAAGGAAAAACTCTTGAAGTGACTACTGTTAAGTCAATTGTGATTGATTCTTTCAGCAGAATCTAACAAAAAACAAACATGAAACGAATGACCCTGAAAAATTTTTGTACAGTTTCCTTTGGTCGTTGTAGTCCTATTGGCACAGTCTCAGTCTTCAGCTTTTCATGTCCTGTGTGGATTATGTCGTTATGCAGTTAATTATAACTGTGAATTTATTGTTATCTGAACTTTCCTTTTGTGCATTTCCTGCTATCTCAATACTGTATGTTTTGTTGTTGTTGTTTTTTGTTTGTTTGTTTGAGACAAGTCTCACTCTGTTGTCCAGGCTGGAGTGCAGTGGCATGATCTCAGCTCACTGCAACCTCCACCTCCTGGGTTCAAGCAATTCTCCCTACCTCAGCCTCCCAAGTAGCTGGGATTGCAGGTGCCCACCACCACACCCAGCTTATTTTTTTCATTTTTAGTAGAGACAGAGTTTTGCCATGTTGGCCAGGCTGGCCTAGAACTCCTGACCTTGGGTGATCCACCTGCCTCAGCCTCTCAAAGTGCTGGAATTACAGGCATGAGCCACCGCGCCTGGTCAATACTGTATGTTTTAAAGGGCCACATTCCATAAAGAAGACCATCCTTTGCCCCCTACCATTTCAGCCTGTTAAGAACTCTTTTTTAATATATGGCGGACCATTTATTTAATTATTTGATGATTTCATTATGTTTATTTGATATTCTCATTAACTATGTTGTTTGCATCTTTCCTGGTTAAAAGTTTACAGGAAGATTCTGAATTGAAAATACAAATATAATATGTCAGGGATTATAGCATGTGGTAAGCACTTTTCTGAATTGACTGAGAGTCTGTAGAATGGAGAGAGTGGGGGTTCCTCATTCAAGAAATTTTTTCAAATCTCAGTGTTTCAATTTCTTACCTTAGTGACAATATGCAAGTTACTGTACTTCTCTTCGCTTTCCTATTCCCATCTATGAAAGAGTGATAATAATTTATATGCCTATGGTACAGATTAATAACAAAATATATGTGAAAGTGCCTGACATTTTTTATTAGATTTTGAGTGAAAGTAATAATAAAATAACTGGGACGAGGCAAGTATAGAGAGAACCAGACTATGATAGTCCCTAAAGGGCTCTTTTTTCCACTTGGATAAGAAAACACGTGTGAAGTCACTAGCACAATGCTCAGACCATAGTTGACTATCAAGGGATGTTAGTTCTTCCCTTATGGCACATTTCCAGTTACGTATTTGTTTGGTTTTCCAAACTGAAAAGATGTTTATGTATTTTTGTGCATTCAATAACCAGTTGCCTCCTTGCAATGCTCCTTAACATTAGTGTGTATGCAAATCACCTGGGAATGTTGTTAAATGCAAATTCTGATTCAAGAGGTCTGGGATGGAGCCTAAATGTCTATAGTTTCAAAATCCCAGCTGATGCCTATAAAGTTGGTCCAGTTGAATAGCAAGGCCTTAATATGCCAGGCAATATCCTCTCTTTGTTCCTTGCGTTATCTGATTTCATAAAGCTTATAGTGTAAAGATGGTATTATTTTACACATTTTACAAATGAGATTTTAACCCACAGAGGGTTGATGAATGAAGATCATTCACACTATTCATTTTGCCATATTTCTTATGGCAAATCAATTTTTTAAATTGTATAGCTTGTCTCTCATTCTTCCTATTCAATTATCATATTCCTTTAAGTTAATACTTGCCAAGTTTCCTTTTATACTTTCTAAAGTTTTTTAAATTTCAAATGATTATGTATACATATTAGTTGTACATATTTATGGGGTATATGTGGTATTTTGATACAAATATATAATGTGTGATAATCAAATCAGAGGAATTGGGATAGCCATTGACTCAGGCTTTTATTACTTATTTGTGTTAGGAACATTTCTATATAATTTATTATATATAATAAACTACTGTTAACTATAGTCACCCCATTCGGCTACTGAACACTGGAATTTATTCCTTCTAACTCTATTTTTGTACGCATCACCTCTTTATCCCCTCCCTCCCCACTGCCCTCCCCAGCCTCTGAAAACCATTATTCTATTCTTTATCTGCATGAGTTAATTTTGTTTTTTAGCTCCCGCGTGTGAGTGACAGCATGTGATATTTGTCTTTCTGTGCCTGACTTATTTCACTTAGCATAATATCCTCCATTTCTACATATGTTGTTGCAAATGACAGGATTTAAGTATGGAGATACATCAGAAAACTAAAACTAGAACTTCTGTACAATCCAGCGATCCCACTGCTGGGTATATATCCAAATGAAAGGAAATTAGCATATGGAAGAGGTATCTGCACTCCCATATCTATTGCAGCACTATTCACAACAGCCAAGATACGAAATCAACTTAAGTGGCCATCAATGGATGAATGGCTAAAGAAAATGTGGCATATGTACACAGTGGAATATTATTCAGCCATAGAAAAGAATGAAGTCCTTTTATATCTTTATCACTATCCCCTATGCTTTTCCCGATCTTTGCTCAGGTAATACGTAGCTTTGGTTTGTCCATATCCCATGTCTAACGCTGTCAGAGATAACTCACCCTCAATGGAGCCATCTTCAGTGGCAAAATGATTGGCAGCAGTGAAGCAGACTTTGACATTTATTTGGCATAATTAATACAAGCTAGGTTTGTAGCTAGAACTCCTTTCTAGCTCTCTGGAATGAGCTGTCAAATCCTCTCCCAGTGAGAAGACAGTTGAGCTGAGAACTATCAGCTCTGGAATACCAATTTCCATGGATCTACCACCAGAAAGCCTGGATTCACCAACTAGGGTATTTTTCATCCCCCTCACTATTTCCAGCTTGATATCAGAGGATGCATTCCCATTGCGTTGCATCCCTCAAGCCTTGTTTCTAGTAAATTCTCTGGAATAATACTGTGCTGCTGCATGCTTCTGTTATGTTTGCCCCTAGTTACAGCACCAGGCTCCCGTCCCACTCCTGGGGCACACCTCCCATTGCTGTCCCAGTTATTTGGAAACAGCCAGCATTTCCATGCCCTGGCTTAGGTTTGCTCTTGTTTCTAATATCCCGCTCTTCTTTCCTCCCAGCTTTCCCACAACCAGTACCATCGAGATGTGGTTTCTAGCCCATTACTAGAACCTACTGCTGACAAGAACATGTTCATAATTTTTTTACAAAGACTATTTGAGAATAATGAGAACATCTTAATCATACTCAATGTATAAATGATGAACTTATTTTTAAAAACAGTTAAACATAACATAATCATAAAAATATTGAAGAAGAGTAAGGTTAGCTTGGGTCACTGGTTTCTTTTTTCACCAGGAGATGATAAATGTTCTTGAGCCAAAAATAACTAGCTGGTCAAAAGTTTCAAGACTGCTGATCCGTTCTCCCTGCTCCTTCTCTCCCTTCCCTCCAACATTTCCTTCCTTTTCATCTCTTTAGTCTTCTTATGTGTGTTACAGAGTAGTTGCAGAAGCCCTGCAGAGGAATTCATCATTAAGCTATCCATATATAACGTGAGTGTTTTTCATGTCAATAAATACACCACTTCGCCATCACTTAAATTGCTGCTTAACTGTGTACATAGCTTGCCATAATTAACTTAACTAATCTTCAAATATGGCACATTCTGATTCCTTCCCAACTTTTTTTTGCTGTTACAAGGCATGGCCTTGCTAAGATCTAAGCACCTGCTTTTCAGCCATTTCCTGCTTTGTCATCCACCTATTTGCCTCCTCAATTAATGCTCGCAGGTGTGGGTTCTCCCTTTTAGAAACACATCACCCAATATGGGATTCCAATACACGGAGTAACTTTGTTATAGTATGGTAAGTATCGTGCTTCAAAACTTGGATTTTACCTGTTTGCTTGCTGTGTGACCTTGGACAAGATATGTAATATCTCTGTGCTTCAGTTTTCTCACCTATGATACAGGGATAATAGTAGTACTTAGTCTCACAGGGTTGTTGTAAGAATTAAGGAAATGATGTATGCAAATAGCACAGAAGTGTCCAGCATTGAGTGCATGCTCAGTGTTGGCTGTCGTTAATGATGAGAAGCTTGCTTTATCTTTTTATTCACGCTATTAAACCTGAAGTTTTATGGAAATATGGCTACAGAGAGAACTTTTTTGTTTTGGCAAGGAATGTAAGAAACAGAGAGGGGAGTACAGTGGTCTCAAGAGGGTAAAGCACATATTAGGAAATACAATCAGTTCTAATTATGTGGCCAGGTATCACAATTTCTAATATGAAGGAGTTGCTGAACCAGGACACAGGCTGTCAGAGGTGTTTCATTAGCAGTCAATTTGGCTGAGATCTGTATAGTCACCAAACATCAAACCATCACCTACCATCGGCGAGGTCGTGTGTTCCCACACACTTAAATTATTACAATATTTCTTGTTACTGAATTATGTACATGTATTTTCTCTTTCCCCTAGCATTCTTTTTTCTTCCTTCTTTTCTTCTAGTGTAAGTAGAGAATAAGGAAAGTTCTTACTGACTTGGGCTTGTCCTAAAAAATAGACTTGATTGTACTCATTTGACCTCCTTAGCGAGCCTTTTCTGTAAACAGTTTTCCACTGTTCAGCAGAGTTCTGGCAGCTGCGAGACCCCTCAGTGGGAGCGGGGACTAGGTATAAATTTGGAAACTATTTAAGGAGATAGGAAAACGTGGGGATTTTGGGGTCATTTGTTCACTCTCAACTACTAGAGGAGTACCACGAAAACATCTGAATTAAGGATTTTTCTGCATTTTAATTATTAGACCAAGTCCTTGCTTGATAAGAAAATAAATCCAACAATAAATCAAATGTATGAAGCAAAGACCAGGCATGTTTCTTATCTCTGTGTTCTCAAGTGCTGAAAGCAAAATTGCATGTCAAAATGCTGATCTTCATTCTTAATCATGTACTAGTAATGGAGCCCCAGAAGGAGTAAAGCCATCAGTTCTTTTACTTAGGCAGAAATTCTTGCCCATTCCTTTGTATCACGTTGCTGGTCCTCCTTGTATCCTACACTGTTACTGTGTGGGACAGGAGCCTTGGAGGAATAGCCAAAGCCCAGGGCACGTGAGCAATCTGTGAGCGGTCCAGCTCATCAGCAGGCTTGTATCTTACGAGGTTTTCTTCTGACCCAGGAGTCCACTTCAGCATTCCTTCAGAAAACGTTTCCTAGAATATATTCTTGAGGTTAAACTACACAGAAGTTGTTTTCTAAAGAAAAGGCAAGAAGAAAGAATTGATTAACCATTACTTCCAACTCAATATTGTCTGCTAGAAATTTTATGGATACTGGATATCACAGAGTGCTTTCACTCTAGAGAATGAATGTCTATTCTAGAACCCATGGTGATTTTTCAAAATTTCAAAATTTCTTCCATGTATTCAGGGAAAATACAAGTAAAGAAACATTACTATTTTTTAAGCCTCATTAAGTCAGCATTGTAGATCAAGGCCTCTTCATGGGATACAGACGAAAGTAGCAACTGTATGACTGTGTCACCTCAGTGTCCAGCAAGAGAGAAATAGTACAGCCATAGTATGGAATCTTATATAGCCATTAGAAATGAAATACCTCTACTGGATATGCACTGATGGGGAAGCTCATCTGTCTTAATTTCTTTAGAAATATAATGGTGCAAAACATTATTCAGAGTGTGATCTCATTTTTGTAAAAACGTAAAACCAAAATATATAAATGCATATATAGGTATAGGTTTCTGCTTCATTAAGAATAAGAATAATATATTTCAACTGTTAACAGTGAATCACCCAAGGTATCAAAATTTTTTTTAATGGGGGGGATGGTGGCAAGGGAGTGGGAGGTGTTTTCAGTTTTTAGTTTATTCACATCTGCATTGTTTGGAATTTTGTTCATAAACATGTATTTTCATAATACTTTACATAATTTTTTAAAAAATGTGTCAGGAATAAAGCTCTCTGTATATCTGGTGGTTTGAAGCTCTATTCCACAAGGAAACACAAAGTCAATCAGCAAATGACAAGTATCTCTTCCCCCGAAGAAACGCCTTTAAAATGACGGTAGAAATTGTCTCACACTTGCAAATATATAGCTGATACATGTCACAGATTACAGGAGGTAAAAATGAAATCCAAGGCTGTTGTATGATAGAAATCATTACATCTTATCTGAGTGGCCTGATAATAATAGCAAAGGGGAAGCATGTATATACAGCTTTAAAAGATGCCAAAAGTATGCAAATATTTTCATAATCATCCTAGGAAGGTGTGCTGCCTCTGTATTATGATATCTAACACCATAGATACTGATTGTCATCCTTACACCTTCCTTTTTAAGAGTTCCATCTCAACGTAGAGGACAACCATTTCCACGGCAATGAATCCAGTAACTAGTGAACATATCTGTACTGAGAACCTAATGTTAGGGGATGGGAAGCACAAAGACAAATGAAAGCCAAGAATTTTCCTCTGAGATGAAGTACTAGAATGCTACATGGACACACAGTACTATGAATAAATTAGAACTTTTTTTTTTTTAGACAGGGTCTCATTCTTTTGCTCAGACTGCAGTGGTATGATCTCAGCTCATTGCAACCTCTGCCTCCTGGGTTCAAGTGATTCTCCTGCCTCAGCCTCCTGAGTAGATGGGATCACAGGCATGTGCCACCTTGCCTAGGTAGTTTTTGTGTTTTTAGTAGAGAGGGGTTTCACCATGTTGGCCAGGCTGGTCTTGAACTCCTGACCTTAAGTGATCTGCCCACCTCAGCCTCCCAAAGTGCTGGGATTACAAGTGTGAGCCACTGCACCCAGCCAAACTAGGACTTTAGAATAGAGTGACTGGTCCCTCCAAAGGGAGGTGTTTTGTTTTCTATTTTGTTTTGTTTTAGGATAGGAAAAACAAAATGATTGTAAGCAGAGAGGAAAGAATCAGTATAGAGAGGAGTTGAAGAGGTGATTAAGGGAAAAGAGGTAATTAACTAGATATGCCCTGGAAGAAGCAGAGAGCGAGCCCAGGGGAGAGACTGGCCTTAGATAGAGGAAGAATATCATCCAGAATCTACAGAAGCAGGAAGGGGGCCTGAGCAGTGAGGCGAAGAAGGAGGAAACAAAGGAGTCTGTGTGACTTTCTCCATCTGGTGGGAAGTGACTTTACTGACAGAGTGTGAAAGAGTAGTGAAAGGTTTGAGGGCTGTAGAAAGATTTGGAATAGGCACTGTGAAGAATGGAAGATCACCTGGAATGATTAAAAAGATAGTGGGGCATCACTGAGGTGCCAGCTGAGGCAGAGTAGCATGAATTTTTAGTGAAATTAATTTAAAAAATATTCTTGTTACTTTTTCTAGCAAATGCAGCAGCCAGGCACAGGGGCATAGAAATTCAGTGGCTAAAATGGATTGAGTGTAGAAATCAGATGATTCCTATAATGAAAGCTTCATATGAAAATTCATTGGAAATTAGTCAAATAATTGCTTCATTACAGATTTCACTTTGTCAGTGTTTTTTTTCCCTTAATTTTTATAGTCAAATATATACTTCGATAAAGAGGTGGAACTATGTCCTGTACTTTAAATGTTAACCAACCAGGTAATGCCATTAGAATCTCTAAAGCGTCTAGCTCACAGTTGCTTCTCATACATTATGTATTTTTAGGCTGGAAAAACTAATAACATCCTTTCTGGAAGACCAGGATCCAGAGAGTAGATTAGAGGTTGGCGCTGATATGCGTAAAATTCATCACTGTTTTCATCATTTAAAGGTAAACTTAAATGTTTCCCCAAATGAAGCCATTTTCAACCATGTTCAAGCTGCAAAAAACTTTTCTAGTTGACCAGTTCTTGGAAGGTTAGGATCCAGTATTGTATGCCCAGAAAATGATACAGTCTTTGAACCAATAGTCTGATTATCACTGAGTTTCTTCAGAGATTATATCTTACTTGCCAATAAATAAACTCAGGCTATGAACTTCTAATTCTTTTGCCAGGAACCTCTACCTTCTGCACAGAATGGTTCCATATTTTAAAAAATATATTTTCCTCCCTGAGGGGAACATCACACAAGGGGGTCTGTTGGGGGGAACAGGGGAGGGACAGTGTGGGGTAGGGAGGTTGGGGAGGGTAACATGGGGAGAAATGCCAGCTATAGGGACGGGGGATGGAGACAGCATACCACATTGTCGTGTATGTACCTGTGCAACAATCCTGCATGATCTGCACATGTACCCCAGAACCTAAAGTGCAGCCATATATATATATATATATGTATATATATTTCAAGCCATATCAAGAGCATCGCATTCTGCATTTTTTCAACAGTTTGATATACCCATATGATATTTCAGTTTTTCTCTGCCTTCGGTTTTAATTTTCATGATGAGGGGCTGGGAATATCATCACTTTTACTTCTAGCTGGCTTGTATTTTTGCATACTTTATTAACATAATAAACATTTGTTGTGAGTTACTAAGGGCCAGGTATAGATAAGGCAGAGTTTAATAAGCAAGTCATAGAGAAGACAGATGTTGTAAAACATCACAATACATGATAAGTACTAGAATAAAAGTGTGAATTAAGTGGAATGATATATAGAGAAAGGGAAAGGAGTCCAAGAGGAGATAATGCTGAGTAGGAATTTCCCAAGTTAGGGGAGGAGAGAGAAGATACAAGGGGGTTGAGGGGGATGGGGGAGGAAGGGGGAAAAGAAGGCAGGTAGAAGGGAGAAAACATGCCAAGCCAAAAAAGCAACTTCATCGCAAAGACATTGCACCTGCATCAGGCAGGTCACACATGCCTGATGTGTGCAGGGAATGGTTAAAGGAAAAACAGTCAAAGAAACAAAGAAATTTGGACTAGAGATATGGATGCTAAGCTCTTGCTTTGTCTTACAGAAACTATTGAATGACAAGAAGATCCTTGGAAGCAGTACAGTCTCCTCTGAAAGCAAAGACCAAGACTGTCAACCATTAAAAGAGGACGAATATAGAAAGCTACAAGATATTCTAAAGCAGAGAGATAATGAAATCAGTATCCTTTCAAAAATGATGAAGAAACTTCCTCTCTCCTGGTTTGAAAGGGGTAAACAACAGTCTTTCCCAAGCCGCATGGCTGAGCTCCCCACCTAGCTTCCAATTCACATTGCTTCTTTTCACTGAGAAGTCAAATGTCCCTTCAGCCAAGTACTGCAACTAGTGAAAAAGTGTTTCTATAAAAGAAAAAACAAATGTGTTTTTAGCCTGACATGGTTACTCTTGCAAGGAACATTTTAGTTTATTTTAAAGTATGAGCTTTTTTACCCCGTCTTTTAACATTAATTTTAAAAAATACATTGTTTGGCTCCTCTGTTTGTTCTTTTTGTTTTAGCCCTGAGCCAGTAAGTTAGCTAGTTATCTTTAGCAAGCTGACCGGACACCAGGCTGACCACAGCTTCACCGTGGCCCAGAATTTGTGGCTGGTGCGTGGGTGAAACTCAAATGATGGCTGAAAAACGACAAATGGTATTTAGCTTATGAAGAGCAGAGATTGATTTAAATTTAACTTCTTATTTAAAAGCCAGATCTACTGCTGTGAGTTCCACTTACAAATGTTCCCAAATTCGGAAGTGAGTATAGATGAGTGTTCAAGATAGAATTCTTTTTTTTTTTTTTTAGCTAAACTGATCAGTACCAAATGAGATAGAATTCTTATTGGCTCCAGGAGGCAGTTATTTTGGGTGCTGAAAGTGGTAGTAGCCCATGGGAGCATGTGCTGCCTTTAGTTGTAGACTAAATGGTTACTTCTAAGGAGCCCCTGTCGGGCTGGTTGGACCTCAGGCCTCCCAGATCATTATTCAGTATTGTTTCTCATTGTATCTTTCAAGCTTCTTGTAAAAAGATTTTGACATTTTCATTGCTTTTGCAGAATTTAAACATGCACAAGAAATCATTTCGGTCCATTCTTTACAAATAGATATTTTTGTTCATTTTTAAAAATTACTAAGAGACACTTTTGCTTTAGCTGTTTATGCAAAATGCATGAAAATAGTCTGCACAAAGGAAACTGAGTCATAAAGAGGTAAAAACAAACCGAATGTGAGGTAGGCACGCTGCCTGATTAACTTCGGTCTCTGATTTTACTCGAGTATTAGCAGACCCTGTGTGTCAGAGTCAGGTGAGTTTTAGCTGCCTTGTTATCTGGACAGGAACAGTGGGTTCAGCTGAGAATTACCCCCACCCCGACACAAGCCTTCGTCCGTCAGCGCTGCCCACTGTGTTGTCACCCTTGCATTCCCTTTCCTTCCTCTTACACCGTCCATCTCCAAGCATGGTCTCTGCCTGGACCTCAATCCTGGCCCCAGCCCCAGTATGAGCTCTGCTCCTTTTCCTGGCTTTGATCCTAGTCTAGGATCTTCTCCTTTAATTGCTCTTACCAACTTCTTAATCCCTGTCTGGGCTCATGAATGTCTGCACATATAGGAGGGATGAAATGAGATATGACAGAGAAAGAACAGTCCAAGCTTGTTCCTATATGTTTATTTTAAAAAGACAGTAAAAGGGAGCTATCCATCACCTCCCCTCCTCCACTGTGCTGACTCCAGGCATCGCTGTTCATGTGGGGCTACCCTAGATTCTTTACTGACTGTCCGCAATTCAAACAGCGCTCCCTCTATCTGAGACGCTTATTCAAAATGATGGGGAGTCAGAGTGGAAAGAATATTGCACTTCAATTCATACCTGGATTGAAATCCTAGCTCTTCATTTATTAGCTGTATACCTACTCAATGAAGTTGGTTTTTATTCTTTAGGAGCAGGAGCATAAGACCTGCTGAGAAAAGCCCATAAGTGGCTGAGCATGGTGGCTCACACCTGTAATCTCAGCACTTTGGGAGGCCAAGGCAGGTGGATTATGAGGTCAAGAGATCAAGACCATCCTGGCCAACATGATGAAACCCCGTCTCTATTAAAAATATAAAAATTAGCTGGGAGCAGTGGCAGGCACCTGTAGTCCCAGCTACTCGGGAGACTGAGTCAGGAGAATTGCTTGAGCCTGGGAGGTGGAGGTTGCAGTGAGCTGAGATCATGCCACTGCCCTCCAGCATGGTGACAGAGCTAGACTCCATCTTAAAAAAAAGAAAAAAGAAAAGCCCATAAGTGCTTTGAGCACTACCAAGTGTGATGTAACTGGAATTATGACTATGATGACAAAGAATAGCAGCTAAGATTTAATCACCTCACAGCTGTGCTTATCAAAGATCAATGACCAAAAAAGACTCCTGAAGTTTCACAGTTATGCAGAGTCAGATGGGAGGATGTTTTCGTATCTTTCTTTGTAGAGCCCAGAAGGCTAAGACTGTGACACAACAAATGGGAAACATCTAGCTTCTAGGAAATAAAAAAGCAATTATAATTGAGTTTAACAAAAGACAGTCATACACCCAAATGATTGTGAACAACATCAGATCTTCCTGGAAAGGGAGTGAAAATAATGTCTTGTCAGTGACATCCTCACACCCCTTCACAAAATATGACATTCACACACCCCTTCACAAAATATATGACAGTGGGATTCATTACCCAGCAAAGTGCTTGGCACCAAGGCCACTCCCATAAGTGGGAGTGGGGAGGACAAGAAGGCAGGGGAAAGGTGAGAAGAAGGAAGGCAACACAGAAGATAGATTCATATTGTGATCTTTATGACAGGTATGTCAGAACGCATCATTATTCTGATGAAAATCTTCAAGGGGCTTCCCATGATACTTAGAATGAAACCAGACTCCTTGCTCTGATTTACAAGGCCCTGGGGGATCTTGCCCTGCCCACCCCCAACATCATTTCTCACGCCTCATCCCATGTGTGCTCTGCTTCAGTCACAATTACCTTCTTGTTCTTCTAACACGAGGTTCCTCAGCCTTGGCGCTATCGACATTTGCAGCTGGATAATCCTCACTAGGGGAGCTGTCCTGTGCATTGTATGATGTGGGTTCACAGGATTGCAGTATTATGAACCACTGCTGGGCCCATTTCTCTTTAGGGATTTCACCATTTCCTCTGTGTAGACGCTCTTCTTCTGGCTGGTTCTTCTTACAGGTCAGATCTCAGCTTAAAGATCACTCTTAGGCCTTTTGTAGCACCCAACGTAGAGCAGCCACCCAGTCACCCTTGAGCTGCTTCAAATTAGATATCTGGCACTCTGACGTTGTCTGTATGTGCGTGTGCATGCAAGCATGTGTGAGATCTATTTCTCCAGTAAGACATCTGCTTCATGAGATCGAGAAACTAGTCTGCCTTGTCATTGCTCTATACCCATGCCTAGAACAGGGCCTGGCATCTATAGCACAAGCTTCAGCAAATATCACTGACTGAGTGAGCAAATGGATATTGCCATTGCAGTGTGTGAACCAGTGGAAGTGTATGATGACACTGGTAATCAGTTCCATACAAAGAGGAGCAGCACATTGGGCCAGAGCCCTCGTCTTCTCTGTTGTGTTAATGCTTAGACACTAAGAAACTGTGAACATTTTTGGTAAGTACATGTTGTTTAGAGGCAAGGAATGGGAGCCACATCAGAGAGAGGAAAACTGATTATGCTCCCAGAAATCACCAAGTAGGAGTTAAAGCTGAGGAGGAAGGTAAAAGTCAAATGACTTCCATGCTGCTTGCCCAAGAATAAATATAATCTGGGTTCCTCTCCCCCTTTCTAAGTAGCAATGTTCTCTCCCACACCATCGCACATTTAGACTCCCATTTTAATGAGCCTTCTCTAGGGATGCAAAGGCATTGAATTCATCTTACCCCATATGCAGTTAGAGTTCTGAGATTCTCAATAGGGATTCTAGTCATTCCTTTTAGCAGATTGGACAAAAATCTCTTAGAGTTCTAGGCATCTTGAGCCCAGAATGAACGGTGAAGTAGGGTAGAGGGGAGTGGTTTCATCCTGTATCATCAATGGTCCTGGCATATCTCAATGGCCCCCAAAAGGTGCATTTTAAAATTATATGTCTGTGCTAATAATTAACTTCTTTTCAGTTCCATTTGAGAACAAAAACTAGTGACTGAAAAAGCCTCATCTGAAGGCACTCTACATAAGCATGTGTTGAGCTTGGAGTGCTCTGGCTGCCCCTTTGTCGCCGAATTGGTCACCAGGAGGAAGATGGCTAACTGTCATGTGGGTGGATTTCACCATTCTCCCTCTCTGCTCTTCTGCTGCCTCCTGAGCAGGCGTTTGCTCGACCAAGGGCTGATACGTATACATAGGCTACGTAAGTAAATTCACGTTTTTATCTGGGAAGATGTATACATAGTCTATTGTCTGCTGCTATTCAGCCTTCATTTGACTTTTTGTAAGCACTTTCATAACATTGTTAAAATGTGCCTGGTTTAAACTCAGAACATTTTAAAGTCCTTGGGTTTGCTAATTTTTCATATAATGGTGATATGTTGAAAGAAAGCCTCCTAAATTGTCCATAACTATATACAGGGCTTCAGGAAGTTGCAGCCTTCCGTCTTTGCCACATGATAAATAGCAAATGTTAGGCACATTAATGGCACTTGGGACATTCGTGTTTTGATTACTAAAAGCTAGCATCAGTCATTAAATCCTTAAGTCAACTTTCAGATATCCTGGTCAACATGTTAAAAAAAGAAAAGAAGAAAGTTCAGGAGGCTCTCTACTTGCCTGCCAAGGATAGACGTGAATTCAGACACTCCCAGAACCCACCCTTCCCCCCGGGAAACCCAGAAGAAGGCCAAAAATTGCCTCTATCCTCAGCTCCCTCGCAGGCCCAGGACTTCAGCACTTTGGGGTACAGATCCAGTTTGCTCCACAGGAAAACAGGTTAGTTGACTAAATTTCCAATATTTCCCATTGTCCGTAATGGATTTCAGTGTAGCAAGCACCCTTTAGTTTTAAATGTATCAGGATGAAGGCTCAAACAATTGGTTAGACTTATTTTTCATAACTATCAATTCTCTTAAATTAAATACCAGTTTCCCAAACTGATGACTGAACTGAAAGGAACCAAGTATGAATTTTTTTTTTTTTTACTTTAGGTTCTGGGGTACTTGTGCAGGTCATGTAGGGTTGTTGCACAGGTGCATACATAACCAGGTGGTTTGCTGCCTCTATTCCCAACTATGAATTTTCACAGAATTCAGTGGTATAATAGATGGGTTCAGGGTAAGAGTAAAAAAGTTAACTTTAGAGAAATGGAACAAAAACCATTCTCTGATATGGGAGGGAAAGAACAAGATCAGATATTGCTGATGTGATGATGATGCAGTGTTTATTTCTAAATCCAAATGAGCTACCTGCAGGAAAACTATTTAAAATAGTACCACAGTGTTAAATGACAATAAATTCAGAAAACTTGGTCAGATAATAGCATTTGGCGGGGTTGGGCCAACTCAGAGCCACCTTTCCTGTTTCCAGCTTTTGAATGGTGTGGCAGTCCTGCTACTGCAGACTGTGCTGGGAGCCCAAGTTCATTCATGTATGTTTCTGTTAGGCCAGCAGAGCATGATGTGCACACAGGTGGCTGATGCCTTTCCCTTAAAGACATTGAGGAATCAGACCTATGGAATGTACTGGAACAAATGGGTAAAGCCCTTCCCTTTTTTTGGCAACTGAGGTTGAAATTTTTTGTATAAAGATGTGTGAAATGGTCTACCTGTCACTCGTGGTTTTCTGAACGATTCAGCCTGGGAATAATTAAGCAGTGTGGTGCTCATTAAGAAGCACGTATTTTAGTTAAGGCAAGATTGAGAAGCATGGAAATATATATTGTGACATTACAGTTCTTTATCTCTTAATTCCATATCTCCTTGCTTTGAATGTTTTTTTCAGCAACACAGTAGAACGAGCTCAAAATCCCAGGAAACCAAAAATGCTATTTACTATTTATCATGATGGCAGTGGAATTATTAATGAAGATCGATAATTCCTCCCTGTGGTAGTTTTCTATACATCTTTGCTGGTTGGAAAGAAAAGTGGCCATTTGGATAGCCGAATTCATTAATTATTCATTAATTTATTCATTCCTCTTTCATTCGATGAATGTTCATAGAGTGCATTCTTTATTCTAGGCATATGCTAATTAGTATTATTATAGCCACAGCTTACATAGCCCCTATATACATCAGGTACTATTCTAAGTTCTCTGCCTGGATTAACTCATTTAATCTCTATCCTATAAGTTCTTGTTTTAGTTCATATTACAAAGGAAAGCATACATGGGTAAATGCAGCCTCTGACCTCAGAGTATGTACAGACTGACCGGGAAGAGAGCACTTTGGGAGGCCGAGGCAGGCAGATCACCTGAGGTTGGGATTTCAAGACCATACTGACCAATATGGAGAAGCCCCATGTCTACTAAGAATACAAAATTAGCCGGATGTGGTGGCATATACTTGTAATTCCAGCTTCTCTGGAGGCTGGGGCAGGAGACTCGCTTGTATCTGGGAGGTGGAGGTTGCAGTGAGCCGAGATCGCACCACTGCACTTCAGCCTGGTCAACAAAAGCGAAACTCCGTCTCAAAAAAAACAAAAAACAAAAAACAATTGATTACAAAAGTACACATCTATATTACTGAGAAAGCACATACCAAGAACCCAACTTCCAGTAAAAACTAGAAAAGTCCCAAAAGGGGAGTACAGGTAGAGATGTGGCTAAAAGGAATACTGCAAGCAGGGAGAATCGGTGGCTTGAATAGCTTTCCAGGCCTTTGTGGTGGAAAGGAGCATTTTAGGAAGTATAAAAGCCAGGTCTGGTTAGGATCTGGAGAGTGACAGCCTGCGAAGACTGGTTGATTTACATGGGCAGAAGGGATCGGAAGAGGACACTAAGACTGCATGACCAGTTAGGAGGCCGTGGCAGCAGGCCAGGCTAAAGGACGGGGATGATGAGAGAGAGGCGGGGCATCGGAAGCACTGATGAGGTTGAGTGGACAGGGATCGGTGGCAGATTGGATGTTGCAGGTAAGGGTGAGGATTGACCCCCAAGTATCTGGGTGGCTGGCGAGGCTTTTCATGGAGCTAAAGAGCAGTGAGTGCCTTTCCTGGCCCCACAATTTCCTCAATTGACATTGTTGGCTACAGAGAGCATGGGATTGGCATCTCTGCTGAAATAAAATCAGTACTCATGTTAGAGCCTCATGGCTCATGATAGAGGGAGCTCTGTTTAATGGCCTTTTCCAAAGACACACACTATTATACTCATGCAGAAATGGCCTCAGATATCACTGCCCAGCCCCTTGTTGTGTGCCAGACCTTTTCTATTTCTATGTCTTCTTGCCCACACCATCTCCCTTGTCATAATTCTTCTTCCCCACAGAATCTTATAATCACTCTCCTTCCTTATAATTATAGTCAAGACTTTGAGTAACTCTTTTCCTCCCTTGATATTGCTATTGAGACAGACTATAGTTTTGTTTGGAGGATGAAATAAGTTTACTTGAATAGAAAATCACTGAAAAAATAATGGAAATTTTTTGTAAAGACCAAGTACAAATGAGGTTAAAGTTTTGGAGAAGAGCCTTCTAACTGAAAGGGTTTTTTAGTTGTTTTAACTGTCATTGGATATAGTTTTACCAATGTAAACAGAGGTAGGCTCACAAATGGACTGATAATGATCTAACCATTTGGGGGAGGGATTCATTGGGGATTGATTTTTCTTTTTTTTTTTTGGCGAAACTACGAATAGGATGAAAATTGTGGATGAATCAAGGTGGCAAAGCAACAGGTAATGGGATAGTTCATTACAATGTTTAAGATTTTAGGAGCTGATCAGGCTTTTATTACTGCATTATTTTATATTCAAGAAGCTTATATAAACTAAACCAGAAAAAAATTTAATACATATGTTGTTTTGAAAGTAATTCCGTCTTATGTCAGTGTTACCAGTTTCTATTAACTGTCCCCAGGACTGCTTCTAATGCAGAGAGTAAGTAAATCTGACCACCTCTGAAACTGCTGTGAAACTGGCTCCCCTTTGACAACCCTCTCCCATCTCCCATTCACCTCCACTTTACCACTTTATACTGAAAATAACTCCCTTCAAATTAGAAAATGAAACCAAATTCATGGTCCCCTAGAGAGCCCTGCAGAGTCATTGCACAAGCAGCCTGACGAGGCCAAGGAAGGTTAGGAGCTTGGGGCTTTTTGTTGTTGTTTTGGAGTTTAAATGTCTGTTTTTGTTTCATTGAAATAATGAGAGGGATTGTTCAGCTCCATAGTTTGGAAAGAGTTATATTGTTCGTGTTAAAATAAGAGGAGTTTTAAGGTTGAGTTTTTTTAAAAAAATGTCTGTTTTAGTTTTCCAACTGCCTGTTCTAAATAGTCACCTGGAACCAGTCAGCATTCCGAAAGCCCTGATGACTCACTGCCTCCTTTAACTCTTTGAGATGCCAACAGAACCCACTCATTGCAGATGATGCCACTGGCATTTTAAAAGGCGAAATGAAAGCCAAAGCTGTAGCCTGGAGGCTCCAAACACTTATCTCCTACTCCACGAGAATTTGTTGAGTCCCTGATGTCTACATGTAAAGGCCCTGGTACATGTTGTAGGCAATCCCAAGGTGAACTAAGAATGGGTCTCTGGTTTGGGGGGCTTACATTTAAACAGTGGAGGCTGGCTTTGTATCCAAAAAGCAAAGACTAAAATAACAAGTGCTCTAAGCAGGAATTGGAAAAAATACTGTGGGAAATCAAAGGAGAAGGGAAGGATTTAATAAGTAGATTGAGAAAAGCATTTCAGAGCAGGTAATATGAAAGTTAAATCTCAAAGGATGGGCAGAATTTGGACATTCAAAGAAGGAAGAAATAACATTTTATAACATTCCAGTCTTAAAGAATAATGTGAACATGTGTACGTCTTCTTTAGAGAAATGTCTATCAGGTCACCCATTTTTTTTCTTTTATATATACATATATTATTGCACTTTATGGTCTGGGGTACATGTGCAGAATATGCAGGATTGTTGCATAGGTACATACATGCAATGTGGTTTGCTGCCTCCATCACTGTCACCTATATCTGGCATTTCTCCCCATGGTATCCCTTCCCAACTCCCTGCCCACTGCTGTCCCTCCCCTAGTCCCCCCCAGCAGACCCTAGTGTGTGATGCTCCCCTCCCTGTGTCCATGTGTTCTCATTGTTCTACACCCACCTAGGAGTGAGAACATGTGGTGTTTGATTTTCTGTTCTTGTATCAGTTTGCTGAGAATGATGGTTTCCAGATTCATCCATGTCCCTACAAAGGACGTGAACTCATCATTTTTTATGGCTGCATAGTATTCCATGGTGTATATGTGCCACATTTTCCTTGTCCAGTCTATCATCAGTGGGCATTTGGGTTGGTTCTTGGTCTTTGCTATTGTAAACAGTGCTGCAATGAACATTCGTGTGCATGTGTCTTAATAGTAGAACAATTTATAATCTTCTGGATATATACCCAGTAATGGGATTGCTGGGTCAAATGGAATTGCTAGGTCCTTGAGGAATTGCCACACTGTCTTCCACAATGGTTGAATTGATTTACACTCTCACCAACAGTGTAAAAGTGATCCTATTTCTCCACATCCTCCCCCAGCATCTGCTGTCTCCAGATTTTTTAATGATTGCCGTTCTAACTGGCATGAGATGGTATCTCAAAGTGGTTTTGATTTGCATTTCTCTAATGACCAGTGATGATGAGCATTTTTTTCATATGTTTTTTGGCCTCATATATGTCTTCTTTTGAAAAGTGTCTGTTCATATCCTTTGCCCACTTTTGAATGGGTTTGTTTGTTTTTTTATTGTAAATCTGCTTTAGTTCTTTGTAGATTCTGGATATTAGCCCTTTGTCTAATGGGTAGATTGCAAAAATTTCTTCCCATTCTGTTGCTTGCCAGTTCACTCCAATGATTGTTTCTTTTGCTGTGCAGAAGCTCAGGAGTTTAATTAGATCCCTTTTGTCTATGTTGGCTTTTGTTGCCAATGCTTTTGGTGTTTTAGTCATGAAGTTCTTGCCTATGCCTATGTCCTGAATGGTTTTGCCTAGGTTTTCTTCTGAGGTTTTTATGGTGTTAGGTCTTATGTTTAAGTCTTTAATCCACCTGGAGTTAATTTTAGTGTAAGGTGGCAGGAAGGGGTCCAGTTTCTGATTTCTGCACATGGCTAGCCAGTTTTCCCAACACCATTTATTAAACAGGGGATCCTTTCCCCATCACTTATTTTTGTCAGATTTGTCAAAGATCAGATGGTTGTAGATGTGTGGCATTGCCTCTGAGGCCTCTGTTCTGTTCCACTGGTTTATATCTCTGTTTTTGTACCATACCATTCTGTTTTGATTACTGTAACCTTGTAGTATAGTTTAAAGTCAGGTAGTGTGATGCCTCCAGCTTTGTTCTTTTTGCTTAGAATTGACTTGGCTATGCAGGCTCTCTTTTGGTTCCATATGAAGTTTAAGGTGGTTTTTTTCCAGTTCTGTAAAGAGGGTCATAGGTAGCTTGATGGGGATAGCATTGAATCTATAAATTACTTTGGGCAGTATGGCCATTTTCATGATATTAATTCTTCCTAACCATGAGCATGGAATGTTTTTCCATCTGTTTGTGTCTTCTCTTATTTCCTTGAGCAGTGGTTTGTAGTTCTCCTTGAAGAGGTCCTTTACATCCTTTGTTAGTTGTATTCCTAGGTATTTCATTCCCTTTTTAGCAATTGTGAATGGCAGTCATTCTTGATTTGGCTCTCTTTAAGTCTGTTCTTGGTGTATAGGAATGCTTGTGATTTCTGCACACTGATTTTATATCCTGAGTCTTTGCTGAAGTTGCTTATCAGTCTCAGGAACTTTTCGGCCGAGATGATGGGGTCTTCTAAATATATAATCATGTCGTCTGCAAATAGAGACAATTTGACTTCCTCCTTTCCTAATTGAATACCCTTTATTTCTTTTTCTTGCCTGATTGCTCTGGCCAGAACTTCCAATACTATACTGAATAGGAGTGGTGAGAGAGGGCATCCTTGTCTAGTGCCAGATTTCAAAGGGAATACTTCCAGTTTTTGCCCATTCAGTATGATATTGGCTGTGGGTTTGTCATAAATAGCTTTTATTATTTTGAGATACATTCCGTCAATACCTAGTTTATTGAGAGTTTTTAGCATAAAGCACTGTTGAATTTTGTCAAAGGCCTTCTCTGTATCTATTGAGATAATCATGTAGTTTTTGTCTTTGGTTCTGTTTATGTGTTGGATTACGTTTATAGACTTGCGTGTGTTGAACGAGCCTTGCATACTTGGGATGAAGCCTACTTGATAGTGATGCATAAGCTTTTTGATGTGCCATTGTAATTGGTTTGCCAGTATTTTATTGAAGATTTTTGCATCTATGTTCATCATGAATATTGGCCTGAAGTTTTCTTTTCTTGTTGAGTCTCTGCTGGGTTTTGTTATCAGGATGATATTGGTCTCATAAAATGATTTGGGAAGGATTCCCTCTTTTTGGATTGTTTGGAATGGTTTCAGATGGAGTGGTACCAGCTTCTCTTTGTATTTCTGGTAGAATTCGGCTGTGAACCCATCTGGACCTGGGCTTTTTTTGGTTGGTAGGCTATTAATTGTTGCCTCAACTTCAGCCCTTATTATTGGTCTATTCAGGGTTTCGACTTCTTCCTGCTTTCAGCGTAGGAGGGTGCAAATGTCCAGGAATTCATCCATTTCTTCCAGGTTTACTGGTTTATATGCATAGAGTTGTTTGCAGGAATCTCTGATGGTGGTTTGTATTTCTGTGGAATCTGTGGTGATATCCCCTTTATTGTTTTTATTGTGTCTATTTGATTCTTCTCTCTTTTCTTTTTTATTAATCTAGCTATCAGCCTGCCTATTTTGTTGATCTTTTCAAAAAACCATCTCCTGGATTTATTAATTTTTGAAGGGATTTTTGTGTCTCTATCTCCTTCAATTCTGCTCTGATCTTAGTTATTTCTTGTCTTCTGCTAGCTTTTGAGTTTTTTTTATCTTGCTCATGTAGCTCTTTCAATTTTCACAACAGGGTGTCAATTTTAGGTCTTTCCTTGTTTTTCATGTGGGCACTTATTGCTATAAATTTTTCTCTAGACACTGGTTTAAATGTGTCCCAGAGATTCTGGTACACTGTGTCTTTGTTCTCATTGGTTTTGAAGAACATCTTTGTTTCTGCCTTCATTTCATTTTTTATCTAGTCATCATTCAAGAGCCAGTTGTTCAGTTTCCATGAAGTTGTGCAGTTGTGAATTCGTTTCTTAATTCTGAGTTCTAATTTGATTGCAATGTGGTCTGAGAGACTGTTTGTTATGATTTCCATTCTTTTATATTTGCTGAGGAGTGATTTACTTCCAATTATGTGGTCAGTTTTAGAGTGGGTGTGATGTGGTACTGAGAAGAATGTATATTCTGTGGATTTGCAGTGGAGAGTTCTGTAAATGTTAGGATTGCTTGGTCCAGATCTGAGTTCAAGTCCTGGATATCCTTGTTAATTTTCTGTCTGGTTGATCTGTCTAATATTGACAGTGGAGTGTTAAAGTCTCCCACTATTATTGTGTGGGAGTCTAAGTCTCTTTTTAGGTCATTAAGAACTTGCTTTATGTATCTGGGTGCTCCTGTATTGGGTGCATATATATTTAGGATCATTAGCTCTTCTTGTTGCATTGATCCTTTTACCATTCCTTAATGCCCTTCTTTGTCTCTTTTGATCTCTGTTGTTTTAAAGTCTATTTTATCAAAGAATAGGATTGCAACTCCTGCTTTTTTTGCTCTCCATTTGCTTGGTAGACCTTTCTCCATCCCTTTATTTTGAGCCTATGTGTATCCTTGCATGTGACATGGGTTTCCTGGATACATCACACCAATGGGTCTTGACTTTTTATCCAATTTGCCAGTCTGTGTCTTTTGATTGAGGAATTTAGCTCATTTACATTTAAAGTTAATATTATTATGTGTGAATCTGATCCTGCCATTTTGATGCTAGCTGGTTGTTTTGCCCATTAGTTGATGCAGTGTCTTCATTGTGCTGATGCTCTTTACCATTTGGCACATCTTTGGAGTGGATGGTACTGGTTGTTTCTTTCTATGTTTAGTGCCTCTTTCAGGAGCTCTTGCAAGGCTGACCTGGTGGTGATGAAATCTCTGAACAATTGCTTGCTTGTAAAGTATTTTATTTCTCCTTCACTCACGAAGCTTAGTTTCACTGGATATGAAATTCTAGGTTGAAAGTTCTTTTCTTTAAGGATGTTGAATATTGGCCCCCACTCTATTCTGGCTTGTAGGGTTTCTGCTGAGAGATCCACTGTGAGTCTGATGGGCTTCCCTTTGTGGGTAACCTGACCTTTCTCTCTGGCTGCTCTTTGCATTTTCTCCTTCATTTCAACCCTGGTGAATATGACGATTATGTGCGTTGGGGTTGCTGTTATTAAGGAATATCTTTGTGGTGTTCTCTGTATTTCCTGGACTTGAATATTGGCCTGCCTTGCTAAATTGGGGAAGTTCTCCTGGATAATATCCTGAAGAGTGTTTTCCAGTTTGGATTTATTCCCTCTGTCACATTCATGTACATCTACCAAATGTAGATTAGGTCTTTTCACATAATCCCATATTTCTTGGAGGCTTTGTTCATTTGTTTTTATTCTTTTTTCTGTAATCTTGCCTTCTCATTTTAGTTCATTGAGTTGATCTTCAATCTCTGATATCCTTTCTTCTGTTTGGTTGATTTGGCTATTGAAACTTGTGTATGCTTCACAAAGTTCTCATGTTGTATTTTTCAACTCCATTAGGTCATTTATATTCTTCTCCAAGGTGTTTATTCTCTTTAGCATTTTGTCAAACCTTTTTTCAAGGTTCTTAGTTTCTTTGCATTGGGTTAGAACATGTTCTTTTAGCTTTGAGAAGTTTGTTATTACCCACTTTCTGAAGCCTGTTTCTGTCCATTCATCAGACTCATTCTCCATCCAGCCTCATTCCCTTGCTGGTGAAGAGTTATGATCCCTTGGAGGAGGAGAGGCATTCTGGTTTTGAGTGTCTTTATCCTTTTTGCACTGGTTTCTTCCCATCTTTGTGGATTTATCTACCTGTGGTCTTTGTAGTTGGTGACTTTTGGATGAGGTCTTTGAGTGGACATCCTTTTTGTTGATGATGAAGTTATTTTTTTCTGTTTTTTAGTTTTCCTTCTAGCAGTCAGGCCCCTCTGCTGTAGGCCTGCTGGAGGTCCACTCCATACCCTGCTTGCCTGGGGAAATCACCTGTGGTAGCTACAGAACAGTAAGGGTTGCTGTCAGTTTCTTCTTTTCTTATCTTTGTCTCAGAAGGATGCTGGCCAGATGTCAGCCTGAGCTCTCTTTTATGAGATGTCTCTTTGGATATACTTGGATTGGGGAGCTGCTTGAGGAGACAGTCTGTCCCTTATAGGAGCTCAAATGCTAAGCTGTGAGCTCCATTGTTCCGCTCAGAGCTGCTAGGCAGGTATGTTTAAGTCTGCTGCAGCAGAACTCATAACTGCCTTTTTTTCCCAAGTGCTCTGTCCCAGGAAGGTGGGGCTTTATTTATAAGTTCCTGCCATTCTGCTGCCTTTTTTCAGAGATGCCCTGCCCAGTGAAGAGGTAGACTAGTCACAGTCTGCCAGCAGAGGTGTTGCTGAGCTGCCATGGGCACTGCCCAGCTTCTGTGTGAACTTCCTTGCAGTTTTGTTTATAGAGGCATAGATCGAACTTCCTTGGTAATGGCGGTCTGCCTCAGTAATACTGGACTGTCTCTATAATGGCAGACTACCTCAGTAATGGCGGATTGCCTCAGTAATAGTGGACTGCCTCAGTAATGGTGGACTGCCTCGGTAGTGGTGGACTGCCTCAGTAATGGCAGGTGCCCTTCCCCCCACCCCACAGCTGCCCTGTCCTAGGTCTAGCTGTGCTTGCTGTGAAACTCTGAATCCACAGCATTTCAGATTGCTGGTCTTTGTGGGGGTGGGACCCACCAAGCCGGATCACCTGGCTCCCTTTTTCTGCCCCCCTTTTTTTCAACTGAATGGGCAACTCTGTCTCCCAGGCATTCCAGGAGCCAGTTGAAATGGCTGCCCAGATTTGTGTGAGATTTCGTGCAGAGACCCGCTGCACCAGCTGAAACAGCTGTGCTGGAGACTCATGGTGCTTTTCTGCCCAGGAATCTCCTGGTTTGTGGGCAGTAAAAACTCGTTTGGAAATATGGTGATCACTCACCATCTGCATTCTTGCTGGGAGCTGCACTCCAGAGCTATTCCTATTCGGCCATCTTGGATCATCTCTGGTCACCCATTTTTTTAATTGAATTATTTGTTTTCTTTCTGTAGAGTTGTTTGAGTTCCTTATAAATGTTTTATCTGTTTCAGACATTAGCCTCTGATCAGATGTACAGCTTAGAATATTTTCTTCCAATTCATAGGTTGTCTCTGCACTCTGTTGTTTACTTTGTTCTGCAGAAGTTTTTAATTTTGATGTAATCCCATTTGTCTGATTTTTCCTTTGTTACCTACACTTCAGTGGTCAAATCTAAAAAATCATTGCCCAGATCAGTGTCATGTAGTTTTCCCCAATCTTTTCTCCTAGTAATTTTGCGGTTTCAGATAAGTTTAACTCTTTAGTCCATTTTGAATTGATTTTTGCATATGGTGTAAGATAAGCATCCAATTTTGTTTTACTGTATATAGTTTTCCCAACACCACTTATTGAAGATTGTCTTTTTCTCATTGTGTATTCTTGGCATCTTTGTCAAAAATCAGTTGACTCTACATGTGTGGTTCATTTCTGAGCTCTCTATTCTGTTCCATTGGTCAATGAATCTGTTTGTATGCTGGGGTCATGCTGTTTTTTTCTTTTTATTCATGATAGCTTGGGGTATTCAGGGGTTTTTGTGGCTCTATATGAAATTTATAATTTGCTTTTTCTATTCCTGTGAAAAATGATTTTTGAATTTTGATAGGAAATACATTGAATCTATAAAATACTTTAGTTGCATGGACATTTTAACAATATTAATTCTTCCAGTCTATGAACAGATATATGAAAAAATGTTTAATATCACCAATCATTAGGGAAATGCAAATTAAACCACAGTAAGATAGCACCTGTCAGAATAACTATTATCAAAAAGACAAAAGATGACAAATAATGGGGAGGATGTGGAGACAAGGGAACCCTTGTACACTGTTGGTGGGAATAGAAATTAGTACAGCCAATGTGGAAAACTATATGAGTTTCTAGAACAACTAAAAATAGAATTACTGTATGATCCAGTAATCCCACTTCTGGATTTGAAATCAGTATGTACCCAAAGATTTGAAATTGAGACGTCAAAGGGATGTCTGCATGCCCATGTTCACTGCAACATTATTTACAATAGCCAAGTGATGGCGTTAACCTAAATGTTCATCAACAAATGAATGGATAAAGAAAATGTGGTAAGTATAGATAATGCAATACTATTCAACCTTTAAAAAGAAAGACTTCTTGCCATTTGTGACAACATGGTTGGAACTGGGAAACATTATACTAATTGAAATAAGACAGGCACAGAAAGACTATACTACATGTTCTCACTTATACGTGGAATTTAAAACAGTAGAACTGAAAGAAGAAGAGAGAAGAATGATGGTTATCAAAAGCTGGGAGGAGAAGTGGGGAGTTGGTGGTCAAAGGGTGCAAAGCCTCAACTAGATGGGAGAAATGTTGCCTTTATTTCGAGAAATACTGTACTGTGTAATGAATATAATAATAATGTACATTTCAAAATTGCTGGCAGAGTAAATTTTAAATGTTCTCACCACACGAGAATGATAAGTATTTGAAGTGGTGGATATGCTAATTAGTGTTATTTAATTATACCACATTAAATTCATAAATCATGACATCACTTTGTACCTCATAAATATACACAATGATAATTTGTCAATTTACAACTAAAAATAAAAGTTAGAAAAAAGAATAATATGAGCAGAGACTTGGGAGCAGGGAAACAAGGAAACCCATGTAGAGCTGACAGGAGTATTTGTTTCACCAGAGGTTTGGAGGTGTACAGGAAATCAGAAAAAATAAGGCTACAAGAAAATAAGTGGGAAATTGCCAGAATGGTTGCCTCAGAGAGAGGGAGTAAAGGAATAGATGGGAACTTCTTTTAACTTTGTATGCTTTCATATTGTTTTAATGTCTTACTTTTCTTTATTGAAAAAGTAGAGTCATGTTATGGAAATTTGAATACCAAGACAGGGAATTTTTTTTTCCCGTTTGGTTGTAAGAGAACCACCAAAGCAGAAGGTACTATGGTGATAGTTGTGCTCTGGGGAGGTATCTTTAAAAGAGCTTTTTGGAGTATATTGGAGATAAGGTGCCTGGAGAGCAAGTAAGTGGTTTAGGAAATGTAATCGACCAGAGTGGGAGTAACTGGAAACAATGCAGAGGAGAGAAACATAGGGAGATAGAGTGGAGGGAGCCCGCTGCAGGTCTTCATGGCATGAGCGAAGGCTCTGCTTCCCTCTATTCCCAGCTTTCTCGGTGCTCCTGGCACTCAGATGCTAATTATGCAGCTATAGACACAAGAAGGAGAACTGGGGAGCTGGTGCTTCCCTGGGGTGCTGCTTCGAAGCTTGAGTCATTTCCTTGAGTTTGTTTTACTGTTGCTCAAAAAGTTGCTCTCAACACCAAAAGCTACTGTTTTTGTAAAGGCTTAATATACCCGATACTCCAATAGGTTTAAAAGAAAAGCTCAAGGAGAAGTTGATAGAGGCAAAACTCACTTATAAAGCAACCAGAGAAAAAGAATAAAAGATCACACTGTTTCTCAAGTTCTTTCCAGCTTGCTTTGTTGTAGGCCTTAGGCACAAATGCCTACCTCTGCTTTTCAGAACTCTCGTTATCCATCTCGTCCTCTCTTTTGGAACCGACCACACTTTCATCTTTTTTTATGAGGAAATTGCATTTCCTCATAAATGCAATTAAAGAACAATCAGTAAATGAACCATTGACTTCTCTATAGCTCTGTGATCAATCACACTTCTGCAGAGCACAGTACTGTTGAAACGGTTATCTAGGTTTATTCCAGGTGCTCCATCAGAGAAATGCATCTTTGTATCCTTTCCATTTGAAGGATCTATAGATTGGGTGAAATGAATAAATGATACCTGACAAAGAAGGGGTTGTGAGGGGAGAGAGAGAGAGAGAATGCACACTTGAGAGTGAGTGAGTGCACAAATCTCTGCTTTCTGGTATGAATATTTGTTTTATTTAGTAGTCTTTGTGATGTGATTCCATAAGGTCTTCAACTTGAAGTTGCCGTCTATGAGTACCTCAGGAATTTTTAATCTGGTGGGAGAGATAAACAGGTAGATGAAGCTGTAATTTACCTAATCTTAATTATAATCTGGTGGAGATTTTAATTTTAGTCTGGTGGTTTTTTAATCTGGTGGAAGAGATAAACAGGTAGATAGAGCTGTTATTGAGTGTAATAATGAACAAGAAAATGGCCTGGATAGTTGAGGGTTTCTGCAAAAACAGTTTTCCATTCATTCATCAATTCTAGACTCTTTAGAGAAAAGGGTATGATCAGAAAAAAAACACGGATTCTAAGTTTGTAGAGGGTTCAAACTAGAAGGATACAAACAAAGATGCATTTCTCTAATGTAGCATACCTAAGAGACAGAAAGTATCTTGGTAGAATGCATACCTATTCCCTATGGAAATTAAAATTGCTAAGGTGACAGCTGGGATGGGCATATAGAGGAAGCCCATGACTTTGGTATCCAAGTAGGCAGTGATGGCAGGGAAATGACTAGAAGGGAGGTTTGCCAAGGACAGTGAAGAGTAGAGAATAGAGGAAGAGATAGCTAGGTGGAATGAATCTGAAAGGGAAAAAGAGTTGCTTGTATTGTGTTACTTGCTTGTTTGTGTTTTTAACAACACAAATGAGTGTTTTTCTGGAATTGCCAAGAGAAAACAGAACCCAAACCAACATTTCCATCTTCCCATCTAGTTGTAGGAGAAATCATATGCCCATTTTTCTCAGTTTTCCCTGAGGTTGGGGGAAAAGGTCTCCCTCCCTTCCTTCCTTCCTTCCTTCCTTCCTTCCTTCCTTCCTTCCTTCCTTCTTTCTTTCTTTTGACATGGACTCTCACTCTGTCACCCAGGTTGGAGTGCAATGGCATGATCTTGGCCCGCTGCAACCTCAGCCTCCTGGGTTCAAGGGATTCGCCTGCCTTAGCCTCCCAAATAGCTGGAATTACAGGTGTCCACCACCATGCCTGCCTAAGTTTTATATTTTTAGTAGAGACAGGGTTTTGCCATGTTGGCCATGATGGTCTCAAACTCCTGACCTCAGATGATCCATCCGTTTTGGCCTCCGAAAGTGCTGGGATTATAGGCGTGAGCCACTATGCCCAGCCTAAAAGGCTCTATTTATATTCAGTTGTGTCTATAAACTAGGTTGAGTATTGCCAAGAAAACGAATTCTTCAAATAGGAGGGATACCTTCAAACCTCCATTCAAACACTTCTGGGGGCCAGGCACAGTGGCTCTTGCCCATAATCCTAGCACTTTCGGAGGCCAAGGCATGGTGGTGCACGCCTGTAGTCCCAACCACTTGGGAGGCTAAGGTGGGAGGATCACTTGAGCCCTGAAGGCAGAGATTGCAGTGAGCCAAGATCATGCCACTGCACTCCAGCCTGGGTGACAAAGTGAGACCTTGTCTAAATAGAAAAGAAAATTTCTGGGGAGAGGGCACTCACCTCAGGCCTGGTAGAGAACCCTAACCAAACAATCATAGAAGACAAATTCCCCAAATGATTTACTTGTAGGCAACAGAAAAGTTTACCACGGTTATAGGCATGGGAACCCTATCTATTGGCTCTAGGATGAAAGGTTACAAATACTAAGCCTGAGTCAGTACACAGATAATTTTTATTTTATTGAACATTGCATACCCAAATTATTTTGCCAATGGATTATTTTGAGCTCAGGTTACATTTCCCCATATATAAGTAGGTTGGATTCCCCAGGGAGCAAAGTCTAAGCTGGATGTTTATTAGGGAGTGCCCCTGGAACCAACACCTTTGGAAATGAGAGGACAGGAGCAGGACTTAGAGGAAGGAGGAAATGAGCTGTATTGCAACTTTGCCAGCTGGCAAACACCTCAGTTGACCTAACAAGGGGCTCTGGAGCTGGGCAGGCCTTTCAGAGTTGTCCTAGGTTTCATGACAAAATATATACTGCATTTCTACTTTGGATGCCAAGGGCACAAGCCCTGTCAGGGAACAAAGGTCCGTCTCTTTCTTTATCTGTTTCTGTCTCACACACAAACATGCATGTGCATGTGCGCACGTGCACGCACACACACACAGTCTTGAACAAACTTTGGAAAGAAAACATTTTTCTTTCACCAGTCATGTATTTACTCTGTGAAACACATGCAATACTGTGCTATTTTAGAAGAGGTGAAGAACATAAGACATTCTACTACAGGAGCGCTGGGAAGCATATAGAACTATCCTTAACTAAAGGAGCAGTGGCTCCTATTAATCCACTTAATACAAATTCATTGAATTTAAGCTAGGTACCAGACATTGTGCAAGGCGTTGGAGATTAGAAGGTAAATGAGACCCAGTACCTGTGTCAGTGGCTCACAATCTCAAACAGCACCTATGGTGCACAGATGTACAGGGCACGCTGGGACGTGGAAAGTGGATGCCAACTATTCCCAGATAGGTTTAGGAAAACCTGTCTGGAAGAGGTAGTAGTTGAACAACATCTTCAAAGAGTAATCATATATATATGGCAGAATTAATAGGGGAGGGAAGTTAAAAAGGCCTACGGAATCTTCTTTATTTCCCTTTGAGGCCTAGGGAACGTCTCCAGCAAATGTGTGGAGGTATTGGACACACAGAGGGTCTGTGATGTTGCAAAAGCATTTGGTTTGGCTGGATTGTAGGGTTTGTGTGGATAGGATGGTGTTTAGCAAGCAACAAAGCTAAAGAGAGACCAGTTGATGAGAAGCTTAAAAGCCATGCTTTTGAATTTAGAACTTGATTTTCTTGGCAGTGGGGAGCCGTTCTAGCTTTTTAACAGAAAAGAAGTATGGCCATATTTCTGTAATAGAAAGAGCACTGATAGCAAGGTGCAGAGTAAATTGGATACTGGAGGGAAGGTAGATAGGACGTTGTAACAGCAGTCAATCTAAGTAATCATAAAGACCTCGACTAAGCCAGGCATGGTAGGGATTGAAAAGATGAGACACGTATTTGAGATATGTAGCAAAGAGAACTGATTAGAACGGGGGTAAGATGAATAGTCTAGTATTACTCTCAGGTTTCTGAGTGGATATAAATGCCATTTTCCAAGGAAAGTAGGTTTGGAGAGAGGGTTGATTGGTTAAACTATGCATATGTTAAGAATGAGCATGAGATGGGAATGTCTATGCTAGTAAATGTACAGCTTCAGCAATCAAAGCAAAGGCTTAATTAGAGAAATGAATGTGTAATTGACTATTGTAGCCATAAGAGTAGATAAGGGGGTCCAAGGCTTGAAATTGCCTCAGTTATAGTTTCGTTTCATAAGGAGAGGGGTAGCCAGGAAAAGAGGAAGAGAGAACCAAAGGTGGAAGGCTTATTAAGGAACTCCAGTATTAACAGAGTAGGCTGAGGCAGAAGATCCCACAAAGGAAAACTGTGAGAGTTGGGAGAGAGAGAGTAAGATCTCAGAAGCCAAGCTCAAGTTTGAGTTTCAAGGAGATGGATGTGGTTCACAGTACTGGACATTGCAGAGTGGTCAAGCAGGATGAGAACTTCACAGAATCTGTTGGATCTGCATGGAAAGTGATCAGTAACCTTTGCCAAAGCATTCTCAGAGAGTGTAGGGGCAGGCAGAAAGCTCACTGTACCAGACCAAAGAGTAGGAGGTGAAGAAATGGAGACAGGAATGGTCACACAGATCATTGGAGATGAAGGAAGTTTGAGGTGTAGAGTTGTTAAATGGAGTTCCTTTGTAGGTGAAGTCATTCAAGATATTGGCAGGAAATGAGGTGGGTAGGAAAACTGTGAGCGAGGAACCCAGGTTGGCTGGGGGTACTGGGTGGTTTTTTCACTCTTTGAACTTATATACACAGGGTAGCCTTCAGTTACATCATTGGAGAGAGTGGGTAGTAGGACCAAATGGTACAAATCTCAAAGGAAGAATAGTTTTTGATTCTGAAATGGTATCCTGGAGCCAGAAGAAGGCCAACACTGCCTCTGGCCCCTCTGATATTGACATTGTGGGAAAATAAACATCCTCCACTTGATAGGGCTCCAGAGAAGGCAATGTCTTTGAGGGGAGAGTGAGATGTCAGTGAAGGGAAAAGGCTGAAGGAAAATGCAATGAAAATGTGGAGTATGTGGGAGAGTTAAACTGCAATGGAATGAGGGTTCCAGAGAGCAGAGTGGGACAGGTTCTCAGGGAGACTAGCAGTGGATGGAGGAATGGGTGGGATGAGACAGAGGTGGGGCAAGGAAGTAGAGAATAATATATGAGATGACAGTTGTGAAGGGTCTTGCATTTTGTGGGTGGCCAAAGATGACAGGATAAAAGTCATGGTAAGATTGATTATCCTTGAGGGTACAGGCCTGGTAAGTGCAGCAGATCTAGTCTCTTATTGGTTTTTTAATTACATGCTTCTGAGAATTTCCTTTGAAATGAACTCTTCTGGATGATGTGGTAGAATGGGGGTGGAGGACATCAGCTGGCTTCTGGACTATTCCACTCCCATTGAAATCACATCATCCTGTGGAAGCTAGATACAAGGTCCTGCACAGAAAGGCTTGGGAATAAGTTGGAAATTCTCTCTCCAGTAGACTTTTCCCCACATTTTCAGGGGGGCTGTTGGCATGGTCCTCACATGCTCATCTCCTGACAACCCAGTTTGGCTCTGGAAGCTGCAGCAGCTCTCCTAGGGATGGGGGTACTGACTTGGAGGCTGTTCCTGAAACAGTGGCAACAGCTTTGTGGCTTCAAGATACAGGTCATTCCTAAGTCAGATGTTTATAAAATTGGTGTTGTATTTCCTAAATTCTAAGTTCCTAAATATGTCTTCACTATTCAGAGGCCTCCTCTGATGCCACTCTGGAGGTATTCCTCAAACAAGAGGAATAGAATTAGATCAAGGAGATTCTTTTCCTGGTCTGTTTGATTTGGGTCAAACAGAGCTGAGAATGCTGAAACCTCTTATCTGACAATGTTAACTGTTACTTCCCTCTGACCATAATGTAATGAGACTTCATCCTGTGATGAGAGACAATAATTATGCTGAGTAGCAGCATCTGACTTCACCCTGGAGTTTGAGAATTCCATCAGCACTTCATTTTTCAAATTTGATTTTCTGGGATTTACACCAACAAAGATGAAAATGGTTTCTGTCAGTGTGTTCAGTAGGGAATGTATTTTGGAAATACGATAGATGAACTCCGCCTTTGTTTGTAGCAAAATACATGATCTTTATAAAATATCTATCAATTGCTCTGACAACCCAAACCAGAATTTAGCACTCTGCTCCTATGACAGTTAGGTTTAGCTGGTGTTTGTGTTTATGATTATGTTATCAATATTTATTATAACCACTATGTGTGTGTGAGGGAGAATGAGTCTGGCTGAAAAGGCACCTTGGAAGCAAGAAGCCTTTCTTGCTTCATATCTTCATTTGTGAAGTTTGTCTTTTGATAAGAACCTCAGTCATTGCTTGAAAAATCCTCTGTAACCCGTTTCACTGCCTTTTAACTTCCCTCCACCAGAAAACTTTGCTCAGAAATAGTTCTGCACCCGCTCTGACTGCATTTCAGTCTGATTTGGCTCCTCACTTTGATTCCCTAATTTCTAGTTATACCACACAGGCTGAAGCTGTGCTTCAGTGAATCTGCTGAGTTCTCAGCTTTTGGTTATTCTACTTCATTTTAGTGAGCAGAGGTTTCTTGGAGATTCCACAACCGTCCATTCTCCAAATGTCTTGAATTGTGTGCTCTGATGGGCACTGTTCTGATGCTGATAGACAGGCTGTGTGCTCTGGTTGGAGCTGCCAGATTTATTAAACAAAAAATGAGGACAGTCAGTTCAATTTGAATTTCAGATAAAAAATTAATTTTATTTTTTCCTGTAAGTGGGTCCCATGCAATATTTGAGACGTACTTATACCAAAAAATTATTCATTGATAATTTGAAATTCCAATTGAACTTGGAATCCTGTCTTTTTACCTTTAACCCTCCTCCTGGCCCTTTTCTTTTGTGATGTTGCCATAGTAAAGGGATTCATAGTCCAGTCTCTAAGAAACTGCTCCAGAAGAGGAATAGGGAGGTCTTTGTGGATTCATTAGCATTCATAGCCTCTGCAGGGCTTTTATTTATTTATTTATTTATTTATTTATTTTGAGACGGAGTCTCACTCTGTTACCCAGGCTGGAGTGCAATGGTGTGATCTTGGCTCACTGCAACCTTTGCCTCCAGGTTCAAGCTATTCTCTTGCCTCGGCCTCCTGAGTAGCTGGGACTACAGATGTGTACCACCACTCCTGGCTTATTTTTGTATTTTTAGTAGAGATGGTGGTTTCACCATGTTGGCCAGGCTGGTCTCGAACTCCTGACCTCAGGTGATTCACCCTCCTTGGCCTCCCAAAGTGCTAAAATTACAGGCATGAGTCCAGCTGGGTTGTTTCTTTGTTTTTGTTTTTTGCGGGGGTGGGATGTGGGGGGAGTTGATCTTCATGTCATATTAGCACCAGACATGGCAGGTTTCTACCCTTTGTTCCTCATCCATTGCCCTTTATAAATTGGCAGAATTCCAGGTTTTGGAACCAGGAGGGAGAGAGGGCTGTTATAGTACATAGCAGTTCTCAAACTTTTGCCTCAGAATGGCTGTCCACATCTCATAGGATGCTTATGCTCTGTAAAACACTGTAGGAAAACCTGCCATGCAGCATTACCCTTGAACATTCTGTTGCTACATGTACAGTCCTCCTGGTGCTACTGTATCCACCTATTCATTCTTCATATTTATTGCCAAAGCCTAGTACTGGCTGAAACCATGACATGATAAACTCTGTATCTTGTGAGTATGTTTCTAGAGCCTAGTCATTTGTACATGGTTATTTTTGGAAATAAGTTTTATAAGAAAGACTTTCATCACTAATGTGGCCTGTTCCATTGGAAGCTTTTCAGCTGCCCAGAAATAGTCTGTACTTAGTTACCTCAAGCTGACAAGCTGAAATATAAGTATCATATATACTATTTTCTGTCACAGTACCCCCCCACACTCTAACTTGATCAATCATGCAATCAAGTTAGCCTAAGAGTGTTTATGAGCTTCTCAATGCAGCCAGACAGAGCTCAGTTCTGTGCATGGTGTCAGGTACTTTTGTGAAGTTAACAGATACAACAAAGGGATAGTAATATTTCACCCTGTAGTTTTCCCATCTTCACTGCATGATGAACATCAACTCAAGGCTACTCTGAGTTTTTGGATGATGGTTTTCTTCTCCAGTTGTGCCATTGAGATGTGTTTACCTGTCTCTTTTTAGGATCTTTATTTCTCAGGAAGTTAAGCATTTACCATTTGAATGATTGGAGTGACATTTTGCAGCATGCGAATGACCTCACCCACAAAAGCTCAATGAGTGTCAGACAGTGGCCATTCCAAGCACTGCCATGGAACAGTTATGTCACCCTTTCAGGTCTTATTAACAAACAGTGGTCTAATTGATGTATTAAAAACTGTCTGGATTTTGAATGTATGCATGACATCTTTTTCTATTTCTTTCAGTAGAAATTTATATTAGTGATCATAAGCTAATGCCCAGCATATTCTTTTTATAAGACTGTAGTATAGTATGTCGTATTTCAAGTTCTGTGTTGCTCAATCATTTTCCCCATATTAAAGTAAAATTCTCAGTAAAATATATCACCTCAGTATTTTGCAATTCACTGATATGACATGAAAAGAGCTGTTGAACCTTTTTTTAACCATTAGCCTGCAGTTCTCATCACTTAACTCAGATATAATAACACACAGTAACTCTAAATCGCTTCAGTCCCAGCTGTGCAAACATATGTGTGTGTACATATATTTCATGTACACACACCACAGAGCTCACACAGTCCATGCAGCACACACATACAGACACAGGACACACGGGCACACACTAGCTCTTTCATCTTAGCATGCTTTTCTAGTACATCTAGTAAATCTCACAGTACTGTTTTCAGTCTGCATTAAATTAAATGAATGTCCTGCCACACATAGTGGTTCAGAACTATCTAAAAGGTTGATTTACTGAGTCATAGGTTAGTTTTCCATTTTTAGTTCCATCAAATCTAGAAACTACTGGGGTGCTGAGCTCCAGCATTTATCTTGCCCTTTAAGATCTCAGTAAATTCCTTTGACCCACTTTCTTCTGTAAACATAAGCAGGACCAGAGAGCATTTGTTATGTATGACATAATGGAAAAGTGATGCTCTGCCTAATGTGGTATTTCTGTGATTTTTCTACCAAGGCTCAAGATACTGTTTTGATAATGTCCTGTGAGGAGATAGGCAGGATTTGGCAGCTGTTCTCTCTGAACGCATCAGGCTCTGTTAAACTGATTATGTTAGCTTCGATATACAGTAGATGGGCTCTTCTAAATTTTTTTGAGTAGAAGTAAAAACCTAATTGATTATCATATTCATTTCATAACTTCACCGCTCATTACTCCTCTCCATTTTAATTACATGTGCAATGTGAAATAATCAATTCCTGCCATTAGCAAATAGAACCCACAGGACCTCATTATTCCCAAACTCATTGCTTTGGCGTTCAATTAGCCATTTTTGTGGAATAGTTTTGTTTTATGAAAGATTGACACCAGGTTTAAGATCCCATTTTTCACCAAGTGGAGGGAGTCAGGAGATGATAGTGCCGTAGGTGGTGGCTGATGTGTCCAAGGAGAGGAATTTCCTACAATCTTTGTTATCCTCTGTCAGCAATTTGAACCTGCCAAAGGTTCAAATGCAAAGTAGTCAGATTCCACTACAACCATTTTTGGGTCTCCTTAACACATTCTTCTTTCCATCTTTCCCTAATGCCTAATAGTAAAAGCTTATGTTAGGAGCTGGGGATACTCTGCCCAAAATATCCTTCTCCCCTCAGCTTGAAATTGCCTGAATTATAGTGTCATTTGGATAAAGGAGGTATCCTTAAAAAGGTTAAGCTAGGCATAGCCATCATTCTACCTTAGTGTGTTTCATTGGTTACCTCCTTTTTAGCTGTGATAAATGACACACTTGGGTGGGTACTTCAGTACAGTATGGATGCCTGTTTTCTAGGGGCCTGGAGACCAGGCGCATCAGCCAATGGAAGAAGGATAGGGGCACAGTGTGGGAGGAAGGGGAATGAATTTTGCTACTCTGAAATGTTGCTCCTCTTACCTTCCTCTACTCCCAAGTCCCCTCCAACTGTCATTTAACCAAGAGTTAACTCCAGCTATTTTAGAGGTCAAGAAAGAGCAGGAAAAGGGTGAGGGGAACCAACCATAGTCAACTGCCTTTCTGGTAATTGGAAATCTAGGGAGTGTATCATTAAGGCAGACCCAAGATTTGCCATGTACAGCCAGTATAAGAATTTTCTTTTTTTTAAAACTATACTTTAAGTTCTGAAGTACATGTGCAGAATGTGCAGGTTTGTTACACAAGTATACATGTGCCATGGTGGTTTGCTGCACCCATTAGCCTGTCATCTACATTAGATATTTCTCCTGATGCTCTCCCTTTCCCTGCCTCGCACTCCCCAACAGGCCCGTTGAGTGATGTTCCCCTCCCTGTGTCCATAAGTTCTCACTGTTCAACTCCTACCTATGAGTGAGAATTTTCTAAGATTTTTCTCTGTTGCATGTGGCAATGCATCCATGAAGCTTAGCAAGAGAGATACCTAGAAATTTTAATTTTTAATTTCACAAGTAATGCTTGCACATGTTTTCCTTTTAAAAAATTAAAACCTTACAAGTAAGACTAAATTTTCTTTGACAACTCACCCCAGTCTCCCAGGCTTCTCCTACTTTCCCAGTAATAACCGTGGGTATGAGATTATTTCCCAGTAATAACTGTGGGTATGATTTATTTATTTATACATAAATAATACATACATCACTTTAAAAATATATAAAAAGTATAACTATACTTTATATTTATATAATATAAATAATATATATTAGATATTTTATAATATGTACAATATTATACAATTTATATATATAAGATATAAATTATATTTTTTAACATGGATTTACTATATAAATCTATATCTGTTTAGCACATATAATGTATAGTTTTTTCTTTATATATATTCATAGAAACAAAATTATTTTCTGTGACTGTAACTGTATATTTTTTCATAAATTTACTTATTCAAGATTCAGTAAATATGTAAGGGTGTGCTCTGTACCAGAGCTCTTTGTCCACATGACACTTACACAGTAGTAAACACAGGTTGCATATCTCTTGCCCCAAATGTTTGAAACCAGAAGTGTTTCAGATTTTGGAATATTTGCATTATACATACTGGTTGACTATTCCTAATTTGAAAATCCAAAATCCACAATGCTCCCATGAGAATTTCCGTTGAGCATCATGTGGGTGCTCAACACATTTCAAGTTTTAGGGCATTGTGGATTTTGGATTTTCAGATTAGGGAGGCTCAACCTGTACTGTTATTCTGAAATTACTGCCCCCCCCCGCACTGCATATGTCTTAGAGTTTATCGATTTTTATACATCTCAATGATTTTAATAATGCCTAAGTATGGTATCTCACAGTTGATTTAGATATTCTCATACTGCTGGAATTATTGTCTTGGAATTTGACCCAGCCTTCTTCTGTTCTGCTATTTCTCCAGAGTTGGCCAGCAGGGGAGAGGGCCCCCTGGCAGCTTTTCCTTCCCTCTCTCTGTCGTGGGAGGGATGGAGAAACCACATCTCCTATATGACTTTGTGATGACACGTTAGTCGTATTCCGGATTGTCACACCAGATGTACTATATAAGAGATGTGTTTGAGATGGTTGGTCAGGAAAAACGTCTTTTTCTATTAGGATAATGCATGAAAGGTTTAATGATAAGAATCAAAATAGGAGTGGTGACAAGGAGAGTCGAAATAGAAGAGAGTTGTGGGCAGGGGACTTGTGAAGGGGTGGCAGTAGGCCGGGAGGAATGCATCTGGACCACAACAGCATGTGATGATTGCACCCAAGGAGAGTGCAGATGGGCCAGGTTCCCATGGGTACACATCAAACACCAGAGGAAAGTCTGTTTTGGTGTCAACTCCTATTTCTCACTTTCCAATATGGTTCCTGTCCATGATGTTTGTTACCTAGTTTCCTTTTTAACTCCTCCTGAACTGTGAAAGCCTACATTCCTGTTTCTAGACATTCAGGTTTGATAAAAATGTAAAAAAGCCTTTCTGTCTGAACAAACAGAATGAGGCTTACAAGAAGATCCTCAAGTATGGGATGAAATCCAGTCCTCATAATTGAAATGTTTTCCTTACCTCGTTCTGATCCACATGAATTTAATATGCATTATATATAAAAGTTTTTTCGTATAGTTTTAAAAAATTAGTAGGTATCATAGTTTTCTTTTTCCAGTTGAGGTTTCAGAGCATGGACTTTATTATAGGTCTGCTTGATCACAATTTAACGTAAAAACACATTACTTAAGCCTTCCTTTGATTTGTTCACTTTAGTCATCAGTGAAAACAACACTGGTCCTTCTATCATTAATCAAATTTTGATGCACAAACTAGTGTTATATTATTTTCTATTTGTCCCTCCATTCATTTAACCTGAAAATGATTAAACCAAATAGTAGGGAAAATCATCTCCAGGAAAAAAATTTAGCCTTGAGTTTGAATGATTACTTTTGGAAATTTCATCCAAGTAGTTTTATAAATGAGATAATTAAAGATGTGTCATTACATCATTTTTTTCTATATGACTGTTACATACAGCTTCTATATATGTTTGTCAGCAAGGAAAATATTAGTGGGCTTGCTAAAGTTTGAGTAATTTTATTTCTTTGTATCACAAGGTTATTCCACATGATGCAAAAATTAAATCTTACACATTTTATGCACATGTGTATATGTAACTAATAGACATCAAGAGAACTCATTTGCATTCTTTTCCAATTCTGTGCCCTATGTTAAAGAGGCTTTTTCTGACCGTTCAATCTCACATGTCCTCCTTTGTGCTTAAATGCTGATGGACGCTGGATGGGTAATGCTAGGTTACAGTTGGTACCAGGGAGGTAAAGGACAGAGATTGTTCTTTATTTGAGCCATTTAACTTCCCAAAGGAAAGAGAAACACAACACCGATAGCAATAATACTGTTCTTAAAATCTTCAACTTTTCACAAGTCACATGCCTAGATCTAGATACCCATTTTATAACTGCTGCTGTCAGGGGAGGATCCCAATCTTATGGGGGCTAAAGCTTATGCAATTTGAGGGAATCCTCTTTCAAGAAAAATAGCATAAAATTATGAATTCAAAAGTAGTTACGAAGTTGGGTGCTTATGCCAATAATGATAAAAGAAGTCAATCACGGCAAATTACAAATTGTAAAAAACTAACAAATAACTAAATCCAGAAAAAAATGAATTAATTAACTGCTCAATACAGCTCTATAACACTTTTTCTCAACATTTTGTGCTGTCAAATCTTTGATCCCCACTTTGTATAAAATTTTTTTTGTAACATTATTTTCCATAGAGAGGGTAGAAAGATTACTCAGATTTTCTAGTGTGGTTGGCCAAAAGTGTTTGAGAAACCCACACATTCAAACCTTGTTACTGTTTGAGTACAAGAATCCTGGAGTTACAGGGTGCCACAGGGCATGTTCATATCATAACAGACCTCAAGACCTGTCATGTTGCAATGCCAGGTGAGATGGCACAGTGGGTGGAAAATGTACCACTAGCAGTGACTTCAGCATGAACAGAAGCAACTAAGAACTATACAGATATATCACCCCAAGCCCAGATTAAATGTTCCCCTTAGCCAGATCCTAAAACTGCTCATGGTCACTCGGCACTCCATACTTCCAGACTGGATGGAAATGTGATGGAGAGGGGAGTCTGAGTGGGAAGATCCAGCGGTTTGACTGATTGTGATTACACCTCATGACCATGTGCCCATACTACTAAGATCCTCTCAGGGCCCCATGCAAGTAAGGTTCTCTGAAGCTTAAACTTCCTTAGCTTCAAGGTAACAATGTCTTGACATATTGTGGATCATGGTGAGTGGGGACTGAGCATGTAGAAGTAATCAGCCTGCCAGTACCTGCTACTTGTGTGACTTAGGCAGGCTTAGGCACATGGAGGTCCACTAGGGAGGAGGAAAAGGAGGAAGCTGATGCAGATGCCACAGGCTCTAGGAGAAACTAGCCTAGTTGCAGCCTGGCTAGCCCAGAAGAGCAGTCAGACCACTTGCTGTGGGATCTCAAATGTCCTGGCAAGCTCAGGTGGGAACACTAGCAGAAGGCTACATATTACATTATGAAGACCTGGGTTAGAATCATCTGTATGCCCTCAGTAGCTATGTGACTTTGGGCAAATTATTTAATATCTCTAAGCCCCACTTCCCTTATTCACATCACACTGAAGGTGGTACCTTCCTCTTTGGGTTGTTGAGGAGCTAATTGGAGGCAGGGGTAACACCCATACAGACGTGCCTGGCTCATGGTACCATATTTTAGTGGATTTCTTTCCAGAAGGCAAGCAAAACTCAAAGTCAGAAAGGGAGCATTCACATTCCTATAGATCTTCATAATCAATTTGCAGTCAGAACGTAGTCTGTAGTTAGGGGTGCAAGAAAGAGAATCTAGGCCTCTGGCTGAAAGGATCTGCAGGAGCCAGGATAGTTGTGAGGGTCACAGCCAAGCTGACTGAAGCTTAGGGTGGGCTTGTATTCTGATGGGAAATTAAAGTAGTTAACAGAAAAACTGGGGGAAAACCCTCACACATAACCTGTGCCAGTACAGAGGGAGGAGGGGAAAGACCATGATAGAGAGACACAAGAGCCTAGGCTCACCACTGGGAATTTAAGAATGCTGACTTGGGAGCAGCAAGACTAGCCTCAGACCTCAGCAGCTAAGGCTATAATGTGCAGCCTACCATGGTCAAGACAGGTGTGGGCTGCAGGTGGGAGACCTCGGAGACTCCAGATCCCACAGGACTGGAAAAGAGAGTTACTGACAACTTCCAGAAAACCTAGAAATACCTCCCTTCTTTAGGGGCCACCAGCATCACCAGAAGATGTCCAAAGGATAGCAATTAAAACATGCACAAATTCTTAGATAACCAAAAAGGACAAAAGAGAATAATATAGTTTTTAAAAAATATTGTTTTTAAACATCACCACTACCCTTCAGTCTCTTGGTAGGAGCAAAAGTTCTTTTATTTCTGATTTTTTATACTAGAAGCTTCTGGAACCATTGGTGATCAAATTTTAATGCACATAGGACTGACTTGTTAGAATCTTTGTGGGTGAGACCTGGAACCATGCGATGCTAACACACAGACGACACTATGTGAACTTTGCTCCAAATTTTATTAGAATTATGAGGGTTTTCATGACACCTAGCTGCGCAACAACAACAAAAAAAAAAAAAAAAGAAAGGAAGAATGAAAAAGGAGAAGAGGCAGGGGAAGGGAGAAGGGGATAGGGTTGTGGAAGAAGAGGAGGAGGAGGAAGGGGAAGAGGTAGAAGGAGGAGGGGAGGGAAGGAGGAGAAAAGAAAGAGAAAGGAAGGAAGGAAGGAGAGACAGAAAGAAAGAGAGAGAGAAAGAAAAGAAAAGAAAGAAAGAGGGAGGAAGGAAGGAAGGAAGGAAGGAAAGAAGGAAGAAAGGAGAGTTCCCTGTGACAGAATCAAGTGATCAAGTTGTAGGATATGACCTTTTGGGGAGATAACATTATATATAACTGCCCCCCAGGTTACATACACCCAGTGTGATGAAAGGGGAGGGAGGGAGAAAGGGAGAGAGGGAGGAAGGGAGGGAGGGAGAAAGGAAGGAAGGAAGGAAGGGAGGGAGGGAGGGAGGGAGGGAGGGAGGGAAGGAAGTGTCCTGTGACAGAATCAAGACATCTTGTGATAGGTTATGTCCTTGTGTTTTTCCATTTGTGTCATAAAATTCAAAAATGTCTTATTTATTTGATCAGTGGTTTATAGTTCTCCTTGAAGAGGTCCTTCACTTCTCTTGTTAGCTGTATTTCTAGGTATTTTAATCTTTTTGTGGCAGTTGTGAATGGGAGTTTATTTATGATTTGGCTCTCAGTTTGCCTGTTGTTGTATAGGAATACCAGCAGTTTTTGGACATTGATTTTGTATCCTGAGAATTTGCTGAAGTTCCTTACCAGCTTAAGAAGCTTTTAGGCTAAGACAATAGGGCTTTCCAGATATAGGATCATCTCATCTGCAAAGAAAAGTAGTTTGACTTCTCTTCCTATTTGAATATCCTTTATTTATTTCTTTTGCCTGATTGCTCTGGCCAAGATTTCTAACACTATGTTGATAGGAGTTATGAGAGAGGGCATCCTTGTCTTACGCCAGTTTTCAAGGGGAATGCTTCCAGCTTTTGACAGTTCAGCATGAGATTGTCTGTGGGTTTGTCAGATATGAGCTCTTATTATTCTGAGGTTCAATCCTTGGTTTATTGAGAATTTTTAATGATGTGATGTTGAATTTTATTGAATGTCTTTTCTGCATCTATTGAGATAATCATGTGATTTTTGTCTTTAGTTCTGTTTATTTGATAAATCACATTTATTGATTTGTGTATGTTGGATCAGCCTTGCATCCTGGGGATGAAGACTACTTGATCATGGTGGATAAGCTTTTGATGTGCTGCCAGATTCAGTTTGCCATTATTTTGTTAAGGATTTTTCCATCAGTGTTCATCAAGGATATTGGCCTGAAGTTTTCTCTTTTTTATTGTATCTCTGCCAGGTTTTGGCATCAGGATGATGCTGGCCTCAAAAAATGAGTTAGGAAGGAGTCCCTTTTTTCAACTTTTTGGAATAGCTTCGGTGGGAATGGCACCCACTCATCTTTGTCCTCTAGGAGAATTCAGCTGTGAATTTGTCTGGTCCTGGGCCTTGTTGTTGGTGGTGGTAGTGGTAAGCTATTTATTAGTGCCTCAATTTCAGAACTTGTTATTGGTCTATTCAGGGATTCGTTTTCTTCCTGGTTCAGTCTTAGGAGAATGTGTGTGTTCAGGAATTTATTCTTCTAGATTTTCTAGTTTATGTGCACAGATGTATTCATAGTATTCTCTGATGGTTGTTTATATTTCTGTGGGATCGGTGGTGATATCCCCCTTATCATTTCTGATTGTGTTTATTTGAATCTTCTCTCTTTTCTTCTTTATTAGTCTAGCTTAGTGGCCTATTTGATTAATTTTTTTCAAAAAACCAGCTCCTGGATTTATTGATTTTTTGAAGAGGTTTTCATGTTTCTGTCTCCTTTAGTTCAGCTCTGCTCTTGGTTATTTCTTGTCTTCTACTAACTTTGGGGTTTGTTTGCTCTTAGTTGTGGTCTTTCTAGCTTTTTGATGTAGTCATTTTAGTGCTACAAATTTCCCTCTTAACACAGCTTTAGCTGCATCCCAGAGATTGTGGTACATTGTATCTTTGTTCTTATTCCTTTCAAATAATGTCTAGATTTCTGCCTTAATTTCATTATTTACCCAAGAGTTATTCAGGAGTAGGTTGTTCAATTTCCATGTAGTTTAGTTTTAAAGTTTTGAGTAAATTTTTAACTCTTGAGTTCTAAGTTGATTGTACTGTGGTCTGAGAGACTGGTTGTTATTATTTCAGTTATTTTGCATTGGCTGAGGAGTGTTTTACTTCCAATTACATGATCAATTTTAGAGTAAGCACTGTGTGGCAATGAGAAGAATGTATATTCTGTTGTTTTGGAGTAGAGAGTTCTGTAGATATCTGTAAGGTCCAGTAGATCCAGAGCTGAGTTCAGGTCCTGAATATCTTTGTTAATTTTCAGTCTCAATGAGACCGAATATTTTCAGTGGGGTGCAAGGCAGGTCTTGCAAATCCTATTATTGTGTGGGAGTCTAAGTCTCTTAGTAGGTTCCTAAGAACTTGCTTTATGAATATGGATGCTCCTGTATTGAGTTCATATGTATTTAGAATAGTTGGCTTTTCTTGTTGAATTGAACCTTTTAATATTATGTAATGCCCTTCTTTGTCTCTTTTGATCTTTGTTGGTTTAAAGTCTGTTTTATGAGAAACCATGATTGCAACTCTGCTTTTCTTCTGTTTTCCTTCATCACTTCATTTTGAGCCTACATGTGTCTTTGCATGTGAGACGGGTCTCTTAAAGGCAGTATACCAGTGGGTCTGGATTTTTTATCCTGCTTGCCATTCCATGTCTTTTAATTAGGGTATTTAGCCCATTTACACTTAAAGTTAGTATTGTTATGTGTGGATTTGGTCCTGTCATCATGATGCTAGCTGGTTATTTTGTAGACTTTTTTATGTGGTTGCTTCATAGTGTCACTGGTCTGGGTCGCACTTCAGTGTGCTTTTTTTTAGTGACTGGTAATGGTTTTTCCTTTCTGTATTTATTGCTTCCTTCAGGAGCTCTCACAAGGCACGTCTTGTGGTAATAAATTCTCTCAGCATTTGCTTGTCTGAAAAGGATCTTATTTTTCTTTCACTTAGGAAGCTTTGTTTGGTTGATAAGAAATTCTGGGTTGGAAATTCTTTTCTTTAAGAATGTTGAGTATTGGTCCACAATCTCTTCTGGCTTGTAGGGTTTCCACTGAGACATCCACAGTTAGTTTGATGGGCTTCCCTTTGTACGTGACCTGGCCTTTCTCTCTGGCCGTCCTTAACATTTTTTCTTTCATTTCAACCTTTGGAGAATCTGATAATTATGTGTCTTGGGGTTGATCTTCTCACGGAGTATTTTACTGGGGTTGTCTGCATTTCCTGAATTTGAATGTTGGCCCATCTTGCTAGGTTGGGGAAGTTCTCCTGGACAATTTCCTAAAGGATGTTTTCCAGCTTTGTTCCATTCTCTCTCTTTCAGGTACACCAATCAGGCATAGATTCAGTCTCTTTACATAATCCTATATTGGAGGTTTTATTCATTCCTTTAAATTCTTTTCTCCCTATTCTTGTCTGCCTGTCTTAGTCCAGAAAGCTAGTGTTCCAGCTCTGAGATTCTTTCCTACACGTGGTCTACTCTGCTATTAATACTTGTGAATGTATTGTGAAGTTCTTGTAGTGTATTTGTCAGCTTTAACAGGTCGGTTATGTTCCTCTCTAAATTGGCTATTTTGGCTGTCAGCTTTTGCATTGTTTTGTCATGATTCTTAGTGTCTTTGCATTGGATGACAATATGCTCCTTTAACTCAGTAAAGTTGACTATTATTCACAATCTGAAGCCTACTTCTGTCATTTCAGCCATCTCAGCCTCAGCCCAGTTCTGAGCCCTTGCTGGAAAAATGTGATCATTGGAGGAAAAGGGGCACTGTGGCTTTTTGAGTTTTTAGCATTTTTGTGTTGATTCTTTCTTATCTTTGTGGGCTTGTCTACCTTTGATCTTTGAGGTTGTTGACCCTTGGATGGGGTTTTTGTAGTTTGTTGTTGTTTTCTGTTTGTTTGTTTTTCTTTTAACAGTCTGGCCACTCTTTGTAGGTCTGCTGTGGTTTGCTGGGGGTCCACTCCAGGCCCTAGTTGCCTCAGTTCTTCCCATACCTGGATGTATCACTGGTGAAGGTGCTTCCCTTGGCTAGGGGTGGGAGTCCCCTTGGTTCTGTTGCTCCTGAGTAAGCCGTCACCCTTTTCTTCATTCTTCATGGGTGGAGTTGTTTCCCTGATCAGTCCCAATGCAGCTACCTGGATATTTCAGTTGAAGGTCCTGTATCCACTCGTCCCTTTTGTTCCTCTCCACGAGTGCCATGAACTGCAGCTGCTTCTAACTGACTATCTTGTTACATTTCTTACATGTTACACCTCTCTCTCCCCAAAGAATTTCTGTCCTTCTGAGAAACTAACTACCTTCTTTATGGGAACAGCCTCCACCTCTCTGCCTCTCTTAAACTCTGCTTCCCTCTTAAACTCCAAACTCCCATTTCTATAGAGGTGACCCAATGGTAACAGCAATGGCATGTGTCAAGTACTTTGTGCCAGGCTCGGTGCTAACTCTTCACTTACATTACCATTTAATCTTCATAGAGTGCTATGAAGTAGCATTGTTGTCCTCATTTTATAGATGAGAGAACCTAGGAGGAGAAAGGTTAAGCAACTTGCCTTAAACATTAGTATGTAGCAAAACCCCCGGGGTGTCTCAATTAGCACCTTTAATAAAATGTGCCTCCAATTTCATGCATTATATTTCCCTAGCACCTCCTCCTATATTTTCTACCTCAATGAATGATATCTGCAGTTGTCTGAGTGGGAAGGCTTCACCTAATTTCAGATTCCTTCCCCTAATCTCCCACAGCTGAATTGCTTATTTATTCTTGCCAGTTCTCTCTCTGGACTCTGGGGACTTTCTTTTCTCGATGTGAAGTGTATCTGTCTTTTCCATTTAATAATTTTTCACCTGTATTCTTGCAGCTGGTTTCTATGTGTCCATTCTTACTTAGCTTCTCCAATCACTTTTCATGCCACTGGGACTGCCTGGATATCTCTCACCTGTTCAATTACCTTCCATGTCTTCCCATCCCCAACACATTAACGTTTATCCTTCAAGTACAGCTCAGCTCCAAGCTCCTTTTCCAGCCCTGTCTTCTGTGTGCACCCTACTCTGTCTTTCCCTGATGACAGCCACCCCAGATGTCATGTCCCACTTCAAACACACCTCCACACATCATCCCCACCACTCCCTGGGTGGGATCAGGACCTCATAAACTACAACTCCCCACCTTCTTTCACAGGGACCACAGTACATTGCTTATACCTACCTCTGTTGAGCAGTTACTTGATCCTTTCTGGTGATAGGGAACTTACATATCTAGCTCCCCAACTAAATCATAAGCTCTTTCAGGAAAAGCTGAAACCAATTTTGTTACCTTCAGCTCATCACCACCTACCTTGAAGTTATGTGACGAAGGCTGAAAAGGACATACATTGGGATTTATTTTGTAAGTTATTGGTGACCTGTGACTTTCTCACTGATAGCCCAAGGAGAAAGGGAGGAAGTGCTTACCCATATTCTCAATTCAAGCATTTTAGTCCTAGCCAGAAGACAGAAGACAGAAGACAGATAACATGCTCATCTGAGATTTTTGAAGAGGTTTTTTAAAGGAAGTAACTACTTACAGAGTTGTATGCAGGAGTTAAGGAAACCAGCTGGGTATACTGTGGTACTATGGCCTACTTGGAAGTAAACCAGATATGCCATACTCCTACAGTGGGATACACAGTCCCATTGACCCAGCCCCACTGACCCAACTCCATTGACCCAAGCCTTCTCCCCTCTCCAGCCTTGGGCTCACCATTTTGCTGTTTCTTATCTTCATGTTTTGTGCATATGCTTTTGCCTCTTCTTATACCTTTTCTCCCTCCCCTTTCTTTAAAAAAAAATCTTGCCAACTGCTTTTCATTTTTTAAGATACTACTTGTGCCACCACCTCCAGGAAGCCCTCTGGCACCTCTAGCATATGACAAGTCATCCTCCCCTTGCTCTTTGCTACCCTTACACATGCAGTTTTAAACATCTGTCTAGAGGCTTGTCCCCCTTGGGACTCTAATCTCCCTAAACCACAGATCTTAGTTTTCCCACTGCCCAGCACAGTGCTCAGCCCACAGGTAGTGCTCAGGATTTAGTTAAATAATGAATAAAGGTATTTTAGCTACTGATTCTTTGCTCTTTCCACAGCATCTTCGTACCACACCCTGTAGTGACAGGTTATTATTCATTCTTTCCAAAGCATTTATCAACTGTTTACTTTTAAATTAATATATTTTTCCCTTTTTCTATTATGTCCCCTTCTGTGTGCCTACGGGAAAGGTCAAGTAGGTTTAATATGCCAGTATCATTTACACACAAAGGAGGGTTCACTTTCAGAAAGTACGCCAGTCAATTTTTCCATTACTAGCTGTTTTTAAAATAATTTTTAAAATGCAGTTAGAACCCAACAAGTTATCATCTCCTCTTCCTCTATAATTTTATTTAAAAATATTTATTATATTGACTCTACAACAGGCATCAACAAACTGTGGCCCACACCCTGTGGGCTAGTCCCCATTTTTATGTATAAAGTTTTATTGGAACAGTCACACTTACTTGTTTACAGATTGTCTGTAGCTGTTTTCACATTACAACAATAGGTTGAGTATATGCAACACTGACCATATGGTCCACAAAGGAAAAAACATTTACTATCCTGCCCTTCATAAAAAAAAGTTTGCTCTGGAAGAAATTGTGAAGCAGTCAGAATTTGTAGCCATCCAACCTTCTTTTTTCTGTTATAGCCACAATTGCTCTAGCATTCATTATCCTGTTCTCCCTTCACCTTCTAAACAGCTCTCCTCACCCTAGGGCAACTCTCTATCACCTAGGGGAGAAGAAGTTCTGTTTCTTTAAAATTGAGCTTTAAAATTATCAACAGCTGATTAGGGAGATATTCTGGAGGGAGATAAGGGAACTATGTAGACTGGTGTTTTCAAAGTGAGTTCTGTAGCTCAGCTGCATTTGCATCATTGGAAGAGCTTTTTTTTAAAAAAAGAAAAAATGTAGATTGTGCAGGACTCAGGAATTGGAAAAGAGGAAAAATTTTGGTTTCTATGTAGGCCCGTGTTTCTCAAAGTGCCAAATCTCGAGCTGCATGCAGACAATTAGTGAACGTGGGCCCCACTATAGGTAAACTGCATTTTTACAAGTTCTTTATATGATTTTGATGCACCCTAAAGATCGGAAATTATGAAACTCTCCTCTCTCTAAGACATCCTAGATTCCTAGTTTATAGGACAGAATGTTTCTTTAAAGATGAACAACTAAGAATAAGTTTACAAAATAACTAAGTTGGGTCTCTAGTTACCGATAGTTTATAATCTGTTTGTTAGATGTTCGCTTACAGAAATGTGAAGCAGAACAGAACAGGGGAGGGACTGCAATGTAAAGAGAACAAGGAGATGGAATCTGTCAGAACATTATCGAGAACTTAGGAAGTTTGAGTACTTGGTAATCGGGGGAGGGATAATAGGAGAGTGAAGAGCTGTCAAAAGCGACTTCAATATTGTCCCTAGAGGTTGGCCCCATCAAACCTCATGGAAGCTGTCACTGAAATTTCTCACGTTGTAATGTATGGACCAGGTTTGAGTTCTGAGCCCGCCTTACACTGATGGTTAGGAACCCTGAACCCTGGGCTTTGTGCTACGGTTGATTGATTGGGTAACACATGGACTCATCAGTTTCTTCCCTTCCACACAAACCATCTGCCTGGGATCTTGGGAAGTTAAAAATAAGATCTGGTGAGCTCAAGCAAGGGGTCCATCACAAGCCTGCAACTCTTAAGACCTTCCTCAGACTTGGCTAATGACAAGGGACTTAAACAGCCTTGACTTCTCTATTTGACAGCTATCCCAATCTTCATGCTGACAGATCTGTTTTTCTTGGATCTGGAAAGTCGTTTCTGAGCAAGAAAGGAGGGTAGCAGTGTAACTCTAATTCAGTGCATTAGCCACACAATGCTGGGTGTTTATGTTGGACCAAATCCTGTTGCTGACATTTTGGCAGGCTGGCTCCTGTCACTGAAGAACTTACTGAAATTGCAAAAGGGAATCAACGTAGAGAGAGCAGTTTTCCACTTTGAGTGTAGTCCAGCTGCTGCCCAGCAGAGGAGCTGCACAAGGCCACATGGCCCCTGCATTCAAGCCTGTCTGCAAAGATGGGTAAGGCACCTACATATAAAGTTGTAAAGCATCAGTGTGGAATCTTTCTTCTGTGACCCGAGCAATTAATCTAGCATGACGGCAGTTTTGTAAATCTGTACAAGAGTTCGATGTTTTAAGTAACTTGATTAAGTGCTGTAAATCAAAGTGGAATTCCTAAATTTGCTAATTTTCTGAAGGGTCTTGAAAATTTAAAGATAAGTTCCTGAAGCGTAAACTTATATTCACCCAGGATTTGCCTCATTTTAGTCATGTAATAAGTTTACTAATTTATAGTCATCATCCTGGGTTCGATGTGAAAATGTTGATAATTTACCATTATCAAGAGGCTTCTGTTGGCTTTCAGCATTGAGTGTAATGAGGATTTCCCTGTAAGCAAGATTTTCTCATAAAAATAGATGAACCTTATCCTACGACCGTCTCAGGCTTACAAATGGAGTTGGGGTGGAGTGGTCACTTTTCTCTAAACTTTATTCTCTCCAGTGAGGATGAGCAGGGAGAATAAGAGTGTAGGGGCTGGACTCCGCCACTCGAGGAAAAAAGGAAGTTACTTATCCCCTCACAGGATCACTGTGAGTCTTAAATATGTTAATATTTAGTCTTAACATGAAGTGCCCAAAATAATGACTGAGCAGAATAAGTAGTCACAAAACGTTAGCAGTATTCTCACTGTCACTATTCTGGGAGCCAATGAAGCCGTTCGAAACTCAGTCTAGATTGGAAGGTTCTGCCTCCCCCGTTGACATCCATCTATCCTGTGGTCATGTGGCAAATGAAGTGTAATATGACAGTGAAATCTGAGGGACTTTAGGTAGATCTCTGTCAGCAGATGGTGGGCACTGGAGCCAAAATGTAATGGGATGCAGATTATGTGGGATTTGAAGAAGCAGGGCAGGCAGTTTAGAGGTTTAATGTTAAGGGAAAGAAGAAGAACGGGCTGGCAGCTTGAGGGAAAGATAGAATTGAAGAAATGATTGGGATAGGAAGACTTTTTGCAGATGTAGCTCAAGTTTCTCCAGACCACAGCAGCCTGAGATGAAATGGCTCTCAAATTTGGCTCTCACTCTTCTTTCTTATTCTGGGGGTCCCCAGGCCCTTGAGGGTATCCCCCTCCATTACTTTTAAGAGTCTGCAGAGAGCAGTTCACATTTGCACATGGCAAAGGGCTCCCCTTCATCCCCTGCCCCTTCTGGCAGCTGTTTTCTCCTCTCCATGAAGTATAGTCCTGGAAGGAACTCAGTGAGAGAGGTGTTCTCTGATCAGAAAAGTTTGAGATACAAAATGCTACATCCTCCCTGTTAAAAAGTCATACTCTGCATAGATTGATCAAAAGGAAACTAGTCTTTTAAATCTTCTCATACAACTATTTGTTTTGTTTAAGCCATCATTTTTCAGGCTTGTTTGATCACAGCATCACTCTACCTTTCTTATTTGCATAAAACCTTTAACCTTCCAGGGAATCACCACTCCTTGTAACATACAATAAGGAAGGCTGGAATAAGGCAAGAAGTGGTCCCTGAGGAAAGAGGGGCCACATATTAAGATGGCAATCACCTCACCTACCCTCAGGGAGCTGACATCTCAAGGTGTAGGGTAGGGCTGGGAGAGCAGGATGCTGCTGAGGAAGTCCCCACTGAGCCCAATCCTGCTGCTGCTCTGTTTGTACCAAGTGCTTCCTCTTCCAGGGACACGCAGACATACAGCCTGCTGCACTCTCACTGCTGCAAATCGCTAAACCCAGAATCATGTGTCTGCCCCATTCTAGCTCCACTTTGTTATGATGACATGGCATGCAGAGCTCAGACTGAGTCCTCCACGGTTATCCCTCCAGTAGTGCCTTAGCAGAGCAAGGACTCTGTGGAAACGGGGTTTTAATTACAGTAATTTGCCCCATTTTGTGGCTCTTTGGGAATGCAGCTATCTCATCTGCAGGAAATGCTGGTGACTAGTTAGCTCTGCAGTGACCACCAACATGGAATGCGAGTTGTGGATACAGATTTTTTTCCACCTGTATTTCCTTTCCTTAAAATATTGGGCAGTTCTGAGGCCTCTGATGTCCCCATCTTCACTTCCCCCGTGAAACTCCCCTGATGTGAAATGTTTGGGAGCTGATTAAAGATGATCCTAGCAGCTACCCTGCTGTTTAAAAAGTATCTGTGGATTCAACATGTTCGTACACTTTCTCTTATCTTTTTGTAATGGGGGAATGGAGGCAGCAAACCACCTTGCCATGTATGTACCTGTGTAACAATCCTGCATGATCTGCGAATGTACCCCAGAACCTAAAGTACAATTAAACAAAAAGAAAAAAAGCTTTTCATAAGAGGCATTCCTTACAAATTTTGTCTGTTTGATTAAAATAGTGGGAATACCTAACCATTCATTTATCTTGATTTTTTTTTCTCTTAAAAAGGACCAAAGATTGAGAACAATAAATTATCACAATAGTTTTTTCTCCATGAATAAAATACCCCATTCTTTTACTTCTGAACATTAGATTTTCTTCAGAATTTCAGAATTCTAGAGGCATTGTTTTGTTATTTAAATTTAACATATGCTTTTGTTCAAATGATGCAATTCTCTATGTTTCTTTCACAGAAATACTATTGGAAATATCTACCTTCTCTAGGGCTTCTAAAATGCCTATTGTTATTTAACCTTTAAAATACAATGTTTTCCTTCTTGGCATTGAGTATTAATTTCTGTCACTTGTTTAATGAACCCTTAATTTAAAAATCTTCTTAAGGAAAAGGATATATCTACTTCTTAATATATAAACATCCTCGTGACTAAAACTGAGCAACATTCCTGGGACTGAGTTAACTAAATGGGTGGGAAATTTTATACTCAAAAGATAATATTAAGTTCTCTTGAGTGTGTGGCAACATACCAGGGACTACCATAGTCCCTCATCAGATATAAACCTTACATTCCAAGCTATAGATCAAGTCAATAATAAACATTAGACAAAAAAGAAAGCGGTAAGGGTGGGAGAATCCACATTTCCACACTTATATTCCCTAAAGGATTAAAGAGGAAGTGGGTTCTTCAGTGAGCTCTTTTCCAAGAGCATCAAGAAAGTTCTTAATGTTCTTGGAAATGGAGGATATTCCTCCTGTAGGGAGTTGTGCAACAAAAGGAGTGGGGAAATTTTTGATAAAAGATGCCAGGACCTCACCAAACTGTGTAGAAAGAGACCAAAAGAAGGCTCTGAAAGCCAGGAGGAGCTCCAGGTTGAACTCCATCCTACTGCAAGCCAGTGACAGGTTTGGGGAAAGATGAGGAAATAGGCCAGAGCAGCTGGCAAGAAAGATTGCTATAAAATTTTGAACTAAATGAAATTGTGTACAATTCAAAAGCAGCCACTTGAGCAAGAAAAATATTATATTTGGAAAATAGCCAATTTACCTAGTTCTTGATGATCTGTGGCAAGGTGTTACACCAGGTGTGTGGCATAAATAGTACAAATTCACAGACAATTCTGTGCCAAGGGCAATAGCTTTAACACCTCCACCCATCACACCTTTTCTAGAACTACTAAGAAGTGACTCAGTAGACTGGCTGGAATGCTTCTCTGCTTACTGACTCCATTGAACATCATCCAGTGAGTACAAAGGGAAACAGAGAAGGAAAGAATCTATCACATGCCCTGCAAATAGCAGGCTCTCAGAAAAGTTTGTTGAATGAAGGAATGTAATGACAGGAGGAATTTCTAGTCTTGGCTCTGTCATTAATTACACAACCTTGGGCAGGTCACTTAACCACTTTATGGTAAATCATCCCACTGACCAATAAAACCTCAATGTCCTCATCTGTAAAATGAAGGGGTTGAACTGTTGGACCTCTAAGGTCCTTCTCAGTGCCACAATTCCAGAATATACATGGTTTGTCATGCATGAATAGTTTCTGAATCATTCAGGATTGACAGTGTTGGAAGTAAGAATTCTGCAGCAAAGGGGAGGACATTCCCTAGGCTCTGTAGAAGGAGGGAAGGTATAAGGCTTTTTCACTATCATCAAGCATATAATGTTTACCTAATAAATATAAAACCCTGAGCAATGTGTTGGGCAAATACAGCTTCTTTCCTGCTTCAAAGGTGCTTATTTTCAGTCATGAAGAAGTCAGCTTCATGGAGAAAGTAAGACCTAAGTCAGTGCTTTAGATGTCAATGAGAAAAAGAAGTCACAACAAAAAATATGACAGGTTCTGTACTTTTGACTGTATATTTTTTTCTATAAAAATCAAGAGCTTTCAGAAAGCACCAGGCTCAAGGTCAAGGATCTAAATCAAGTCCAAATGTGGTTCTTTTGGGTTCTTCACCCTGAGAACTATACTTCCCCGACTGGAGACCTACAGAGACAAGTTACCACCCCATACATGAATAATATACAATGGATATTCTAAGCATAGTACCAAACTTAGACAACTGCAAAAGACAAAAAGGAGGAAGGGGGAGGCACACAACAGTCTCTTAGACACAGCAATTACAAAATCCATCCAGGCACATATCTCCAGGTCCTTCACTGGAACTCAGCCCCACTTCTTGGGAGTCATTTCTCATGGTTCTTGGCTCTGTCCTCTGAGGCCTTGGTTCCAGTCTTTGGTACATCTCTTGTGTTCCATAAGAAGTGACCTGTATTTGCAACTGAGTAAACTTCTCAGGTTACTTCCTACTTGTAAAAGGTTGAGATTCCAAAGACTTCATTACATTTTATACCGTCTCTTTCTCTTTAGCTCAAACTCATCTAATATCCTTAGAAAATGTATGGGCTTCCTGCATATCAATTTATAATCTACTAGATTAGACAAAATCCATGGATCTCTTCAAGGTGAATCCCTCTCCACTTTGGTTCTTTATGAGGCTGCTGTGCAACAATGCCCTTAAAATCATTAGAAGCCCTATTGTTTAACTGTGAATGCCTGTGAGGAATGCCCTTATGATCTTTTGGAGAATTTCTGTCTAAAGGGTCAAAGAGATACTATTACGCTAGAGCTTTATGAGGTCTTAATAAAGACGCTTACAGTCCCACCCTCGGTGTCATCTTTTCCTGGAAGCCATTTCTTCACTCAAGGACCTTTTGTGCTGGCTGAAAAGACTGTTCGGGATCCTTCAAAATTCTTTCAACTTCCACTCAAAAATGGAATAGCTTTTCCTTAATTCATTTATCTGGTTTTAATTTAGGCAGCTAGAAGAAGCCGATAGCTCCCTCAACACCCTCAATTTTCTGGAAGTCTCCCTAGCTAGATCATTGAGTTCATAGGTACAATCTCTATTTTTCACATTATTGTTGGTGACAACTTTGCTGAACTTCCTGTTGCTACACAAGAGTTTCCTTCCCTCCAGCTCAAGTAGTATTTCCTTCACTTTCCTTTAAGCCTCACCAATAGCCCCCTCAAGGCTTCTGCTAACACTGTCTTCAAAACTTTTCAGGCTTTTACTAACAGACTCTACCAGTCCTTTCTGTCTTCTTACTGCTGCCTGGTCCCAAAGCCAATGTTACAGATTTTTGTTGACGGAAGTATCTCAATTTCAGGTACCGAAGGAACCAAAATCTGCTAGTTAGCTCTTGCTAAGTAACACATCACTCCAAATGTAGTAGTTTAAAATAACAACACTGCTATTATTATCTCTGACAGTTTTTCTGGATCAGGAATTTGGGAAGAGATTAGCTAGCTAGTTCTGGCATCGGGCCGCTTGTGTGTTTGCATTCCAGTGGTGGCTGGAGCTGGCACAATGTGAAGAGAATATGCTGGAGAAGTTGGAGTTGTCTGGGTATCTCTCTTCACATTGACTGGGGGCCTCTGCATGTGTTCCCTGTGTGGGCTTTCTCTCAACATGGCAGCTCCTGACATCAAAGCAGACAGATTTCTTATTTAGCCACTAAAGGCTTCTAGAGCTAGTATTCCAGCCAACAAGACAGGAGCCACAGCTAGGACCTAGCCTCAGAACCCCTGCAGAATGACTTCTGCCAGATTCTGACAGTTGCAAATGAGTACCATATCCACTCAGATTCAAAGGGAAGGAAATTAGATTCCACCTCTTAACTGTGATGGGACAAAGTTCTAGAAGAGTATGTATGATGGGAGATATTGTTGTGTTCATCTTTAGAAAACACAATCTAACACACCTAATGGGCAGAGTGTAGTGGGGGTTAGGGATAGTGAATGTAACGTATCTGCCACATAGCCTGACATGTTTTTAATAGCTACTAAATAATTATTACTATTCAGTTTGTTATTATTACTCTTATTATTCAGGGTGAGTTTTTTTTTCCCTGAACATTGTCAGAATCTTTTCAGATGAAGTTTTGTTTTGACTTTCTTTTTTCCTCCTTTATAACTTTTATCATAGTCTTTAATTGCTAGCAGAGTACTTTAATAGATAATTTTATAAACCACAGAATACTAGAGCTAGAATACACCATATTAATCCTAGGGTGTGCTCCGACTTCTCCAGCACACCCTCTCCCCAGCTCCAGCCACCTTCAGTCTGCAACATGAGCAGCCTTTCACCAGAACTAGCTAGCTGATCCCTTCCCATTTGGGAAGGGTAAAGTTTCTCAACCATTTTATTTTACAGGCAACAAACCTGAAGGTTTGTGTAGCACAGTCATTTGCTGCATTCACAAAGATACACACCTTATTTGTAACAGACATTAAACTCACTCATTCGTTTGGTTTCTCAAGCTAGTACTTTTCCCCCTGTAGCATTCCTACTTCTCTCACCAATAAAAATGTGATAACTCACACTTTTACCTTGGAATCAAAGTTCGTATTTTCCCTTACTTGATGATTTCACAATCCGTTCTGCTTCCCTGTTGTCTGGGAGCCTTCTGCTGCAGGGATCAGCATGTTTGCTTGGAAGACAGCATGCTTCTGTGGACTCATGTAAGTGTCAGTGAGAAGGTACTGATGTCAGGGAGCTGGAGCCTCTCCAAAGGGGAAAATAATGCAGTGCCTCCTCTCTCTCCCAGCATTTCTCATCTGAAATCATTTTCACTTCTCATACTTTATTAATATCCTTGGAAAGACACTATGGGCCAAATTTGTCCTATGAGCATGCACATTTAACTTCCATTTAATTTAGTAAGAGTTTTTACATATATCCAAGGGTGAAATTTAGCCAGAGGATAAGAAGAACAAAAATGTCACAGGTCAAATACGCCGCCAGTAGTTCATTTCTGAATGTGTTTCCCACTTTCTGCTCTCTGTCATTCCCTGGAGAATTCTCTGTGCACTGCTCTAAGGAAGACCTTAATTGTTCTTTTTGAAATGACTGATAGCCACATAAAGTCATAGCGCCCCTAGGTTTGTATTGAGCAGTTACGTAAGGTTTGTTTTGCTCATGCATAAGACCTTTATCCCCCTACCCCTTCTCACATAGCTCTTCTTAGCAGCTGTTTTCTTGTTTCTATTAAACCAGTCACTGGAGGAAACACTGCATCCTGCAGACTGTTGCTACTTGGAGGCACTGAAATATGGCTGCTGTTGCCATGGTTGTCACCCCTGTCTGTTCTTCATTTTTTCTGCTTGAGGTTTTTGCTCAGGTGCTAGGATTCTTCATTTTCTATCCTAGATGGGATTTTGCATCTTTATCCCTCCCTCGCAACAAGTAAGAAATAAGTAACCCACGATGATTTATTGATAACATTAATTACACAGGCCCATGCAGACCTAAGTTACCGTTGGGGTATCGCTCAAATACTGCTATGACCAGCTCTGATTTTTAAACTAACAGATGTGTTCATTGGGCACCAATTAATGTGATTTGAGACCAAAAAAAACCATTCGGAAAATTGTTAATGGCCTTCCTTTGAAAAAAAAACTGAGCTTCCACAAGGAAAAGATAAATATCTCAGAAGAAATTCAAATATTCGAAGGCAATTTAGAAAACAGATATTATGCCAAATCAAGAGAACACAAAAGATATCTTAAAGCCAATGTCTATGGCCATTGCTCTAATTCACATGAAGATATGGAGGGTAGCTGTATTTTAAAGAGCCTTAGATTTCATTTTCCCTGAACTTAAAATTGATGTCAGGGGAGCAGAATAGGGATATCACAGTCAGACATCAGATGGTTGCTGTTAAGATTTTGGAAGATAACATTAATTTGGTGAAATCATAAAGATCTCATGCAAACTAACTGCACAGGAAAAAGAGCTGTAAGTCCCAAAATATCAGTTGACAAGAATTTATAATATCATTTATAATTTCCCGGCAAGCCCACATTCTAATGTTTGGTTGGTGAATGGCTGGTGAGGACAGTCTCTCTCTAGTAGGAGTATGTATATGGCTAGACAAATATTTGCTTATTCAGCAGATAGTTACCAATTGCATATTCAGCGCTGAACATGATGTCAGGTCCTAGGGAGTCAAAAATAAATAAAATATAGCCTGTGGTAAATGAGAATCATCTAGCAAACCACCATCTAGTAAACAAGCAAGGGTAACACAGCCAGTTTTGACTACACAGAAGGAGACCTAACCCAGGCTTCTAGAGTCAGAAGAGGCTTCTGGCTAAGGGGGCATCTCTGCCAAGTCCTGAAGTGAATAGCAGTTGTAATCAGGCAACCAGTGGGGCAAAGCAAAAAGAGCAAGTTCAAGGCAGGGGGAGCAGACTACGCAGAAACCACAGGGCAGTCTATCTAAGATGATTACTGAGTGTGGATCAGAACAAGGCAATCAAACGAGAGCTCTTAACCTTCATGTCATGAAGCTGGGCCCCTACTCTCCTGCCAAGTAAACAGAATATCAGGGTTGGCTGATTTTAAGCATTACCTCTCCTAGGGAATGCTGTGCATTCTCCACAAGTGGGTATCCTCTCTCGAACTAAGTATCGACTCATTGGTGGTTCAAGAAAATAACTTAGTAAGTCATAATGAGCAATTTTTAAAATGAAATACAGTAGAAACTGTTACAGTACATTATGCTTAATAAGGGCATGTATTTTATGAGATTTTATTTTAGATGAATGGATAGATGACTAGATACATAGACAGATAAACAGATAGATAGATAAATGCAAGCATATAGTCTGAGGTGCCCTGACTGTATCCTGGCCAAATGCCAAATGGCTAATGTTAGGGTTAATATTCACCTGAAGTTGAGGCCAAAGCCTTATAACCCCATGGTGAAATAAATGTCTGGGATATAGGAGTAAATTTGAAATTTTTTGAAAATTAGATTTTCAGAAGTCTGACATTTAAGGTAGAAACAGTCACATCTCAGATTATCATCTATAAGACTGTTTTACAGCCATTAAACTGCTCATTTGAAAAACAAAATAGCCACTCAACTGGATTCAGTGGTGAATTTAGATGATTTCTGAGTTCCTCCTTTCTCTAACACTTTCTTCTTTTCCTAATGCTCCTTATATTCCTACCTTGTCTGGAACAAAAATAATTGTAGGGAGAGCTCTTGGCGTCGACACCCATGGGGGAAGGGACAAAGCAGGCTCAGGCAGACAGAAACTATACTGTGAAGCTGTCTCAATAAAGGCCTCAATCCACTCCACAGCAACCTAGAAAGCCAATGGGTAGCCCTCCAGACCTGTCCCGTGCTGGGGTACATGGACCAGTCTTTGGGTGCTGGCTGCCCCGAATGAGGCAGCAGCTGAGGGCAATTCCCAGAGAGGGCTGACCTCTGATATTTGTAGGCCAGCAGCAGTCTCAGCAGCTGGGAGACCAGGTCCTGAAGGAGGATGTAGCTGACACCTGCAGTGTCCATGACAGCAACATAGCATATAGTTTGTCAGACTTATAGCCTCAGTTGAATTAAGTTACTAAAACATAAATTCAGTTAAGTAAAAAGAATTACAAACTAATTTTCTGTTGTTATTTATTACTATTTTTAAATTTAGAAAAATGTGTTGGCTCAGAAAGGACAGAATGGTGTTTTTAAAGTAAATTGATACACACTGTGTTATTTGATGTTACTGTTTACGACACTTGGTTGTTATTTTGAAATTTTAATTGTTTTGTTTATACCATTATAATCGTTATGACTTCATTTTAGTCTTGCAGTAATAAATGTACATTTGTAATTCAACTTACTGGTGCAGATACAGATTTTCATTCTGGGTTGTAGCTACAATGCTTTACTTATATTTCAAAGTGAATATTCAGATATTTATAAATCCAACAGCATTCCTTGTTCTATTATTAACATTGCTGAGTTCATGCAACCTTTGCAATCTTATTATTGCTGATCACTCACAAGTTCAGAAATTCCAGAAATGATGTTGAACTGGGCATTCAGCCACTTGGACTTTCAAAGACTGGATCCAAAGCTAAACTCTAGTATGTACGTATGTGGAGTTTCTGACAAATGTATTTCTTTCTGTGCAACTCAGTCAAAAAATTTGATGAACACTGTTCTAATTAACACAGTGTAATTGCATAACAAACTCTTCCAAAACTTGGTGGTATAAAGCAGCAACTATTTTATTATAGCTCATGATTTTGTGTGTTGGGAATTTAGACAGAGGTCAGCTTGGTGACTATTAGGTCCCACGTGACATTCAAAATGGAGTTACCCAGTGGTAGCCAACCAGGCAGTACTGAGGGTCCCAGGTGGCCCATCCACATGCCTGGTGCTAGACTAGAAGGGACAACTGGAAAGCTGGGCCCTTCAGGTTGCCTCTGTCTCTCCATGGAGTCTTAGGGCTTCTCCACTTGGCTTCTCCAGCAGGGTAGTCAGACCACTTACATGGAAGTCCAAGTCTCCCAGAGGAAAGAGGGAAATTGCTAGTCTTCTGAAGAGTTAGGCCCAGAACTGGCATAGTGTTACTTCCAGGATACCTTATCAATCAAATCAGCATCAGGCCAACTTGGGTTGATGGGGAAAGGACATAGAGTTCACGTATTACTGAGCAGAATGTCAAAGTGTTCACAGCCACCTTTCATCTGCCACAAGCCTTGTTCTTCATTGCCTGGCATGGACTCTGGAGCCTGACTGTCTGAATTTGAATCCCACATCCTAGCTGTACCACCTTGGACAAGTTACTCAGTTTCTCTGTGCCTTAGTTTTCTCATCTATGAAATGGGGATAATATGTACTCCCATCTCCCTCATAGGAATGTTGTGAGGATTCAATGAGTTGAAAAGGATAAAGCACTCAATGCTTTACTGGCCTAGAGTAAGTGCTATATGGGTGCCAGCTCTTTCTTTTACCCTTCCTTCCTTTGTTGGCACATTCTATCTAAATATGTGTTAATACCCTTGCTCAGAGGAAATCAGTAGTTTGCTCTTTGTTCTTTTTTGACATAGATGAGAGGCCGACATGCTCCTTTTGTGACAGTGGCTCTCTGCTCATTGATTGTTAAAGGGTTGAAGAAGGAGAATCTTTCGGGAAGGGCAGAAGAACGGAAGGTGCTTTCTCAAGCTCTTCACTTGAGAATCGCTAAACTACAGATTTTATGGATTCATGGCCTGCTATGTGTCAAGCCCTGTTCTAAGTGGTGGGGATCAGAGTTAGATGAAGATACAATCCCCAGCCTTCAAGGAACTCACATTCAAGTGAATAAGATGGTTAGCAATCAAGGAAGCAAATACAGTATGAGTACTGCGAAGAAAAGCCAGGCATAATAAGGGGAGAAAGAGCTGGTGGGGGATAGTGGTTTTAAAGAAATTGTGAAGGACAATCTTGCTGATAAGAAGATGTGTGCATTTTCACATTTCATCATACTTGATTAAATTCCCAGAGCTTTCCTTCTTTCCTTGATTTTGTGAGACATCCTGTCTGCGAAATGGCTCTACAGGTGGCTGATCTCATTTGTTATGTGTATATTGTGCCAGTTTCACTACCAGAAAGTAACACAGAGTCCCAGTCCTGAAGTACCACTGCAGGTTTTTTTCTACTCACTACACTTACTAGCAGTGGTATAATGGGCAAGCTGCTCCACCTCACTAAGATGTAAGTTCCTCATCTTTAAAATGGAGAAATATGAAGGCCAAGAGGAGAGCCCTAGGGGAGATGACAGTGAATTTCTGGGGAGAGAGAGGCTGATAAAGAACCCCCATGTAGGCCGGGCGCGGTGGCTTATGCCTATAATCCCAGCACTTTGGGAGGCTAAGGCGGGTGGATCACGAGGTCAAGAGATCAAGACCATCCTGGTCAACAAAGTGAAACCCCGTCTCTACTAAAAATACAAAAAAATTAGCTGGCATGGTGGTGTGCACCTGTAGTCCCAGCTACTCGGGAGGCTGAGGCAGGAGAATTGCTTGAACCCAGAAGGCGGAGGTTGCAGTGAGCCGAGATCATGCCATTGCACTCCAGTCTGGGTAACAACAGCGAAACTCCGTCTCAAAAAAAAAAAAAAAAAAAAACCCGTGCGATCAGCCAGAATCCAGAGGAGAGGCCAGAGAAGGGGGTCCAGAGGGCAGGTTGCATAGACTTAGTAAGAGTGGCTTCCCAGTTTCTGCTTTCTGCACATGGCTAGCCAGTTTTCCCAACACCATTTATTAAACGGAGTTGGGGAGAGATAGCATGGGGAGAAATGCCAGATATAGGTGAAGGGGAGGAAGGCAGCAAATCATGCTGCCATGTGTGTACCTATGCAACAATCTTGCATGTTCTTCACATGTACCCCAAAACCTAAAATGCAATAAAAATAATAATGATAGGAGAAACTATTTGGAAGAAGAAAAAAAAAAAGAGTGGCTTCCCTGGGAAAGCCAAACACAGATTGAGGAGGGGCAGAGATGATAGGTACATATGCAGGCTTCCCATCTAAGTGGCTCAACTACACCGTAGCCTGGCCTGTATATGAAGGAATAGTGACACCTTTATATATAGAGGCCCAGTCCTTAGGAAGAGGAATGTAGCTTAATGTGGAGAAAAATAGCACCAAGGTTTATAGTCCAGGTGGCTCTCAGTAATTGCTTAACTACTGTGATATTGCACACATCTGGGACTCTTGAAAGTAATCATTTTCATCAATCAACAATAGACTTTTCCTTTTCTCAAAAATAAAGTTCAAAGTCTTTGAGAGGCATTGCCCTGTCTACATTCCCAGCTTCTTCTTTTGCCCCATTTCCCACCATTTCGTGCATGTGGTCCTGCTCCATAGAGCTCCATGCTCTTTCTTCTCCCTTCTGGCTTCCTTATCAGTCCTAACAGAATTGACCCTTCCTGGCCCTGCATTCCTAGCACTTTTGCTTGTGTTGCTTTTATGAATCCCTATCATATCACATCTTTATGTTCACTGAACGGTCATCTCCTTGAATGTGGAAATGAATTCATTCATCGTAATAGTCCTCCTCTCTACTTTTTGTCTTACACCAGATACAAGCTACTCAATAAATATTTGTGAATCGAATTTTTTTCACTAAGCGTCTGCCATAGAGCAGGCCCTGTAAAGAAAACAAGTAAGTTGACAACATGGACCCTACAACATGACAGGAAGATGGGAGGGTGGTGTGTAACGAACAAAGAGTGAAGAACGGCAGCAGTAACTTCCTTTAAGTCACTTTTGGAAGTGTTTTCACAGCACTGCTTTGTCCTCATCTTCATTGCCATTTGTCACACTGCACTGAAGTCACCTGTTTACATGTATATATTGCCTCCCCAACCCTCTGTAAATTGAAGAGCATAGAATATGGCTGATTGATTTTTCAACCCCTGGTTCCTGGCCCTCAACTAGAATTCAATATATGATTTTGGAATGAATAGAACAGCTAGTTACTGAGAAATGTCACTTTTAGATACCCCTGGTCTTCCACCAGAGCCTATCTCCTTTCATTTACTGATCCTGAAATGCTGGTAGGCTTTCTTCCATTTCCCGTTCCTCTTAGGGCTGATATCCTGGATATTGTAGTAATAGTCCTTGAGGTTCTCTTTTGAGGCCTGAAAGAGAAGCAAAACATTCAAGTGCCTGGACCCTTACCATTAGAGTCAAACTTTAGATCTCTTTCAGATGCTTGAAATGTACTGGTTTTAAAACCTGCTCTAAATCAATGGATTTCTCATTTTTTTTTAATATCGTTTTTTTAAAAATTTTTTATTTCTATTTTTTATTGCATTTTAGGTTTTGAGGTACATGTGCAGAGCATGCAATACAGTTGCATAGGTACACACATGGCAGTGTGTTTTGTTTGCTTTCTCCCCTTCACCCACATTTGGCATTTCTCCCCAGGCTATCCCTCCCCACCTCCCCCTACCACTGGCCCTCCCCTTTCCCCCCCCAATAGACCCCAGTGTTTAGTACTCCCCTCTCTGTGTCCATGTGTTCTCATTTTTCATCACCCGCCTATGAGTGAGAATATGCAGTGTTTCATTTTCTGTTCTTGTGTCAGTTTGCTGAGAATGATGTTCTCCAGATTCATCCATGTCCCTACAAATGACACGAACTCATCATTTTTGATTGCTGCATGATATTCCATGGTGTATATGTGCCACATTTTCCCAATCCAGTCTATCATCAATGGGCATTTGGGTTGGTTCCAGGTCTTTGCTATTGTATACAGTGCTGCAATGAACATTCGTGTGCATGTGTCCTTATAGTAGAATGATTTATAGTCCTTTGGATATATACCCAGTAATGGGATTGCTGGGTCAAATGGAATTTCTATTTCTAAGGCCTTGAGGAATCGCCACACTGTCTTCCACAATGGTTGAACTAATTTACACTCCCACCAACAGTGTAAAAGTGTTCCTTTTTCTCCACATCCTCTCCAGCATCTGTTGTCTCCAGATTTTTTAATGATTGCCATTCTGACTGGCGTGAGTTGGTATCTCAATGTGGTTTTGATTTGCATCTCTCTGATGACCAGTGACGATGAGCATTTTTTCATATGATTGTTGGCCTCGTATGTCTTCTTTCGTAAAGTGTCTGTTCATGTCCTTTGCCCAATTTTGAATGGGCTTGTTTGTTTTCTTCCTGTAAATCTGTTTGAGTTCTTTGTAAATTCTGGATATCAGCCCTTTGTCAGATGGGTAAACTGCAAAAATTTTTTCCCATTCTCTTGGTTGCCGATTCACTCTAGACACTGTTTCTTTTGCTGTGCAGAAGCTGTGGAGTTTGATTAGGTCCCATTTGTCTATTTTGGCTTTTGTTGCCAATGCTTTTGGTGTTTTGTTCATGAAGTCCTTGCCTACTCCTATGTCCTGGATGGTTTTGCCTAGATTTCCTTCTAGCATTTTGATGGTGCCAGGTCTTATGTTTAAGTCTTTAATCCATCTGGAGTTAATTTTAGTGTAAGGTGTCAGGAAGGGGTCCAGTTTCTGCTTTCTGCACATGGCTAGCCAGTTTTCCCAGCACTATTTGTTGAACAGGGAATCCTTTCCCCATTGCTTGTTTTTGTCAGGTTTATCAAAGATTGTATGGTTGTAGATATGTTGTGTTGCCTCTGATGCCTCTGTTCTGTTCCATTGGTCTATATCTCTGTTTTGGTACCAGTACCATGCTGTTTTGATTACTGTAGCCTTGTAGTATAGTTTGAAATCCAGTAGTGTGATGCCCCCCGCTGTGTTTTTTTTGCTTAGAATTGACTTGGCTATGCGGGCTCTCTTTTGGTTCCATATGAAGTTCATGTTGGTTTTTTCCAGTTCTGTGAAGAAAGTCAATGGTAGCTTGATGGGTATAGCATTGATTCTGTAAATTACTTTGGGCAGTATAGACATTTTTATGATATTAATTCTTCCTAACCATGAACATGGAATGTTTCTCCATCTGTTTGTGTCCTCTCTGATTTCGAAGTTCTAGCCACAGCAATCAGGCAAGAAAAAGAAATAAAGGGTATTCAAATAGGAAAGGTAGAAGCCAAATTGTCTCTATTTGCAGACGACATGATAGTATACCTATAAGACCCCATCGTCTCAGCCCAAAAACTCCTGAAACTGATAAGCAACTTCAGCAAAGTCTCAGGATATAAAATCAATGTGCAAAAATCACAAGCATTCCTCTACACCAATAACAGACTTAAAGAGAGCCAAATCAAGAACGAACTGCCATTCACAATTGCTACAAAAAGAATAAAATACCTAGGAATACAACTCACAAGGAACGTAAGGGACCTCTTCAAGGAAAACTCATTGTTATCATGAGTGAGGGACTGCCTTTTAAAATGCTAACAGAGAAAACTTGGCATGTCGGACAAAGGTACACCCCAGTGTGATGACTCATAATATGATGTGTCAGGTGAGAAATCTTTTTAGAAGTTACTGTTTCCCCATAAGCCCAGATGCAGAAATCAAAGGTGGAGCTGGGTGGGGGTTTTACAAGCAAGAGATGGAGGAAGGGAGTTTAGGAAAATCGCAATTGTGGAGAGGAAAGAATCTTGGTGCATCCCAGCAAGTCGACAGGCACCGTTGATTCTGGATTATTTATGCAGCTTGTGCAGTGACAAATACTGCCCTACTTATTTTTCCTTCAGACTGTCTGTATTTCTACTATTCTGTTCCCTGAAATTCTTTCCCCAAAGGGTTGGCAGGGAGCAAGAGAGAAAGCAGCGAAATATCTCAAATTGGCTTGAAAACATGCAGCTTCTTTGGCAGAGAGGAGAAGGGAAAGAACGGAAGATTAAAAACTCTTGACTGAAAAGAAAGTTTGGAATTATTTGTTATTTTGATTATCCTTACTTTTCCATTGATCTAAAAAGCAAAACAACCTGACAGGAAAGGGAAGCCTGGATAGGGAGAGAAGAACTGTGGACTCTAGTTCTAGGTTGGTCACAAGACCTGGGAACAAGCCCCTTCCTTTCTCTAGGGCCCAGTTTCCTTGTCTGCAGAGGAGCAAGGATGACAAATCCAGCCCACAGATCATGTGTCCTCATACCCTGAGCCCGTGGCAGACATCTGCAATGCCTTATGGTACTCTTTCCCACTGGGCTGGACTGGGCTTCAAAATGTTTCTCAGTGAGATTCCAAGCAGTCCCTACCAATGGATGGGAGGGAGTCAACTCTCCAGATGTAACCTCCTGGTCATTCCTAAAAACAAATTACGTGTTCATTATTGGTGACATCATAAGCCCAATACTGCAAGAGGAGTTAATTAATGAATATCAAATATAAGCTAAATTTCTCTAGGTGTCATGTATTTGGGAGTGTGGATGAGGCTATATGAAAAAATATAATCCAGATTTATCTGGCTCTTGCCACTGCCCAGACACTTCCATCCTCAGCCTCTTGTAGAACCTGCTTCAGGTTCAGCCTGCATGCTCTTGCTCCAGAGGGCTTAGACAGGGGTCTAAAGGGACTGGGAGCAGACATTGCTCTCTTTTCTCTTGGAGAACTCAAGTGTTCTCACAGTTCTTCCATCATCTGGTGGTGATGGTGGTAGTAATAGCAAGAACTTACATGAGGCTACCCTCCAATTTACCAGGTGCAACCAGTAATGTTTGAATTTCAGTTTGATCTAAAGTAAGTGCCTGTTACACAGAATGGTTAACAGGAATCTGAGAATTTGACTAGATGTCCCTAAAACTCCATTAGGAAACATGAAATGCAGGATGACTTGGGGCCTAGCCATTCCTTATAGCTGTGACCTGGAAAGCATGTTCTTAGTAGGACCCAGAAAGCTGGAGTTGTCTGTGGTTGACATTGCTGCTTCCCATGGGTCCTAGTGGGGTGTGTGTGTGTGTGTGTGCATAAAGGTCCCATTGTCTTTATCTCTAAGGAAAAAGTTAAGCACAGACAGGATCATGGCGGTCACATAAGGGATAGATTGGGATGGGCTCAAAATGCAGCCTTTAGGAAAGGGAGTGGCCTTGGAAGATGGTGAACTTCAGAATAGGCAGAAGGGAGAGTGTAAATCATCCCAGAGATGGGAAATAGCTCAAGCAAAGGCACAGGGATGGAAACATTCAAGAACTGTGATGAACCCAGCCTGATAGAAGCAAATGATGCTTGTTGGAGATCTCAACTGTGGACATTAAATTGCACTGGTTGGGTGGGGTGAGTTTGTGGGGAGCCCTAAAAGTCAGAGATGTTTGAATTTGGTGCAGAGACATAAGGAATCATTTCTGGCAATCTGGGAAGATTAGTCTGGCAAGGATTTATAAGAAAAATTGGAGTGGGAGAAATGGAGAGATTAGTTTAAAAGGCTCTTATGTAATTCATCCCTGAAGAAGTTTTAAATTTAATTAGAAAATAAGGCAGAAATGTGTATAGTACATATTATTGGCACATGTATATATTTTCTACAAAATCTTTAAAACATATTTATTTTCTATTTTGAAGAGGTAATATATCCACATGACTCTCAGATCAGAAAAATATAAAGAGATAAGCAGTAAAGAGTTTTGTTCCCACCTCAGTTCCTACATATCTCATTACCACCTAACACTCTAAGACACCTCCCATCACTCCCGACCACTTTCAGTATTTCTCTGTGTATACTTCCAGAGTTTCTTTATACAAATGCAAGAAAATATTAATGTATGCTCTTATCTTTCTTTATTTTTTAAAAAAAGATAGAATGCTATACATGCTTCTCTGGACTTCGGTTTTCTCACTTAAATATAAATATTGGTTTAAGATTCAAGCAGAACTAAATGAAATTAAAAGAAAAAATACAAAAGATAAATGAAACAAAAGGCTGGTTCTTTGAAAAGATAAATAAAATTGATAGGCCATTAGAAAGATTAACCAAGAAAGGAAGAGAGAAGATCCAGATGAGCTTAATTGAAATGAAATAGGGGATATTACAACCAACATGACAGAAATACAAAAGATCATTCAAGGGTACTATGAACACCTTTACATGTGTAAACTAGAAAACCTAGAGGAGATGGATAAATTCATCTATTCAACTCTCCTAGCTTAAATCAGGAAGAATTAGAAATCCTGAACAGACCAATAACAAGCAGCAAAATTAAAATGGTAATTAAAAAATTACCAACATGACAAAGCCCAGGACCAGATGAATTCACAGCTGAATTCTAACAAACATTCAAAGAAAAATTGGTACCAATCCTGTTGACACCATTCCACAAGATACAGAAAGAGGGAATCCTCCCTAAATCATTCTATAAAGCCAGCATCATCCTAATACCAAGACCAGGAAAGGACATAGCAAAAAAAAGAAAACTACAGACCAATATCCCTGATGAATGTAGATTCAAAACTCCTTAATGAAGTACTAGCTAACTAAATCCAACAGCATATCAAAAAGATAATCCACCATGATCAGATGGGTTTCATACCAGGGATGCAAAGGTGGTTTAACATATGCAAGCCAATAAATATGATAGACCATATAAACAGAATTAAAAACAAAAATCACATGATCATCTCAATAAACACAGAAAAGGCATTTAACAAAATCCAGCATCACTTTATTATTAAAACCCTTAGAAAAATCAGCATGCAAGGGACATACCTCAATGTAGTAAAAAGCCATCTATGACAGACTCACAGCTGACATTACACTGAATGAGGAAAAGTTGAAAGCACTTCCTCTGAGAACTGGAACAAGACAAAGATGCCCACTCTCACCACTTCTATTTAACATAGTACTGGAAGTCCTAGCTAGAGGAATCAGACTAGAGAAAGTGATAAAGAGGCAGTGAAACTATAGCTGTTTGCTGATTGTATGATTGTATACCTAGAAAAGCCTAAAGATGCCTCCAAAAAGTTCCTAGAACTGATAAATGAATTCAGCAAAGTTTCAGGATACACAATTAATGTATATAAATCAGTAGCTCTGCTATACACCAACAGCAACCAAGCCAAGAATCAAATCAAGAACTCAACTCCTTTTACAATAGCTGCAAAAAAAAAATAAAATAAAATACCTAGGAATATACCAAACCAAGGAGGTAAAGAACTCTATAAGGAAACCTACAAAGCACTGCTAAAAGAAATCATAGATGATGCAAACAAATGGAAACACATCCCATGGTCATGGATGAGTAGAATCAATATTGTGAAAATTATCTTACTGCCAAAAGCAATCTACAAATTCAATTCAATTCCCATCCAAATAGCACCATCATTCTCACAGAACTAGAAAAAACAATCCTAAAATTCATACGGAACCAAAAAACAGCCCACATAGCCAAAGCAAGACTAAGCAAAAAGAACAAATCTGGAGACATCATATTACCTGACTTCAAACTATACTATAAGGCCACAGTCATCAAAACAGCATGGTACTGTTATAAAAATAGGCACCTAGACCAATGAAATGAAATAGAGAACACAGAAATAAGCCCAAATACTTACAGCCAACTGATCTTCAACAAGCAAACAAAAACATAAAGTGGGGAAAGGACACCCTATTCAACAAATGGTGCTGGGATAATTGGCAAGCCACATGTAGGAGAATGAAACTGGATCCACATCTCTCACTTTATACAAAAATCAGCTCAAGATGGATCAAGGACTTAAATCTAAGACCTGAAACTATAAAAATTCTAGAGGATAACATCAGAAAAACCCTTCCAGATATTGGCTTAGACAAAGACTTCATGACCAACAACCCAAAAGCAAATGCAGCAAAAACAAAGATTAATAGGTGGGACTTAATTAAACTAAAGAACTTCTGCACAGCAACAGGAATAGTCAGCAGAGTAAATGGACAACCCACAAAATTGGAGAAAATTATCACAATCTATACATCCAATGAAGGACTAATATCCAGAATCTACAGGAACTCAAACAAATTAGCAAGAAAAAAACAAACAATCCCATAAAAAAGTAGACTAATGACTTGAATAGACAATTCTCAAAAGAAGATATACAAATGGCCAACAGACATATGAACAAAAATGCTCAACATCACTAATTATCAGGGAAATGCAAATCAAAACCACAATGCAATGCCACCTCACTCCCTTAAGAATGACCATAATAAAAAAATTAAAAAGAAAAAAAGATGTTGGCATGGATGCAGTGAACAGGGAACACTTCTGCACTGCTGGTGGGAATGTAAACTAGAACAACCACTACGACGGGAAACAGTGTGGGGATTCCTTAAAGAACTAAAAGCAGAAATACCATTTGATCGAGTAATCTTACTCCTAGGTATCTACCCAAAGGAAAATAAGTCATTATACAAAAAAGATACTTACACACATGCTTATAGCAGCACAATTTGCAATTGCAAAAATATGGAACCAGCCCAAATGCTCATCAATCAATGAGTGGATAAAGATATTATTATATATATAAAATGAAATACTAAGCCATAAAAGGAAAGAATTAGCGGCATTCACATCAACCTGGATGGAATTGGAGACTATTATTCCAAGTGAAATAACTCAGGAATGGAAGACCAAACATTGTATTTCTCACTCATAAGTGGGAGCTCAGCTATGAGGATGCAAAGGCAAAGGAATAATGCAGTGGACTTTAGGGACTTGGTAAGTGTTGGAGGGGGTTAACAGATAAAATACTACAAATTGGGTTCAATGTTTACTGCTCAGGTGATGGGTGCACTAAAATCTCGCAAATCACCACTAAAGAACTTACTCATGTAACCAAATGCCACCTGTTTCCCAAAAACCTATGGAAATACTTTTTTTTAAATAAAATAAAATCCAAAAAAAAGATCTTGGTGATAGATATGTTAATTTACTTCACTGTAGTAACCATTTATATATATATAATAGAAATATATATGTATATCCCATGATATCATGTTGTAAACCTCAAATACAATAAAATTGATTTTAAAAACAGATCTTCAACATGTTTCCATATTGTTCTTCTTTGTCTCGTAGTATTACATTATACAGAGAACCAGCCCCTTATCACTGAATGAACCCCTTATCTCTTTTTAAACAATCTTTTGCTGTTTAGGTGATGCTGCAATAAATAACTGTTCTTATATCATTTTGTATGTGCACATATATCTACAGAATAAATTTCCACACATAGGCTCACTACATCAAAATCTACATGCATTTGTAAGTTTTACAGAGATTACCAAATTGCCCTCTTTGGGGATTTTTCTTTACTAATTTACATGCCCACCAGCAATATCTGGGATTGCCTGATTCCCTGTAGCCTTGTCAACACAGGGTGTTCTCACTTGGCAGTTTTTCTAATCTATTAGGTGAAATCTTCATGCAGCTCTATTTTGCTTTTTTCTTATTATGGGTGAGGTTGAACACCTTTTCATATGTTTATGGGCCCAGTGAATTTTAAACTCTTTAACTTAGGGGACTGACTTCATAATTTCTGTATCCCTCCCAGAACCTTCCCAAATGCCTCACTACAGAGTAGATTTTCAGTCAAGATTTGTAAATCCAGCTAATGTTTACATGAATAAGTTGGTAAATGACAAAATAAATGCTCATGTTATTGAAGTTATAAATCTTAAATCATATGTGATCCTTCCCTCAAGAAGCATAAAAATATGATAAGCTCACAGTGCAGTTATAAAAGCAACATATAGATGTTCAAAGATGACATTCAGTATTCTGAGTGAATAAATTGTTTGTGTTAGGCTGGAAAAGTGGAAAGTCATACATGAAATACCTTATTCATTCTCAGAAAGGTGAGGGATTGGGGAAAGAAGAATCCCACACCTCTTTTCCATGGGTTCTTGTTTATTTAAAGAGTGGTTTGGAGCTTGTATGGGTAAGTGGTTTTCATAGAACTAACTAGTAGATCAGGAGGAAAGACAAAATAAGGCCCTCCCACTGAGTTCCTCCGGCTACTTCCAGCTTCATTTCTTCTTAGAGTTCACCCAGAACCCAGCTCCTCCTGAGGGTGAAGGCTGTCATTGGCTGGAGTTAGAAGCTCAAGTTTCTTTCCTTCTCTGTTGTTTCTATGTGCTCTCACATCAAAATACCATAAGCCACAAGCAAAGCATGCTTGATTGTCTATTATTTTATGAACTCTGTGGGAGCACACGTCTTCAGGAGCACACTTGCCCACTGCTTTTTTTATACCATCTCCAGTCACAGGGAAACCATTGCTAGCTAGGTGGAGCGTGAGAGCAACTATAAGACCACAGCGGTATCTCCAGGGTGCACTGTTATCTGAAGTGACTTTTCTTTCTTTCTTAATTTAATTTTAAGTTCTGGGATACATATGCAGGATGTGCAGGTTTGTTACATAAATAAACATGTGCCATGATAGTTTGCTGCACCTATCAACTCATCACCTAGGTATTAAGCCCCACATGCGTTATCTATTTATACTGATGCTCTTCCTCCCCTCACTCCCTCCATAGGCCCCAGTATATGTTGTTCCCCTCCCTGTGTCCATGTGTTCTTATTGTTCAGCTCCCACTTATAAGTGAGAACATGCAGCGTTTGGTTTTCCGTTCTTGTGTTAGTTTGCTAAGGATAATGGCTTCCAACTCCATCCATGTCCCTGCAAAGGACATGATCTTGTTCCTTTTTATGGCTGCATAGTATTCCATGGTGTGCCTTTTCTAACAGCTGTGCTGAAGCTGAGCTGTGGCTACAAAAGGAAAGCCTACCTCAAAAGAAGTGTGAAACTCTCCAACTGTTCATGAAGGTGCCTCTCCCTGCTTAGAGAATGAGAGCTACCTCCACAGTCACAGGAAGGCTCTTCAAGCTCACTTGGGCTTAGAATATAAAATCACATTAAGCCTGGGACTGAGTCAGGAGCGACAGCCCACACTTTTCTGCAGGTAGGCAGAAAAGGGGAAAGGCAAAGAAGAATGACAAGGTAGAAGCTGAAATGTCAGGTTAGAATCCTGATTTCAGATTCTGTATGACCAAAGACAATCCTAACAAATATTGCCAGGGACCTAGGAGAATAATGTTGAGTGAGGAGTCTACTTGCTATTTCAGATATCTTTGTGGATGAAGATAAGCTGTTTAAAATAAGGATACTTGCAAACTTTCCATCACTGGATCTTTTCTTTTCTGTTGTTATTTTTGGTGCTTGTATGAGTGCATGTGTTTTAAAATGGCAGCTCAACAAGAAACAATTTTGACATATGTTCAGCATTTCACAATTGATTTAATACATCTGTGTTCATTATGTCACTTCCTCCCCAGAACACCCATGTGAGGCAGGGAGGGTAGTTATTTCCATCTCTACCCACCACCCATTTTGTGGACAGGGAGAAACCAGGCTTAGAAAGGTTGAGTGACTTGCCCAAGGCCACACAATTCACAAAAAAGAGCCAAGATTTTAACTCAGGGCTTCCAAATTCCTAAATGAAGCTCCGTCCAACATTTGTTTCTTAACTCATTGCAAAATTAGTTTAAGTAAAGGAATTCTAGCATTGAGAAGTGCAAGAGAAAGAATGTTATACTCACATTCAGCAACAGAACCATTATATAATTGTTTTTGTAATAATCTGAGGTCATATCAATTGTCCTAAATCCGTACAGGGATAAAAGAGTAATATGTCTGGATGACTACCCTGGTGATTATGCCACAGGCAATAGGCCCACTGCAAGGCAGTTCAACTGCAAATTAGAGTTGGAACCACTGGATAAGGCTTGCCACTTGTCCAGAGATAAGCCTGTTATGTCACAATTCACAAATCACAATGTTAAGAACACACAGTTCTCAGTATTTATGTAGCCTGCCACATACCCAGACTTTCTCTGAAAGAAGTGGAGAAGAAGCTTCAGACCACACCTCCTTCACAGGAGAAGCTGGAGTCTAGCCCATTATTATGTTTTTGTGATCACTTATTAACCCCACAGAAACATTTGAGTCTGGCATTCTGTCATGAAATACAAGGTTTGTAAGAGGTCCTTCATTCATGCAAGTAAAGAAGGAGGATTTACTGAGCGCTTTCTATGTGCTTTCCTTAGTTACTGCATACCCACAATTAAAGAGACCTCTTAACTAAGAAGAAAATTTGCTTTGAGAATAAATGTTAACCCCCCAAATAGGCGTTACCTATGACTGAAGACAATCCTAACAAATACTGTGAGGGACCTAGGAAAATAATGTGAGTGGGGACTCTATTTGCTATTTCAAATAGCCCTGTGAATGAAGATTCGCTGTTTGATGAAGATACCCCAAATAGGTATCTTCATGAATTGTTTTCCCTATTTTGGCATTTAGTCACATATCATGACTTACATATAACTGAAGATTTTAAATGTTTCAAACTCTTAAAAATAACTATCTCTTTAAACGTTTCCTTATCAGAGATCCTCTCCCCAGTTATAACCTGTTCTCAGATATTAATTTTTCTACACAGTCACATAGAAATAACAGGAAGCCTCTGAGGGAAGTACACATCTATTTTATTTTCAGGGATTGGATTTTCCAGAGACCAAATAAAGAACAGAAGCAGGTGGCATTGTCATAGTTAGAATCATGGCTCCACATCAAAACTCAAATGAATTTTTACAAAGAAAATTATTCATTGAAAAAGATGTGTCCTGAATTTTCTGCCATACATATGTTACCAAATTAATCAGTGAAGCTCCTCAAAAGAGGGAAAATAAAGCTAGAAGTCAAGTTAGAGACAAATATATTAGTGTTCTAAGCCTGCTCTCTATTTCATTTGTGACCTGTGTTAGAATCATTTATCCTGTAATGGTAGGAAATGAAGTTTTTCGGATAAATGAAACTTGCAAAAACAAAAAATCAAAAAAAAAAAAAAAAACCCTTGAAACCCCCAAAGCTTATTGCTTTCTTTTTCATTCTAACCAAGTTTAATAGATACCATTCCAAAAATTGACTGCATACTGCTCTGTCACTGTTAGCAAACAGAGCAGTGTTAAATATTATACAACATTTAGTCTCTTTCTAATGACATTGGGCCCTGCTTCCTAAATCTGATATCCACAGGTCAGCAGAAGGGGATTTAGAGGACTCAAAGCCACTGGGTAAGTATGAAGCAAGTCTCCCTAGATTATCCATTAGGAAAACCTGTAGGGAAAAAGTGTAAACCTCAGTGCTCTTAAAAGATTTTGTCATCATCAGGTGGGATAATCCTTACCTGTTCCTCCTTTGGAGGAACATGGTGGAACAGACAGAACATGATGATTGGAGATGCATGATACATGATTAACGTCTCTGTGTAATCAGGACTTGCAACATCCTGATTGCTCCTATCTGATTTTTAAAAAATAAAATAAATAAAAGGTTTTGTCACACATGTTCAGAAAAGTTAGCAAACTCTTACTTTTTAATCTAAATTGATTTTGTATTATCCATTTCTTTTTTGTGAATACCTAGGATGTAGAATTCTTTTAAGTCCAATAAGTGATTGGAAAATGTATAAGATTTTTTGGGGGGGGGGCTGGGTGCAGTGGCTCATGCCTGTAATCCCAGCACTTTGGGAGGCCAAGGTGGGTGGATCACCTGATGTCAGAAGTTTGAGACCAGCCTGACCAACCTAAAGAAACCCTATCTCTACTAAAAATATGAAATTAGCCAGGTGTGGTGACACATGCCTGTAACCCAGCTACTCAGGAGGCTGAGGCAGGAGAATTGCTTGAACCTGTGAGGTGGAGGTTGCAGTGAGCTGAGATCACGTCATTGCACTCCAACCTGGGCAACAAGAGCGAAACTCCATTTCAAAAAAAAAAAAGAAGAAGAAGAAGAAAGAAAGAAAATGTACAACATTTTTGTTATTGGAGAATCTGGTGATATTAACACTGTAGTTGCATCAAAACAAAAGGAGTGTGATGATGTATCAGAGAGAGTGTGTAAATCCCACTGGACTACTTGACCAGGGCTCATCTGTAAAGCACAAAACCTGGAGTATTTTCTTTTTCTACAAGGTCAAGAAAGCTTAGGAAGCTCCTTTAGAAAAACAAAACAAAACTAGAGTATCACATTAGAATATGTTTTTATGTTTGTGGGAAGAGGGAGAGAGGTAGGGGTGTTGCTATTGTTGGTTTTGGTTTTGGTTTTGACTTTTCATTCTGCAGAAGCCCCACAAATTTGCTTGATTTCTTACAGCAGTTGGCACCGGCCGTAGATTTTATTTACAGCATGTGGCTGTGCTTAGTTCCCCGATAATACAAAAGGCAAAAGTCTCAACAATTTATCTTTTGGAGTCATTCATTATTTGCCATTTTAAGGGTAACAATTTTTGAACTGTGTTCTCACCCTGGGACATGGAAGTGTCTGGCTAGAGAAGAAGAAAAGAAAAACAGAGCTAGCATTTCTGCAGAAGAAGAGCCTGGCATGAAAACTGAGGAGGAACAGACAGAGAAAAGGGAATTGGGCTTGGTTGTTAGTATCAGAAAAGATAAGATGGTGGAGGCTGAGCTTGGAAGAACAGTTTCAGTGAGGTGCTGAGGACAGAAACCAGACTGTAGGGGATAAAGGGTGAAGAGTAGTTGAGAATAAGGAGCCAGGGAACACTGACAGCTCTTGCAGGAGTTTACCCGTGAAGGGAAACATGCAATTTAGTAAAGGGTCGGAAGGGAGGGCTCCAGGGAAGGATTTTGAGCTGCTTCTTGCATGAGAACATGGTGCTCTTAGATTCTAAGTGCCACAGATACTTCAGGCTGCAGTGGAATTCTTTGGTGTATCAGTAACACCAATGGTTTCATTTAAAAATGCAAGAAGCAGAGGGAGATGTAATTACAATTTACTCCACTCCAGATGGCTTCCTTGATGTGTGTTCTTTAGAAGGTCATGCTATGTCCTCTCTATTTAGATGCTCAGCAAGCAGCTCTGTCAAGACCAAGGTATATATGTAAAAAGAACTCCCCTTTCCTAGAGCTAAGGTAGTTCCACTGGGAAAAATACAAGAGCTTGAGTTACTTAGACCTTTTCTACCTTGAGCCAGTCCTCAGATGTGCTAGCAGAGGATTTTAAGACTCTCTCTCCACCTCATGATGACATTGAGGATCAGGACTCCAAGACCCTTTAGGTAGACAGCCTGTAGCCATCCTGGGTTCACATTTGCTGAAGATATGTGGCCTCATGAATAGGGGACCTATAACATAACCACAGGTAAATAAAATCCAAGACATAGAGTGTCCAGCTCTGGCCGTGTAACCAGTGTCCTTTCCCAGAAAGAGTAGAGAAGATCCATGTAGGCACACAGAAGATCCATGGCCCAGGGCACAGGGAATGCTCAATCTAATGCCAGACAGAAGGCAGTGAGAAGGCTGGGTGTGGGCCTGCAGGGAGAGGCATCATGGAAAGAAAGTTCAAAGAGTCAGAGAGGAGGAAGCACAAGACACATAGCAAATGCAGCCATGCTGCGTTCAGCAGAACGTGCTTTGGAAAGAGGTGGGTCCACGTACTAGAAGGGCTGCCTCAGGAAGGAACCCTGGAGACAATAAAAGATACCAAGGGAAAAGAAGAACAGGAGAGAAGGAAATGAAAACCCAGCAGAAAGGTGTCACGTTTCTTTTGGCATTTAAAACACTTCCAGATTGCATCCTTAAATTTTGCTGGACCAAGGATTACAAACTTCTGGCAAACTCAAGGCCTTGGCTTTGGCATCCCAGGTCTTGTAATATCAAATCACAGCTTAATGTTAAGTTTTATTATTCAACATGAATGAAAAGGTCAAAGTGAGAAACAGCTCTGCGGTGCTGCATTAAAGGAAAAATCTGATCATCTTAAAGCAATATGATCTTAAGGGAGCCCACGTTATAAAGGGCAGTGGGTGGAGGAATATGGACAGTGAGTGCTTGTTACTCCCTTGGAGAACATTTGCATGCTGGGAAGGGTGTTTGCACTCACATTTCGCAAGAATCTCAGAGGGCCGGTCCTGCTCAGTGGTCTTTTTCTGGCCTGACAGAGTTAACACTTCTCTCCAAATCCTTGATTTATGGGGAATAGTGGAAACAGCTGTCAGTAGATGATTACACATTTAGGTGAAACATATTACTCCTCTTTCCTGCCCTAAAATATGTTGTTTTCTAAACCTGATCCTTTGTCTAAGCAACATTCTCCACATCACCTGGGGAGTGGGTTTCACGGGCATTATTTGTAGATAATCTTGAGGACAGTCAACTGGCAGATTTCATTTTGGAGTACTCAGAGATAAGTTCATTAAGATACACCACCGGATGTTCTGCTATGACCAGTCCAAAATGCTCCTACAGAGAAGTCTGTGACCTACTGTGTCAGGCAGGAGGTGCAAGGCAGGCATTGAAGTTGCACTTAGTCACATTGTTAGGGCTCAGCCACCTGTCAGACTGAGCTGCTGTTACTGCGTTGGTTTTTTTCGCCATATACAATTGCTCCTAAACCTCTGAACTTTGAACTTTGAATCCTGAAGTTCCCTACTCTACCTCCTTACCTGCTCCTCACTGTGCTCTGATATTCCCACTCTCGACCCTTCCCTATTCTCTGCTCTATAATCCACTTTGGCCCTCCCTCCCACCCGTCTGTGATGGAAGAACATACTTTGTATGATCCTGATTCTTTTAAATTTAGGAAGGCTCATTTTATGGTCATACACATGATTTATCCTAGAGAATGTTTTCATGTGTGCTTGCAAAAAAATCTCTATTTCCTGTTGCTGGATATAGTGTTCTATACTGTCTGTTAGGTCTAGTTGGCATATAGTGTTGTTCAAGTCCTTTTTCCTTATTGTTCTTTTCCCTAGTTCCATCCATTGTTGAATGTGGAATTGAAATCTCCAAATCCTATTGTTGAATCATCTATTCCTCTCTTCAATTCTGTTAGTTTCCTTTATCTTTCTTGGAGCTCTGTTGTTAGCTGTTTGTATGTAACTTCTGTGTCTTCTTGATGGATTGATCGATCCCCTTATCATCATGAAATGTCCCTCTCTATCAGGAAAAATAATTAATGGGTGCTAAGCTTAATACCTGGATGATAAAATAATCTGTACAACGAACCCCCATGACATAAGCTTACCTATATAACAAACCTGCACATGTGCCCCTGAACTTAAAATAAAAGTTTTAAAAGTTCCTCTCCATCTCTCATAACATTTTTTGTTGTTTTAAAGTCTACTTTGTCTAATAACGTAGCCTGTTTAGCTTTCTTATGATTACTGTTTGCATGATGTATCTTTTACTTTTGACTGATTTGTGTGTTTGAAGGTAAACTGTATCTTTTGTAGCGTATAATTAAATCTTGGTTTTTTAAAATCCATCTGACAGTCTCTGACTTTCGATTGGATTTTTAATATATTTGCATTAATGATAGTGTTGATATTCATTTCTGCCATTTTACTTTTTGTTTTCTATCTATCATGTCCTTTTTATTTGTCTTCCTCCTTTGGTGCTTTATTTTGCATTAAGTGAATATTTTCTAGTGTAGCATTTTAATCCCTCTAATGATTTTTTATTGTTTATTTTGGAGTTATTTTCCTTGCTTAGGGCTTAAAATTTACATCTCCACTCTATCAGAATCTACTTCTTATTTATACTAATTAATTCCAGTGAGATAGGTTAATCCTGTCTATCTCTATTCATGCTTCCCTTTTTTATGCTATTATTGTTGTATGTGTGTGTTTAGATATATACCTTTATATATTACAACCCTCACATTATATTGCTATAATGATTCCTTTATGTATTTTATGGCTGTTAAGCTGAGAGAAAAAAGGGGAATTATTATATATTTATCAAGTTTGTTATATTTCCTCTTTACTGTTCCTGGTTCTCTTCACTTCTGCCTGTGGATTCAAGTTATTGTCTCTGGTATCATTTCATTACTCCAGGACAGCTTTGCCCCCACCCCTTCCTTTGTGCTATTGCTATCAACTGCATTACACTTCTATATGTTAGAGTTTCCAAATAAAATTATATATATATATATTGTTTAATACAACTGCTTTTTAGATCAGTTTTGAAAAGAAATATGCAATTATACTGTCCTTTATAATGACCTATATAATTACTTTTACTGGTGTTCTTTGTTTTTTCATGTGGAATTGAATTAACCTCTAGTCACTTGCACATAGACTGAAGAAATTCCTTTCATATTTCTTGTAAGGCAGATCTGTTAGCAGTGAATTCTCTCCATTTTTGTTTATCTAAGAATGTCTTTCTTTCACCTTAATTTTTGAAAAATAGTTTTACTGAATACAAGAGTCTTGGTTGACAGCTTTTTTTCATCAGTATTTTCAGCATGTCATTCCATTGGCTTCTGGCCTTCATCATTTCTTAAGAGAAGTCAGCTTTTAATCTTATTGTCCATGATAAGTTAGTTTGCTCTTGCTGCTTTAAAGATTTTCTCTTTGTCTTTAGCTTTCAACGTTTTAACTATAATGTAGTTAGGTCTGGATCTCTGTATTGATCCTACTTAGAATTTATTAAGCTTCTTGGATATAAACCTAGTATTTTCATCAAATTTGGGGTGTTTCCACATTATTTCTTTAAACATTTTTTTCTGCTTTTTCTGTCTCTCTTCACCCCTCCTTCTCGTACTCTCATTACTTGTATGCTGGTGTCCTCAGTGGTGTCCCACATTTCACTGATGCTCTATTCATTTTGTTTGCTTTATTCTTTTTTTTCTTTGTTCTTCAGAGTGTATAAGCTCTAATGATCTATCTTTAGATTCACTAATTCTTTCTTCTGTCAGTTCAAATCTCCTATTGAGCCCTAGTGAATCTTTCATTTTGGTTATTGTACTTTTCAACTTCAGAATTTCAATTTGGTTTTTAAAAATAATTTATATCCTTTATTGATAATCTCTATTTGATGAGGCATTGCATTATGGTGTCCTTTTCTTATTTATTTATTTATTATTTTATTTTCAACAAGTCCTCAGAGCCAAACCTTTGCTTCTTTAAGCATTGCTCCCATGTTTCCTTGAACGTATGTATAATGACTGGCTTGAAGTCTGTCTGCTAAGCTGACATGTATGTCATTTCATAGGTAGTTTCTATTGCCTGCTTTATTCTTGTGTATGGGTAGGGCTTTATTTGCATTTATCATAATTCTTTATTGAAAGTTGGACATTTTAGATAATATAGCAACTCTAAATATTGATCCCCATCTGCCTTCTCTGGGGCTTGTTGTTACTTATTTGTCTAGTGACTTAGATGGACTATCTCAGTGAAGTCTAATATCCCTTAGTGTGCAGCTTATGATTTTGCTCCTCAGAGGGCATAGCCTTGGGCTTGTGCACAGTCACCCTAGAATGACAATGGTTTTAGCAGGGCTGTCTCTCTCTGACTGTTTTTTTTGCCCCTCCTGATCTCTCTGCTAAGCTGACTGCCTTCGTTGATATCATATGTAAATATTAGCCTTCACTAATTGACAGCTGACGGTTTTATTGTTTTCAACAGTGCCTGGGCATAAATTTCCTCACAGTTCGATGCAATTAAATTCATCTCTTTTGCAGGGGTAGTCTTTGAGGCCATTCTTTGAGATTTGTTTCAAACCCAGGAGGGTCTTATTAACTATTTCCCTGATCTCTCTGTTAAGCATCTAGCTGATCTTTGCTAAACTCAAACTGGTTTAGCTTGCTGCTCTCATGGAGCTACTAGTGAGTGTCCTTTTCATTGCCTACCACCAGAATCTCCATTGTTTTCAACAAGTTCAAACTCTTCAGGGTTGAACTTCCTCATGGTCTCTGTTGCAGGTACCCACAGTTACTTGGGGAAAGCTATAAAGTTCTCTGTTGTTATGCCTGCCTTGTCCTGTGGGACAAACCTCTGAGCCACTTCTCTGGAACTGGCAGTGGGGACAGTGGTCTGCTTCTCTGGAAACAACACCCCTGCTTTATGAATTAGGTGCTGGGAAGGAGGAAGTAGCCTTTTTGTCTTCTCAGCTTACCTCTCCTGGCCTGGAGCCATCACTTTATGAGCAGGCAAAGGCAATCAGGACCTGGTACTCTTGGCCTGCTTCACCTGGAATGGAACTTCTACCTTATAAGAGGAGCCTGGGTGGAGGAAGGAAGCCCCAGATCTCTCATTTGCTCTTGCCTGGCCTAGAGCTTATACAATACAGAAATAGAGGTCATGAGAAATGTGGGTGGCCTGCTTTTCCCAGGTATATAGCATAACCCTAGACTAGGAGCTAGAGGGAGTGGAAGCTTCATGTCCCAATTTACGCTGATCCAGAGTAGAACTTCCATCATGCAGAAGCAGGGAATGGTGAAGGAACAAGTCATTGCCCAAATGCCAGTGGACTCTTACTGTTCTTACTGAGCTTTAGAAGATTTCCTTGAATCAGTATTTCTCCATTTGCTGTGTGCCTTTAGACAATTTTCAGAGATTGCAAATGGTTTTTGTTGTTGGTCTGTGTTTTAATAAATTTCACTGACTATTGTTTCACTGATGATGAGGTCATCTGAGCTACACCACCATTTTGGAAATACCTACTGCTTTATCTCTGATTCTTGAAGCTCAGAAACCAATGTTTTGTGTTCCTCCAGAAAGTCCAAAAGAATTTTGGCAGCTGGTGTTTGAAGGAAGGAAGAAGGAGAGAGGAAGGGGAAAGATAAAGCTTTATAAGAACAACTTTCTACACAGCCATATTTATGTATTCAGCAAACCTGATTGAACGCTGCATGCATGAGACTGTGTTAAGTCCTGGAGTGCAATGTCCTGAGGTCAAGGGGCTCAAAGAGATGTCAGAGAGATCGACAAAAGTAAAGAAGCACCTGCCATGTAATATGGAAGGGATGATGGGAGCAAGAGCCAAGTACTATGCCTGGAATGGAGGGAGTGACATTCTGCCAGGAGGAATTAGAGTGGTCTTCAGGGGCAGCAGTATTTTAGCTGCCTATTGAAATAAATTTATCAAACAGAAATGAGGTAGAAGAGGATCTGAGGAATAGGAAATAGTATGATCAAAAAGGATAGAGGCCTCAAAAATCATTCTATGTCTGAACTGTTTAGAGGACGCCAAGTGGTTGAATGTAGTTAGAAGACAATGTATCCTTTATGGTGGGGAGTAGCAGAAGAAAAGTCTTCAGGTGGGGCCCAGTTGTTAAATATACAAGATTTGGACATGATGCCATAAACACTGGGAAACCTCTGAAAATGTTTAATCATCAGAGAGAAACTTCAGATTTATTTTGGAAGGATATTTCCAACATTCAAAGGAAGATGGTTAGAGTAAAGTCAGGGAAACAACTTAGGAAGGTATTGCAGTAGTTTAGGCATGAGATGATGAGAGTTTGAACCAAGGCAGTGGTGTGGGAGATAAAGAAGAGAATGGTAGGAGAGGTCCAGATGAGAGGAAATCAAAAGGTCTTTGTGACCAATTAAATGTCAGTGAAGAGGAAGGAGGAGTCCAGGATGATTCAGAAGTTTTGCTTTTGGCATCTGTTTTCAATTATGTGCTATTGTCTCTTGATGATAATGTCATTACTTTGATTTCTTTCTTAAAAAAAAATATATATATATATATATAATTGCATTTTAGGTTCTGGGGTACATGTAAAGAACGTGGAGGATTGCTGCATAGGCGTATACATGGCAATGTGGTTTGCTGCCTCCATCCCCATCACCTATATCTGGCATTTCTCCCTCCTCAACTCCCCACCCGCCACTGTACCTCCCCTAGTGCCCCCCACCACAGACCTCAGTGTATGATGCTCCCCTCCATGTTTCCATGTGTTCTCATTGTTCAACACCTGCCTGTGAGTGAGAATGTGTGGTGCTTGATTCTCTGTTCCTGTGTCAGTTTGCTGAGAATGATGGTTTCCAGGTTCATCCACGTCCCTACAAAAGACACGAATTCATCATTTTTTATGGCTGCATAGTATTTCATGGTGTATATGTGCCACATTTTCCCTGTCCAGTCTATCATCAATGGGCATTCGGGTTGGTTCCTGGTCTTTGCTATTGTAAACAGTGCTGCAATGAACATTCGTGTGCATGTGTCTTTATAATAGAATGATTTATAATCCTTTGGATATATACCCAGTAATGAGATTGCTGGGTCAAATGGAATTTCTATTTCTAGGTCCTTGAGGAGTCTCCACACTATCTTCCACAATGGTTGAACTAATTTACACTCCCACCAACAGTGTAAAAGTGTTCCTATTTCTCCACATCCTCTCCAGCATCTGTTGTCTCCAGATTTTTTAATGATCGCCATTCTAACTGGCGTGAGATGGTATCTCAGTGTAATTTTGATTTGCATCTCTCTAATGACCAGTGATGATGAGCATTTTCTCATATATTTGTTGGACTCATACATGTCTTCTTTTGAAAAGTGTCTGTTCATATCCTTCACCCATTTTTGAATGGGTTTGTTTGTTTGTTTTATTGTAAATTTGCTTTAGTTCTTTGTAGATTCTGGATATTAGCCCTTTGTCTAATGGGTAGACTGCAAAAAATTTTTCCCCTTCTGTTGGTTGCCGGTTCACTCTAGTGATTGTTTCTTTTGCTGTGCAGAAGCTCTGGAGTTGGATTAGATCTCATTTGTCTATTTTGGTTTTTGTTACCAACGCTTTTGGTGTTTTGGTCATGAAGTCCCTGCCTATGCCTATGTCCTGAATGGTTTTGCCTAGCTTTTCTTCTAAGGATTTTATGGTGTTAGGTCTTATGTTTAAGTCCTTAATCCACCTGGAGTTAATTTTAGTGTAAGGTGTCAGGAAGGGGTCCAGTTTCTGCTTTCTGCACATGGCTAGCCAGTTTTCCCAACACCATTTATTAAACTGGGAATCCTTTCCCCATTGCTTGTTTTTGTCAAGTATGTCAAAGATCAGATAGTTGTAGATGTGTGGCATTGCCTCTGAGGCCTCTGTTCTGTTCCATTGGTCTATATCTCTGTTTTGGTACTAGTACTATGCTATTTTGATTACTGTAGCCTTGTAGTATAGTTTGAAGTCAGGTAGCTTGCTGCCTCCAGCTTTGTTCTTTCTGCTTAGAATTGACTTGGCTATGTGGGATCTCTTTTGGTTCCATATGAAGTTTAAGGTGGTTTTTTCCAGTTCTGTGAAGAAGGTCATTGGTAGCTTGATGGGGTTAGCATCGAATCTATAAATTACTTTTGGTAGTATGGCCATTTTCATATTGATTCTTCCTAACCATGAACATAGAATATTTTTCCATCTGTTTGTGTCCTCTCTTATTTTGTTGAGCAGTGGTTTGTAGTTCTTTTTGAAGAGGTCTTTTATATTCTTTGTTAGTTGTATTCCTTGGCATTTTATTCTCTGTAGCAATTGTGAATGGCGGTCATTCTTGATTTGGCTCTCTTTAAGTCTGTTATTGGTGTACAGGAATGCTTGTGATTTTTGCACATTGATTTGTATCCTGAGACTTTGCTGAAGTTGCTTATCAGTTTCAGGAGATTTTGGGCTGAGATGATAGCCCAAAATCAAAATTTGATGCCATCTGCAAATAGAGACAATTTGACTTCTGCTTTTCCTAATTGAACACCCTTTACTTCTTTTTCTAGCCAGATTGCTCTGGCTAGAAACTTCCAATACTATATTGAATAGGAGTGGTGAGAGAGGGCATCTTTGTCTAGTGCCAGATTTCAAAGGGAATCCTTCCAGTTTTTGCCCATTCAGCATGGTATTGGCTGCAGATTTGTCATAAATAGCTTTTATTATTTTGAGATACATTCCGTTGATACCTAGTTTATTGAGAGTTTTTAGCATAAAGGGCTGTTGAATTTTGTCGAAGACCTTCTCTGCATCTATTGAGATAATCATGTGGTTTTTGTCTTTGGTTCTGTTTATGTGGTGAATTACATTTATAGACTTGCATATGTTGAACCAGACTTGTATCCCCAGGATGAAGCCTACTTGATCATGATGGATAAGCTTTTTGATGTGCTGTTGGAATTGGTTTGCTAGTATTTTATTGAAGATTTTTGCATCTATGTTCATCATGTATATTGGCCTGAAGTTTTCTTTTCTTGTTGAGTCTCTGCCAGGTTTTGGTATCAGGATGATATTGGTCTCATTAAATGATTTGGGAAGGATTCCCTCTTTTTGGATTGTTTGGAATAGTTTCAGAAGGAGTGGTACTAACTCCTCTTTGTATGTGTGGCAGAATTCGGCTGTGAACCTATCTGGACCTTGGCTTTTTTTGGTTGGTAGGCTATTAATTTCTGCCTCAACTTCAGCCCTTGTTATTGGTCTATTCAGGGTTTCGACTTCTTCCTGCTTTAGGCGTGGGTGGGTGCAAGTGTTCAGGAATTCATCCATTTCTTCCAAGTTTACTGGCTTATGTGCATAGAGTTGTTTGCAGGAATCTCTTATGTTAGTTTGGATTTCTGTGGAATCTGTGGTGATATCCCCTTTATCATTTTTTATTGCATCTATTTGATTCTTCTCCCTTTTCTTCTTTATTAATCTGGCCAGTGGTCTATTTTGTTGATCTTTTCGAAAAACCATCTCCTGGATTTATTAATTTTTGAAGGGTTTTTTGTGTCTCTATCTCCTTCAATTCTGCTCTGATCTTAGTTATTTCTTGTCTTCTGCTAGGTTTTGAGTTGTTTTTTTTTTTTTTATCTTGCTCCTCTAGCTCTTTCAATTTTGATGATAAAGTAGCTATTTTAGATCTTTCCTTGCTTCTCATGTGGGCATTTATTGCTATAGATTTTCCTTTAGACACTGCTTTAAATGTGTCCCAGAGATTCTGGTACATTGTGTCTTCGTTCCCGTTGTTTTTGAAGAACGTCTTTATGTCTACCTTCATTTCATTGTTTACCCAGTCAACATTCAAGAACCAGTTGCTTAGTTTCCATGAAGTTGTGCGGTTCTGAGTTAGTTTCTGAATTCTGAGTTCTAATTTCATTTCACTGTGGTGTGAGAGACTGATTGTTATGATTTCCATTTTTTTGCATTTGCTGAGGACTGATTTACTTCCAATTATATGGTCAGTTTTAGAGTAGGTGCGATGTGGTGCTGAGAAGAATGTATATTCTGTGGATTTGGGGTGGAGAGTTCTGTAAATGTCTATCAGGATTGCTTGGTCCAGGTCTGAGTTCAAGTCCTGGATATCCTTGTTAATTTTCTGTCTGGTTGATCTGTCTAATATTGACAGTTGAGTGTTAAAGTCTCCCACTATTATTGTGTGGGAGTCCAAGTCTCTTTGTAGGTCATTAAGAACTTGCTTTATGCATCTGGGTGCTCCTGTGTTGGGCGCATATATTAGGATTGTTAACTCTTCTTGTTGCATTGATCCTTTTATCATTATGTAATGCCCGTCTTTGTCTCTTTTGATCTTTGTTGGTTTAAAGTCTATTTTATCAGAGACTAGGATTGCAACTCCTGCTTTTTTTTTTTTTTTTTTTTTTTGCTCTCCATTTGCTTGGTAGATCTTCCTCTATCCCTTTATTTTGAGCCTTTGTGTATCCTTGCATGTGAGATGGGTTTCCTGGATACAGCACACTGATAGGTTTTGACTTTTTATCCAATTTGCCAGTCTGTGTCTTTGATTGGGGCATTTAGCCCATTTACATTTAGGGTTAATATTGTTATGTGTGAATTTGATCCTGCCATTTTGATGCTAGCTGGTTGTTTTGCCCATTAGTTGATGCAGTTTCTTCATTTTGTCAATGCTCTTTCCCGTTTGGTACATTTTTGGAGTGGCTGTTCCTTTCTATGTTTAGTGCTTCTTTCAGAAGCTCTTGTTCCTTTCTATGTTTAGTGTTTCTTTCAGGATCTCTTGTAAATCAGGTATGGTGGTGATGAAATCTCTAAGCAATTGCTTGTTCATAAAGGATTTTATTTCTCCTTCACTCATGAAGCTTAGTTTGGCTGGATATGAAATTCTAGGTTGAAAGTTCTTTTGTTTAAGGAGGTTGAATGTTGGCCCCCACTCTCTTCTAGCTTGTAGGCTTTCTGCTAAGAGATCTGCTGTGAGTCTGATGGGCCTCCCTTGGTGGGTAACCAATCCTTTCTCTCTGGCTGCCCTTAGCAGTTTTTCCTTCATTTCAACCCTGGTGAATCTGATGATTATGTGCCTTGGGGTTGCTCTTCTTAAGAAATATCTTTGTGGAGTTCTCTGTATTTCCTGGAATTGAATGTTGGCCAGCCTTGCTCGGTTGGGGAAGTTCTCCTGGATAACATCCTGAATAGTGTTTTCCAGCTTGGATTCATTCTCTCCATCACATTCAGGTACACATATTAAATGTATATTAGGTCTTTTCACATAATCCCATGTTTCTTGGAGGTTTTGTTCATTTCTTTTTACTCTTTTTTTCTAATCTTGCCTTCTTGTTTTATTTCACTGAGTTGATCTTCGATCTCTGATACTCTTTTTCTGCTTGGTTGATTTGGTTACTGAAACTTGTATATGCTTCACGAAGTTCTCATGTTGTGTTTTTCAACTTTATTAAGTCATTTATATTCCTCTCTAAGCTGTTTATTCTTGTTAGCATTTCGTCAAACCTTTTTCAAGGTTCTTAGTTCTTTGCATTGGATTAGTACATGATCTTTTAGCTCAGAGAAGTTTGTTATTACCCACCTTCTGAAGCCTGTTTCTGTCAACTCATCAGACTTATTCTTCATCCAGCCTTGTTTCCTTGCTGGTGAGTAGTTGTGATCCCTTGGAAGAGGAGAGGCATTCTAGTTTTGGGTATTTTCATCCTTTTTGCATTGGTTTCTTTCCATCTTTGTGGATTTATCTACCTGTGGTCTTTGTGGTTGGTGACTTTCAGATGGGGTCTCTGAGTGGACATCATTTTCGTTGCTAATGAAGTTGTTTCATTCTATTTCTTAGTTTTCCTTCTTACAGTAGGCCTCTCTGCTATAGGACTGCTGGAGATCCATTCCAGACCCTGCTTGCCTGGTGATTACCTGTGGTGGCTACAGAACAGTAAGGATTGCTGCCAGTTTTTTCTTCTGTTATCTTTGTCCCAGAAGGATACCTGCCAGATGTCAGCCTGAGCTCTTTTTTATTAGGTGCCTCTTTGGTTATATGGGGGTTGGGGAGCTGCTTGAGGAGATAGTCTGTCCCTTATAGGAGCTCAGGTGCTGAGCTGTGAGCACCATTGTTCTGTTCAGAGCTGCTAGGCAGGTATGTTTAAGTCTGCTACAGTGGAACTCATAACCACCTTTTTTCCCAGGTGCTCTGTCCTGGGAAGGTGGGGCTTTATTTATAAGTTTCTGTCATTCTCTGCCTTTCTTCAGAGATGCCCTGCCCAGCAAGGAGGTAGCCTAGCAGAGGCACTGCTGAGCTGCCATGGGCTCTGCCCAGCTGCTGTGTGAACTTCCTTGCAGTATTGTTTATAGGGGTATAGTTAGAACTGCCTCGGTAATGGCAGTCTGCCTCAGTAATAGTGAACTGTCTTCATAATGGTGGATCCCCTCGGTAATGGCAGACTGCCTTTGTAATGGTGGATTGCCTTGGTAATGGTGCACTGCCTTGGTAGTGGGGGTCTGCCTCTGTAATGGCAGATGCCCTTCCCCCAACTAAGGTGGACCATCCCCAGTCTAGCTGTGCTTGCTGTGAAACTCTCAATCCAGAGTGTTTCAGATTGCTGGTCCTGGTGGAGGTGGGACCAGCTGAGCCAGATCACCTGGCTCCCTGTTTCAGACCCCTTTTTTCAGTCGAATGGGCAACTCTGTCTCTTAGGCATTCCAGTTGCCAGCTGAAACAGCACCCAGATTGTTGTGAGTTTTTGTGCAGAGATCTGCTGCACCAGCTGATAGAGCCATGCTGGAGACTCATGGTGCTTTTCCACCAGGGAATCTCCTGGTCTGTGGGCAGTAAACATTTGTTTGGAAATGTGATGATCACTCACCCTCTGCGTTTTCACTGGGAGCTGCAATCCAGAGCTGTTCCTATTAGGCCATCTTGGATCCTCTCCATCCATTACTTTGATTTCTTAAGAGAACAAAGTTACTTGTCAAAAAGTCTTCATTTGCCAAAGGATGCATCTTGCCATGCTCTATGATGACATCTGCTTATGCTTCTTGCCTTCCTTTGATAACCTTGTGGCCAGTGATGCTGCAAACAGAGACTGTCTCTTTCAAGGCATATGCAGATATAGAGTATGACATCCCTGTCCACCTACTGAAGCAGCAGAGTTTGTTCATATCCTATTATGGAAATGAGAAATGAGCCCGATGCCTGCCTGGTGATGCCATAAATATTTGGGGAGGGGGCTACTAGGAAAGAAGTCCAGACCAATTGAAATTTACAGATACATCTTAGAGCTGCTAACTCTTGTTCAACTTTTTGCTCAAGTGGCTAACATGCACAGAACCTGATTTCTTTTGTATAAGCTTTCTTTTGCCATAAACTGGGACAACCATGTTTTCAGTGATCCAATGTCTGTTGCACATTAATAAAAGTAAAATGATCAATTTTTAAAAAGCAGTTCTCAGAAGGCTTTTTATCCATTGCAGGTTTATCCCTGTACTAAGTCAACAAGTTGTGCTGATTTCTCACAGTCAGAAGTCCAGTGGGCTCCTTTGGGGTCTTGTTAGTGTGAGTCTCACTCCACTCAGTGGTGTTTATGAGCATTCCAGCTGCTGGCCTTGCCTGGCCACTGCAGCCCACTAGCATCCAAGCTGTGGAGGCGAGCTGTGAGGTGATGGCCTGGCTAGGTGAGGAGGAGGCAGGTGGCTGTTTTGCATTTCAGATTTCACTTTTAAACAGATGCTTATGGTTTTTGATTATAAAATAATGGCAGTGTGAGGTAAAGAACATTAGATCCAAAAGTAGGGACACTTCACTGGGACCCTTAAGTTACTGCACAGGTTTCTACTTAATGCGCTGGCTGATCTAAAGCAGACATTGGATCTAATTGAGATCATTTTTTCTAAGAGGAGGGTAAGCCTCTCTTGTGCACATGGTTCCCTCATCCTCCAGATACTTAGCAGCCAAAATAAATATGTTTTCGTTTAGGCTGAAAATGCAGATGGTCTCCAAATGCCTGATAGACTATCTTGTTAATCAAAGCTGGGCCAACATAATCACCCTCTGCTGCTCAGCTCTGAGCATGAGAATAGTCCTGCCTCATGCCTCCCTTTCAGCGCTGACCACCTCATCAAACACAATGGTCAGACAGGGCCGCTATCTGCAAGCTCTGCTCCTGTTGCTTTTGGTCCCACCACACTGGCCCCTGCCAGTCTATCAGACCATAACACACATGTGGTAGAAACATAAATGTGGTCAGCTACAAACTCTCAAAGTAATAAATATGTACACCCACTAAACAAGGATATTTGAAAATATAAAGAGACAGTGGGAGATTATTGCAATGACACCTGCAGTAAATTTAAAGGAGAGCAGTGATTTGACAGATTTGTGTGAGGAAGAAAATGAATGATGACTCAAAGGAGTGAGGAGTAAGCCAATTTATTTTGTTAAAATGTGAAGGGCCAGCAAAAGACAGGGGTAGATATAGAAGGACAGGACCCAAAGAGTCCAAGATTTGGAATTTTTATTTAATACAAAAGACAAATGACAGTCACTATGAAGAATCAGAAGTGGATGATATTAAAAAATGGTTAAGAGGAGTCCAAAAGATGATGCAGTGAGAACAACCCAGGATTGAAGCTCTCAGTGAATGCGTGGAGAGGGTGAATCAGGGCTGCATTTCCAGATGGATCTTTGTTTCGCACAGAACGGGGAAATTCCCAGGTATAAAAGAGACGCGGGACACCAGGCAGAGGTTTTGGCTGGTGCAGCCAGCGGCCGGCGCTGTACCACAGCGGCGCTACACAGCGCTCTGCACAAAGTGCACTGGTCTGGGTGCCCTGTTGAACCGGCAATCTGAGACTTGAGAGGGCTGAACTTGAGACTGAACGGGACTTGGACAGTGAGCCAGGCCAGGAGATTCCAGGGAAACAGCGTTTGGGGTAGCGCAGTGGGACAAACAAAACGGCGATTCCAAACACTCTGGGTGGAGAGGTTTCCTGAGGGCACAGCTGAACCCAGGATGGTGCAGCTCTGTGGGGGAGGGGCGTCCGCCATTACCGAGGCAATCTGCCCCTACTGAGGTACACGCCCATTGCTGATGCAGCCTGCCATTGCTGAGGCAACCCGCTACAACAGAGAGACTCCGCCTCAGGGCGTAGCCCATGGCAGCAAGGCGGAGACTGCAGCCGCAGGGCAGAGCCTGCAGCAACAGGGCGAACCTCACACCAGTAGGGCGGAGCCTCAGCAGGCAAATAGTGACTAGACTGCCTCCTAGCTGGGCAGGACAGCACAACGGACACTCACAAAGAAAACCCCAACCCCCCCGAGACAGAGCATCTGAGAAAAAAAGGTTTTTTTTATGAGTTCTGCTGCAGGAGAAGTAAACGTAGCAGCCTAACAGCCCTGAATGAACAACAGAGCTCACAGCTCAGCACTTGAGCTCCTATAAAGTACAGACTGTCTCCTCAAGCAGCTCCCTGACCCCTCTATGTCCAAAAGACTGACATTTGGCAGGCATCATTCTGGGACAAAGATAGCAGAAAAAGAAACTGGTAGCATCCCTCACTGTTCCGCAGCTGCTATAGGTGCACCCCAGACAAGCAAGGCCTGGAGTGGACCTCAGCAGTCGTACAGTGGAGGGGCTAGACTGGTAGAAGGAAAACCAAGTAACAGAAATACTGCATCATCAACAATCTGAGCATCCACTCAAGAGACCCAATCGAAAAGTCAGCAACTACACAGACGACAGGTGGATAAATCCACAAAGATGGGAAGAAACCAGCGCAAAAAGGAGGAAAACACCTGAAACCGGAATACCTTGCCTCCTTGAAAGGACCAAAACTCCTCACCAGCAAGGGAACAAAGCTGGATGGAGAATGAGTGTGACAAAATGACGGAATTAGACTTCAGAAGGTGGGTAATGAGAAACTTTTGTGAGCTAAAAGAACAGGTTTTAAATCAATGCAAAGAAACTAAGAACCTTGAAAAAAGATTTGAAAAAAGATTCAAGGAAATGATAACAAGAATGGATAACTTAGAGAGGAATATGAATGAATTAAAGGAGCTGAAAAACACAATACAAGAACTTTGAGAAGCATGCACAAGTTTCAACAGCCAAATTGACCAAGCAGAAGAAAGAATATCAGAAGTTGAAGATCAACTCAATGAAATAAAATGAGAAACCAAGATCAGAGAAAAAGTGCAAAAAGGAATGAACAAAGTCTCCAAGAAATGTGGGACTATGTGAAGAGACCTAACCTACATTTGATAGGTGTACCAGAATGTGACGAAGAGAATGAATCCAAGCTGGAAAATACTCTTCAGGACATTATCCAGGAAAATTTTCCCCACCTAGTAAGACAGACCAACACTCAAATGCAGGAAATACAGAGAACACCACAAAGATATTCCGCAAGAAGAGCAACCCCAAGGCACATAATCGTCAGATTCAACAAGGTTGAAATAAAGGAGAAAACACTAAGGGCAGCCAGAGAGAAAGGTTGGGTCACCCACAAAGGGAAGCCCATCAGACTCACAGCAGATCTCTCGGCAGAAACACTACAAGCCAGAAGAGAGTGGGGGCCAATATTCAACATCCTTAAAGAAAAGAACTTCCAACACAGAATTTCATATCCAGCTAAACTGAGCTTTGTAAGTGAAGGAAAAATAAAATCCTTTGCGAACAAGCAAGTACTCAGAGATTTTGTCACCACCAGGCCTGCTTTACAAGAGCTCCTGAATGAGGCACTACACATAGAAAGGAACAACCAGTACCAGCCATTCCAAAATCACACTAAATGCTAAAGAGCATCAACATAATGAAGAATCTACAACAACTAACGGACAAAACAGCCAGCTAGCATCAAAATGGCAGTATCAAATTCACACATAACAATATGAACCCTGGGGGAGATCGATCCAAGATGGCCGACCACTAACAGCTCAGGATTGTAGCTCCCAGTGCAAGCCCAGAGAACGAGACGATGCCACACTTTTAGACGAATTTTCGTCACTCACCAATCAGCCGATTCCCAGTGGAGGAGCCCCACTGGTCGCCAGCGCGACTCTTGTGGCCGCCGCAGCGGTTTTGCCGGCGTCTCGGCGCATCAGCTCTTCATGCAGAGCCAACGGGACTGCTTCCCCTACTGACTGGAGTTTGGAGCTCCGGGAAGTCAGAGCCGCTTGTTGCGGACTCAAGAGGGAAGCCAGACCAGAGATTCCTGGGCAGAAGAGCACCATCAGTCTTATTGCTGCTATTTAGGCTGCCACAGTGGGTTGCTCGGATCCCAGCACTGGGAATCAATAAGTTGGACGTCGACTCAGAAACCTAATTAGAAAGGCAGTTCATCTACAATGAAGGGAAAAAAACAGCCTAAGAAGGCCGAGTATACTCAAAATCAGAACCCATCAGCAACGGAACAAGCCCTGATGGAAAAGGACTCATCAGCAACCGAACAAGCCCTGATGGAAAAGGACTCATCAGTAACGGAACAAGCCCTGATGGAAAAGGACTGTGTTCCATTATCTGAAGTAGGCTTTAAAAGGTGGATGATAAGAAACTTCTGGGAGTTAAAGGAACTTGTTCTAACCCAATGTAAAGAAACTAAGAACTTGGAAAAAAGGTTCGATGAAATGTTGAAAAGAATAGACAATATAGAGAGGAATACAAACGAACTTACGGAGTTGAAAAATACAACACGAGAACTTAGTGAAATATGTACAAGCTTAAACAGCCAAATGGATCAAGCAGAAGAAAGGGTATCAGAGGTCAAAGATCAACTTAATGAAACAAAACGACAAGACAAGAATAGAGAAAAAAGGATAAAAAGGAATGAGCAAAGTCTCCAAGAAATATGGGACTATGTGAAAAGACCTAATATACGCTTGATTGGTGTACCTGAATGTGACGGAGAGAATGAATTCAAGCTGGAAAATACTCTCCAGGATATTATCCAGGAAAATTTTCCTAATTTAGCAAAGCAGGACACTATTCAACCCCAGGCAATACAGAGAACACCACAAAGATATTCCTCAAGAAGACCAACCCCAAGGCACATAATCGTTAGATTCACCAAGATCGAAACGAAGGAGAAAATATTAAGGGCAGCCAGAGAGAAAGATCAAGTTACCCATAAAGGTAAGCCTATTAGGCTTACAGCAGATCTCTCAATGGAAACCCTACAAGCTAGAAGAGAGTGGGGGCCAATATTCAATATACTTAATCAACAGAACTTTCAGCCCAGAATTTCATATCCTGCCAAGTTAAGCTTTACATTTGAAGGAAAAATAAAATCTTTTAGGAACAAGCAAGTACTCAAAGATTTTATTACCACCAGGCCTGCTTTACAAGAACTTCTAAAAGAAGCATTATACACAGAAAGGAACAACCAGTATGACCCTTTCTAAAAATACACCAAAAAGTAAAGAGCATTAACATAGAGAAGAATTTTTATCAACGAAAGGACAAAATAGCCAGTTAATATCAAACGGCAGCAACCCTAAATTTAAATCGACCAAATCTCCCAATCAAAAGATACAGACAAAATCTAACGGTATATCCAAAGATATACATAGACTCAAAATAAAGGGTTGGGGAAAAAAAAATGTACCAACCAAATGGTTGGTAAATAAATAAATAAATAAAATAATAATTAAATAAATATTTTATTATTATTTTATTTAATAAAAAAATAAATAAAAAGCAGGAGTTGCAATTTTCACATTTGACAAAATAGATTTCAAAGCTACAAGGATACAAGGGTAAAAGGATTAATGTAATAATAAGAGATCTTAACACCCAGATACATAAGACCCATAATGAGATTTAGATTAAACGAGACAGAAAATTGATAATGATATCCGGGACTGGAACTAAGATTCAGAACAAATAAACTCAATAGAGCTCTCCATTTTAAACACACAAAATATACATTATTCACAAAATCTAACGATATATCTAAAGATATACAAAGACTCAAAACAAGGGGATGGAAAAAAACTCACCAACCAAATGAAGAGCAAAAATAAATAAATAAAAAGCAGGAGTTGCAATTCTCACACTTAATAAAATAGATTTCAAAGCTACAAGGATGCAAGGGTAAAAGGATTAATGCAACAATAAGAGATCTTAACACCCAGATACATAAGACACATAATGAGATTTAGATTCAACGAGACAACAAATTGATAATGATATCCAGGACTTGAACTCAGAGCCAGAACAAATAAACACAATAGAGGTCTCCATTTTAAACACATAAAATATGCATTAACCACTTTAAATACTCAAAATATTGATCGGCCATTATTGAAACCCATTTTAGGAATGAAGTAATATTCCTTTTTCCCTCTTTTTCTTTTTTTCCCCTTCTTTTTCTCTTTTTCCCTCAAAAAAAAAAAATGAACCCTAAATGTAAATGGACTAAATGCACCAATCAAAAGATACAGATTGGCAAATTGAATAAAAATATAAAACCCATCAGTGTGCTGTATCCAGGAAACCCATCTCACATGCAAGGATACACAAAGGCTCAAAATAAGGGATGGAGGAAGATCTACCAAGCAAATGGAGAGCAAAAAAAAGCAGGAGTTGCAATTCTCGTCTCTGATAAAAAAGACTTTAAAGCAACGAAGATCGAAAGAGACAAAGAAGGACATTACAATGGTAAAAGGATCGATACAACAATAAGAGCTAACGATCCTAAATGTATGGACCCAATACAGGAGCACTCAGATACGTAAGGCAAGTTCTTAATGACTTACAAAGAGACTTGGACTCCCACACAATAATAGTGGGAGACTTTAACACTCCACTGTCGATATTAGACAGATCAACCAGACAGCAAATCAACAAGGATATCCAGGGCTTGAACTCAGACCTGGGGCAAGCAAACCTGATAGACATTTACAGAACTCTCCACCCCAAATCCACAGAATATACATTCTTCTCAGCACCACATCACACCTACTCTAACATTGACCACATAATTGGAAGTAAAGCACTCCTCAGCAAATGCAAAACAACTGAAATTATAACAAACAGTCTCTCAGACCATAGTGCAATCAAGTTAGAACTCAGAATTCAGAAACCAACCCAGAACCGCACAGCTTCATGGAAACTGAACAACTGGCTCTTGAATGTTGACTGGATAAACCATGAAATGATGGCAGAAATAAAGAAGTTCTTTGAATCCAATGAGAGCAAAGACACAACATGCCAGAATCTCTGGGACACATTTAAAGCAGTCTCTAGAGGAAAATATATAGCAATAAGTGCCCATATGAGAAGAATAGAGACATCCAATATTGACACCCTATCATCAAAATTGAAAGAGCTAGAGGAGCAAGATAAAAAAAAAACTCAAAACCCAGCAGAAGACAAGAAATAACTAAGATCAGAGCTAAACTGAAGGAGATAGAGACACAAAAAAACCTTCAAAAAATCAATAAATCCAAGTGCTGGTTTTTTGAAAAGATCAACAAAATAGACAGACCACTAGCCAGATTGATTAAAAAGAAAAGAGAGAACAACCAAACAGATTCAATAAAAAATGATAAAGGGGAAATCACCACAGATTCCACAGAAATTCAAACCATCATCAGGGAATATTACAAACAACTCTATGCACATAAACTAGTAAACCTGGAAGAAATGGATAAATTCCTGGACTCCTTTGTCCTCCCAAGCCTAAACCAGGAGGAAGCTGAAACTATGAATACACCAATAACAAGGTCAGAAGTCGAGGCAGCACTTAAGAGCCTACCACACAAAAAAAGCCCGGGTCCAGATGGGTTCACACCCGAATTCTACCAGACACACAAAGAGGAGCTGGTACCATTTCTTCTGAAACTATTCCAAATAATCCAAAAAGAGGGAATCCTTCCCAAATCATTTTATGAGACCAATATCATTCTGATACCAAAACCAGGCAGAGACCCAACAAGAAAAGAAAACTTCAGGCCAATATCCATGATGAACATAGATGCAAAATAAAATATTGGCAAGCCGATTGCAACAGCAAATCAAAAAACTTATCCATCATGATCAAGTAGGATTCATCCTGGGGATGCAAGGCTGGTTCAACATACGCAAGTCTATAAATGTAATTCACCACATAAACAGAACCAAAAACAAAAACCACATGATTATCTCAATTGACGCAGAGAAGGCCCTTGACGAAATTCAACAGCCCTTTATGCTAAAAACCCTCAATAAACTCGGTATCGATGGAACGTATCTCAAAGTAATAAAAGCTATTTACGACAAACCAACAGCCAATATCATACTGAATGGGCAAAAACTGGAAGCACTCCCTTTGAAATCCGGCACTAGACAAGGATGCCCTCTTTCACTACTCCTATTCAATATAGTACTGGAAGTTCTAGCCAGAGCAATCAGGCAAGAAAAAGAAATAAAGGGTATTCAAATAGGAAAGGTGGAAGCCAAATTGTCTCTATTTGCAGACGACATGATAGTATACCTAGAAGACCCCATCGTCTCAGCCCAAAAACTCCTGAAACTGATAAGCAACTTCAGCAAAGTCTCAGGATATAAAATCAATGTGCAAAAATCACAAGCATTCCTATACACCAATAACAGACTTAAAGAAAGCCAAATCAAGAATGAACTGCCATTCACAATTGCTACAAAAAGAATAAAATACCTAGGAATACAACTCACAAGGAACGTAAGGGACCTCTTCAAGGAAAACTACAAACCACTGCTCAACGAAATCAGAGAGGACACAAACAGATGGAGAAGCATTCCATGTTCATGGTTAGGAAGAATTAATATCGTGAAAATGGCTATACTGCCCAAAGTAATTTACAGAATCAACGCTATCCCCACCAAGCTACCATTGACTTTCTTCACAGAACTGGAAAAAACCACCATGAACTTCATATGGAACCAAAAAAGAGCCCGCATAGCCAAGTCAATTCTAAGCAAAAAGAACACAGTGGGGGGCATCACACTACTGGATTTCAAACTATACTACAAGGCTACAGTAATCAAAACAGCATGGTACTGGTACCAAAACAGAGATATAGACCAATGGAACAAAACAGAGGCATCAGAGGCAACACAACATAGCTACAACCATACAATCTTTGATAAACCTGACAAAAACAAGCAATGGGGAAAGGATTCCCTGTTTAATAAATGGTGTTGGGAAAACTGGCTAGCCATGTACAGAAAGCAGAAACTGGACCCCTTCCTGACACCTTACACTAAAATTAACTCCAGATGGATTAAAGACTTAAACATAAGACCTGGCACCATAAAAACCCTAAAAGGAAATCTAGGCAAAACCATCCAGGACATAGGAGTAGGCAAGGACTTCATGAACAAAACACCAAAAGCATTGGCAACAAAAGCCAAAATAGACAAATGGGACCTAATCAAACTCCACAGCTTCTGCACAGCAAAAGAAACAGTCACTAGAGTGAATCGGCAACCAACATAATGGGAAAAAATTTTTGCAGTTTACCCATCTGACAAAGGGCTGATATCCAGAATTTACAAAGAACTCAAACAGATTTACAGGAAAAAACCAGACAAGCCCATTCAAAATTGGGCAAAGGATATGAACAAACACTTTACGAAAGAAGACATATATGAGGCCAACAATCATATGAAAAAATGCTCATTATCACTGGTCATCAGAGAGATGCAAATCAAAACCACATTGAGATACCATCTCACGCCAGTTAGAATGGCGATCATTAAAAAATCTGGAGACAACAGATGCTGGAGAGGATGTGGAGAAATAGGAACACTTTTACACTGTTGGTGGGAGTGTAAATTAGTTCAACCATTGTGGAAGACAGTGTGGCGATTCCTCAAGGCCTTAGAAATAGAAATTCCAATGACCCAGCAATCCCATTACTGGGTATATATCCAAAGGACTATAAATCGTTCTACTATAAGGACACATGCACATGAATGTTCATTGCAGCACTGTTTACAATAGTAAAGACCTGGAACCAACCCAAATGCCCATTGATGATAGACTGGACTTGGAAAATGTGGCACATATACACCATGGAACATTATGCAGCAATCAGAAATGATGAGTTTGTGTCATTTGTAGGGACATGGATGAATCTGGAGAACATCATTCTCAGCAACTGACACAAGAACAGAAAATGAAATACCACATATTCTCACCCATAGGCGGGTGATGAAAAATGAGAACACATGGACACAGGGAGGGGAGTACTAAACACTGGGGTCTATTGGGGGGAAAAGGGGAGGGCCAGCGGCGGGGGAGCTGGGGAGGGATAGCCTGGGGAGAAATGCCAAATGTGGATGAAGGGGAGAAAGGAAGCACAACACACTGCCATGTGTGTACCTATGCAACTGTCTTGCATGTTCTGCACATGTACCCCAAAACCTAAAATGCAATAAAAAATTTAAAAAAAAAAGAAAAAGAAAAAGAAAAAATGGTTAAATAAGTTAAATGGCCATCTGATGGGACATCATACAATTATTTTTTAAGATGGTTTTGAAGAATTTTTAATTACACAAGAAATGGTTTATGATGTGATGAGAAATGAAAAAGATGAATACAAGTTTTTTAATGATCTAATTTCAATTATGTTAAATAGATATAAGCATGCATAGAAAAATATCTGGAAAAAATACACTAAAATGTTATGGTTGCTATCTCCTGGTAGTCAGATTAGAGATTATTCTTCTCTTTTTAAAAGTTGAAGTATTCAAATGTTCTACAAAGAACATATTATTTTAAAATCTGAAGAAATTACATGTTATTTGAAGAATATTTTCAGAGAAATTTGATTGGATAGTAGGTTGGGATCGATAAGGCTGGAGGCAGATTGGACAATAGAGGCTTACATAGTATTAAACTGTTAGTTAAAATGCCTAGTCTCACACTGCGGAAGTAAGATAGAGGAGAGAAAATGGGGGAGCTTATTTCAGAGGAATAACAGACAGAACACCATGGTTTACCTGTTACACACTCACAGAGATGAAAATAGAAGGTAAGATAGAGGAGAGAAAATGGGGGAGCTTATTTCAGAGGAATAACAGACAGAACACCATGGGTTACCTGTTACACACTCACAGAGATGAAAATAGAAGGTAAGATAGAGGAGAGAAAATGGGGGAGCTTATTTCAGAGGAATAACAGACAGAACACCATGGGTTACCTGTTACACATTCACAGAGATGAAAATAGAAGCCAGATTCATAGGAATGATAAGATATCACCAGTAATTAAGCTGAAAGTAGAGAGGGTTGGGAAAAATTTAACTCAATGTAGTCCTTTTTGTCTTAGCTGTTGATGGGACATAAAGTTAGGCTAAAGACATCATATTTGAAATGGTAATACAGGAACTCTTAATAGGGTTTCTCACTGAGGACTTTAGTTTGCTGAATTTTCTTTAATATTGAATATTTGATCCATGCTAAAATGCTAAAGAACCAGCCTTGATACCTCCAGCTCTGTATCTAATCATCAGCCAATGAAAATTTACTGAATATTTTCTCTGTACAAGCTCCTGGCCCTTATAATCTAGTAGCAAATATATATCTGTGTGTATGTTTATGACATATATACAAACTACTTTGGAAAAAGCAAAATATGATAAGGTCTCTAAGACAAGGACGGATAACTTTGCTATGGGCCTCTCATTTCAGATATCTGGTCAGCCTTCCATTATCTGGCTCCACCCCATCTCCGTAGACTCATTTTTTATTAATCTTCAGTAAATACTTCTACCCTACTCAGCCTTCCTATGGTCTCTCTTCCCAGCCCATCGTGCTCATTGTATCCATCAGGATGCTTTCAGCTACAAGTATTACCTATCTATTAAGGATATAAGTTACAAGGACAGTCACTGTTTTCTTAATAATAAAGTTCAAAACATAGATGATCTAGTGTCGGTCTGGCAGTTCAGTGATTGTCATCAAGGTCTCAGTTTATTACTTCATTGTTCTTAGTGTACTAACTTTGCATCTTCATATGAGTTGCCTCATGGTGATAAGATGTCTCCTATAGCTCCAGACATTACATAATGTTCACATTTAAGGCAGAAAGGAGGAAGGAATGGTGCCAACAAGTTCTCCTTATGGGTTTGTCTCTTTATCAGGAAAGCAAAAAGCCTTCCAAGAATATCCCTCCAAACATTCTCATACATTTTCTTTGGCCATAAAGCAAATGTATCACACAGCCATGCAAAGCTTCAAAGAAGCCTGGAAACATAGGTATGTGGTTTCTTCAGCCTCTGGAGCTGCATCATTCAATATGGTAGCCATGAGCTACACCCGACTATTGAATATTTAGGTTGTGGCTAGTCCAGTTGAAATTGTCTCTGAATTTCTAAGTTTATTTCATTTTAATTGATTTAATCTAAGCATAAAATTGAAGCAATAAAAAGTCTCCATTAGATACAGCTTTCTTGTTTTAGAAGGATTGCATGTCACTTTAATAATTGCATAGTATAAAATATTAGTATTATAGTACATGTGTTAATAGGTACACACATTGTTTTAATATTATGCATAAACAGTTCATTAACTGGTTTTGTTGATACAGATACAAATATTAAAAGAATAACTTTTTGGTACTCAGTTTGGTTATTAGAAAACCTTTAGTTACATTTACATTTTACATTTGTAAATTTATAATACATAGATGTAGATCAAATTTTTCTACTGTAAATTCAGTCTCTGAATTAAGATATGCTGTAAGAATAAAATATGCAAATGAGTACAGCTATTTGGCATAAAATGCAAAATATATTAATTGATTAATTATTATGGTCCTGGGCAATGTTAATTATACCCTAGACATCAGAGAAGAAAATTTGTCTTTTGAGATCAGTTACTACTCTTGCAACTGACAAAGAGATAATGATCATTTCAAAGGTTTCCTCAGCCAAAGACCATTAGCAAAACAGGTGTCCTCAGGAAAATGCTCTGTAATAGAAGGCCTTGGGATTCTTCATACCTTATAGACCCATCTCTGGATCACATTTATTTAATTTGATTGCTTTGTCTGTCAGTTCATCTAAGTAACTAGCTTTGGGCAACTTGGAGGAATCCGTCATCACTTATTCTTTAACAAGGTTGTGGGTTAAGTCATCCAAATAAAGATATTTCTTCCTTGACCCCAGTTCCAGTAGGTCCAGGGAGTTGGAAGTGGGAGGGGAGAGAATGTCCAGGAATCACAGCATTATAGGAATCTTACGCTGTTGACTGCAAGGGTTGATTTTGCGTCTGTTCTGAAATGAATTTTCCTGACCATTTGCCTTCTGTGCCATTTTTACTTTTTATTTGTTACTTGGCTTACAATGGGCTTGAGCCTGACTTTGATCCATACGTCTGGAAATCATAGTTGCAGTTTGCTCTCCTACCTCACATCCTGCTCTTTTAATAAAAATGTTCCCTTTTTTCTTGAATACAGAATGGTTGATCACAGCATTTGGTAAGGGCAATAACTGATAATTTGCTTAAAATGAGTCACTTTTGTGCCAGACTGGGAGCCCCATGACTCATAATTACCAGTTCAAAGACTAACTGTTTATAACAAACCAGAGGGGCTTTCAGCTTACCCACTCTTTGCATTCTTTATATCCAGAGAGCACATTATTGCCCAAGGCAACCCAAAGCTCATTAGTGAACACAATGAAGTGAAAGGCAGCTTCCTGAGCTTGGGCAGAGAGAACAGTCACTACCAAGCCATACCAGCTACAAACAGTTAACTAGGTCCTGGAGCATCCACCAGTGAACATTTTTCACCACAGATGAATGCCAAGTTGAATTTTTAATCAAATCAAATTTAGATTCTTCTTCATCATAGCTGCTTAACTTTTTAGCACTCTTTCCTTCCTCTTCCTTTTCCTGTCATATAACAGATGGGGGCAATTGGGGCCCCCAAGCCCTTGGTATTGTTTTCCACAATCCAGTTCTGCTTCTGGATTAAAGACAAGACAGGATTTATAAACCAACAGCGGCAACAACAGTTGCCCAAAACAGCCCTATGAAGTTGACATTAGCCCTATTTCATGAATGAGGAAACTGAGGGTGCCACCTATCTGCAGACTCATGAATTGCAGGCTCACCTTTTTTCAAGGGCTTTCTTAGTAGTATCTGATTGACAAGCCACGCTGAGCCACTACGTGATCAATCATTCAAGACCTTTTCTCCTAGCTACCCCATTTCCAGTAAGCTCTTCTAGACACATTGGGTGCTTCCTTTCTTTCATTCAGTATATATTATGACTACCTAATATGTGCCAGACACAGTAAGTATTCACGCCACACCTTCCAGAACCCCTTTTCAGTTAGGGTTTTATCACCTGCCTGCATTTCACAGCCTGATCATTCCCTTTTCACAGACATTTGTTTGCTCCCTATCCCAAATTTCTGGGATACAAGAACCTTAACATTCTATCCTCACAGCCATGCACCTCCCTCAGCCTTACCACACACACATACAGGTGTAATTATTTCCACTGCAGGCAGGAAAACCAAGGAGCAAAGGAATTAAGTAAGAAACCTTCTCCAGATTATGCCCTAGTAGAGTGCATTTTTATAACAGTTATTTCCTGTCAGAGAATAAACTGGCTTCCTAGAAAGCAAGAACTTCGATTCCTCCCTCTGAGAATCCAGCCTACAGAAATAATCCAAAATGCCTTGAGGCAAATACACTTTTTCAGAGAGCCCTTCCTCTACTCTTCCTAAGTAAAATAGCCCACCCCATTATTCATATCTTTCTATCCCCTTAATCTTTTCATCATCTGTTTTCATAGAACTAATTAATAGTATGTGCTTATTTGCTTCTCTTGTCTGTTGCTTTCAGTGGAACGTAAACTCTCAAAAGGAAATAAGCCTTTGCTCGCCACCATATTCCCAGCTCCAAGAATAGTAACTGACATATAGTGGCCACTGAGTAAATATTTGTTGAATTAATTAATTTATTAAGTCACCAAGACACTCAGTGCAGCATTATTTGCATAGCTTATATATAAAACAATGTAAAATCCAGCATTAGAGAATGGACTATAATGGTGAATGTTATAAAAGCAACATTTACACTACTCACAAAAAAAGGATTATGAGATAATGTTAGGTAAAATAATCAGGCTACAAAATTGTATATATAGCATCATCTTAACTATGTAGTAAAACAGAGCATAGGAAAACTGGAAGGGAAGTAGAGAGATTGTGAGTGATTTTTCCTGCTTCTTTTGCTAATTAATTTTTTGCAACAGGGTCTCACTTTGTCACCAGGCTGGAGGGCAGTGGCGCAATCATGGCTCACTGCAGCCTCGACGTCCCAGGCTCAGGTGATCTCCCTACCTCAGCCTCCTGAGTAGCTGGGACCACAGATGTGTACCACCAGCCTCTGCTAATTTTTGTGTTTTGGTAGAGATGGTGTTTCACCATGTTGCCCAGGCTGGTCTTGAACTCCTGGGCTCAAGCCATCTGCTTACTTCAGCCTCCCAGAGTGCTGGGATTACAGGCATCAGCCACTGTGCCTGACCTTTCTTGCTTCTTTACATCATTCTGTGTTTCCCCACTTTTCTTCAATGGGCAAATTATAATTTGATAATTGGAAAAAAGTAAAGTAATGCTTTTTGCATGTTCTTTTTTTTTTTGAGACGGAGTTTCGCTCTTGTTACCGAGGCTGGAGTGCAATGGCGCAATCTTGGCTCACCACAACCTCTGCCTCCTGGGGTTCAAGCAATCTCCTGCCTCAGCCTCCCAAGTAGCTGGGACTACAGGTGCATGCCACCATGCCCAGCTAACTTTTTGTATTTTTAGTAGAGATGGGGTTTCACCATGTTGATCAGGATGGTCTTGATCTCTTGACCTCATGATCCACCCACCTCAGCCTCCGAAAGTGCTGGGATTAGAGGCATGAGCCACCATGCCCGTCCACCTTTTGCATGTTCTTAACTCCTCAGGCATAGATGGGGTTGACATCCTTAGGACTTGCCTTCTGTATCAACTATATCCCTCTCTGAGCTCATAGGATAATGAGTCTATGAAAGCAAAACTTGTCTGAAACTTTCCAGGGTGGCCTATCATAATCTATTCATAATGGTAAATTAGTTCTGTATGTTGAGGATGTACAGATGCCAGCCACAGATATTAGCTTGGATGGCCCCATAGCATTCTGAAATGATAATAGATGTCTCCAAAGATTCTTATCTGTCACTTTCAGTAATGGAAGCTCTTGCCACGAAAGGAAAGAGTGGTTTTCACTGGCCACCTTGCCATTTATACTTGGTGTTTTGTTTGGTTCCCTTTAGAGAGAATTATTCGTGGACTTAAAATGTAGAAAATAAAAACAAAACAAACAAACCACAAACTCCTAAGAATGAACACTTAGTGAGAGATAGCAAAATAGTGAGGTTATGAGGTTAGTCAGACTACAGGTTAGCAAGGGCCTGTGGACACTGACACAAGCTAAGTTCTCTAGAACAGAAGGGTTATTTTAAAAAATCGGATTGTGGAGGACCAGGAGCGGTGGCTCACGCCTGTAATCTCAGCACTTTGGGAGGCTGAGGCGGGCGGAGAGTGAGGTCAAGAGATCAAGACCATCCTGCCCAACATGGTGAAACCCCATCTCTATTAAAAATACAAAAATTATCTGGGTGTGGTGGGACATGCCTGTAGTCCCAGCTACTTGGGAGGCTGAGGCAGAAGAATCACTTGAACCCGGGAGACAGAGGTTGCAGTGAGCTCAAACTGCACCACTGCACTCCAGCCTGGCGACAGAGCAAGACTCCATCTCAAAAGAAAAAAAAAAAAAATCTGACTGTGGGTGCAAAGAGGAAAAAGCTCAATTCCAGGGTTGACACCTTCATCGGAGAACAGTTTGGGCTTGATGTGGTGAGGCAGGTGTGGCAATCCGGTACCTATCAGAGGACCTGTTTCCAATGGGACTGTGACTGCTCTCTCCCCTCCTTCCTCTCTTTCTTCCTTCCTGTACTGGAGAAGGAGCACTGAACAAGACAGGTTCACCTCTGAGGAGTTGCCGTTCCATACAATACATACAAACATGTGGTTTCAAAGGCTGATAAGTACTAAGGAAGTCTATAAAACAGCAAAAGAGGGTAGAAAATTATTATGGCGCATTGGGGACCAAAGAAGGTGACAAAGGAGCTGCAACTGAACAATGAGTTGATAATCACGAAGATCCCAGAAAAGAACATTCCAGACAGGGAAACAAGCAGCAAATATAAAGGCCCAAAGGTAGGAACACTACTTGCATAGTTGAGCAGCTGAAAGGCAGCCATGGAGCCGAGAAGGCATGAACAAAGAACATCTGGGTGTGGCATGAAGAGAGAGGGCTGTCACCAGGGACCAGGTGATGTCAGGAGGTCCTGCTAGGCTAAGGAGGTTGGGTATATTCAGGTTTGGCTTTGTACATGGGAAGCCACAGGAGAGTGTAAAGCAGAGAGTGACATCATATTCTTAAAAGATCATTCAGGTTGCTATATAGAGAACATATTGCAGGAGGGCAAAACGGAAGCTGGCAAGACCATCAGGAGACAGTCCAGGGAAGAAATGGCAATGACTTAGGTTAGGCTAAAAAGAGAGACAAAGAGAAGCAGAGAGGTATAAGGCATTATTCTGAAAGGATTGTTAGCAAGAGTTACCGCTAGAGCTGATGGCATGTGGGGGTTGACGAATCATGGAAGAATCTTAGGCTTTTTACTTGAGCAAATGGTGCCATTTACTGATATGGAAACAATTAGGGGAAACAGCTTGGGCTAGAGCTTAGAATGGAGCATGAAATTAAGAGTTCTGTTTGGGGTATGTTAAGTTTGCTATGCCAATTAAACCTTCAAGGAAAGACTTCCAGTGGAGTGAACTGTCAGATGTCCCACTTTGGCACTCAAAGGGAAGGCATTTTGGAGCCATTTGTGTATAGTACATCGTAAAGCCATGCACCTGAATGAAATCACCTGTTGAAAGAGAATAGTGTCCAGAGCTAAACAAACAATATCTGAAGGCAGGAAAGAGAAGCCAGGGAGGCAGGAGAAAAACTTGGAAGGAGTAGTGTCACAGAAAGCCAGGAAAGGAAGTGCTTCAGGCAGGAGGGAGCTGGTCAGCTCTTTCACCAACTGCATGTTGGTCAGGTTAGACTAGGTTATGCTCTGGTAATAAATGAGCACAAAATATCAGTGGCAGTTAATAAAATGTATTTTGGCTGGGCGTGGTGGCTCACACCTGTAATCCCAGCACTTTGGGAGGCCAAGGTGGGTAGATCATCTGAGGTCAGGAGTTCAAGACCAGCCTGGCCAACATGGTGAAACCTTGTCTCTACTAAACGTACAAAAATTAGCCAGGTGTCGAGCAGGTGCCTGTAATCCCAGCTACTCAGGAGGCTGAGGCAGGATAATCACTTGAAGCCAGGAGGCAGAGGTTGCAGTGAACTGAGATCGTACCATTGCACTCCAGTCTGAGCAAGAGTGAGACTTCATCTCAAAAAAAAAATTAATAAAATGTATTATTTGTACATATTGCATGAATAATGTGGGCCAGAGAGGTGAGAGCTCTGGTCCACAATCCTCAAAGACCCCGGCTGATGGAGATTATATCTGCGATGACCCCCATCACCAGAGTGAGGAAAGAGAGAGTATAGGGGCTCTCCAGTGCTTTAGCCAGGAAGAAACACATATCACTGCTGCTCACAGCCCGCTGGCCAGTAAGAGTTACGTGCAGTTCCCTAACCTGATTGCTGTATCATTTACCAAGAGGCCACCTAAAATAAAAACAGAAAACCGACCACTGGTTTTGGCAATGCAGAGATCACTGGGGATCTTGAAGGGACAATTTCAATGGAGTAGGGGGGACGAAAGTCCACTGGACTATCCTGGGCGAGAATAGGAGGTGAGGGAATTGAGAGGTGAATGTAGACAACTCTGTTAAGGTGTTTGCATGAAGAGGGACCAAAGACATTGAAAGATAACTGGAAGGTTAATGGGGTGAAGGGAGGATATTGTCAAGAGAGTACTTTTTTCCTCCCGCAAGTGTCTAAGTGTTCGGAAGTCTCCTACTCTGCCAGTCACTTTATAAATGGATTGTCTTTTCTCCTTTTCCATCAGTGAAATCGAGGCCAGCAAACATGAATGTTTTAACCCTCTGTTTGGTGCCTACAAATTCAAATATATCTGCGTTTAACTATAACCAATTCAGCATGAATTTCAAAATATGGCTTTGTACTGCTGGAAATAATCTGATGGGGACATTGTTTAGACAAAAGAGAAGGGATCAGGGAAGAAGGCCAGGAGAGAAGCTTCCCAACCACAGCCCGGGTGAAGGGGATGGGCTTTGATAAGATGGTGGATAATATTCTGTTGTTACCAGAGGGAAAGCTTGGACTACAGTATACGTGAGAGTCCACCGGAAGACACAGTGATGGAAAGCCCCTGTCCTGTTGCATTTATTTTCTCAAAGAGATAAGGTTGTTACTGTGGAATGAGCCTGGCTGGTGTGGTTGGGAAGCAGAGAACACAGAAACAGTAGAGGCAGCCTGACCATTTCAGCCGCTGTCTCTCCCTATATTGCTAACCCATAATTTGTAACTACCTAAAGAATTCTCCTACTGTGTTAAAGTAGTTCTTTCACTCTTAACAGATTGCCGAGGGTGGGTTTTTAGGTGACTCATTATTACTTATGATGATAATTATAACATTTTTACACTTTGACTTTTTATAGTATATTCCACATTTATTCATTCATACTGTCAGAGACTTTTAAATAAATGACTCATGGCTGCCACATTTTCTTTATTTTTATTGTAAAATATGTGCACAAAAAACTACATTAGAGACATATGTACAGTTTAACACTTTTAAGAAAAACAATTTTGGCCATGCACAGTGGCTCATGCCTGTAGTCCCAGCCCTTTGGGAGTCCAAGGTATGTGGATCACCTGAGGTCAGGAGTTTAAGACCAGCCTGGCCAATATGGTGAAACCCCATCTAGCCAGGCATGATGGCAGGTGCCTATAGTCCCATCTACTCAGGAGGCTGAGGCAGGAGAATCACTTGAACCCAGGAGGAAGAGGTGGCAGTGAGCCAAGATCATGCCATTGCACTCCAGCCTGGGCAACAAGAGCAAAACTCTGTCGGAAAGAAAGAGAGAGAGAGGGAGAAGGAGAGGGAGAGGGAGAAGGAGAGGGAGAGGGAGAAGGAGAGGGAGAGGGAGAAGGAGAGGGAGAGGGAGAGAGAAGGAAGGAGGGAGAGAGAAAGCAGTGAGGGGGGAGGGAGGAGGGAATGGAAGGAAAAGAAAAACAATTTCACTGGAGATCTCTCCTTCTTGCTCATTCATTCAGTCAACAAAGCTTGTTTGGATTGTCTACTGTGTCCCAGGCAGTGAGCTTGGAGCTAAAGTTTGCCCAAGGTATTTCCAGGCAGAGACCCACTAAGGTTTTCCACAGGCTTGTCAGGCAGTTCTCCCTCCCTCCTTCAAATGATTGAAGATCTCCTTTAGTGTGACAGCAGGCTACTCTGTGATTCCTGTTCAGTGGTTGGGGAATAAAGTTAGGACTTGAAGGCAGAAGCCATAGGTTGAGTGCTGGTTTCAACTACTAGCTGTGTGCCCCCGATCTGCCATTTACATTGCTCTAAGTTTCAGGCTCCACATCTATAAAATGAAGCACATAATAAGTGTGGTGTCTGGTCCTAGCGGCCACTTGAATCTGAATGCCCCTGGCCGCCAAAGGAAATCCCTGAGGTCCTGCCAGTCTCCATGCCAAGCCCTTCACCTGGTGGGATCTGCCCCATCCCTGCAGATTTGCCATTCTATTTCCTATGCAGGAATAACACCGATCCCCTTTCCTCTAGCTCCTGCTTCTCGGTGCTTCTAAAACCTGCCTCAGGAGAAATATTCCCTGAGAAATCCTTCTCCAATCTGATCACTGGCTCCTCTGCTCTCCCCAGTCATCTATACCTTTTGAACTGTGTGCATTGTCTGTCTGCTTCACCTGCTTTTTAACATAAGCTTTGACCTTCTTGTGCCCTGGATGCTGAGCTAAATTGTATGGTCAAGGACAATATTTCTTTTACTTATCTCCAACTAACCGTAGAAAAGGGTGTCAATAGAGTAGATATTCAGTACTTGTTAACAGATGGTCTGTTTCACCAGTTGACTCAGCCCGAATGAATAAACAAATGTTATATTTAAACAATAAAATGCTTTCCAGAGAAGAAGCTATCAGGATACAGAGAGGTCAGAGAGGAAATGATCACCTCCTGGATCTTTCTCGCCTCTTTCCACCACTGTTCCAGTGGGAATGGGAGTTTCTTCTCCCCAAAGCCCACATTATTAGAATCTGGGCCCTGCCCCTTCATCTTCTCTGTAGTGCTCCCCACCCCCCAACGCCAATCCAACCACCATTTCAAGTGTATAACCCATTTAATGGCGAGAGTGTTCAGAGCACAATTTCTGTACAGATTGGAGAAAGAGAGTTACTGTCCTCAATCAAACCTAACAGCGTTCTCTAACCAAAAAGTCATTAATGGCAGAGTCGAGGCTTCACTACAAGCCACTCAATTCTTCACTTTCCCCTGCTCCTTAACCCAGCCTCTGGACTCTCGGCTGATGTAACTCCTCCCAGGTGTCTGGTGCCTTCCCTGGTTTCCTGTTACAAAGTTCTCCAGCTCTCATGAACTGCAAATTTTTAGGGTTTGGTCCACATTCCAGCTCACAACCCTCCAAAAATTTCCCTTTCTTCTTTACCTTCCCTGACCGTCTGACCCTTAGGTCTGGCATCAGTGGTTTGCTGGTATTTATGAAATCATTTCTAGTTGATAAATGATTTTTACTTAGCAGCACAGCGTGCAAAAGTTGCGTTTTGAAAAAGTTAAACTCATAGAAGCAGAGAGTAGAATGGTAGTTGCCAGGGGCTAGAGTTGGGGCAAATGAAGAGATGTTGAGCCCCAACATCTGAGGATCTAATACACAGCATGCTGACTGTAGTTAATAATGCTGTATTATATCCACGAAATTTGCTGAGAGAGATCTTAAGTCTTCTTATCACAAAACAAAACAACAAGAATACAGGTACCTATATAAGTTGATGGATGGATTACCTACCTTGATTGTGGTAATCATTTACAACATATTTCTGTATCAGATCATCACACTATAAACCTTAAATATATACAATTTTGTTTGTCAATTATGCCTCAGTAAAGCTGGGTGGCACATGCAGAAATAAAAGTTTCATTTCTGAAAAAAAGAAAAAAAAAGAAAGGAGGTTTTGGAGTCAGACATACCTAGGATATAGTTAGGGTTTGCCACTTACTAACTGTTGACTTGGAGTCATTTTTAAGTGACTTTCAACCTCGATAACCCTGCCAGCTAGGCAAACAACTACCTAGTTGACTAAGTCATTGTAAGAATTGAATAAGACAACATATGTAATGCCTCTAGTACTTGCAAAGTTCCTAATAAGCATTAGCTTTCCATCACCACCTTTAGAGTTGTTATGAAGATTAATTGAATTAATATTTGTGAAACATGGAACAGTGCCTCTCATAGGGAAGGCACACAAAAAACAAATTTCCCCTTCCTTTTTTCCCAAAACGTGAACATAAGCATGTCTAAACTCCATTTTGCATCTACTTACTTACAAGCTAGGGAAACAGAATTGTACGTAAATCCATACGTATTTCAGGGAAGGGGTATTTTTTTACTACTTAGCTAGAATGTAGTTCTTTAATTCTCTTTTTAAAATATTTGAAAATTGGCCAGGTGTGGTGGCTCACACCTGTAATTCCAGTGCTTTGGGAGGCCATGGCGGGTGGATCACTTGAGGCCAGGAGTTCAAGACCAGCCTAGCAAACATGGCAAAACCCCACAGCTACTAAATATACAAAAATCGACAGGTGTGGTGGTGCACACCTCTGGTCCCTGCTACTCAAGAGGCTGAGGCAGAAGAATTGCTTGACCCTGGGAGGCAAAGTTTGCAGTGAGCCAAGATTGCACCACTGCACTCCAGCCTGGGCAATAGAGCAAGTCTCTGTCTTAAATAAAATAAAAATAAATAAAATTAAATACATGAAATAAATGAGTCTACAGTGAATACATTCCTAACTTAGGCATAGATAGAAAATTCACCTCATTTTTTAGACAACAGGACACATCAACAATGCTTTAATCACTGCCTTTGAAGCACAGGCTGACACAAGAGCTCATCTCTTTGGGGTGGAAGCCACTCAACAGGACCCTGTGAACTATGACCTCTGGAAGCGGTCAAGGACATCTGAGACTCAGGGAATCCTGTATTCTGTAGAATCTGGAGCTTCTTTCTAAGCTGAAGAAAAGTGCTTCCTTTCTGTTCAGGGAGCTGTCAGTCAACCTACAAAGAATTCAGACACACGTGTTCTTCCACTCGGATTCCCAGGATTGGTCCAAATACTGAGCCTGGAATTAGACATCCAGGCTCTTTCAGTGCTGCCACATCTATGGGCTAAAATCAATAGAAAAGACTCACTAGGTCCAGTTTGGCCTGGCAGCAGGAGCCACAGCGTGCTGTCTTATTTAATGGAAACGTTGCTGGCCTCCAGATTCCTAAGCTGGCTCTAAAACACAGAACTACCAGCATGACCAGGCTGCTTTCCAAGCTCAGTGCCTGCGTCTGTCCACAGAGTTCTATAAGAGCCCATGTGGGCACTTTGTCCTGGATGAGAACACTTAACAAAATAAAAACTCCAGAGATGCTGGGTTAGGAAAATGAGTGTTTTCTGCAGATGCTCTTGAGGACTACTGTTTAAATGTCTTTCATTATTGCTGGCAATCAGAAACTACCCCAGAGTAGCTGCCATTGTTTTAGGGGCTCCAGGCCTGTCCTCTCCCTTGGCACACCAGACCTGTCTTCACCTGCTCAAGGGAAAGTCCAGGAGACAGCCACAGCAGGTGGATGAATCAGATTGAGTCACCAAGGTGAAAGGAAAACACAACCTGCCTTGAGCGATGCCCCCTTCATTCCACCCAGCCCGTGTGGTCTGCACTGCTGGGCCTGTGTGGGTTGCTCGTGGGATGTGTGATTTCTGGCATCAGGAGTCAGGAACCCATTTGGTTTATTTAGATGTGGTGCCACCATTGGGTGGGTCTCCTAAGGTTTATGTGGCTTTCCACTTCAGATTTTCCCTTCGCTCTCCTCCCTACAGCCACTGCCAAGCCTACCATGCTTCAGCCTGGTCCAAGCCAGCCCCAAGAACCTACTAATTAAAGTTTCCTTTGACATCTTTCATGTGGCTACTTAAGAAACTCCAAGGCAAGTCCTAATCTGAGGACTTTAGCCCAGGTGATATTATTTGAGTTGAACATAGCCCTTTAACCTCAAAGCCTTGGGGCACCAGCCCATTCCAGAAATTGTCAATCAAGAGGAGGAAGTAAGTTGAGAGAGTGTCCTTGGTCACCCCAAAAGATCTGATCTCTAGTCTTCACATCTGCAGTCACTTTGGCCGTGGCTTTTTTTCTTCCCCTCATCCTCAGATTTCATATCCTGCGGTACCCGCCCAGCAACCCCTCAAATTGTAGCTGGGCTCCACCAGGCCCTTTAAAGTTAGCAGAACCATGACAGATGGCTCTCTTGCTGCGATGACCTCCATCACCCTGGAGGTGAAGGAACACGAATAGAGGGCTCCTCAGTGATACAGGCATGCTAGAGCATGGCACTGCTCTCCAGGGGAGACCATCTGCACGTCAGTTCCTAAAGCCATGGGACCAGGTGGCACAGGAATGATGACAGTAGCAGTAAATGATGACATTTGCTATTATCAAATGGCAGTTGTCATTTAATTGGTTAGTAATCTGGAAGCCACCTATTAAAGGAAGAGCTTCTATGCCAGGGATGATTGACTGGCAGAGGCTGCTGAAAAGCTGTGCTGAGAACTCTAATGCTATGATTAGTTTCCCAGGAAAGAATGCTGGGGTTGGTCAGCTATGTCTTCTAGGGGTACGAAGAGGGAAAATGGTAACATAGGGGCTGCATATTCAACATCGTTGTCTTTTATGAACCTTCCAGAAACTCCTCCTTCTTAAATCACAAGCATCCTTGTCACAGGGGCGGGCGGGGGGAGTAAAGACACTGTCTCCACTGTCCCATCTAATCTTTCTGGAAGATGGCTTATTACTCTTATAAGATCCACTATCCCACCCCCCCACCAAACCATTCCATGCATGTATTCAGTCCAGTGTCTGTGCATCCTTGGCTCTCCATTGTCGAAGCTGCTGGCTGGCTTGTCCTGCACCTGAGTTTCTGGCTGAAGCCACTGTTTCCTCTCTATGCCCCTGAAGACATACAGCACCACTCTCAAGAGGGTGGGCCCACTGACCTTCCCTCTGACCTTCCTATCCCTCTTGACCTTTATATTTCATGCTACAGCTCAATAGATTGTCCCTTCCTCAGCTCTGGCTCGTCTCTCTTCTAAATCTTTCTTTCCTTTTCCTCAGCCTGTTCATTCTACCTTCTCCACATACTTAGGGATCTCAGTTCTCTCAGACTAAAGAACGGAAGGAAGACCAAAAGGATGATGGACAGTGAGAGGGGGGTGGATTTCAAGGAGATGGGGGTTTGGAACACCCTGGAGTGGAATTCCAGGGATGGAGTGCTCTTCTCATTATTTATGTGAGGATATTTTTGTCTATTTCACCCAAGTCAACACTTACCAAGAAATTTCACTTCAGATAAAAGATTATTTCAGACACCATACAAAAATCACACTTGATCCCTGCCCATTGCTTCTCATTGTTATATGCACATCCAGATTCTAAACATTGTAGGTATTTATCCTATTGTGGCATCACAGCCATTCCCTTAACCTTCAGTTTAAAGAGCTTCCACTATTGAGCCGCAGAGTATAATCATCCTTCCATATGATTCCCACTGTGAATCATCAGCTTCCTTCCTGCCTTACCACTGCATGCCCCCAACCCGGCTCTGAACCTTCTCCTGCTTTTAGTCCCAAAAGTGTGTTCCAAACCCCTGTCTCCTTGGAATCCACCCCCCACTCACTGTTCATTTTCCCCTGCTGGTCTTCTCTTCCCTCTCTTCTTCAGTCAGAGAGAACTGAGGCCTCACATGAGTGAATATCTCCCAAGGAAAATATATTTTTGGCTCGGACTAGGAAATCATTTTTCAGCATGAATAACACAACTCTCTCCATCATTTTACTTTTGTCAATTTTTGAGCAATAGCTTAAGCAGCAGTAGGTTGTTTGGGAGCAGCCAGGAAAATAAGCTCTGGCCCATGTACCCAGACTAAAGGAAATCAGACAGCGGGCCCAAAGGCAATAGCATAAACTCTCCACTTCCGATGTTTTTTCTTTCCATTTGGTTTCCATGGGACCCTGTGTTGGAGGTGGGGAGGGCTTCCCAAATTGTATTCGTTAGCAAAATAAGGAACTGAATTTCAGGTTCACACACACACACACACACACACACACAAAGAGAGCATTAAGAAGTGGGTAAGGGACCAGTACACAAGAATTTGGTTGCCTAATGTTTTCAGAAAGCCAACCCCCAGAGGCCGATTTTGAAAGCCGCTTGTTGACTACCATGTCTACCTAAGTGCTCTTTGATCATTATCAAAATTCAGAAGAGGTTATACTTTTGGGACTTGTAAATATTTTCCATCCAGCTCACAACCCAAATTGCAATGTCGTGTTTTGGAGACGGAGACTCAGAAATTCCTCTCCTTTAGGTTTTAAATGGTTGTGTAACTCAGCAAGCCAGCAGGCTTCTCTTAATCATCCATATTTTCAGGAGTCCAGTGCTGGGACCTGTGATTAAAATTCACTAAAAGCAAACAACTAAGAAATGAGCCCTAGAAATGAACATGGCAAGTTCCCAAGGTCCTCAGCTCGATGAGGAGCTGAGTCACAGACTAAACAAAGTTTGGAAGAAGATAAAGTGTATGTCTTTGCAGTACCTCTTAGCTCATCATCAATAAATTGTGGAATTTTTCTTTGCTAGCACTAAAATAATGTTACCTTCAAGAGTACAGTCTTGTGTCACTTAACAACTGAGATACATTTTGAGAAATGCATTGTTAGGCAATTTCATAATTTTGTGAACATCATAGTATATACATAAAGAAAGCTAGATGGTATAGACTATTACACACCTAGGCTAGATTGGATAGACTAATGCTCTTCAGCTAAAACCTGTATAGCATGTTACCATACTGAATACTGCGGGCAATTGTAACACAACGGTAAGCATTTGTATCTATACATAGAAATGGTATAGTAGTAATGCAGTATAAAACATAAAAAAAACACCTGGATAGGGCAGTTACCATAACGAATTTGAAGGACTGAAAGTTCTTCAGTCATTCAGTGGTGAGTCAGTGGTGAGTGAGTGTGAAGGCCTAGGACATTACGGTACACTACTATGGACTTTATAAACGCTGTACACTAAGGCTACACTAAATTCATTTTTTCTAATATTTCTTCAATAATAAATTAACCTTAGCTTACTGTAACTTTTTATCTGGTAAACTTGATTTTTTCACTTTTTAACTCTGTAATAACACTTAGCTTAAAACACAAACACGTTATATAGCTGTACAAAAATATGTTTTCTTTTTATCTTTATTCTATCAGCATTTTCCCATTAAAAAATCTTCTTTTTTAACCTTTTAGACTTTTTTGTTAAAACCTAAGACACAAACACACACATTATCCTAGGCCTTCAATGTCAGGACCATCAGGGTCACTGTCTTCCACCTCCACACCTTGTCCCACTGGAAGGTCTTTAGGGGCAGCACCACACGTGGAGCTGTCATCTTTTATGATAACAATGACTTCTGGAATTCTTCCTGAAGGACCTGCCCAAGGCTTTTTTACAGTTCAATTATTTTTTATAAGTAGAAGAAGTACACTCTAAAATGATGATAAAAAGTATAGTATAGGCCAGGCGCAGTGGCTCACGCCTATACTCCCAGCATTTTGGGGAGGCCAAGGCCAGTAGATCACCTGAGGTCAGGGGTCTGAGACCAACCTGGCCAACATGGTGAAACTTTGTTTCTACCAAAAATACAAAAAATTACCCAGGCATGGTGGTGGGCGCCCTGTAATCCCAGCTACTCAAGAGGCTGAGGCAGGAGAATCGCTTGAACTTGGGAGGCAGAAGTTTCAGTGAGCTGAGATCGCATCATGGCACTATACAACCTGGGCAACAAGAGGGAAACTCTGTTAAAAAAAAAAAAGTATACTATAGTATAGTAAATACATAAAACAGTAAATAGTAATTTATTATTGAGTATTATAAACTGTACATAATTGTATATGCTGTATACTTATACAACTGGTATCACAGCCAGCTTATTTATACCAGCATCACCACAACTATGTGAGAAATGTGTTTCACTATGACATTATGACAACTATGATACCATATGAGACCACCGTTGTACATGCAGTTCACCACTGATTGACATGTCTTTATGTGGGGTAGGACTGTAGTTGCATTTTTATAAAAGCTTCTTGGAGTTGGAATTCATGTCGAATGGTGGACCAGTAAGTATGGTGACATGTAGTGGGAATAAGATGGTGTTGAATTTCTAAAATCATACCATTTAGGAGATGAAACTGCCCAGTAGCATGGTGGCAGAGAGAGAGAGAACAATGGGTACATGCCTCCTTTTTCACAGAATCACAATATGCTATACCGGAAGGAAAGACAGTAAGCATCTAAAGCATTTTTCATTCATTCATTCATTCAAAAGATATTTTGTGTGTCAAATATACTATAGTGCTCCTGTGTGACAAGTACTGTCTGGATTCTAGAAATACTGCTGCAAACAGAATTGACAAAAATCCTTGCTTTTATCCAAATTGGAAAAGAGGAAGTCAAACTATCGCTGTTTGCCAATGTTATGATCTCATGCCTAGAAAACCCTAAAGACTTCTCTGAAGGATTCCTGGAGTTGATAACTGAACTCAGTAAAGTCTCAGTTTACAAAATCAATGTACACAAGCCAGTGGTTCTGCTTACACCAACAAGGACCAAGCTGAGACTCAAATGAAGAACTCAATCCCTTTTACAATAGCTACAAAAAATATAAAATACCTAGAAATAACAGGTAACAAAGTAGGTGAAAAATCTCTACAAAAAGAACTATGAAATACCATACTGAATAAACAAATTGAAAAACATCCCATGCTCTTGAATCAGAAGAATTAATGTTGTGAAAATGACCATACTGCCCAAAGTAATCTACAGATCCAATGTAATTCCTATCAAAATACCAATGTCACTTTTCACAGAATTAGAAGAAAAAAAAAACCATAAAATTTATATGGAATCAAAAAAAGAGCCTGAATAGCAAAGCAATCCTAAGCAAAAAGAACAAATCTGGAGGAATCACATTACCTGATTTTAAATTATACCACAAAGATATAATAACCAAAACAGCATGATACTGGTATAAAAGCAGACACACAGACCAATGGAAAAGAATAGAAAACACAGAAATAAAGCAAATACTTAACAACCAACTGAACTTTGACAAAGCAGACAAAAATATACACTGGGGAAGGACACTATATTTAATAAATGGTGCTTGGAAAATTGGATAACCACATGTAGTAGAATAAAACTGGATCCGTATCTGTCACCATGTACAAAAATTAACTCAAGCTGGATTAAAGACTTAAATCTAAGGCTTGAAACCATAAAAATTCTAGAAAAAAAAATAGGAAAACTCTTCTGAACATTGGACTAGGCAAAGAATTTATGACTAATACCCTAAACGCAAATGCAACAAAAACAAAAATAAATAAATGGGGCCTAAAAAGCTTCTGCACAGAAAAATAAGTTATCAACAGAGTAAAGAGACAACCTACAGAATGAAAGAAAATATTTGCAAGCTATGCATCTGACAAAGGAGCAATATCCAGAATGTACAAAGAACTCAAACCAATCTGCAAGAAAAAACAAAAAATCCTATTGAAAAGTGGGCAAATGACATGAACAGACAGCTCTCAAAAAAACATACACAAATAGCCAACAAACATGCAAAAATACTCCACATCATTAATCATCAGGGAAATGCAAATTAAAACCACAAGGAAATACCATTGTACCCCAGCCAGAATGCTCATTAACAAAAAGTCAAAAAACAATAGATGTTGGCACAGATGTGGTGAAAACGGAATGCTTATACTCTGCTGGTCAGCTGTACATTAATACAATTTCTATGGAAAACTGTACAGAAATTTCTCAAAGAACTAAAAGTAAATCTACCACTTAATCCAGCAATCTCACTACTGAGTATCTCCCCGAAGGAAAACAAGTCATTATATAAAAAATACATGTGCATGCGTATGTTTGTCACAGCACAACAATGGAAAAGATGCAAAATCAACTCAAGTATCCATGATAAAGAAAATGTGGTGTATGTATATACCACGGATTACTACTCAGCCACAAAGAGAAACAGAATATCTTATGCAGCAACTTGGATGGAGCTAGAGGCCATTATCCTAAGTAAAGTAACTCAAGAACAGAAAAGCAAATACCACATATTCTCACTTATAAGTGGGAGCTAAGCTATGGGCATGCAAATGTGTACAGAGTGGTGTATAACAGATATTGGAGACTCAGAGTAGTGAAGGTTGGGAGGGGGGTGAGGGATGAAAAACTACCTATTGGGTATTTGGTACAATGTACACTATTTGGGTGATGGGTGCATTAAAATCCTAGACTTCACCACTATACAATTCATCCATGTAATCAAAACAACAGTTGTACCCCTAAAGCTATTGAAATTAAAAAAACATTTTAAATATCTGCCCTCATGGAGCTTATAAATTCTAGAAATAATAATAAAACATATTAACAGATGAAGTAAACTATGCAAGTGGTTAAAAAAAAAAAACGTGGTTCTGCTTTTCTGTGATACTGTAAAAATAAACCAACATTTTAGATAGGCACTAATAAGAGTATGATCTCATGGGTAAATCTACTATTAATATTACCAGGTCATTTTGAGCCCCGCTACTTTGCCCTCCCTCTCAGGCCTACTTTCCATGGAAAAACTGATCTAAGAGCGATCCGACTGCCTCTAAAAGCTGGGTAGTTTTCAACCCTTTATAATCACTTATATGTCTATGCCTCAGTTTCCTCATCTATACAATGAAATTAACAGAGATCATAGAGAAGTTTAACTGAAATAATGTGTAAGAAAGCACATGATACTATGCTTGGTATAGTGTATATAAGAAATTTATTTTTTAATCAACTACAGATCATTTCTATTGGATGGCAGAGCCACCTGTATTAATCAAGTTGGCTTTCTAATTGGCACTCCGTCTCTGCCCCCTCCACCTGGGATCTTTCATGTCTACTCCACCTGGGAAATGCTGCTCCATCCTTCAGGATCCTTCCAGATGAAGTTCACTTGCTCCCTCCAGCTTGCAGGCTTCTCCCACTCTCCCAGAGAGTTCCTGCCTCCCTCTCTCCCTCCCTCCCTCCCTGTTCCCGGTGCTGGACACGTGCTTCTCTAAAGCAAGCAGCAACCTCCATTGTAAATATTTGTTCACTTTTCTTTCTCCCTTACTGGACTTTGAATTCTTTAAACACAAGGATCGAAGCTTTGATGTTCAACTTTACGTCGTCTCTGTCACATGCCTAGCACAATGACTAATATAAATAAATGTTTCTTGAGAGAATAAATAGATGATTGTCTCATTAGCAAAGTGAGCTTTTAATCACTCTTTTTGCTCCTTTGCTCCTTCTCTTTCAAATGCATACAGTGCATGCTGAGAAGCAGGAACTTGCCATAGGAGAAAGAGCCTGTTTCTACATCCTCAGAGGGAAAAGGAAGTGATTTCTTCAATAAATAAAAAGCTATTAATTAACTTTGCAGCAGATCCCAAATTGGGGTGCTAAATAGCATATTAGTGCAATCTAAAGGAGCTGCATGTGGGCTCCAAACATGCAGAATGGGGATGGAAAAGGGTAGGGCCAGGCTGGGACCTGGGCTCACACACTGGAGCTGTCTGTGAGTCCTTCCCATGACCCTCCCTCTGTGGACCTCAGCCTTGCTCCAAGTGGTGGCCATGAAGTCTCTGCAGGCATCCCGGCCTTGCCTCTCCTCTTTGCCTTCTGGCTATGCTTCAGCCACCTCACCTTGGCCTCCCGGAGTGCAGTTAGGAAACCAGCTGATAAGACTATAGCCATCATTATAATGTCCTTCACCTGTGGTCCCCGCAATCAAAGAACTCCAACTCCAGAATACCTTGTCGGTGATAGAAGGAAAACCAATGTTATGTTCCTGATGATAAGCCCTTGGCACTGCAGGACCCCTAAGTGCCTTTTAAGTCAAGAAGAGTATTAAATCCTTCCAGTGTAACTTTCCCCATTGTGTGTACTTTATTCCGTTTTAAGTCTCTGAAAGTTGGCAATGCATGTAGAATATGTTATGCTGCTGGCCCCAGATTTCTCAGCAGGACCTTCAAGACTCTGTACACAACGATCCCAAACTGCCTGTGCTTGTCTCCTCTGGGCTCTCCACGTCCTTTCTGTTCCCCGCACCTAGGCCCCAGTGCACCTCGGGGAAGGTGTGTCTCATGTTGTTTTGTGTTTTCACATTGTCATTTACTTTTGTGTTGTTGGTTGTTGGGAATATAGTTAGCCCCGGTGGGCTGCTCAGTGCATTGTACATTCTCCCAGGAGCGACTGCTGTCACATTGCCATGGGCTCTGGCATGGCTCTTTCCACCCACCTGTCAGTTCACACTGTCAACTCTGCAAAGAAAGCAGAGCCTGGGAGGGAAGAGCCTGTGAACCCTTCTTCCCTGCAGCTTTTTGAGCAACCTTGCACTCCCCACCCCCACAACTTTTTCACCCCCCACTCCCCAACACCTTCTCTGTTGGTAGAAGCCTGCTCATCAGCTCCCCTGTGGGAGGCAATTTAGGGATCCTCCAGACAGGCTCCAGTGTGGTCTCTATGGAGCTTTACTCTTCCCTAACTCCAGTCCAAAGTCTCATGTCCTCTACTGTCTGTTATAATTTTATTATGTAGCAAAAGGCATGCACTGTTAGAACTGGGTGCAGACCTGGACGGGGGAGAGGTGTGGAATGAATTCGCTGGCTCCTGGGGGGCTCTGCGGTGAAATGTGCCCCTCAATGTCTCTCATGCATCAGGGATCATCTTTCTGCATCTCACACAAGCGGATTCCCAGGCCTACCCAATTCTAGAGTGTGCAAGGCAGATGTGGAGACAAAGCTGAGTCGTGCCCATTTGCTTCTGATTGGAAAAGGGTGGAGTGTCTTTGTGTGCCTCACCATTTAGACATTCTTCATGGTGCTATTTTTATCAACAGTAATCGTTAAATTGGTGTCAGCTGGGCTAGTCCAGTTACTCACCCTTAGGATGGGTGATGGGACTCAGAGAGTTTTTTCCAGGCAAGAGGATATATGGTAAGTGGCCTGTTTGAAAGCCTCTGTGGAACCCTTGGCCTCAGAGTGAGCCTCACTAGCCCTGGACTGTGTTCCCACAGTAATAAGAGCGAGCAAGGCTCAGCACCACCCAGCTTCATTCTCAACCTGACTCATATAACAGATGTATGTTGAGCACCTTCTAAATGCCAGATGTTGAACAAGACACTAGGATACACCAAAAGGAAAAAGAACTATTATCTCTACTGCCTGAGAAACTTACATTTCACCAGAAAGGATTGTCATGTGAAGTAGCAGTGTCCACTGGGCCGTGTGAGTTATAGGGGTGTTGATAAGGAACACGGCGGAAGCTGTGTGAGTTATAGGTATATTGATAAGGAACACGGTGGAAAGAGTGTTCTGCCTGGGCTTTGACGAGCTCCACAGAGGTAGAGCTACTACTGGATGAAAACATGGGAAAAGCCCTCCCAGGCAAAGGAACCAAGGGCAGAAGCATTAAAAAAAAATGGCTCTGTAGATGCATCCAAAATCCAGTTGCAAATTCAGCTCTCACTGAGGGGTCCCAGGCACACATCTGCACTGACCCTCCCTCCAGGAGGTGGTGAGGAGGAGAGCCTGGTCCTGGCTGTACTGACCCTGGGTTCCAGAAGTTGAACCAGTAGCAGGGCCCAGCAGGGAAGGTTGGCCTTTATTGGCAAAGGCGATACAGGATATTGAAGTTAGATATGACCCAGGGACCCCGGCTACGGTCAGCTCATGGGTCTTGTGATTGAGAACCTAACTCCTGAAGAAGAGCCTAGACCCCTCACTAACCACAGGAAACAAGAATGAATTGTTAAACGGAGACTAAAAGCAGAATTTTCTAGATGCCATCTTTCAGTTTAGATTATAATTCTTTTAACTAAATGCCTGGAAATTTAACAGAATAACAAAATAGGGCATAACAGGAAGAAATATGGCACTGAATGTTGGCAAGAACGTGCATCTGCAGACGTCCTCGGCAATCCGGGGCTTGGTGCTCTGGTTTTCATTTCCTCTGAGCAGATGTTCCAAACCCCACCCCCCATGAGTCACATGGCTGTGCAGGCACAGTCCTGGCGGGGTGCAGCGGGTGGCACTGGAAAGGCCTCTTTGGCTGGTTGGTGGCCAGCTGGAAGAGCCTGGGGCCACCTGTCTGGTCAGAGCCTCTCTGCTGTGGGCTTCTTGGAGCCAGGGCTGGTTTTGTAGTCTGACTAAAGTGACAATGAAATTAATAGGATCCTGATGCTGTGACTGAGGCCATTTCCCTGTGTCTCCAAACAGGAATGAGAGAGGAAGTATCATTAGGACGCCAGGAGGCCTTTGAAATCTTCAAGAGGGACCATGCTGACAGCGTTACCATCGATGACAACAAGCAGATTCTGAAACAGAGGTAAGGCTGTCTCAGAGAGCCGCTGGCCCTCCGAGGTTCAGCTAGGCCTAGAGGAGATCTGCTACTCTGTCCTTCCTAATCTGCCCAGCCTAACTTTTACAAGAAAGGCATAACATTTATTCAGTTTCACATTTAATTATGTCCAGCCTGGTACAGTTCTCCTTCATGTGTGAGCCTCATCATCCCAGTACTATTTGGGGAAGCAACTTTAGGGCAGGGTCTGCTACTGACAGTATCAACATGATCTACAGTTCTCACATCATACATTCATTCTCATCAGCCTGTACTCTATCTGTGTCTTACTGTTCCAAAGGAAGGGGAAAAAAATCTATGGGCCAAATTATATTCTTAGAACTGTAGGCACTCCAGCTGTACTGGAGAGCAGTCCTGTACTTCTTAGTCAAAGAAAATATGTGGTGTACATCTTGTACCCCAGAGGCCTTTGGTGCCTTTTCCAGGCCAAAATCAGAGCAAGCAGGATTATCTGCTGACATGTTGTCAGAGAGGGCTGTGTTCTGGACCCTTTCAGAAGAAACTTACTTAGAGGTACATCATTTATTTTAGCTAGTCTGTGAGGTACACACATATCCTCAAGCTGTACCAAACAGAAACTCAATCAGATGTAGGAGTCTAGAGCTCAGAAGAAAGAGTGAACTCTCATATGTCACATGGGACTCTGGATCCTAGCACACAGTAAGTTTTCAAGAATTATTTGTTGATTAAAATGAGATCCACGTTTCAGAGTCATATGACAACTCAGGATGCCTAAGAAGTAGGTGAGCTCTCAGAAGGACATGTGGCAGTGCAAAGGCGGAAAGAGGAGAGCCATGAGGGAAAAGATGAAAGGAAAGGGAAAGGGAGAGGAGGCCATGATGGAGACTGAGAAGAAGCCAAAAGAAGATGCGGAGAACCAGGAGAAAATAATGTCCTGAGAGCCAAGTCAAGGGGAGAGCCAGCTTCAAGAAGCAGCAGACTGTCAGTAATGTCAGATACAACAGAGAAATAAGCAGGAGGGAGCCAGGAAGCACACAGAGGTTTGGCAACTAGAAGGCCATCGGCTGAACTGTGGGGCATGGAGGACTGAGTGAGAAGAAATATCACTGCATTCAAAAAATTGGTGATGGATGAAAAATAAAAATTTTTTTTTCTGGGATGGAGTCTCACTCTGTGGCCAGGTTGGAGTGCAGTGGTGTGATCTTGGCTCACCGCTACCTCCACCTCCCATGTTCAAGTGATTCTCCTGCCTCGGCTTCCTAAGTAGCTGGGACTACAGGTGCACACCACCATGCCTGGCTAACTTTTTGTATTTTTAGTAGAGATGAGGTTTCACTGTGTTAGCCAGGATGGTCTCCTGACCTCGTGATGCATCTGCCTCGGCCTCCCAAAGTGCTGGGATTATAGGGTTGAGCCACTGCATCTGACTGAAAAACATTTTTAAAAAAGAACAACGAGAGGTAGCTTAAGTAGAAGGGAAGTTGGTTTCAGGATGGGAAAGAATTGGCTAAGATTATAGGCCACAGAATAAGCCAACGGTAAAGAGAGAGATGGAGAAACAATGGGAAATGCTGACGCAGCAAGGCCCCTGGAAGACAGGAAGGTAGGGAATAGAAGCTAGGGGAGGTTAGCCCTGGAAGGGAGCAAGAAAGAAAAAACAAATCAAGATGGGGCTGACATTGGCACACTGAGAAGAAGAGGGAGGAAATTAAAGATGATATCAGTTTTCTCTGTGGAAAAGAAGTTGAGGTAGAATAAGAGACTGGAGGGTGGTGTCGAAGGTTTGATACAGCAGCCACAGGGGATGGGAAAGAAGGTCAACCGGGAGGAAGGAAAAAGAAAGGCAAATAGCAATGAGAGTCGAGGGCCCAGCCTAGACTATCATCATGGCCTTTACACTTCAGCAGGGTGCAGATCTCAGCTCATTCAGGAATCCAGGGAAGGGAATGGGAGTATTTGGCTCTGTATATAGCGAGCAGTCCAGCCCTTCCTAGTCAAAAGAACTGCATGCTTACCACTGTGACCCAGCAATTTCTCTTCTAGGTATATTTCCCAAGAAGTTCTTATGCAGGTTTGTAAGGGGACATACATGGGGCAGCTGTGAGAAGCCTTGGCTGTTCATGGCCAAGGAGAGTTGGAAATATGCTGAATATCCATCACTGGGGAAGCAGACACGTAGAATAATGGGGCTGCCTCATGAAGCAGGATGCAGCAGGTGGGAGTAATGGATTAGATGTGTGCATACCAATTAACATAGATCTTAAAAGCACAGCACTGAGTAGCAGCACATCATTCAGATGAATTACAAATAGATCCACAGAAAGCAAAGAAAAGCATGCAAAGAGATATACTTTATCAAAAAGGGATACTTTATGAGTCCCAGACATACTTTAGCATACTTTAACCACTAGAATGGGAACAGGGCATGGGGACAGAAAGGGATGAATGACTAAATGAATAAAACAAGAGGGTGGGGAAGAAAATAAAGTGAATCCAGTGAAGCTAAGGACTATCTCCCTAGAAAGGTGGGGACATGCACATCTGCACAAATTTTAGCCTGTGAATCCAAGGGTTTCACAAGCCTTCTAATCCTTATCCATGTTGTAAGCCACGAATTTTTAATACGGCCAGTTGGATGTGTCGGGGCAGGATACCTCGACTATCTGAAGATAAGCATGTCAAGATAGCTGCCCCATGCAAAACACTTCCAAAGAGCCTTCAGCCACGTCAATACTGGAGGCTTCTTTGCTTACACCAGGGACTCATAACTCTGGCTTCATATTAAGAAAACCCACAGAGCTTTTAAAAGCCACCTGGCTTCCCAGATATTCTGATTAAATTAGGTGCAACCTGAACATCTCTTTTTAAAACAGAGATTTAAAAGATTCTAGTAGCAACTAGATTTGAAAACCACTGGCTTAGACAGTGTCCAGAAACTGTGAGATCCAGAATCTCTAAGATAAGGTCTCCAAAACCCTACAGGTTAAAAAACAATTGCCAAGTGATTCTTATGCAAGCTCAAGTCAAAGAACCACTGACTTAGGGAGAACACAGCACTTCATCCTTCTTATTCTGAAGTTGGCCTTGTTTCTGGTTCTGGTTTGTAACCCAAGGTTAGGTCTATTTTCAACAGGGAAAACAGGGAGTTGGGTTGGGGATGAGTGGGATGAGGATGCTGTGGTCTTCCAAAGCCTTCTAATATAGAGTTCACTTAACTCTGTACAGTAGAGTTCTGACAACCCATGTGACAAATGTGCTTTTGGGTTTAAACATACCTAAATTATGCAGGATGGGCTGGCAGTACCGACGATCCCATCTTCCTTGTGGCCATATTACAAGGGAACTAATAAAACTCACACAAGCTTTCTTCTGAAAAGAGGTTTTCCCAGCAGTAAATCAGTCATTTTAAATCAAATGAAAAGTCGGGATACCAGCCCATTTTTTTTTAATTTCTATTTCTGTTTAATGTTATTGTAATAATAATCTTTAGAGGATTATTTGGTATAAGGGATATCACCCAGAACCTACCCCTTTCTTAGGATTGGAGCTCTAATTTGTATTGATGGAGAGTATTGAATTATTAGATATTATGTTTATAACTGCTCAAGGAAGGGGAATAAGAAAAATGTTCTTGTATGAAAACAGATGACTTCATAAGCAGGGTTTCAACAACAGACATCAAAGGAAGGCCTCACAGATGCCCACAGGGGTCACTTCCATGCCACCCTTACTTTAGGAAATGCTCTTCCAGTAACCTGGACCCCTTCCACACATTTGCATCCATTCCCTCTAGTAACAGGAAGGACTCATGTGGCCCAACTGTGGGAAGACCAGCAGTTCTGGGAAGACAGACACAGGCTGGAGGGAGTTGACTCAGGGTGAAATTCAGTTATGGCTTCCTGCCTCGGCTCTAAGCCTCACTTTTCTATTAGCCCTTAGCAACCAGGACCCACCAACTGAACTCCCATTTTACCCCAGATTTCTCATGTCAAGCTAATTCTATGGTCTGACCTTGCTGGTGTTGGGACGTTATGTTGGCAAAGTGCCACTAAATAGGGGCTGGAACTAACTGCTCCCACGCAAAAGCCTTGAATGAGTTCAGCCTCCCTACCCCATCGCAAGTAGGTTCTGAGCACAAATGTAGGGATTATTGGTGACCCACGATCTCTTCTGACTCTCTCAGTCCCCCCAGAGTATAAGAATTGATTTAGAGTTCCAGGAGGGAACAATGGGTGGTTTCCCTATCTCCTTCATTCCATGTTACTTTTTTTTTAAAGAGAAAGAATCTCATTCTGTCGCCCAGGCTGGAGTGCACTGGTGTGATTATGGCTTACTGCAGCCTCAATCTCCTGGATTCAAGTAATTCTCTCACCTCAGCCTCCTGAGTAGCTGGGACTACATACAGATGCATGCCACCATGCCTGACTAATATTTTTTACTTTTTGTAGAGATGAGGTCTCTCTATGTTGCCAAAGGTGGTCTCAAACTCCTGAGCTCAAGTGATCTTCCCTCCTCCCTGGGCCTCCCAACGTGCTGGGATTACAGGTGTAAGCCAATGTACTCAGCCCAGTGTTATTTAATAGAAAGATTTTTCTTCCCCTTTTTACTGTACCCTTTGCTGCTCTCACAGAGAATCTCTAGCATCTCTAAGCTCTGGTCCCCAGTCTGAGGAAGTCATGCTGCCTGACTGTGACAAGAGAAATAAGATGTTGGCACATTAATAGGATGTTTGCCCTTTGGTGAACTAGAGCATGTGAGCCAATTCTTAAGCCGGATTTTTCAGCAGAGGACAATTGCAATTCACAATCACTACATTTTCCAGGCATGACTCATCCCTATAGTATATAATAATATGAAGAGAGGCTGGAAACCCTGTGCTTGGCAAATACCAGCATCCAGGCACTGCAAGCTGACTTTCTTTTGTGACAGATTTTTCATACAAACCGAATCCCCCAGTCTCAGAGTCCCATTAAATAACGAAAGAAGAAATAAATGGGAAGATTAACAGCTACTAGAAATGAAGGTGTTGAGAATGTGATCTAAACAAAGCAAAGCCTCCCTTCACTCAGTTGGATCTTTCTCACACAGAATGGAACCGCCATCTAAAACCAAAAGGAAAACAGGACCGAGGGTGGAGAGAAACCCTGTGGCACCATCAGAGGAGGTAACTCCCATGGCAAGGAGGAGTTTCCTGGCTCCCAGTAGACTTCCATTTTAACCTTTATGATTTTTCCTTTCCTTTCTTTTTTTTTTTGTATTTACATATTTTCCACTGAACTGAAATTATAAACTCTGAGAGCAGAGATTAGATTAGAATCTTCTCAGCTCCTCTACAACTTTAAAAGCAGTGCTGGCCGCACACACACACAAAAAAAGGGTACTCAAAAACACTTTTTTGTTTGTGAATGACAATTTGAAATTGACTTTGAGACATCTTGACAGCCACGAAAATGGCTGGAGAAGACTTATGGCTTCCAAAAGCAGGAGGATGCAGCAGGCTTCTGGAGGGTCAGGGGAGGAGCTGGTTGACCCGAGGCAAGAGAGGGAAGCCATGGAGGGAGATATGGAACAGAAAAGGAATACTGGCATTTTTTAAAAAGCATAAGTGGAACGAAGGGTGAAGCTTCATCACAACAAAGTGGAGGCAGTCAGGGTATGAGGTACAAGTTTACAGATGAAAAAAATGGCAAAATATAGGCCTAGTCTTCAGTCCTCCTCTCTGACGGGGAAAGTATTGGATGTTCACTCTATGAAAATCAACATATTAAGTTAGCTGTTCCAGACAAGAAAAGTAGGAAAGATATTGTAGGAGCCCTTTGCCCTCAAACACATATTTGCCCGCCGCCCCCCCCGCCATCCTCAGGAAGCAACCTCAGCTGGCATGACAGGACATCTGGGTACAGAGGCTCTTGGGGACTGAGTGGCTGTGACCACCAGCTCCTCTCTTTGGCCCATGGATAAAAGCAGCCATTGCCCACAATCTCTAGTGAATGGTGTGTGGAGTAGAGCCAGCTGCTTCCCCAGTGATGAGTATCTCCACCTGACACACACCACAGCAGGATGGGATTCTTTCTGGAATTGGTCTTGGAAGTGAATGTCAGATTTTCCCTTAATCCCCTCATTGTTTCATTCCCATTGAAGATGAGAAACTCAGCAACCATCGTGAGTGCCTTTGACCATATTGACTTGCATAGATCCCTTCTAATCCTTTGCTTTGCTGAGACAAACTATTGTCTGTGGTTACTGCTTCCAACACACACTCCCACCTCACAGTCCATCACATTCCCTACAGGGAGTTCCTACTCTTCCAGGCTATGGTTGTAATTCACACACAAAAAGCACATTTCCATGCATGTGCTTTCCACATCAACCCAGCCCTGGCAGGCATCTCATTCTAATCCTAGAAATGAAGAGCCTGAGACCCAACTGCTAAGAGGTAAGGTAGGCATTTGATCTTACTTCTGACTTCTGGTCCAGTGCTCTTCACTTAACACACGTTGCCTTTGTGTACACACTTGCTCACATGCTTCTCTTCTTTTATTCTACAAATATTTATGAAATGCCTACTAGCTGCAAGTCCCTGTTCTAAGCCCCAGAGATAATGAATTAAGCAGATGTGGTTGCTGTCCTCATGGAGCTTCCAATATCGAAAGGGAAACAAACAAGTAAACAGGAAATTCACATAAAGTATGCTGTCTGCCTAGAAGTGGCAGAAGTGCAGGGTGCTGGGGAGCACCTGGGGGTGTCACTCATTGTAGACTTGCACAGTCCTGGAGAGTATCCAGAGGGGGAGACATTGCTGTGGAAACACAGCGATGTTTCCATCAATGAGGGGTTAGGCATAAATCAGCCAGAAGAAGAGACAGCTTCCAGGTAAAGGGAACATCCCTAAGATGAGAGACATTGTGACACTTGATGAAGCTGAAAGAGATTCAGGCCAGCCTGGAAAGGTTGTGGGGGTTGGAAGAGAAGAAGCTGGAGAAGGCAGCAGGAGCCAGAGCATGAAGAGTCTACTTCACCATGTTTCGGAATTTGAACTTTCTCCTGAGGTCACTGGGGAGCACTTGAAGAGTTTTGAGCAGGGGAGTAACAGAATCAGGTTTGCATTAAGAAGAATCACTCAGGCTAAAATGTGGGGACTAGCCTGCAGACAGGCAGTGTGAATGCAGAGGAAGGAGCAAGCAGTGGTTGCAAAAATCTGTGAGAGAAATGGCAGCGTTCTGCTCTCAGGCAGTTGGAGCTAAGTGGAATGCTCTCATAGATACTGAGGATGGAGAATGGCTGAGACTCCAGGATTGAGGAGAGGCGCTAATGGAGAGAGGGGCAAAGGTTGGTGTGCAGGTTACTGACATGGGCCACCTGTAAGTGATGGTGCCATGCATTGAGACAGAACCAACAGAAGGAACAGGGGAGCTGTTCAGGGCAGGTTATTCGTTCTTTTTAGTTACCTTCAAGGTATCAAACAGGACATTGGATACCTGAGTCAGGAACCAAGCCAGGGCTGAAGTGGAGATTTGAGAGATGTCAGTTGAGATAGCCAAGGAGACACTGGCATATAGGGAATACCATGTGAAACAATGGTATGAAACAGGGATGAAACAATAGGAAATACCTATAGGGAGTAGGGAAAGTGAGGAGTGGGCCTAGAACAAAATCCTGAGAATTACCAACATTCAAGGAATAGGCAGCAGAGCATGTCAGCAAAGGAGGCTGAGAAGGAGATGCCAGAGAGAAAAGGAAAAAAGCAGGAGAGTGGAGCCCTTGGAAGCCAATGACAGAGCGCTTCACCAGGGTCTGCGAGTACCTACCTGGCACACAGTGGCAGCTGTAGATGAGGAGGGCTGAGTGTTATGGGAAGCCAGGCTAGTAGAACACCAGGAGCATTGCATTCCTTCTCCCTTCCAAGCCCAGCCCCTGCCCCTGCACAGGATTGTGTGTGCAGGTGAACACCGCAGCCTGCCTGCATCCACACTACCTTACACTCCCCAAAGCCAGCCACACGACTAATGATGCCCTAATAGGAATGCTTTGGCACCAGTAGAAAGAAACCCTCAGGCACTCATCAGTGGTCCTGGCTGAGTTACAAAGCCTTCTCCCTGCCCCTCCTTAAGGTCTGGCCTCATCGGCATAGGCCACATCTCCTTAGCAGTGAGCAGCACCTTAGGATATTGTACAGAGGTGCAATGTGCCCTTAGCCGGAAGTTGGCTCCCTGAGCCATCTCATGGATGAGGCTGTGCCTTTTAGAAAATCAGGAGGCAGGAAACTCCCCCGGAGAAGTCTAGGTGAGCAGAACTCAGACGGAGGGGCAGGAGGAAGGGGAGCAAGTGAGGAGGGAGGGAGACTTGGGCTGGCTGGAGAGGCATGGAGATACAGGTGGGCCAGAAAGAACGTGGCAGCGCTGAAGGGGTCTCCCCGCTTTCATGCATCTTTGCTAACTGAGACCTTAGCCTTCTCATCTCTCCCACCATCCTTGACACTTGCTCTTTTCCTCTCCACACTCAGGGTTGGGCCTTTCAGAGTTTGTCTTGACAACCAGAGATCAGGAACACATGTGGGTGGGGTGGCCTGGAGTGGTGACAACTTCCAGAGTGACGGGAAAATGGTCTCATGAAGACTGCATGGGCCTCAGACCACACTTCTCCAGTGGGAAAGCCCTTTTTAGCTCAGGACTGGGCTGCAGCAGAGACAGGAACAGCTCGTGGCTTTCCCCACAGTTTCTGCCAGCTCTGGAGCAGGGAAGCTCTTTGGAGAGAGTTGACCACAGCACTCAGCAGCTCCCTCTGCCAGGCCCCCAGACATATCTGGGCACTGCCAAGGCTGGGGGACTCTATCCCAGGCCTGTCAGGGCTTCTCTAGGCAGCACTACGGTGGAAAGTCCCTCCTCTGCTCACGCTATATCTTCCCTTTCTATCGGTACTCTGGTTTCCTCTAGCATTAATGTGAATTTCAGCAGTTTTGCACTCTTGCTCTTGTACTTTCCTTATACCAAAGAGTCTAAAGCTTCCAGAACTCTATGGAACAGGAAATAGGAGGAGTCATTCATTGAGCAGTGTGTGACTGTCAGATCTTATCAACCCTAGGTAATGCGGACGGACAGAGCAGTGATGAAATGGTTGTGGGCCCTCCCTTGACAAAATGGAGAGTTGAAGATGGTCCTCATCTTCTGAAGGGCCTGAGCAAACCTCGCCTTATACCTGCCCAGCAGCAGAGGCCATGTGAGCCCACAGAGCACAGCACAGTGACATCATGTCAATGTCTGAATTGCATCAGGTGGAACTGTATTTCTCCCTAGAAGGCAGCAGGCCATCACTGAGGAGAGGACATACAGAATCTACCATGAGCCTGAACAGCCTTAATAAGGGAGCCAGGGGCAGAGTCCCAAGAAGCTGACATTGACAGAAAGTTTAGTCCCCTTCCCTGGAAACCTCCTGTTTGCAGTCCCAGGCCAAGCAGACAGATTTGGAAAATAGCGATGACATAATTCACACTTCTTTTCCATCAAACACAGAGCAGTCGTGGCACTCTGGCCTTTGCTTATGTTGTTCCCTTGCCTGGAATGCCCACCTCTGCTCACAATCCTAGGCAACTAAAGTGTTCGAAGATGAAACAATAGGATATCTGGGATTTGCTGGGATATGAGAGAGTGGGAAGTGAGAAGATGAGAGGGGAGGAGGGAGATAGTTGAAATAAAATTGGCAATTAAAATGTGATGCTGGGTATGTTAGCTTTCATTCTACTATTCTATTTCATGTATATTTGGAAATTTTCATAATAAAACACTTTCTAAAAATTCCCATGGATCCATAAAACCCAGGTCTCTCCCACCTTGTACATGATGCTTTCCTGATGGCTCCCCACTCACTCATAAACAAGCCACTCCCTGGTTAAACTCTCATGGCATGACTAGCACTACCGCAGGCACAGTCATTTAATTCAGCCATATATTAGGTGCTTGCTTTCATAGGCTTTCAATGGTCTCTTGAACTTCATGGCAGAAAGGAGAGGAGGGAAACAGCTAACATTTCATGAGGGCCCACTGTGTATAGGGACTGACCTAAGTGTTTCTCACATAGGCCATGTCCCATCAGCTTCTCTAGCACAAAGTTGGCTCATTGTGGGTGTCTCATAAACATAGGCCAGAAACATAAAGGAATCACTCACTAAACATTAGCACAACAATCTAGTGCACTAATATGCAGCCTTCAAAGGTAAGCGTCTCACAATGTAGGGAAGGGTTTATCTTATAATGCTAAGTGAAAAAAAAATTAGGGCCCAAAATCATATCTGTAGTATGATCCCAACCCTATAAAAACTGGCTCTATGAAAGACTGGGTGGGTGTGTGTATCAAATGTGCTTGCTTCTGGGTAGAGGAATACTTGGGAATTTTTTTTCTTGTTTTTATATTTTCAAAATCAGGTTTGATAATCATATATAACAGGAATCCGCAAACTTCTTCTACAAAGGGCCAGGTAGAAAATGTTTCCAGCACTGTAGGCCACGCAGTCTCGTCCTATCTACTTGACTCTGTCTTGTAGTGTGAAAGCAGCCACAGACAATGCATCAGTGAATAAGGGTGGCTGTGTTCCAGGACAGCTTCATTTACAGAAACAGGCAGCAGGCTGGATTTCTCTCATAACCAGACATAGTTTTACCACCTCTGATATATTACTTTATAATCAGAAAAAGTTACCTAAGTATATATTCTTGGGTTATAAGATCTTGATATCATAATCAATAGATCGCAGTACAGAAACCTTACAGTCAGGCTTTATTCTGGTATTCTTATATCATAAAACAATCTAAATTAAAAGTCCTAAATGAGAGACTATGAGAATGCAAATTCTGTGCTGGATAGAGTAAAAATTAACAATACCTATAATTAATACCAATTTCATCTCTGTTTTTAAGCTTAATATATTTTACTTATTTATAACTTTTCTTTTGTTTTTTAATAAAGTTTCATCATATTTTAGTGAGCTCTCAGAAATCTTTTATTTTTAAAACATCATGTAGGATGAATAGAAAAACTACAATTTTTGTTTTTTTCCCTCCAGATTTTCTGAAGCCAAGGCCCTGGGAGAAAGTATAAATGAAGCAAGAAGTAAAATTGGTAAGCACATGATATTCTGTGAGCCTCTTTCAGAAACCATTTTCCTAGTGAAAATCAGGTCATGAGGTGCCTCCAAATGGCCACGAAGCCCAGTTTCAGGAGAGTCCCTGCCAAGGAAGCTGATTTGAGGGCCTTCCCTAGGAAGTGTGTGATCCCTCCCACCACTCATCAGGAAGAGTACTTTCTTCTGTCTAGCACTTGAACTTTTCATCCTCAGGCAGGCCTGAGCTCCAGCATCCCAATGAGAGAATCTTACTTTTCCCTGGTGCTTTTCAGCAGTAGCTCAGCTAGTCATAACTGCACGGCTACAGTGAGACGTCATTTCGTATTTCAAGTATGGTGAAACACTTACACCTCCCAAAGCTTATACCTAGCATTTTTGGCAAAGGTTGATATTTTAGCATCATTCAGTAAGCCAATGGGAGGATAAGAAGCAAATACACGCCATTGTACTATCCCAGGATGGAGGCTGCCATGGAGGGTGCCCCACTTCGGTGAGCACCTCTGCAAAGGTGAGATTAAGGCAAGAGGCAATTCAGTAAAATGCGCCTTGAATTTTTTTTTTTGTTTTTTGTTTTTTTTTTGAGACAGAGTCTCACTGTGTTGACCAGGCTGGAGTCCACTGGAGCTCACTGCAACCTCCACCTCCCAGTTTCAAGCAATTCTCCTGCCTCGGCCTCCCATGTAGCTGGGGTTACAGGTGCATGCCATCACGTCCGGCTGATTTTCGTAATTTTAGTAGAGTCGGGGTTTGACCATGTTGGTCTCAGACTCCTGACCTCAAGTGATCCACCCACTTTGGCCTCCCAAAGTGCTGGGATTATAGGTGTGAGCCACCATGCCCAGCCTCAAATCATTTTTTAAGTAAGAGGACAATGTTTGTTGCATCCAAACTAAAAGACACCACAGAGACCTGTCTCCCAGACCTAGGGCAGCTTCACAGAAGGAATCCCTGTGCCTCAGCTCTGTGCTGGAGAAGGCAGCAGTTACTGGTTCACAGCTGGCCCACTAGGTCTCTCTTAGTACCTCCTTTTCTCCCCCTACATGTGATGACAGGACAGAACCCACTGTGAGTATCGTCTTTAATTTTTCTAACAGAATATAAAAATCATGATAGGCTCAGGTTGTCTCGGTCAGGAGTCAGGAGTCAGGAGCCCCACAGTCCCCTCTGTGGCCTGAGACAGAAGGGGCTGAGGCAGCTAGAACCAGAGCCATGCCCAGCAGCCACACTCAGAATCCTTGTGTCCCAGGGGTTCTTGACCTAAGGTTCAGGATCGTGATAGGAGAGAAATGCCCCTATATTCTTACTAACCTCTAACTGAACTCAGCACCACTTCAATGATGAACCCAGTGGAAGTCACAGAGGCTTTCATGTCACATCACAGAGGGGCAGACTTTGTAATATTATCTTTTGTGCTCATCAGTACAAAATTACAATGGTTATTAGACTCTCCACTAGGTCTTTTTATTTAATACATTTATATAAAAGTACATAGATATTTCTGTATCACAAAAGGTTTTACAATTTTGATAACTATTTCAATATAATTGGTTTCTCTGAAAAGCGTATGTATTTTACTTTATGCACCAGATTGTTATCCTGAGAGGGTCAGGTCATCAGACTGCCAGAAGATCCCTGGCACAAAAAAAAAAAGATTTCAAACCACTTTCTTGACCTGGATTCCAGAACACCCTAAAACTGCATGAGAAAAACTGGGGATTAGGAGTGTTTGCATTTTTCTGCAGATAATATCCATCTATAGCTTATCTAATTCTCAGAGGGCCCAGTTACCCAGACCCATAAGGAAATTGATTCTAGGCTCATCTCCTTCAGGTGGGAAGGCAGACACTCTGCTGAGGGGCAGCCCAGTCCCAAACAGCAGGCAGTGATGGTCTACCTTTGAAGGGGAGGCGGAGGGGAAAGGGGAAGCAGACTTCAGTGGAACCGGGGCCAATTCGTCAGCATCCTCTGACCTCAGGGAACCCAGTGGTCTGTTTTCATCCTTGGAGGGATAAGAGAAAAGATCTTCTATAAACTGCTTCTCCCTAAGAAATAATATAAAGTTTTGCTCTTAAAAAAAATCTTACTCTGTAAATAAAAATAAAACTGTTCCAACATTAATGAAATAGACTAATGATGGAAGGCACCAATTAACTATACTAATATACATAGTTTTTCAATCTGAGTACAGTGGAAATAACTACAAATTCCCTGTAATTTTGGTGCAATAATGTATGTCGGTGGAGCAAGTTTGCCACATTCTGAAGACTAGGCAGTTTGGGGGCTGCCTTAAAAGCTGTTCAGGTGTGTCCTGCCCAAGAGCCAAGGGCTGACCAAGTGAGGGCTGTAATTGATCTGCCCAGAGAGGATGACTGCTTTTAATTCATGCTCAAGGGGTCCAGATATGCTAGGAGAAGACCTGGGCAAGTAAACTTTTGCTTTTTTCCAGAAAATAACAAGTAGAGTTCACACCAATATTGAGATTCAAGCTTCCATTGCTACCAAGAACATAGTTAATTCAGTGATGCCTATAAAGCTAATGTTAGTCTTCACTTTATGCAAATAACAAAGTAAGACCCATCTCCTGGCCACTTACCTTTCAAACTGTGCTCTGATCCAAGAGGGCCCAGGTGAATGGGTCATTGAGACTCAGCCCCATTACTGAAATAAGCCCCTCCTGGTGCTTGGCCACGGGGAGTAGCCTGCCATCATGACATCTCAGACACCAGGTTAGGACAAAGGAGGTATGAGGTAGAACTTGTACGCACATTTAAAATTTTCAAGGCAACCTTGAAGGACACTAGTTTCAGGAAATTTGGGAGGTTACTGAGTGCATTTTTTCTTAGGGAGAAATGGAATCAAATGGAATGTACAGTCCTGAAAGAGTCCTTAGTGAATCTAGGAAGGAGGAGGCAGGAGCATGGCATGAATGTGCCCTGTCTGCATGGGATGGGGACTCAGCTCTGCTCCCAAACTGGGCCACATCTTGCTTCTGGACCCTGAGGCAAGATTGGGATTCGGAGGGGCACACGTGCAATTGGCCTGCAGAGAAGAAGCAAAAGCTGTATTTGCAAATTGCAAACCAGTAAGCCCACATGTTTAAAGTTCAGGTTGCCACTATCTCGGGTAGTTTGTTTTTTCTCTGACATTGTGATCCACAGCTGCCTCTTGAGTTGCCTTCTTTCTCAAAATCCCTAAAGGCTATCAATTTAGTAGTGACTGTATAATACCTAATTTTTCTATGGCATCATCAGTCAGTCAGAACTTCCATATAATTTTCTTTTCTTAAAAGTTGCCAATCAAACTAGGGAGATGAACTCTTGCCACAAACTCCTTTTTGTCTTTCTCTGGATACCATTTACATCAGTCCTCGTGTTGAAATAAGTTGAAATAAGAAATGGAAGGAGTTACCAATTTAAAATCTCCCTGAAAATAATAGAGTCTTTGTTTCTGTTTGAGAACCATTTTTATCGTATTTACGTGTCCATATACAAGATCATTAGGCTGCTTTTCTTCACCTGGGCTGGGGTTTTGCACACATTCATAGACACCCTGCTTCCATCCATGTCTCTAAAAATGCCACTGAGCCCAACCTGGGAAAAGAAGTAGACTGCTTTAGAGGCAGTGGCATAAGCCAGGCATGTTTTCACTTACTAGAGTCCTGGCATTCATTTTTTTTGCATCACTGTTCTACCACTGGCAGCATTGTTTTTGGCAACAAAAGGGCAATGAATGGCCGTTTCACTGGCTTAAGGCCCACTCCAGACTCTTCCAGAAACCGCTGCCTTGCAGGCAGGTGAAGGAGCTTGACTGACACCTCTTGGCACTTCCTCATCTCTCCACAGACCCCTCCAGGCCTAAATGAAAACTCACATCACAGGAGGCTGCACAGCAGGTTTTCAATTCAAAAATCACAGGGAGTGTAATAGAAGAAGCTGTTAGTGAGAGGCAAGGAAAAAAAACTAGAAAAGCTAGCAAAACATTCTGGAAGTTTTTTTCCCCTACTCCAAATTCAAAGGACCCCCCCCCCCAACCCACCATTTGACCAATGCCCTTTTAAAAGATGTTTCTCTTGTACATTTGGGATTTGGGAAAATTGTTTCTCAGATCTGGGTCTCCCTCGGCAGAATAAACAGGACGGTTTTTGCTATTTGCCAGTCCTGTGCATGTTCTGTACTTAACTTCATTGGAGGTTTACTTCTGGAGCTACCTCCGGCATGTCTGCCTCTTGTTTCTTACCCTGCAGCAAGGAAAAGACAACATCCAGGTTGTTTTGCTAGATTATGATGACCCGGATCAAGTATATCCTTTTGTTACTATTTGTTGCCAGCTCCAAATTATAAGGACAACACCAGCAGGAACAGCAGCCTCCAGAATTTATTGAGCAGTTCCTCCATGCTGGGCTGAGAACTTGACCTATGTTACCTCATTCAATCCTCACAGGGAGGAGACACACCTGTAAAGTGGGTATTACTGTGTGTGTCACAGATTCTAAGAGATGCAGTTTTTACACTCTTAACAATTGTGTTGTCGGGATGCATTTAACCATCCCATTTGGCCATTTTTTTTTTTTTTTTTTTACATTTTAAAAGTGTCTGTATTGGGGATTGGTCTTCTAGTTGACGTCATCTTAGATGCTATGAAATATGGCATTTTCATTGTTTTATAGATTTTTTTTAAATGAGTTGTAATGAAGCGGCCTTCATAAGTGGCCAAACTAGAATTTCTGTCCAACTCCAGAACTTTTTAATACTATATATGATCTCTGTAAATTCACATTTACCTGACTTTGGCATTGTCTTCTGATTTTAAACTTCTCTGGGTTGTTATTCAGTTTCCCTGAATCTTTGGCCTTTAGCCTACCTGATATGCCCAACAAAAGACTCAAATTACACCACAGCTCAGGAGCTTTGAGCATAGCCCATGAGCGTGATTAATGACAGGTCATCTTCGGCACACTGGGGCCCAGTTGTGGGAGTGAGCCCAGCTAAAGTCCCCCCTGCCCTTGCTCTCCATCCAATGTGCACCACTCAGCATTGCATCTGCCCATAGTTTTCTCAGTTTGCACAAAGGTGCCTCATGGGCTTGCAGTGGCCCTGGTAGGATGCCATGTCCCACATGTGTTTCAACTATCATTTTCAGTGGCTTGGAGAACAGAATTGAAGGGTTGTATTTTCAGGCTACATACAATTCCAACTGAATGGGTTTACTGATGCTTCAGAAAATGCAAGAGAATTCAAAGCATAAATATAGATGTGGTTTAGTAGGAATAGGTGTAATGAAATATTCATTCTTATATACCAAAACCAGCACAAATAAGGACTCAAGAAAGCCTGATTAAGGGCAGCTATAGAAGTCATCGGGGACCAGAAAATACAAATATGTTACTATAGAGTAAAAAAAAATTCTATATTCTCAAAAGTAAGAAATTTAAAAGCCAAGGTGTCATCTCTTCCCTCTACCCAGCATTTCCATGCCGACATAATACTGCATTTCCTCAGTAATTCCAGCTACCTACAAGACTATAAATGGTTCAGAGAAAAGCAGGCAAAGGGATGATTTAAAAGTTACAAAGTAATTTTTGATTTATTAAATGATTCACCACATATTTGCTTTCACTAACTGTCTCTGCTAGTGCATTAGAGCATTTAGTCTGATTTTTTAAATTACATTTATCAAAAAATTCAATTAATTTTTTGCACCCAATTTGCATTGGTTACAATGTTTGAATACAAGAATAAAAGGAAATGTATTGTCTCATGTAACTGGGGAATCTAAGGAGTACAGTTGGCTTCAAATGCATCTTGCTCTCCTCTCTTTTCCTCTCCCTCCTTGTCTCAGGTTATGCTTGACTACATTGTCTGACAGCCTCTCTCAATTAGTGGCAAGATGTCCCTGGAAGCTCCAAGTTTACATGGTCTTTAAAATTCATAATTTCAGTGAAAAGGACCTTGCCCAACCACACTGGCAAAAGTCCCTGGAGGGACAAATGATTGACCTGGCATAAGTCATGTAGCCATCTCTGTACAAATCCCTGCATCCAGGGGAATAAAACGCTCTGATTGGCTAGGCCTAGATCACGTTCCCACTCCTCAGGCAGGTGCTTAGCCCATCTGCACCACATAAACTGAACACAATTTTTAAGAAATAGAGCAGATATCTTTCTCCAAAGGAAAAAATGCTAGTCACACAAAAATTATGTTTACTACAGACCTTCCAGAAATGTATCTATGGCCTGAAATAAGAGACATCTGCAAAGCAATTGACAGTAGTTCTTATGAGAAAAGACAACAGTTGGACTTCTTTATCCTGGAAAGAAAGAAAACTCTGAATGGGGAGTTGAAAAATTGGATTTAAGTATAGGTTCTATAATGGAATAAATGCAAAATTACACACTAAAAAATCAGGGATTATAGGGAAAGTAAGATGGAGGAAGACTGCTGAGAACCCATGATGCTTTATAACTAGAACTCTAACAAAACCAGTTACAACCCTATTAAAAATAATGATTTAAATGACTTGTTAAATTCCTGATGCATAAGGAAACATAATCTAGTATTAAAACATCATATTTTTTTTCCAAAATAAGGTTATCATGATAGAGGAGGATTTAAGGAAGGGTTGAGGCTGCTGAGAGAGGGAGACATGAGCAGCATGCACAGAGACGGGGGAGAGCTTCACAGTAAGCCATCCTACGAGACAGCACACAGTCACACTGGACCACAAAAGGAACGTAGGGGAAAGGGGACTGCAGTCAGTCCTGCATTCCTTCACAGCTTCCTGGGCTCAGCTGTGCCAGCCTACTTTGTATTCAGTTGCTTTTACTTGGTGATGCAAAACTTTAACTTAGGAGGAAAAAATCCAATGTGAACAAATGAGACTGTGTATTACACTAACATCACTTCCCTGTTAACTAATTGCATGTGAGATAATTCCCGTTAAAGAAATATGGTTGTAAGAGAACCGACTATCTATTACTTGATTATATACAGAGGGACCCATAAATTATAATTCAGCTTTAAAGAGACCCAAAAAAGGAAGAAATAATTTGCAATTGTATTGAAAATTTATTTGATCATGTGAAGGAACATTTTGACAGGAAGGTAATTAAATGATAGAGATCATGGGACTCTTGAAAAGCAAGACATAAAAACATCTTTCTGAGATGACTTGGGTATCTAGAGATGAAAAGAGTGGAGATGACTTATTAAGGCCCCTCTGTAACAGTTCAGGTGTCACCGAAATTGCAGAATATTCCAAGACATGAAGTTATCTGAGTAACAACCCATAACCATTATGACTGATATCTTCATGAAATTGAATGTTTTGCTGTCATAGTTTGGAGATCAAACAAAAAAATGATTTGAAGCAATTTGGAGGGCTAACAAGAGTGAACACTAATAATTATCATATATAGAGAAGGAAACAATGATTTGGTTGAAATGCCAGCCAAAAAAAGATGGATGGCTACCTCCCAAGAGTCCTGACAGAGTAGTCTTACCTTACTGAGTGAACCAAGGTCCGAGACCTGGCTGGAAGAAGGGAGGAAGGCTGACACATGCCAATCAAATGGACTGCAAATCAGAGAGGCAATGTATTAATTTACCATGGTGGATGTTCTTCTACAGATAGAAACTCTTTTTTTTTGTTGTTGTTGTTGAGATGGAGTTTCGCTCTTGTTACCCAGGCTGTAGTGCAATGGCGCGATCTCGGCTCACTGCAACCTCCGCCTCCTGGGTTCAAGCAATTCTCCTGCCTCAGCCTCCTGAGTAGCTGGGAATACAGGCACGCGCCACTGTGCCCAGCTAATTTTTTGTATTTTTAGTAGAGACGGGGTTTCACCATGTTGACCAGGATGGTCTCGATCTCTTGACCTCGTGATCCACCCGCCTCGGCCTCCCAAAGTGCTGGGATTACAGGCCTGAGCCACGGCACCCGGCGCCAGATAGAAACTCTTAAACCACCTCTATCCATGGCATGTCTTCCCAGGAGACAAGCTAGATTCATTGTTGAAAGGCTGATAAATGGGCCTCTCCAAGCGCAAAGGAAATGAATACTAACTCAAGTAAAGAGTTTGGAGAGATAGGTTCTCATGGTCATGATTAAGCCTCACAAGGCTTCCATTGCCCACAGCAGTGAATGTTCCTGCAGCAGTGACAGGCCTTGGTCCAGCCCCTGTCCTCTCCAGACACTGCTCATTCACCATTTCCAACCTGACTCATCTGTTCTCCAGGCTGAACAACCTTCTTCTACACACGATACCTCTTTCACCAGACACGATAAAGTACCATTTGTTAGAATTCTTCTTACTAAACTGTAATTAGATCTCACTCCTACCTGTCCAGGATGAACTGCAAGTCACTTGGCATGGTGTTTGGGGTCACAGAAACAGTCACTTTTAGTTTGGTGCTTTTGATTTTCGAAATATAAACCTGGTTGAGCTAGCTCAGGGTTAGGATCCATGTGTGGTGATGACAAGAATCTCATTAAGATACAATAATAAGATCCGAGGCTCCTCCAAGTTGTAATAGGAGCTGGAACCAGGACCTGGAGAGCCAAGAGGACCCAGGGTGGCTCTAGAGCCCAGCACTCTGCCTCCATGCGTCTCTGAGAGCCTCTTGGCCCCTCTGTGCCTGTCTGCTCTTGTAACTGGCTGGCCCTGCTGACCATTGGTCCTGCTTTCTAATGGCTTTGGTCTTCCCTGGTCCCAGCTGTACCTGAAAATACCCTTTAATATTTCAGTCCCCAAGGCTAATGAGCTAATTATTTGCTTATTTCTTAGCTCAAAGGTATGAGAAAGAGAATTTCACTGGCCAAATTTGTGTCTTCTAGGCATTTGGGACAGCAGCTGCTGGGAGGTTTAAGAATGTGCTGCTTTGGGGTCAGGAACCCACCCCTGGTCCAGGAAACTGTGACCAGGAAGGAAGAGAGGTCTTGTATGTCAGAAAGTGGCCACCTATGTAGAAAAGGGCAGGAAACTCTCTCTTTTAAAAGAGTACAGGTAGGACAGGTGCAATGGCTGATGTCACATATGCTCTTGGTTTTATCTCAAGGAGGGCTGTGTGAAGGTTTTTTGCTAGTTCATCTCTTATTAGGTGGCTTCAATTCCTTAATTTCCAAGTTCTCAAAGAAGCACCTCACTACTGCCCCCTTGTTTTACCAATGATAGTGACTAGTCTTCGTAAAGTACATTATAATTTACAGTACATTATTATTTTCATATGGTCAAATCCATTGATCTTTTCTTTTATGAGTTCCTCCATTACTTTCATACTTAGAAACAGTCAATGTAATAATAGTAATGGTAGGTTATTCATTGTCAGGGATCTGTTTAATACCTTCCTAAATTTACTTAAGGGTTTTTTATGTTGTTCAATTTTTCATACTCAACTCAGTTAGGATTTATTGTAGAATATGGCATGTAAGCTGAGGCTCTAAGTTGAATCTTTTTCAAATAACCAATTTTCCCAACCCCTATTTCATTTTAATGAAATGCCTTAAAATAAAATTTCTTTCCCTTATAGGAGAGTCATTTCAGATTTTCAGAAAGCAGCTGACGCATTCTAAATCTCATAGTAGCAGTAAGGTACATTCTTGACATGATAATTTTCGTTCAAGTATTTCAAAAATAACTTTGCCAACAGATATTATTGTCTAGATATCAGAATAACCCTGCAGAAAAGTGGCAGCTTTGTATAAACCAAGAAGCTCCTAGATGCAGAGCCACAGGGGCATATCGGTAAGTGGGTGGTCCCTCCAGGCTGAGGCTCTCTCAGCTGTCTCTAAAGGGAAGGAGACTGTCTTTAAATACACTAGCAAGAACTGTGCTCCACTGACTGATTTGCCCAGAGAATATAGTTGATGTGTTGTTTTACTTGTAAGAAGCAAAAGTGTGTTTTATTGTCTTGTACTGATTAGAAGGGCAAACAATTATAGCTGGGATAGAAGTGGGGAAGGGGGTTTTGTCAGTGATGCTGAACAGGGAATAGCTGCAAATAGCAGGTTTGCTGAGCCTCTTGTCAACTACTCTGGAAACATTGATGAGTCCCCTGCTGAAATCCACCGAGAGCCTTCGACAACAGAACACACAAGGGTGGGAATACCCTCCTCGCAGCAGCCGTTCCACTCAGCATGGAAACAGCCTTGGTTTGGTGCTGGCTTCATGTGGTAACATGACACTGTGGACCAGACTGTCTCTCTAACACAGAGTCTGCACCAGAACTTATCTAAGTCAGCCTAAAAGTATGTACGTGCAGCCCTACAGCAAGCTGTTTGTTAAAGCACAGACCTTCAGAGGAGATCACGAAACACCGTGCAGACACTTGGCCATCCTCAGGGACTCAGCATGCCCCCTCGGGCAAGTAGATGACTGCTTCTGGGCAACATTTACGAAGCAGAGATGCTCCCGAACACATCTAGGCTATGTCACTGATCAGGCGTCTCCAACAAAAGCCCAGCTGAGGCAGTTTTGGTGGCAAAACTAGTAACAGCAGGACCCTGGCAGCTGCCTGAACAAGGCCAAAAGGGTGGCCAGGGACAGGACAACTAGGAGTGCCACAAGGACTTCCCCAAAGTCAGGTGTCAGTGCTTGGATAGAACTAGGATTGCCTGAAAGGACTGGAAGCAAACAGAGAAGTCCATTGCCAGCAATGTGTAACTAAGTACAGAATATAGGCCAGCAAGAGCCAAAGAAGTAGAGTCCCTGTCATCATCATGATAGCTAACTTCGATAGAGGTACTATTATTATTATATCCTTACTACAGATGAAGAAACGGAGACTTATGAAGATTGCTCAATAATACACAGCTAGTAAGGGACGGAGCTGACAATAAAGGAAAGAGGCAAGAGGTTAATGGGAGGAGGACTAAGTTAGTCAGGGGAGGACAGGCCTTCTTTCCTAGGGTCTCTCCCTTAATCTGGACTTTAGAAAGTCATAGATTCTTTCAGGTGGTGGGTTTTGTCTCTTTTTAACTGCATAAGTGATTCATGGGTACATTTTGCCATAATTTGAACAACATAATAATATGCATAGCAAAATGTAAGGAGCCCACTCACTTTCTCTCATCCACTACTAATCATGCCCCTGCCCCAGAGGAGAGTAGCTACTTTCAACAATTTGATATATCTCCTTCCATCCTCTTCTGCACATTTAGAGAGAGAGAGAGAGAGAGGTGCAGCCATGTACAAAGATGTCTTGTTTTGTTGCATAAATAGGACCATAATGTATCATTCTGCCCCTTGCTTTTCTCACTTAACAATGAGTATGTTAAATGAGAAACTCACCATTTTTTATGGTGAAATAAACTATGTAACTACTATTAACTACTCTTTGTAACAGACATTTCACCTTTTTTCCAGTTTTTCTCTATTACAAACAGTGCATGCCTTTTTGTGTACAAATGTGAATATTTCTTTTGGATAGATGAGTAGAAGTAGAATTAGGAGGAGCAGCAGTATATGTGTATTTTTAGTTTTCATGACTACTCCCCATTTGCCTTCCCAAAGAGCTTCATTCGTTTATATTCCTGCCAGTGTGCGATGGTACTTATTTCCCTGCACTCTTGCTTGTACATGATCATATCAGCCATTTTAGTTTTTGCTATTTGGAGAGCAAAATATGATATTTCATTATTGTTTTCATTTGCATTTCCCTAACAGCTGGTGAAATTGAATGCTTTTTCGTTGTATCTCATATTCTCTGCCCATTGGTTAGTTGAATTTCTCTTTCTGATTTATGGCAGCTCTTTGTGTCCTCTGGATATTAGGCCTTTGTCTATGGAATATGTAGCAGATGTTTTCTTTCAGTCTGTCACTTGTTTTAATTTTCTCTTAAGATTTTTGGAAGAACCCTAGGACAGTTGCTTTGTTCTGTTTTTCAAGTTGCTCTAAATTGGGAGTTACTAACTCTACCTCACTATAGCATTGCCCCAAGGAAGATATGCAAAGTAACCTTGGTCACACTGCACAGATTGCCACTAAAAACATGTACAGATCAAAACTAGAGACGGTGATTTCAGATCATTTGTTTTGAAGCCATTAAGCACTACATGAATGAATGACTCCTGCATACAGATGGTTAAACCTTGCACCAAATCATAAGTCTGATCATTTTACTGCTGAAAATGGATGTTTCGTAATGAGGTTAAGGCCGATTTTATTAATTTAATCCTTATTGAAGACATTACTAATGATGCATGAATATTTTTAAAATTTAGTTGTGTTTTGCAAAACAACCTATTAACACATATTGAGATGATGCAGAAGTCTAGAAAACATCCTAATAAATAACTGGAATGTAGCAGTACTTAGCACTCATTAGCAAACACCAGGGGCCTTGGGTGCTCCTTTTTGTTGGAAGACAAAAGCAAATAATTAAGGAATGACTACAGAAATGGATAATGTACCAAATAAATTCAATAGGCAAAAAGACATCAAGGGGCATCTTAATAGGCAAGGGACAGCAAAAACATAAAGTTTATAAATTTTCTGTGTCAGTAATCTGAAGCAAAGCCAGGTCTATTTTTGAAGGTTATGAAGCAGTGTATTTTTTGGAAGTAAAACTGCAATGTTTTAAAAAGGAAAAATGTTAAAAACCACAGCTCTCAAAGAAGGCTTATTGGAATTTGTGACCTGAACCTAATCAGGCTGATTGTCTGCTTAAACAGCAACAACAAAAAAATCAGGAGTTTTTTTTTTAGAATTTAAATAAGACTCTGAACATGTTCGAGATATGATCCAAAATTACTTCGGGCTGGGCACAGTGGCTCATGCCTGTAATCCCAGTGCTTTTGAAGGCCAAGGTGGGAGCATCACTTGAGGCCAGGAGTTCAAGACCAGCCTGAACAACATAGTGAGACCCCATCGCTACAAAAAAAAGAAAAAAAAGTTTAATTAGCTGAGCATGGTGGCACATGCCTGTAGTCCCCGTTAGTTAGATGACTGAGGCAGGAGAATTTCTTGAGTCCAGGAGTTCGAGTCTACAGTGAGCTATGATTGTGCCACTGCATTCCAGTCTGGGTGACAGACTGAGACCTTGTCTCCAAAGCCAGCAAATATTTACAGGTTAAACAACACATTTCCAAATCAACTAAGCCTCAAAAAGAAAGTCCCAGGATAAACTAGAAATGTTTTGAACGGAAGGAAAATAAAAATAAAATCCACCAAAATTTGTATATTGCAGTTGAAACAGTATTTAGAGGGAAATTTACAGCATTAAACACATGTATTGGCAAAGGGAAAAGATCTAATCAATAAGCTTAGCTTCCATTTTAAGAAACTAGGAAAAGAAGGGCAAAAATAATTCCAAAGCAAGTGGAAGGAAGAAAATAATAAAGATAAGAACAAAACACAATAAAATTCAAGAGAAAAATAATAAAGAAAATCATTGAAACCAAAACTCATTCTTTAAAAGATCAATGACATCGATAAACATCTAGCCATGTTGACAAAGAAAGATAAAAGACAACATAACCAATACCAGGAATGAAAAAGGGGATATCAGCCTAGCGAGGTGGCTCATGCCTGTAATCCCAGCACTTTGGGAGGCTGAGGCAGGTGGATCACTTGAGATCAGGAGTTCGAGACCAGCCTGGACAACATGTGAAACCCTGTCTCTACTAAAAATACAAAAATTAGCCGGATGTTTTAGCACATGCCTGTAATCCCAGCTACTCAGAAAGCTAAGGCATGAGAATCACTTGAACCCAGGAGGTGGAGGTTGCAGTGAGCTGAAATCACATTATTGCACTCCAGCCTGGGCAACAGAGTGAGACTCTGTCTTGGAACAAATAAATAAGAAAGAGGAAATATCTTTACAGACATTGAAAGGATAAGAGAGTATTTTAAAAAATCAACACAAATGTTACAATTTAGATAAAAATGGACACATTCCTTGAAGGCCACAAACTACCAAAACTCATTCAAAAAGAAATAAGTAACCTGAATGGTTTCATATCATCTACTAAAGGAATTGAGCTCATACTTAAAAGCCACCCAAAAAAGAATGAAGGCCCAGACAGTTTTATTGTAGTATTCTACCAAATATTTTTTAAAGAAATAACACCAATTTTATGTAATCTCTTCCAGAAAACAAAAGGAGAATACTTCCCAACTCATTTTATTAGGCCAGTATTATCCTGATCTCAAATCAGACAAAGACATCACATGGAAATTATAGACAAAATTTCCCATAAACATACACAAATACTGGCATATTGAATACAGCAATATATAAAAAGACTAATACACCATGACTAAGTGAGGTTTATCTCTGGAATACAATTCTGGTTCAGTACTCAAAAATCAATCAATATAATCCACCATGTTAATAGATTAAGGAAGAAAAACTTCATGATCATATCAAGTGACATAGGAAAGTATTTGATAAATTTATCATTCATCACAATAAAAACTCCAGCAAACTAGAAGTACAAAGGAACTTTCTCAACCTGATGGACATCTATTTAAAACGTACAGCTAATATCATACTTAATGGTGAATAACTTAATGCTTTTCCTCTAAGATCGGCAGCAAGACAAAGTTATCGGCTCTCACTCCTCCTGTTTAAAAAGGTATTGAAAGTCCTAGACACTGCAAGTAAGCAAGGAAAATATGTAAAAGGCACAGAATGTGACAGCCTGAAGTAAAGCTGCCCCTATTCACACATGATGTATTTGTCTACTTAGATAACTTCAAGAATGTATAGAAAACCTCCTAGAAACAATAAAAGAGTTTAGCAAGATTATAGGACACTAAGTCTACACATAAAAATTAATCATATTTCTACATACTAGTATTAAATAATTTACCAAAATTAAATATTATTTTATACTTTTAAATATATTACAGTCATATACATATTAAATGCTAATATATAATTAATAGTAGTTCTAAAAAATACAGAGATAAATATTTAGGTATAAAATTATCAAAACATGTGGAAGATCTCTACACTGAAACCTAACAAACTCTAATTTTAAAAAATCAAAATAGACCCAAATAAATGGAGGCAAAAAAAATGTTTATGGATTAGAAGACTCAATATAGGAAAGATATCATTTCTCTCTAAACTGACCTTTAAATGTAGTGTAATTCTATTCAAAATCCCATCAGAACTTTGTGTAGCTAGAGTGAAGGTAATTCTAAAATTTACATGGAAAGACCATGGAATTAGAATAGCTAGAATAATTTTATAAAAGAAGAATAAAAGTGGAGAAGTCACACCACACAATTTTAAGACTTACTGTAAGCTGCTGTAATTAAGACAGTGTTGACACTGGCAAAAGAATAGATATTTAGATCAATAGAACAGGATACAGAGTCCAAAATAGACCCATACCTTTAAGGTCCATTGATTTTCAACATAGGTGTCCAGGCAATGAAGAAAGAATAGGCTTTTCAACAAGCAATATTAAAACAATTGGACATCGGTGTACTAAAAAAAAAAAAAAAAATCTCAACCTAATCTTATACCATATGCAAAAATTGAGTCAAAACAGATCATAGATCTAAGTAGAAAATGTAAAACTATAAAATTTTTCAAGAGAGTAGGAGATACTCTTCATGTCTGGGGTTAGGCAACACGTTCTTAAACATACCAAAAGTACAATCAATAAAATTAAAATGACAAATCAGATTTGTTAAAATTAACTACTTTTGGTCTGCAGAATTCACTGTTAAGAGAATGAAAAGGCAAGTGACAAGAGGGAGAAAATATTTTCAGATATTGTTATCTCACAAAGATATCATATCAGATATCATATCTTGTATACAGAATATGAAAAATATGTAAATATTAACTCTCAAAATTCAACACTAGGAAAACAAACAGCTCATTTATTTTTAAAAGGGTGGGAGTGCAAAAGACCTGACCAGCTACTTCACCAAAAAGGGTGTACAGATGGCAAATGAGCACATGTAAAAATGTTTCCCCTCATTAGCATTAGAGACATTTGAATCTAAATATTGATGAGATGTGACCATTTCTTTGTTAGAAAAGCTTAAAATTTTGTTTATTTTTTATTTATTTTATTTTTTTGAGATGGAGTCTCACTCTGTTTCCCAGTCTGGAGTGCAGTGATGCAGTCTCGGCTCACTGCAACCTCTGCCTCAGCCTCCCGAGTAGCTGGGATTACAGTGCCTGCCACCACACCCAGCTAATTTTTGTAGTTTTAGTAGAGACAGGTTTCACCATCTTAGTCAGGCTGGTCTTGAACTCCTGACCTTGTGATCCACCTGCCCTGGCCTCCCAAAGTGCTGAGATTACAGGCATGAGCCACTGCACCTGGCCAACTTTAAAAATTTTTTTAACTGACAATGCCAAGTGATAGCAAGGATATGGAGCAACTAGAACTCTTGTATGTTGCTAGTCAGCATGCAAAATGGGGCAGACACCTTGGAAAACAATTTGGCCATTTGTTATAAAACTCAACAGACATACTGTACAAGCCAGCTATCTACCCTAGAGAAATGAAAACTTAGATTCACACACAAACTTGTATGCAGATATTTGTAACAATTCTTTTCATAATTGCCAAAAACTGGAGATAACCCAAATGTCCTTCAATGAGTGAGGGAATAGACTTCAATAGAGTGCATACGATTGAGTGTATTACTCAGCAATAAAAAGAGCAAACTGCTGGTAAATATGACAACATGGGTGACCCTGGAAGGCATTGTGCTGAGTGAAAGAAGCAGACTCATAAAGCCCCTACTATCTGATTCCAGTTATATGACATTCTGAAAAAGAACTTCTACCATGTAGGGCAGGGGTGGGAGGTGGGTGTGAGTCCAGCAGGGCCATGTGAGGGAGTCTGGGGGTGACAGAACTCTTGGGGATCCTGCTTTTGAAGGTAGCTACACACATCCATGTGTGTGTCCAAACTCATGATGCACACACATGCCCCCAAGTCAAGACCATAGTTAATAATAAATGAAAATAAAAATAAAACAATGTGAGTTCACCAAGAAGAGAAGACAGGAGGGGCTATTAGACAACCTACCTCAGCTGCCATTTTGAAATGAATCTTATGTAGAGAACAGAATTTTTTTTTAATTTCTCTAGAAAGAGCACTTTAGGTAATTGGGTATGGGTTGATGATACAGGTTGTGGTGGATTATTTCTTGCTGAACATAGTAGGAGCTTTTGCCATGGTTTTTCCTCAGTTTGGGCAGGGCAAGTGGGGAACTGAGGGCTTCTATGATCAGGACTTTGGGCAGAAAGTCTTGGTCTCAGGTTTATTCATTCAGCAATTTTTGTGCACCTGTAAAGTTGGAGGCCCTGTGGGAAGCACACAAATCCATAGGAGAGTCCCCAGCCTCAGGATACTTGTAAGGTGGTTGAGAAGATAGGACACAGGAGGCCCTCTGGATTGAGCCTGCAATGACTCTGCAGAGTCCCCTCATAAGCCACCCAGTGGGGGCTTCTCAGTCAGGCCTCGGTGGTGGAGTAATAGGTCACTACAGATAAGTGCCCTGTAAAAGACTTGGGAACATTTCATCAGAGATAATCATTTGCAGAGCAATTTTCCCTTCTATGGTCAAGCCAGAAAAATTGATGGGTTTCTTAAATGTGCCTCGGGAGATTTTCTGATCTCTGTTCCACTTAAAGACAGTTTGGTTATTTTTTAGTCTCTCTCCACAAAACAGTATTTCATCAGGTTCCCCGCAGCCAGAAATGTCTCTCCCTGACTTTCTAAATCACTTCAAGTTTCTGCCGGGCACAGCATGGAGTGAGTAAACAGGCCCAGGGACCCGGGACTGAGGAGGACAATTGTTTGCATTGTTCTAGGATGAGTCCACAAAAGGGCTTGAGTCCCTCATGCCCCCAGAGGGTGTCCACCTCTGCCAGGGTTGGTTGAAACAGTGCTTTCCATCACAGTTACGTATTGTTCCCTTTCCATTGCCCCAAGTAAAAGCTGAATTGAAGAGCTTCTGATGTCAGATCTTCATATCTGAGGTGTCACTGCAAAAAGGGAAATGGAGGCAGCAAGCAAGAAAGAGTAGCTCACCTCAGCATGCAGAATGTGAGCCAAAGTCTAAGCAATCAGCATACTATTAAAATACTGTCTATAGAAAACCAAGGGCTGCTACAGTTACTCCCACTTTTCAGGCCAGAAAACAAACTTGACTCCCCAAATACCAGCCAGGACTATAAGAAATCAGGCAACAGACTGGCTCGAATGTTTCGTTTCCTCTGCCTCTTTCTCTGCTAGCTTGATTGCCAAAGAATTAGGTCTGTTTGTAAGAGAGTATACTAACTATAGGCAGTAGTAATATTTTTCAGACAAGGAAAATGAAGAACAAGAAATAAGGGATGCAGCAGATGTTGTCAGAGCCCCACCTGCCTCCCTTCCACATACCAGGCCTGTCCCACTAGCATGACTTCACCTGCTATCACCACCCACTCTCCCTGAGAGCATTATTCACCCATTCAAGAGATATATGTGGGCAGGCTGGTGCTGGGGAATTAAAATCCCCTGCCCCAGGAGGACTCAATCAGTGACTGTTGGCAGTTGGTGTATACATACCCCAGCTCCCTCTCCCAGCAGGAGTGAGAGCTCTGAGGTGTATGTCCTCTGTAGACGCCTAGAGTCTCCCAGTGGGAGTTAGCTCCAATTGCCCACAGCGGAGAATGGCTTGCCATTGCCCCCTATATTGGCTGCCTTTTCTCCCTGTCTCACTTCCCTTTATCTCTTATCAATGCTTCTGGGGATCATTTCCCAAATAAACTACTTGTACTAGGGTCTGCTTCCAGGAGAGACCACACTAAGATAGAGAGTAATGGAGTGTTACCTCTGAGATAACTCAGATGGTGAAAAGAAGACAGGAAAATGGGAGCCATATTATGCAGGATTTCTCAGCCACAGTGACTTGGGAAACTGCAGGAAGGCTTCTGGCCTCTGGCCACTGTAACACCTTCCTAGAAGTCACTGTCCTCATTGATAATGTCACACTATTAGGAATTAGGGGTACCTGTTTGCCATTCAGATACTTCTCTCTTTTTCTTTAATGTACATTCAACATCTTAGCTCACCCATTGTTCACCCATTGTATTATCATTACTGGTGATTTCCTAAGATCCAGGTAAAAACTACCAATTCCTCCAAACACTGCCACATTGTTAAAATAACAACCCACAAAGGATTGTTAACGTTAGTCGGCTGACATGTAATCAATCCTTGGAAAACAGATTCCTGCGATTTCTGTGGTACAGAAAATCATTACATCAAGTGTATTGTCTCCAGCAGAAAATATCCTAAAGCCCACAGTAAACTTCTCACCAGAAACTGCATGTCATACACATTCACTCTTCACTGATGCCCTTGACTGCAAAGAGAAACGATTACAAATATCACCATAGAGAAGGTGTCAGATGTGTTTCCAGTGACAGGCCAGAGTCAGAATCCTTTCTCATGAAGCTGAATGGATTCAGAAGCTTCTCCCCCACAACCCTCTTGCCCTCTCTTTGCCACACACTCACACGACTCCCCCAAAGCAAAAACGACTTCAAGTGGCAGCCTTTGGGGATAGAGAGCAATCTTTAGATTCCTTCATTAATTCCTTCACCACCTCTCTGGACTCCCGATGCTGACCAAGTCTAGATCAGGTGTGTTTGTTTTGGAGCCCACGAGGCCTGGCTGGCGTAGCTGGTATAAAGCTGTCTGAAAAATACTCACTTTTGGTATTTTTAAGAAGAGCAAAAAAGAACACATTTAACCAGATTTCATTTCTTCAGCAGTTTGTGAGTTAGAATTGGCTTGAGTTAGGAATATAATCATCCAGCCTGTGTCTGAAAGAATGCCACCCTTTTCCAGTTTGCTCAGCTTTCTCGCCTCTTACTCACCTTTGTAAGCCCCCCAGTCTTGCTCCTGGAGGGGTGACAGCACTAAAGGAAACTTCTCCCAATGAGCCCCACATGTCCCAGGACTCACCAGCCTGTGACAGCCAAACAGGGTGGGCCCCCTTTTTATTCCCAAAGTATTATGGCCAAAGTCCCTCCTGGCTTTACTGCTGGAAATTAATCCATTCGCCTCAAAGCAAGCCCAGACTGTGCCCGGAAGGCTCTCCAAGCACTGCCTCCAAGCACTGCTCTGAGTGCCTGCCTGAGGTCCTTCCCCTCTGTCTTCCTCATCAGCCCTCATGCTGTAGGGGCTGCTGCCTTCTGGGCACACTGTCCTCTGATGGTGCCATTGCTGGTGGCTGCTACCAAGCCTCAAAGACCCTGTGGCCCTGGTGATGGCATCTGACTAGGCAAGGCAAACTTGAACAAGGTATTAGTGGAGGCTTAAGGCCAACAGAAATGCTCCTTGGAAAGCAGCTAAAAGCTCCTTCTGGGAGTGGCGTTCTTGAAGGGCTTTGACCCAGAGGCTTCCAGCCTCATTCATGGAGGCTTCCACACACCCTCAGGCAGGTCTGCGCCAAGAAACAACCTGCTCTGGAGACAGGACCCAACTGCCTATTTGTAGATTCACTTTCTCCAGAGGACTGCCTGGACTCATAGCTCTCACAAGATAGTTTATAAAGCAGTTTGTTTTCCAAAACTCTGGGCCGTTCAGTCTTCAGTAACACAAGCATGTCATTAGTCAAGGTGGGACTGCCCCCAGTGACCAAAAACTTCTTCCATTTTTCCTCAAAAGCAGCGTTTCTCAATGGGGACACCATTGGCCTGATGAGACCGGCAGCTCCTTAGTCGCAGGACCCGGCTCAACTCACTCAATACAATAGTGCCTTTCCCTCACTGTTGTGACCACGATTTAGTACCTGGATGAAAGCCTCCATTCACGTGGGAGGTGGGGACAAGATCAGACCTACATATTTATCCCACCACTGCCCACTCTTCCCAAAGAGCAACAGCAGGTGCTCAGACAAGGACACATATCCACATCATCTCCATTAGTCAGAGTTCTCCAGAAACACAGAGCCAAAGGGATGTGCACAGATATATACAGAGAGATTTATTTTGAGCCATTGGCTTATGAGATTGTAGGGCCTGGCAAGTTCAGCTCGAACAGGGCAAGCCTACAGGCCTGAGAGGCAAGGAAGAATTGATGTTGCAGTCCAGTCCAAAGACAGTCTGGAGCACAGTTCCTTCTGCTCTGGAGGACTTCAGTCTTTTTTCTCTGAAGGCCTTCAGCTGATTACATGAGGCTCACTCCCATTATGGTGGGTAATCTATTTTTCTCAAAGGCTACTGATTTAAACATTATTCACATCTAAAAGCAACATCTAGACTAGTATTCGAGCAAACATCTGAGCACTGCAGCCTCTGACATATAAAACTAACCATCACGACATCCAAGCACAAGCATTGTTTTTTAGGCATAGAATAAACTGCATGAAGATTTTTTTAAACCTCTAGCTCTGCAAACACACAGTTCTGCTAAAGAAGCACCCAGTCTGTGTTTCTGAACACAGAATACTAAATGAAACATGTAACTCTTTCTCTGAAGCACCCACCTGCATTGGGGTTACTTCATTTTTAGAGCTTCCCCCAAAATAATAGTGTACCTTTACCTTATCTGTACAAACCTCAAATGATTAAAATAATTAGGTTATCTCCAATAGAGCTGTGTTTTTCTCAAAGATAAAATCCAGACCTTCTCATAGAAGGCAAAAAATGCTCCTAATTCTGAAAATTTTATCTTCCCAAGTTCAAAGAATGTGAAGGTTTGGTCTCCCCCTGGCACCTGTTAGACCCTGAAGCAGCTGATGGCCAGTATACCCCATTAGCTGAAATGCAATCAGCTTCCACTGTGATAAGGATTAGAAATAAGTGCTGTGCTCTGGGATGTACATTGTCATGTTTCCTACTTTTAGAAAACAGTTATCCACCTGTCCCTAGTCATGAAGGAACTGAACATCCCTGTGTTAGGAAAAGCCATAATTAAGGATTATACCTTCATGTGAAAAGCAAGATTCAGTTTACAAGTAAACCTATAAAAGTCCCTACAAATATGTTTATGTTCACCGAAGCAAAGCACTACAGCCAATACACTAAAGCATTATAAAAACGTTTCATTCATCTTCAGTTCATCATAATGTGCTCTATATATTTAGCCTCCATTTACCATTCCTTGGACACAGAAAGGGGAGAGGATCTCTCTCCCCTAAAGTTTCAACATGAAGCTTGTAAATTATTTTTATCTTTGCATATTGTGGCAATTCCCTCTCCATGTCTGTTTTTTTTTTCTTTCTGGGTATTCACTGCCTTCCTGATGTTAGGCCTTGGAATTGCTGACTCCCCAGAGACACAGCACCCAAAATTGTGCCATCATCCCTTCTTATACTTGTTCTGATTTTCCACCCCCTTCTCCCCCACCAGCTCACTCATTTTGATGGCTAAAGAAGTGTAGTTCTCAGGCCATGTGTACTCAGCTTCCCTCGTCTTCCAAAGCTTCATTGCAAAAACCTCCCATTTGGTTATGCTGTCTGCTTTGCCTCTTTCTTCTAGTCCTAACTCCCTAGATTTCCTTGTTACGCATTATCCCCAAAGTGACCAGGTTATATCCACTAGACTGAGATCTGTCAGAAACAGAGCCATGTGTACTGGAATTTCAGGCAGGCAGAACTCAAGTTCAGGAAGGGGAAACTATGTTCTTCCTGAAATATGTCACTTTTGAAAAGCACCCTCTAAAATGGTGGATATGTCCATCTCCTCTTTTCTCCCTCTTTCCTCTTTGGAAATATTTAGCCTCAGAGGAAACAAAAGGAGAAAGAGCTCTGGTGTTATTTTCTGGAATAAAATAAAGTGAAATAACAGGATGGGGATAGAAATCATCCCAGGCTCTGAAAACAGAAACATTACCACCAGCATTTCAAGCAAGCTTATTAAAAAGTCATTTACTTCCAATTACAGAAATCAATCACATTTGACCTTAATGGAATATGGAAGACCCCATTACTAACTAAAGTAATGGTGAATTTGAGGATAAATAACTGATCAGAAGGCAGAAGGTTTAGTAAATATAAACTAAATTTGTAAAAAGTTGGAGTCAGTGAGTGCTGAAAGCTCACAGCTCTGCTTTGTGAAACCCTGATCTGGACAATTGCAAGGACACATGACTGTCCCCCCTTCCTTCCCACCATGGGGAAGAGAGGCACTTCAGCAAAGTCTTCTGGGCCCATGAAAACTTGTTAATTTAGGCCTGAAAGATGCTTTTCTAAAAGAGAAGAGGGGAAAATCTAGATGTCCTAGCATACTGAATGTAATCAAGGCCTTAGAAACAATTGCAATAGGTTGACTTGCTTCAGTCCTCCATGCAGTGTTATTTGTAAGCAGAGCCACCCACCTTATAACCATTACTCTTTATTACGACCACCACCATTATAACCACCACTCACTGTGCACCTACAATGTGCCAGGCACCGTGCTGGCAGCTTTATTTACATCTGGTCTCATTCTTGCAGCAACCCTGCCAGGTTGGTATTATCACCCTATTTCAATAAAGACACTGAGGCTCAAAGGGATTAAGTAGCCTCGGGTCACAAGTGGGAAGTGGCAGTACCAGCCTACCTGCTCCCAAAGCCCATGCTCTTTCCGTTACTGTAGGGCCAGGATTCCCTCTGCAACTTCTCCTGCCATTTTCCACTCCCCCTCCTCTGAAGGGCCTTCACTGCTGTTCAGTTGCCTCTGAAGGCCAGCCACCTTTCTCTGGCTCCCCACTCCACCATGGTTTCCCAGTGGCCTGTTGGGCCCAGCTCCTGTTGGCTCCTTTGGATGGTTTTCCCAAGATGCACTAATATATCCATCCCCATGCCTCTCCCACATAGGTGAGTTCAGAGACAGAGCACAGGGAGCCTCACACATTCAGATGGGCCTGGTCCATTGCACCAGTAAGACGCAACATGTATATGCAGCATCTAAAAATGACGTTTGAACCTGAAAGCTGAAACCATTTCCATTCAGTTTTGTCTTTTATTCACAAACTCACTGACACGTTTCTCCTAATCTCCAGTCTCTTCAGATGGAGAACAATTCCCACATCACGAAGCACCAACTCTGTGTTAGGCAATTATTTACAGGCCAGCTGGAAGTCTGGCCAGCAGTGAGCCTTAATTGGGGCTTGTTTTTTCCCACTGATTTTTTTTTTTTTAAGCACTAACTGATTTAAAATTAAATGAGTAGAATCAAGTTTTATTTTGGAGTGAAAGAGTTGATTATTTATATCAAAGAGCCATGTAACACTTGCTGTTTTCATGTTGGAATCCAAGTTTTTAAAACTATATACCGTGCAAAATCAAACATCTCAGTGCTTGGAGTTGATTTTATGTCTCTTCAGTGAACCTGCCCTCCACCTCCCAGTTAGGGAGGGGCCCTACAAACTAGCCTCCAGTATAAGTAGGAGCATGTTGGGAACAGATGGAATATGCCTGTCCCACCAACCCTGGAGCAGAGGAGCTTTGAATGCCCCGAGGTACTCCTGAGAGTGTACTCTGGGCTACTTCTGGGGATATAAGGATGGAAATCAGAGGTAGTGGCTGCCCATGCCCTGCCCTCACCCCAGACAGCGTTTCTGGCAACCAGAAGCACCTCTTCAAACAGAAAGAACAATTGCAAACTACAGCTACTCCTCCAGGGAAGGTCTTGGAAGCTGGTTATATCCCCCCTTGCTCAGATAAGAACTTTCAAGCATCTAAAGTAACATCTTTTGAATAAATGCCAACATAATCTTGAGCCCTCAGCTCCCTGAGATGTTTAGTGTTTAACAATTCATGCTGGTTGCTGAGCTGAAAATTTTCCTAATGCTTACCTACTTGTATCTCCACGTTTGTTTGAGCTTTTAACAAATGTGCTTACTTACTTAATTCTCTGAATCTGTTTATGGAATATTATCACATACTGAAATAGTGATATCAGTAAGCTTCTTGGCTTAATTACACATATACAATAGCCAAATGCTCGAGCTTCAGAGAGAACATGCTAATCTTGTGTGATTATTTTGATTACTTGGGTAAACCAAATGAATATCCCATAGCAGAAGAAATTGGGTCTCCCAGACATGGTGTAATCTGGTCATTTTTTATAAATGAGAGCATTCCCCAAAATGTGATCTTCGTGTACTGCCGTAATGATAAGAAAGGAGCTGTCTTGAAAAGCCCAGACTCCCGTCTGGTGTTTTCATCACAAGCTGAAATGCTCACTAATTACCAGGCACATCCTCCTCCACAAGATAGGGCCAAGGTTATGGGGAGCGCTTGAGAAAATTCGGGACATCAAGACGAGTTCTGGTGATGTTTTTCTAGAGAGTATTGATGTCTTTTATAATGAACTGCTCTCCCCGCTCTCTGTGACTTGATTATGTTATCAAATATGATGTTTAGCATACTAAATGGAAGAAGAATCTTGGATTCTGGAGAAACAAAACGTCAGTTTGGAATAAGCAGCTTAAAAACATTTGCCCAGCATTCAGACCACTCCTGGTCTCCCATTGTATATCCCATTCCTGAACCTTTCTCTGTGAGGAATCCAGGGAAGGACCTGTTGCCCTGTCGCCAAGGGAAGGAGGCTTCTCAAAGGTGCCCCCACCTCCAACCCCCAAGCCAGTGGAAATCTCTTGCTGTCTTGGGCTGTCTCTGACTCTCTTCCACCTTCACTTCTTCTTTGCCAGGCTGCTGGTGAATAACACAGCTCTGCCAAATAATCTGTTGCTGAAACGCTCCTTATGTCCCCTACCCCTGTTGCTGAGGCTTGGGTTATGAATATTTTCAGTCAGCACACATGGCAGATGACATCACATGTGTGGCAGGTGTCCAAGCAGAATTTCCAGCATGCTATAGTAACATCACATTTCCCTATCAAGGAAGTGCAGTGGGTATTTAATTTTTATTTCTTTTTATAAATATACAAATGTAACTTTTATATGAATCATAAATTGTGTGCCTTTATTAAAGTACATTTTCTCTTTTTTTATCTTGCTTGCTTCATCGTCTCCCACTCAATTCATTCTCCACCCCACTCCCACCCTCAGTAACCTGTCATAACATTTAGACAAGCCCCATGGTCACATGATCATATATATATACACATACATATATGCACAAGGGCACGTGCATATACACACACACACACAGTTATTTACATACATATGTGTAAGGCTCTTGCCACTGTTTCATCAAACACAGGATCATTTATACCCCCTTTTTTTCTGATTCCTTTTTTCTTGTTTCTTGGTTTCTGTTGAATTGTTAAAATGTTGGCATTCCCTCCCCACAACACTCATCCCTTTCCGTTTTTCTGATCTTCTATTTATTTGGCTGCTATTGTACATACTTTTATTCTTCTAGAGTTAAAAAGTAACTATAACAATGTCTGTAGTTGTTCCAAATATATCCTCCTCCCAACCACATCCAGGGTCACAGCTTGTTTTAACTCCCCACTGAACATCCCACCATTTCATACTTTGTTATTATTGCCTAAAATTTTAGTTTTCAGATACACACAGAGGTTTTTAATAGTCAAATACATATTTTTACTTAAATATTTTATTTACATGTTATGCTATTATTTCTTTTTTTCATGTTTTAAAATTATACTTTAAGTTCTGGGGTACATGTCAGATTTTGCAGGATTGTTACATAGGTATACACATGCCATGGTGGTTTGCTGCCTCCATCCCATCCCCCTGTCACCTACATTAGGTATCTCCTAATGTTAAATCTTCCACCCCCTGCTATAGCTCCCATACTCTCCACCCCCGAACACACCCCGGTGTTTGATGTTCCCCTCCCTGTGTCCATGTGTTCTCATTGTTTAACACCCACTTATGAGTGAGAACATATGGCGTTTGGTTTTCTGTTCTTCTGCCAGTCTTCTGAGAATGATGGTTTCCAGATTCATCCATGTCCCTGCAAAGGACATGAACTCATCGTTTTTTATGGCTGCATAATATTCCGTGGTGTGTATGTGCCACATTTTCTTTATCCAGTCTATCCTTGATGGGCATTTGGGTTGCTTCCGAGTCTTCGCTATTGTAAACACTGCCACAATAAACATATGTGTGCATGTGTCCTTATAATAGAGTGATTTATAATCCTTTAGGTGTTGTATACCCAGTAATGGGACTGCTGGGTCAAATGATATTTCTATTTCTAGATCCTTGAGGAATTGCCACACTGTCTTCCACAATGGTTGCACTAATTTACACTCCGACCAACAGTGTAAAAGCATTCCTATTTCTCCACATCCTCTCCAGCATCTGTTGTCTCCAGATTTTTTAATGATCGCCATTCTAACTGGTGTGAGATGGTAACTCAATGTGGTTTTGATTTGCATTTCTCTAATGACCAGTGAAGATGGGCATTTTTTCATGTTTGTTGGCTGCATAAATATCTGCTTTTGAAAAGTGCCTGTTCATATACTTTGCCCACTTTTTGATGGGGTTGTTTTTTTCTTGTAAATTTGTTTGAGTTCTTTGTAGATTCTGGATATTAGCCCTTTGTCATATGGGTAGCTTGCAAAAATTTTTTCCCATTCTCTTGGTTTCCAGTTCACTCTAATGATTGTTTCTTTTGCTGTGCAGAAGTTCTTAAGTTTAATTAGATCCCATTTGTCTATTTTGGCTTTTGTTGCCAATGCTTTTGGTGTTTTAGCCATGAAGTCCTTGCCTATGCCTATGTCCTGAATGGTATTGCCTAGTTTTTACTAGAGTTTTTGTGTTGTTTGTTTTTACGTTTAACTCTTTAATCCATCTAGAGTTAATTTTTGTATAAGCTGTAAGGAATGGGTCCAGTTTCAGCTTTATGCACATAGTTATCCAGTTTTCCCAACACCATTTATTAAACAGGGAATCCTTTTCCCATTTCTTGTTTTTGTCAATTTTGTCAAAAATCAGATGGTTGTAGGTGTGTGGGGTTACTTCCAAGGCCTCTGTTCTGTTCCACTGGTCTATATCTCTGTTTTGGTACCAGTAGCATGCTGTTTTGATTACTATAGCTTTATAGTATAGTTTTAAGTCAGGTAGCATAATGCCTCTAGCTTTGTTCTTTTTTCTTAGGACTGTCTTGGCTATGCAGGCTCTTTTTTGGTTCCATATGAAGTTTAAGGTGGTTTTTTTCCATTTCTCTGAAGAAGGTCAATGGTAGCTTGATGGAGATAGCATTGAATCTATAAATTACTTTGGGCAGTATGGCCACATTCATTATACGGATTCTTCCTAACCATGAGCATGGAATGTTTTTCCATCTGTTTGTGTCCTCTCTTATTTCCTTGAGCAGTGGTTTGTAGTTCTCCTTGAAGAGGTCCTTTACATCCTTTGTTAGTTGTATTCCTAGGTATTTTGTTCTCTGTAGCAATTGTGAGTTCACTCACGATTTGGCTCTCTGTCTGTTATTGGTGTATAGGAATGCTTGTGATTTTTGCACATTAATTTTGTATCCTGAGACTTTGCTGAAGTTGCTTATCATCTTAAGGAGATTTTGGGCTGAGATGATGGGGTCTTCTAAATATATAATCATGTTGTCTGCACATAGAGACAATTTGACTTCCTTTTTTCCTATTTCTTTTTCTTGCCTGATTCTTCTGGCTAGAACTTCCAATACTATGCTGAATAGGAATGGAGAGAGAGGGCACCCTTGTCTACTGCCAGTTTTCGAAGAGAATGCTTCCAGTTTTTGCCCATTCAATATGATACTGGCTATGGGCTTGTCGTAGGTAGCTTTTATTATTTTGAGATATGTTTCATCAATATCTAGTTTATTGAGAGTTTTTATAGCATAAAGTGCTGTTGAATTTTGTCGAAGGCCTTCTCTATATCCATTGAGATAATCATGTGGTTTCTGTCTTTGGTTCTGTTTATGTGATGGATTACATTTATAGATATGTGTATGTTGAACCAGCCTTGCATCCCCAGGGTGAAGCCTACTTGATTGGGATGGATAAGCTTTTTGATATGCTGTTGCATTCAGTTTGCCAATATTTTATTGAAGATTTTTGTGTCGATGTTCATCATAGATATTGGCCTGAAATTTTTTTTTTTAGTTGTGTCTCTGCCAGGTTCTGGTATCAGGATGATGCTGGTCTCATAAAATGAGTTAGGACATATTCCTTCTATTTGTATTGTTTAGAATAGTTTCAGAAGGAATGGTGACAGCTCCTCTTTCTATGTCTGGTAGAATTCGGCTGTGAACCTGTCTGGACCTGGACTTTTTTTTGGTTGGTAGGCTATTAATTGCTGCCTCAAATTCAGACCTTGATATTAGTCTATGCAGGGATTCACCTTCTTCCTGGTTTAGTCTTGGGAGGGTGTAAGTGTCCAGAAATTTATCCATTTCTTCTAGATTTACTGGTTTATGTGCATAGGGTTGTTTGTAGTAATCTCTGATGGTAGTTTGTATTTCTGTGGAATTGGTGGTGATATCCTCTTTGTCATTTTTATTTCATCTATTTGATTCTTCTCTATTTTCCTTTTTATTAGTCTGGTTAGCAGTCTATTTATTTTGTTGATCTTTTCCAAAAATCAGCTCTTTGATTTGTTGATTTTTTGAAGGTTTTTTTTTGTGTGTGTGTCTCTATCTCCTTCAGTTCTGCTCTGATCTTAGTTATTTCTTGTCTTCTGCTAGACTTTGAATTTATTCGATCTTACTCCTCTAGATCATTTAATGTTGATGTTAGGGTGTCAATTTTATATTTTTCCTCACTTCTCATGCAGGCATTTAGTGATACAAATTTCCCTCTATACACTGCTTTAAATGTGTCTCAGAGATTCTGGTATGTTGTGTCTTCATTCTCATTGGTTTCAAAGAACATCTTTATTTCTGCCTTTATTTCCTTGTTCAGTCATTATTCAGAAATAAATTGTTCAGTTTCCATGTAGTTGTGCTGTTTTGCATGAGTTTCTTAATCCTGAGTTCTAATTTGATTGCGTTATGGTCTGAGAGACTGGTTGTTATGATTTCCGTTCTGCATTTGTTGAGGAGTGATTTACTTCCAATTACATGGTCAATTTTAGAGCAAGTGCAATGTGGTGCTGAGAAGAATGTATATTCCGTGGATTTGGGGTGGAGATTTCTGTAGATGTCTATTAGGTCTGCTTGGTCCAGGTCTGAGTTCAAGTCCTGGAAATCCTTGTTAATTTTCTGTCTTGTTGATCTGTGCAATATTGACAATGGAGTGTTAAAATCTCCCACTATTATTGTGTGGGGTCTAAGTCTCTTTGTAGGTTGTTAAGAACTTGCTTTATGTATCTGGGTGCTCCTGTATTGGGTGCATATATATTTAGGATGGTTAGCTCTTCCTGTTGCACTGATCCCTTTACCATTATCTAATGCTCTTCATGTCTTTTTTTATCTTTGCTAGTTTAAAGTCCATTTTATCAGATACTAGTCAGATACTAGGATTGCAACCCCTGCTTTTTTTCTTTTTCTTTTTTTTCTTTCCATTTGCTTGGTAAATCTTCCTCTATCCCTTTATTTTTAGTCTATGTGTGTCTTTGCATCTGAGATGGGTCTCCTGAATACAGCACACCAATGGGTCTTGATTTTTATCCAATTTGCCAGTCTGTGTCTTTTGATTGGGGCATTTAGCCCATTTACATTTAAAGTTAATATTGTTATGTGTGAATTTGAGCCTGCCATTTTCATACTAGCTGGTTGTTTTGCCCATTAGTTGATGATGGTCTTTGCCATTTGGTACATTTTTTGGAGTGGCCGGTACTGGTTGTTCCTTTCCATGTTTAGTGGTTCCTTCAGGAGTTCTTTGTAAGGCAGGCCTGGTGGTGACAAAACCTCTCAGCAATTGCTTGTCCATAAAGGATTTTATTTCTCCTTCACTTATGAAGCTTAGTTTGGCTGCATATGAAATTATAGGTTGAAGGTTCTTTTCTTTAAGGATGTTGAATATCAGCCCCCACTCTCTTCTGGCTTGTGTGGTTTCTGCTGAGAGGTCAGCTAGGAGTCTAATGGGCTTCCCTTTGTGGGTAACCCAACCTTTCTCTCTGGCTGCCCTTAACATTTTTCCTTCATTTCAACCCTGATGAATCTAATGATTATGTGCCTGGGGTTGCTCTTCTTGAGGAATATCTTTGTGGTGTTCTCTGTATTTCCTGGATTTGAATGTTGGTCTGTCTTCCTAGGTTGGGTAAGTTCTCCTGGATAATATCCTGAAGAGCATTTTCCAGCTTGGATTCATTCTTCCTGTTACATTCAGGTACACAGACCAAACGTAGATTAGGTCTTTTCACATAATCCCATATTTCTTGGAGGTTTTGTTCATTTCTTTTCATTCCTTTTTCTCTAATCTTGCCTTCTCATTTTATTTCATTGAGTTGATCTTCAATCTCTGATATCCTTTCTTCTGTGTGATCGATTCAGCTATTAAAACTTGTGTATGCTTCACAAAGTTCTCATGCTGTATTTTTTCAGCTCCGTCAAGTCATTTACGTTCTTCTCTAAGCTGGTTATTCTAGTTAGCATTTGGTCAAACCTTTTTTCAAGGTACTTAGTTTCTTTGCATTGGGTTAGAACATGTTCCTTTAGCTCAGAGAAGTTTGTTACTACCCACCTTCCAAAGCCTGCTTTTGTCAATTCATCAAACTCATTCTCCATCCAGTTTTGTTCCCTTGCTGGTAAGGAATTGTGATCCCTTGGAGGAGGAGAGATGTTCTGGTTTTTGGTGTTTTCATCCTTTTTGTGCTGATTTCTTCCCACCTTCATTGATTCATCTTTGAAGTTGATGACTTTCAGATGGGGTCTCTGAGTGGACATCCTTTTTGTTGATGTTGAGGCTATTTCTTTCTGCTTTTTAGTTTTCCTTCTAACAGTCAGGCCTCTCTGCTACAGGACTGCTGGAGGTCCACTCCAGACCCTGGTTGCCTGCAAATCACCTGCAGGGGCTGCAGAACAGCAAGGATTGCTGCCTGTTCCTTCCTCTGGTAGTTTTGTCCCAGAAGGGTACCCACCAGATGTCAGCCAGAGCTCTCCTGTATGAGGTGACTCTTCAGATATACAGGGGTCAGGGAACCCCTTGAGGAGGCAGTCTGTCCCTTTTCAGAGCTCAAGTGCTGTGCTGGGAGCTTCATTGCTCCCTTCAGAGCTGCTGGGCAGGAACGTTTAAGTCTGCTGCAGTGGAACTCACAACCGCCCCTTTTCCCTGGTGTTCTGTCCTGGGAAGGTGTATCTTAAAAGTCCCTGACAGGCTGCTGCTTTTTTTCAGAGATGCCCTGCCCAGCAAGGAGGGAGTCTAGTCACAGACCACCTGTAGAGGCATTGTTGAGCTGCCACAGGCTCTCCCAGCTGCTGTGTAAACTTCTTTGTGCTTTTGTTTACACAGGTAAGGTTAGAGCTGCCTTGGTAATGGTGGATACCCCTCTTTGCACAGAGCTTGACCATCCAGGGTGGAGCTCAAACTGCCATGCTCACTGTGAAAATCCCAAGCCAGTGGGATTCAGTTTGCTGGTCTCCATGGGGGTAGGACTCACAGAGCCAGATCACCTGGCTCCCCACCTTTAGCCCCCTTTCTCTCAGGGGTGTGGGCGACTCTGTCTTGCAGGCACTCCAGGTGCCAGTCAAAACAGCTTCTCAGATTTGTGCTGGGAGCTCACAGCGCTGGCTGAATCAGCTGCCCAGATTTGCCCAGGAAACCCACACACCTGTTGGCAGGCAGGAATCTCCTGGTCTGCGGGCTGCAAAGACTGCGGGAGAAGCCCAACATTTGAACTGGAGCTCTGGAGTGGCCAGAATGTCCCTGATGGTCTCTGTTGGGTAGGAAGGGGGCCCTTCCAGCCTGTTGCACTTCCCGGGTGAGGCAGCACCCCACCCTGCCTCGATTTGCCCTCCTAGGGCTACACTCACTGTCTAACCAGTGATGAAATGTGGAGATCACTTGCCTTCTGCATTCCTCTCGCTAGGTACTGTGCTCCGGAGCTATTCCTATTCGGCCATCTTGGTGGAAGTCTGCTATTATTTCTTTTATCCCACATATTTGTATTTATTTTTCTTCTTGCTGATCATAACAACTTTGACACTTAGATAGTTTTTATTATATGTCTGGAACTCCTTAAGCACTTTACACCTGTGACCTAATTCAATTCTCACAGCACAAATGCTATTATCCCCATTTTTCAGATGTCAGAAGTGAGGCACACTGACATTCAGTCACTTGCAGAAGGTTACACAGCAAGTGGCCCAACTGGATGCAAACCCATGGGGGCTGGCTCCAGAGTCCATGCATTCACCTTCCCGGCTTGGCTGCCTCTCAGTTGAATTCTTTTAGGGAGAGAGGGTCTGTGGGTGGTAAATGCTCTTTGATAATTTCTTTATTGTGCCCTCACCCATGAATGATAGTTTGGGTATGAATAAAATTCACATTGACAGTTGATTCCCTCCACCGTCTCCCAGCGCCTGTGGTTGTCACTGAGGAGTGGGCGGGCATCTAAGTTGCTCCTTTGCAGGTCCCCTGGAAGCTGTTAATATAGTGCTTCTGTTTCCCTGAAGTTCTGTAATTTTACTATGATATGTCTGGGGTTGGATTTATTTTTACTTATCTTGCTCAACAATCAAACTGCACTTTCAACCCAAGGGCTTATATTTTTCTCAAATGCTGGAAAATCTCAACTGCTATCTCTTCAAATACTGCTTCTTTACCATTTGCCTCCATTCTCTTCTTCTAGAATTCTAGGCAAATGAGGAAGCATCTCAGTCTCTTCTCTGTGACTTTTAACTGCTTTCCCCATTTTTATCTCTTGCTTTCTGTTCAGCGTTTTGAGTTTTTCCAGCTGTCTTCCAATTCACTAATTCACTTTTGAAATTTACCTTGTCTAGGGCTTATTCCCTTATTCTCTGTACTTTTTATTAGTTTCAGTGACTAATTTTCATTTCAAAATTTCTATTCCATCCACCTATTCTTATATCATTTATACCAATTGTCACATGATGTCTTATTCTTTTTAAAGGAAAATCTATCCCTTCATTACTCTCATTAAGTATCCTCAACAAAGTCTTTGCCTTGGGCAGATAGACTAGCACAATCATTATGGAGGGCAGCACTCAAATTAATTACCCAAATTCTGCTGAGACCCAGCAGAGAAATTTTCTCACAGACTTATCGGACTACATGTTTAGGGATGGGCATCGCAGCGCTGGTCACATTAGTGGGACTGAGGTGCAATCCAGTTATTCAACTATCAGAAAATAGAAGTAAAAGTTGGGGTACATTCTGTGGAATGGATGTGGCAGTCAGAAACTGAGAATTAGATGCATATAGAACAAAACAGTTAGATGTCAAAAACAGTACTAATAAATAAGTAAGAAACAGAATGGGATCTATAGCACAATATTCCTTTCCCAGCTTAAAACTACACAGAAAACTTTAATACAAATTGTAAGAACACTAACAGTAAAAGCATATGCATCAAATTAATTAGAATGGTTGCCTGTTGGAAGAAGAGGAGAATGAGAATAGGACATGAGGCATTAGGCCAAAATACATGTATACATACACACACACACACACACACACACACACATATACATGCACGTATATATACATACATGCATATGTATACACACTCCTATACCATACATAGAAACATACAGGAGAGTGATTGCCCAGGCTAATGAGGATGGTGTACCCTAAACTGAAGAGTAAAATTAATTCAACCCTCTGTGCTTCTGCATCACAAATGTCTTCATCTGCCTGCCCAGAAAATTACTTTCATCTGTAACTAATTCATATTCCAACTATTGACTATCTTTTTTTAGCACTAGATGTATTCATATATTTTGGCATTTTTTGGTAGGCAGGCCCATTTTTAATGGAACACATTTTATTTATTTCTCTTACTCTCTTTCTCTTTGTGCTCATCCCTCTCTGGCACAGAGCCTCCAGGCCCCTAATCCAGAACCAGCTCCGCAAAGACAATTTGGAGTGACTGCTCCATAACGGTACTGGAGATGAGCAGACACTGTATAGAGCCGGTGAGCAGCTGGGCTTGGCAACTGGAGAGAGGCTGAGTTTATACGTTTCTTCCTCCTTGGGCTTCTATTGAATTGGAAACCATAGCCCCAAGCAATGTCTGGTGCTCATTTTTTCAGTCCCCTTTCACTCACAGGTTGAATGGTAGGGAGTCTCACTCCAGCCTGCAGCTTCAATGTGTCTGACTCTTATCCTGTTTTGCATGGTTCCCTTTCAGTCACCTTCCTACTTCTGGAACCAGTGCTTTGCAAGCTCAAGACCTCAGCTCCACTCACTATTTTTGCATTTCCGTCCTACTTCTGATCTTCAGAAGTATGTCTCATACTCTAATCCAGGAATGCTTTCTTGATAGTCTCTTTTCCATTTTATCCACCATTGCTATGGTGAGAAGAGGTGGTTCCTGCCTCACTAATTTTCAAAATACACCAACAAGTTTGGATAAAGCCCGATGAAATATAGATCAGCAAAGGGGACATGAGTATTTCTGATTTCAAGGTTTCAAAGAATTTACATACTCCTGTTAGTTGGAAATCCATATAAGGAGTACACAATTTATTCTAGGCTCATCATTTTTTTTTTTTTTTTTTTTTTTGATCAAAATCCCTATCAGCTTTTTTTTTTTTTTTTTTTTTTTTTTTTTTTTTTTTTAATTTTTTATTGTTATAAATAGCTTTGCACACAGCCTTTAGGGATCTAACCTTTTGGTTATCATGATCCTCTGTGTTAGTACAAAAAAAAATGGCTTCTCACAGCACGGCTGAAATTGACACTCTGAGTTCAGAGAATCTTAACTAGACCTTCCATTTCAAAGAGGCCCCTCAGGCAGGAAACATATTCTACATATTCTCCCCACACCCCAGTTCTAAAACTGTTGTTTATTTTAACCCAATTTTGCCCAGACACTCCAGTAGTATCATCAAACAGACAAATAGAGTTTACGTGGGTCCAGAGCTCTTAGTAATTACCCAGGACCCCAGACTCCAGTGTGAATACAACTCAGTCTTCCCCAGCGCTAGTCCTCCACTCAGCCTTCCCTTGCCACCCCTGTCCCAAACCAGGAGATACTTGGCCTTCGTTATAGTCCCAGCAGTTCTCTCAGACTAGGGTGCCCTTCCCAAGCCCACTTTAAAACCCTCGCTCTTTTGTGAGCCTACTCGACTTGCCTGTAGTAATTATGCGTTTTCCAATGTCTCCTTTCCCTCCTCTAAATGTATCTCTACCATTGATTTGACATTTAGCCACTTGGCCTGTCATCTTAACCATGTAGTATCTTTCCAATATGTCTGAAAGTGCCTGAATACCTGAAACCAGCGTGGTATATCATACGTGCTGGTGTGTTATCCCTTGCTCCTCCGAAAGATCTTGAGATATAGTAAAGTGGATATTATTGCCATTATCATATTATTTCTATTTTTTCAAATGATAGCAGTGAGGCTTAGAGATGTTAATCAGCCCATCCAACTAAGAAGTAGCAAAACTGGGATTTGAACTCAACTCTGTCTACCTCCAGATTCGTAATTATTTTCTTTTTCCTTTTCCAGAGACAGAGTCTCACTCCATTGCCCAGGCTGGAGTGCAGTGGCACTGTCTCAGTTCACTGCAACCTCTGCCTCTGGGTTCAAGTGATTCTCCTGCCTCGGCCTCCCGAGTACCTCAGATTACAGGTGCCTGCCACCATGCTTGACTAATGTTTGTATTTTTAGTGGAGACGGAGTTTCACCATGTTGGCCAGACTGGTCTCAAACGCCTGACCTCAGGTGATCCACCCACCTCGGCCTCCCAAAGTGCTGGGATCACAGGCATGAGCCACCACACCCAGACCAGATTTGTAATTATTCTCTAGAATAACTGAAATGGCAAAGAGGTTTGCTATATCTCAAGTCCAACTCCAAGTGATGGGCTGTAGCTGCGCAAAGTCCTGTATGGAAGAGCCAAACTCAGGCTCAGCAGAAAAGCAAACGGTTCCTGATCAAGGAGCCAGGCCAGCCATTGGTCCAGCATTTAAAAGAAAGAGCACACGGGCCACCTATTTGCCAATCCCTGTACCGCACTGACTTTCCTAGGCTAGGATAGAGCTGTCTATGAGTGTGTATACTCCACAGCACTTAGAGCATAGTGCTTAACCTATAGTAGATGAGAGATAAGTATTTGTTGCTTGATAGCAACATAAACATTTTTAATGAGGCACAGCATCACAGAAATTGCAGGAGCAGCAGACAGATACTGAAGGAATCATAAGTGAATAGCTCTCCTCTGGGCCAGCCAAACAGCATTCGCATGGTGAATAATCTCAAACTAGCATGCATGCAAAATAAAGTGTGAAGCTTATGGAAAATTGTTTTATTCAAAAGACTGTATATTGATGTAAAAAAAATCAGTTTCACTTCTGCATGATGTTAATACTTTCCCTAGAACTACTCAGTAACAGAGCAAACCCATACACCACACAGAGCACCACCTCCACATACCCTGCTCCCGGTCATATTTAAGGTCACTCCTCTTCTCTGGAGCTTTCCCATGGATTGCTGTAAGCTCTGCTCCCCGCTGCCTCCTCCATTCCATCAATTAATGAATCAAAAGGGAGAGAAGGTGTTTCTAGCATGTACTGTGGTCAATTACTAGAGGAAAATGTACTAATTATGGACACTCCTGCAGGCAGAGCATTCCTTCCCTCCCCTGCCGTTTTCGTTTTCAGCCCCAATCTGGGTTCCCAACTTCCCTCCCAGACTGTCTCTGGCCACAGGCTGGGAGTTCTCTGTTTCCAATTCATCTCTTTTCCATACCTCTGGATGGGAATGTGTCCAGGAACCTAGGCCAAAACCAGCAGATTTATCAGCCTGGTAATGACAGCAAGCTGCATGCTGAGTGAATTCTGCAATCCCCCTCAACTCCTTCTTTTGCCAAAACTCATGGAGCTGCAGGATCCAGCAGGTTACAGAGACCGTTATCTGCACATGAAGAATAGCTCTGTTAGAAAATGCAATTAGGTATCAGCCATAAGGCTATTTTTGGAAGCTTGTCTGGGGAAATCAAAAACGGTTGCCGTGTGGTGGGAGATGTTAGTCAATTCACCAAAACTCAGTATCACTAACCACATTGTAAAACAATCTTTATCCATATGCAACATTATAAAGACCCACCTTTTGTGCCCTGGGGGTGCCTCATTGTTCTGAGACTATTTATGTTTGTGGTGGCAAAATCCCCTCTTTATTTACCTGAGCAGCTCCTCCTAAACCAGGGGCCGTAAAGAATCCTTAACCCTGTCATTCCAAAAACAAGCTTCCCTAGGGCTTCCTAGGGCTTGGGAAACAAAGGGTTGAATGTGCCTACTGTGGTCAAGGCATGAGGTTGGGAAGCATAGACTTGAGGTAGCATGTGGCAGGAGGCATGTGGTCCACGAGGCCCATCGTCAGGAAGGCTTATTATTGAGGAGGCTTATTATCAGGGAGGTAATTTTCCATGGAGCAGTGTGACCCACTGTATGCTCTAAAGGAGCATGCCAGTGTCCAGGCTCATTAGAAAGGCAGTACCCAGGCATATGAGAGGCTCGTGGTGTAAGGCTGTGCCAGATACCCAGAAAACAGGCAGGGTACCAAAGCACCACTGATTCTCCATACTGCAGGATTAAAAAGGCTTCGATGACCCACTCTAAATCAAGAAATGTTTCCAAGTGGTGTGTTGCATTTGTCAGAGCAATATCCCCTTTAATTTGGGGCATGCATGTGCTGTTCCGTCTTAAAATTCAATCCAGCAGTGTTTGATGCAGCCTAGAGTCTCAGTCCAGCAGCAGCCTTATGTCCCCAACTTCTTTACTCTGCTGATATGGACAATAAGGGTCAGGTAGCACCGAGCAGGGAAAAGATCCATTTGGGGCTGTGGCTAGCTCAGGTGTCAAGTCATTTTCCCCTCTTGGATCCAGGTTCACCAACACTCGTCACTGGGCCAAGTTTCTACTTCTCCAAGTCCCCCTCAGCACACTTCTGAAGTCCCCACTCTTCCCTCACATGGAACAAGGGTGCAATTATTGCTTAGGCCCAATGCCTGCCATGCTTTCTATGCATAATCTACTCCAGTGGGGACACATGGAAACCAAGGCACAGACATACAGGTGCCCTAGACCCTCACCCAAGACAATGATGTGCCTGGAAATAGTGGCCTCTAAGGTATCACTTAAGGACTGGTGATGTTTGACCTACAGAGAGGGCAAGTTGAAGTAGAGAAGTCAATCATAGCGTCCTCAGATGTGTGAAGGGCTCTCACTGCCAATGACAGAGGATCTTTTTCTGTGCTGACCTGAGAACAGGCCAGGCAAATAGCTGAAGTATAGGGAAGTAGGTGCAAGTCCACAAAATTAACTTCTTATATATAACTTAATGGAATACCTTGAATACATAAAAGTCAGAAGGGAAATGCCCATTTCCTTCTGTAGAAGGGATTTGTAAATTGGGTGCAAAGTTGAACTGAATGGCCTCTGCCACCCCTCCCAGTCATAACATGCTAGGAGTGCCCTAGAACTCTCTGTAAATGAAAAAAATCTCTGTGACTGCTTCCTTATCTACTCATCTTTTGAATCCTCAATTCGGCTATACCCTTGGAGGTATAGAATGTACTTATGTGAAGAAAGAAATATCTTAGACAAGAAAGCAATGAATTTTCCAGGCTTTCTTGGAATCCCCCAGTGTCCTGATCACATCCCCCCAACCAAATGGGACATGCAATGCAGACAACACTGACATTTTAACAAGTGTGCTGAGCCCTTGGACATAAACAAACTCTGGGCTGCTGTTTCACCCATCCTTCAAGCACGAAATCCAAGAATTTTAGAGACGGAGGAAGCCTGAAGGTCATTGCCTCCCAGACCCTAGCCAGGGCAGGAATTCTCACTCTAACAACCTAACAGATGGTCACCCAGCTTTTGCTTGAACACTTTCAGGAAGGGGCTCACTGCTTTGCCAGAAGATTTAATCCATTTTGAGACAGACAGTCCTTCTTGAGAGCTGTTTCTTCCTTGTATGGAGCCCAAGTCTGCATTCATTTGACTTAACTTCTGCCCTCAAGAGTAAGATAAAAACAAAACTGTTTATAATTCATATGCCAATGTTCAGATATTCAAAGACAGCCGTTATCTCCATTCCTCCTCTCCAAGTCTTGTCTTCTCCAGCTAAATGTCTCAAGTCACCTTAACTGTTTCTCATATGGCATGGTTTCAGACCCCTCACCGTTCCACTCACCATCTTCTGCATATTTTCTATTTTGCAAATATTCCTTATGTAGAGTAACTCCCAGAACAAATACCAGCTGAAATCTCCTCACTTGTAGAGCACAGTCGAACAATCACCTCTCTATAGGAAATTATCACTGTTCTCTGAGCACCATAGCTTTATTAATGTAAACTAGAATTACGTGAGTTTCATACCAAATGATCAACTATTAGGGTTATTGTCAGCTAAAACCGCCACCTTTTTTTATTTGATGCAGTTTCATATAGCTTAAAGAAATCAGTGGATTTCAAAGTAGGCCTAAAACTTATTAAAAGACCAAATTCTGCCTTTCCCTTTATTAATAATAGAAAGAACCATTTAAGAGAACAGGACCTCAGCAAAAGTTACGGTTGACGGACCAAGATATTTGAACCCTAAGATGATTGAACTCAAGGTGAAATGTGTATTTGCACTCATGTGTCAACACCTAGGCCTTTGTAACCTCTTCTTCCAACACCATCTACAGCACGGAAGGGCATTTCTTGGAAGCTATGCCTGCTTTTGTCTCCCTTACTCTACCTTTTCTTTTCCTATAGCTTGCCACATGCTTCTGAGGCAGTCTTTCTCCAGCCCATTGGAAACTCACTGGTAGTTTTTCTTTGTGTCTTTGGCAGGTCACCTGAAGGAAGAAATCACCCAGCGGCATATACAACAAGTAGCTCTAGGTAGGTACAAAGGAGGATCTGCAGGAGGAAGATGAAGGTAATATAAACTGACCTGATTTTGGGACTCGGAACCCAGCTAAAAGATAACCTATTTAAAACACTATCTGAAGTTAAAGACGGCAAGCGTTGCTATCCACACAGCTTTCCTTGGATGCTCCCCCTCTATGGGACCCGTTTCCCTAGCCTGTGTTCTAGTCCTAACCTGACTGTCAGCACCTGGCATCCTACCCTTCCATCTGTTGCCTCATCCCCCTAACCTTTCCCACCCCGTATCCCCAACCTAAATTCATCCCCTGTGTCCCAGCTCCTCAGGATCCTATCTGAACTTTTCAGAGCCACTACTAACTAATCCTGACAGAAATAGTTAATGATGAAAACAGTATTTGTTTACAGACTCATGTCTCTTGCACAACCTCATATGCAGTCTCCTTTCATCCACAGTGTCAAAGAGGTAAGTGCATTTACCAGATGGGGGAGATTCAGTGCCTTCCCAAGGTCATGTAGCCAGTGAATGCTGAAACAAGGATCTGAACCCAGTTCTGTCTGAGTCCAAGCTTGGTGCTCTTAGCACTCATGCTGTTTACTGCCCACTGCAATAATCAGCCCACTTCAACGCATGAAGAATGCAAACACTAAACCAGGACAGTCATATTCTAAGTGGCCCTTGGCACCTTTTAAGCAGTGGACATCTGCAGAAAACATACTTTTTTGATATGTGACCCAATGAAGTCACCTGGGAGAAGAGTGCACCTCACAGAAGACTGGTAACCACAGTTCCTGGGCAGAACTACCTTGTTGCCTCCCCAGCTAGCTGGGACCAACAATTTGTGGAAAGCTTGGATTAAATAAGAAATTCAGAGGCCAGGCACAGTGGCTCACACATGTAATCCCATCACTTTGGGAGGCCGAGGCAGATGGATCACGAGGTCAAGAGATGGACACCATCCTGGCCAATATAGTGAAACCCCGTCTCAACAAAAATTAGCTGGGCGTAGTGGTGCATGCCTGTAGTCCCAGCTACATGGGAGGCTGAGCCTTGTATGGGACTCATGGGAGAATCCCTTGAATCTGGGAGGCAGAGGTTGTAGTGAGCCAAGATCATGCCATTGCACGCCAGCCTGGAGACAGAGCGAGACTCCGTCTCAAAAAAAAAAAAGAAACTCATGTATTCCAGACCAAAAAAAAAAAAAATGTTCCCCTTGAGACTTGAGATGACTTGAGCCCTCAATGACCTGTAATTAGAGAAATCCAGCACCCAGGCCAATGGTGGGGAAGTGGGGGAGAGCCCCTAAAGTCATGGCAATGGCTCATTTGACCTTGTAACTTGTATTATTATGAAAGTTGGTTGTTTAGTTTCAGTAGTAATAATGATGATTTAGAATAACTACTGATTACATAAGAAACATAGGACAAGGGCACTTAAGCCATAGCGACTAGAGCTCTGAACTTCCCACTGTTGGTCCTGGGACTCAGGGGTCAGGTACACTGCCCTCCCAGTTCCAGAGACTTGAGCACACACTTAGAATTAGGATTCTGCAAAGTGTCTTCAACAAAAGCCAGGGTGACCCAACTTCTTGGGCCAGGCTTGGGAAGGCAAAGTGACCTCTTCTGGAAAACTGTACCAAGGTGTATCCTGCTTCATGCTCACCCTGGGCAGGTCCCTGGATGTGGAGTCATCCCCAAGAGCTGCCACCTGGCCCTGAAACATCTGTCCTCTTCTTCAGCCTTCATGTTTCTGGTTCCATAGAAACAACAATCTGGGAAGTCCTAGCCAGAGCAATGAGGCCAGAGAAAGAAATAAAAGGCATCCAAACAGGAAAAGAAAAGTCAAATTATCTCTCTTTGCTGCTATGACTGTATACCTAGAAAACCCTAAGCCAAAAGACTCCAAGACCTGGTAAACCACTTCAGCAAAATTTCTGGATACAAAATGAATGTACAAAAATCAGTAGCATTTCCCTACACCAAAAAATTTCATGCTGAAAATCAAGAATGCAATCCCATTTACAATAGCCACAAAAAATAAAAATATCTAGGAATGCACCTAATGACAAAGATGAAAGATCTCTATGAGGAGACCTACAAAACACTGCTGAAAGAAATCATAGGTAACACAAACAAATGGAAAAGTATTCCATGCTCATGAATTGGAAGAATCAATATTGTTAAAATGTCCAAAACAATCTATAGATTCAATACTATTTCTATCAAATTACCAATGTCATTTTTCACAGAATTAGAAAAAAAAACTGTTCTAAAATTCATATGGAACCATAAAAAAGCCTAAATAACCAAGGTCATCCTAAGCAAATAGAACAAAGGTGGAGGTATCACATTACCCAATTTCAAACTAAACTACAAGTCTTACTAAACGAAACATTATGATATTAGTACACAACCAGACATATAGACCAATGGAACAGGGCAAAGGCTCTGAAATAAAGCTACACACCTACAACCAACTGATCTCCAACAAAGTCAACAAAAATAAACAATGAGAAAAGAATGCCCTATTCAATAAATGGTAGCTCTATTTATTCAATAAATGGCTACTCATTTATATAACAATGAGAAAAATAATGAGAAAAGAACACCCTATTCAATAAATGGCTAACCAGTCAGAGAAGAATGAAACTAGACCCCTACCTCCAACCATATACAAAAATTAATGCAAGATGGATTAAAGACTTAAACGTAAGGCTTCAATCTGTTAAAACTCTAAAAGAAAACCTGGGAAATTCTTTTCTAGACGTTGGTCTAGGCGATGAATCCATGATAAAGACCACAAAAGCAAATGCAACAAAATCAAACATAAGACAAATGGTACCTAATTAAACTAAAGAGCTTCTGCACACCAAAAGAAACTCTCAACAGAGTAAACAGACAACTTACAGAATGGGAGAAAATATTTTCAAACTATGCATCCAATGAAAGATTAATATCCAGAATCTATCAGGAACTTAAATGAATCAATATGGGGAAAAAAAAAAACCCTATTAAAAAGTGGGCAAAGACAGGAACAGACACTTCTCAAAAGGAGACATACAAGTGGCCAAAAAGCATATGAAACAATGTTTAACATCACTAATCATCAGAAAGATGCAAATCAAAATCGCAATGAGATACCATCTCACACCAATCAGAATGGCTATTGCTAAAAAGTCAAAAAATAACAGATGTTAGCCAGGTTGCAGAGAAAAGGGAACAGTTGTAAACTGCTGGTGGGAATGCAAATTAGCTCACCCCCTCTGGAAAGCAGTTTGGTGATTTCTCAAAGGACTAAAAATAGAACTACAATTCAACCCAGCAATCCCATTACTGGGTATACCAAAAGAAAAATAAATCATTCTACCAAAAAAACACATGCACTCAAACGTATGTTCATTGCAGCACTATTTACAATAACAAAGACATGGAACCTAGATTGATGGGCAATCTAGGTGCCCATCAGTGGTGAGCTAGATGAAGAAAATGTGGTACACACCATGGAATACTACACAGCCATAAAAAAGAACAAAATCACATCATTTGCAGCGCCATGAATACAGCTGTAGGCCATTATCCTAAGTGAATTAACTCAGGAACAGAAAACCAAATACCACATGTTCTCACTTATAAGTGGAAGCTAAATCTTGAGTTCACACAGACAGAAAGATGGAGACAACAAACACCAGAGACTCCAAAGGAGGGAGGGAGGGAAGGGAGCAAGGGCTGAAAAACTTCTATTGGTTTCTGTGTTTACTACCTTGGTGATGAGATCAATACAAGCCCAAACCTCGGCATCATGCAACATACCTGCACATGTACTCGCGAATCTAAAATTTGAAAATGGAAGTTTAAAAATAAAGAAATGATGTGAAAAATACCACTCAACTCTAGAGGCAATTTTCATCTTGGGCATGGGAAGCCATTTCCATGGCTTTGTGGGCAAGAGATCTTCCATCCTTTCTGCTGTCCAGTCCCTACCCACTCTGAGGGATGGTTCTTCTAGCTGGGGCAGACACTCCCTAGGCCTGTGGAAAACTGCTGCATCGTTTTCAGACACAGGCTTGTACCTTAATTCCTCTGTTCATCTCTCTGGGAGTCTTCTGAATTACAGCAGGTGTCAGGTTCAGCAGCACCCAGCTTCGCCTGAAGTAATCAGCAAACTTCAAACGGAAAGCACTTTGGCTGGAAGTCTAATTAAGAGCATTTGAAATGCCTATTTATTTTAAAACCATACTATCCCAATTAGAGAAGTGTTAACATCTCCCAGCTGCCATTCTGAGATGAAATGCCATGTTGCCATCCAAACTCCTTAGGAAGTTGTCTGATGGAGATTTGGAACTGCCAGTGCTCATGTGTCCCAGGTGACCACATTTCAGATGGGGATTCTCCTCATTGAAAGAAACCTCTCAAGGCAACAGATTGTTTATAGAACCTTAACCCTTGCCCTTCATCCTAGCAGTTGGGCTGAAGGCTAAGACAGAGGGCTCCGGTAGGAATAAAGGCAGCCTACTGGGCATATTTGGATTCCCTGATGTTTTGTAATTCAGGCTTCAGATGTAGGAGTAAAGAAGTGACTCAATGGGATGCCCCCTTTCATTTCTCTTTTTTTGTGTATCTTGTACAATCGTTACCCTTTTCATTCTTTTCCATTTGTCTGCTTCTCTTCATTTTCTCTTACTCTCCATTCTCAGTATTTCTTCTGTTATTGTTTCTTTCTTTTGCCTACATGTTCCTACATTTTCATGAAAGTGTGGGTGTGATTGGTTTGGGTTTGTTGTGGGGAAAGATGATGAGCAAGTTGGATCAGGAGTTTTTCTCATATGTTTTGCATAAGAATTTGCCTCTGGATATATAAGTATATGTGTGCCCAGGGAAATATCTATAAAGGCAATCCCATATCCCATATCCCAAAGGAACAAAGATTCAGTGGTGGTGTGAGAAGTACCATTTGGAGGAAATGATAAGCCATTCCCAGTGGTGTGCTGAGCTGGCCCAGTCCATAGCATAAAAGCATAAATTGTTAATATTCCAGGAATTTGGGGAGCCATTTTTAAACCAAGATGTTATTAAAATTTAATTTTAATAATTCAATATTAAAATAATATTAAGAAACAAAGATAGCAAATACTCAAAATTCATTTCCTAGTTAATGTACTACATTTTGTTATTATCTGTGCTTTTGAATTTATTTGTATCCACTGTATCTGTGTAGTGGGAATGCTGTATGATGTTGTGCTGCTGTGTATCTCTTCCCAAATCCACATTTATCAACATCACACTGGTGGCTTAAAATCAGCCATGGTGGAAGTATTTACACCAAGGAAATTGGCAAGTATTATAAATGGGCCTTTTTTTTCAGATCCAGTGAGTGACTATGAAACACTTACTACTACACCACTGGCATACAGATGGCCCCTTCATGGCAAGAGGTGTGTGTGTGTGTGTGTGTGTGTGTGTGTGTGTGTGTGCGTGTGCATGTGCTTTTATAAGAATTTCTACTCTTTGCTGGCTGCAAATCCAGACTGTGGTTCTTTCTTCATTTACAACTCGTCCAAGATACATCAGGAAACATAAACATCTACCAAACCAAGCCCTGGTCTTTTTAAAACTTGTGGACAGGGGAACTAATGGAGACAAAAAGGAGGCTGAAGAAGCATTCATTGTGCCCTGTGAGCCCCCTAGATGTGACAGTCAGAGCTGGGGGATAGAGGTGTCTTTTAAGAGAAACATCAATAACCAGTTCTAAGAACATCCTCAGGACTTAGAGGAGGGCTGACTCCCACACACTGTTTCAGGAAACAGTAAAACAATGTTATTTTTAAATTAGGCATCATTAGGAAATGATACTAACCTAACTAGATTCAGCTAGCTGAGCTGAGTGTGCTTTGCTGAATTCAGTTGCGTGTGTTTTTACCATTTTATTGTACTATCGACCCTAAGTGATTTCGTATGGTTGATAATGCAGGTAAGACTAATCAGCAAATGTTTCTTGAGTACTTTACCGTGTGCCAGGCATGTTACTAAGTTCTCTACATATGTTTTCTTCTTGAATGCTCACATCCCAATGAGGTAGATAGTACTATTTTCCTCACTTTACGGTTAAGGCCCAAAGGGGTTAAGGAAACCTGCCTGACTTTGCTCAGCTATGGATGCAAGGCCAGCAGCCTGGCTCCAGAGTAGTGTTCCAGTCATCACGCTACACTGCCCTTAGCACTTTGCTGGGCATCATGGAATCCACAGAGGGCTGAATCCAGTGCCTGCCCTCAAAGAGTTTCCAGTCTAACCAGGATAAGTTGACATATGCATAAAAAGATAACTCCTTTTTTTAAGTTTCGGAGTCAGCTACATATATTCTTCCATTCATTGTCCTCTTCCCACTGTAGCCATAAAACCATGGCTTCAGTTCAACCTTGCCCTCCTCCGTGAAGCCTTCCCTAACCCCTTCTCCCCAAATCTGCTTTTGCCTCTGCCTCATGGTCTCCATTAAAGCACCAACCCTATTTCGTAATTATTTATTTCCATGTATATTCTTCTCCATGCTAAAAGGTGAGTTCCAAGAAAGCTGGAAATTCAAATTCATCTTCGAGTCCCTAGCAGCCAGCACGAGCAATAAATAGGCCAAGTCCGTGGCCAAATGAATGCCTCCCCAGGTGACTTCCAGACTCACACATCTTGCAAAAGCACAATGAGACATTTGAATGTAAAATAAAATAAGTGCATTTAAAAGAAGTAGAAGGCATAAGTGCTTCTGGACTCCACAGCTGAGCAAATTACAACACACAGGCAATAAATGTGGCTCTCTCTTGTCTAGCTGCTAAGCAAAAAGAGAAGCACCCAGAGTTACATAGTTTTCATGTTCTGACAGCAGGAAGCATACTAACTAATTTATCTGCAGAAAATAGAATTTCTTCCTGGAACTAAACAGAGGCCAGAATTTATCATGTGGATCCTTGTATAAAGGACACTGAGTGACACAGTGAACGATGTCTTCAACTGCAGTTTTACGAAAGATACCGAAATGTTATTCAACCAGATGATTCTTGTATCGACCCTCTATAAAAGCTAGAGGCCTGACATTAAAGCATAACTCACTGAAAGCATTTATGTGAGCGGCCAAGATAATAGGCTCCAGGTACTCTGCTCTCTGATGGCCACACAGAGCAGGACTAAAACTGGAAGAGTCCAGCCCCAGGAACATGGGCTATGGCCTCTCTCTCAAATCTCTCTTCTGAGCAATATTTGATCAGGACTGGCTCTTGTTCGGTTCACAATCAAAACTGTTAATAGGTGCATGTGATTAAAGTTTAAAAGATACTTCACACTACCTGGCAGCATGTGAAATGTGTCAGGTGAGAGGGACGGGCCATGAGAACTTCCCAATCTTACCAGGAGTAACCCCGGAGGGGGTGGGGTGGGTTGTCACTAAGACCACAGGCCTGGGCTGAGTCTTGAGAAATGGGCAGGATTCTGAACCACAGAGAAGAGTGGGGAATGGTCTGGGTTAGCTAAGGTGTGTGTATGTGTGTGTGTGTTTTGTATGTATGTATGTGGTGTGTATATATGGCATGTAGTGTGTGTGTATGTGGTATTGATGTGTGTTGTGTGTATGTGTAGTATGTATATGTGGCATATAGTGTGTGCTGTGGGTATGTTGCATGTATTGTATGTGTGTGTGGTTTGTGTGTGTGGTGTATGTGTGTATGTGTAGTGTGTATATGTGGCATATAGTGTGTGCTGTGGGTATGTTGCATGTATTATATGTGTGTGTGGTTTGTGTGTGTGGTGTATGTGTGTGATGTGTATATGTGGCTTGTAGTATGTGTGTATGTGGTATGGATATGTGTTGTGTGTATACGTGGTGTGTCTCTGTGGCATGTGGTGTGTGGTGTGGGTATGTTGCATATATTGTATGTGTGTGTGTGGTTTCTATGTGTGGTGTGTATATGTGTGTGCTATGTATATATGACATGTGGTATGTGTACATGTGGTAGGGATATGTGTTTTGTGTGTGTGTGTGGCATGTACATGTGGTATATGTGTTGTGTGTTGTGTGTATTGTATGTATGTGTATGATGTGTGTGTGTGAGATGTGTGTGGTATGTATATGTGGTATGTGTGCAGTGTGGGTATGTTATGTATTATATGTATACGTGGCATGTGGTGTGTGTGTATGTGGTATGTTGGATATGTTTTATGTGTTGTGTGTGTGCTGTGTGTGTGTGGTATGTGAATGAGTGTGTGTGGTGTGTGTTTGCATGTGTGTGTGGTATGCGTGTTGTATGGATATGTTGTATGTGTGGTGTGTGTGTGTGGTAGTAGGGAAAGGCCCTCTGGAAGGAGCTGATTTAAAATCATTGAGGGAAAGACTAAAATGGTAGGCTGGCCAGCTCACTGACAGCCTTGAACCTGAGCTTTTGTCTTATGAGCAGTTGAGCCAATGAATATTTCTGAGCAAAGTACTCTTGGTCAAAGAGGCCTTTTAGGAAAATAAAATCCCCTGGCACTACTCTGAGCCCCTCAGTATTGGCCAGCTGACTGATGAGTAATAATCTCTACCACCTCACACACCTGCCCTATTCACCTCTCACCTGCACCAGGCTTTTTCTGTTGGGTACACATGCTGTAGCCCCTAACGAGTTTTCCTGGCCAACTCTGAGTCAGCATGCTGTGGACATTGCCCAGCTGGGTCTGAGGCTGCCCAGGGAATCCTGCACTGCTCACATACCACGTGCACCTAACCTCTCCCCTTAGGGGTAAGTGGTAAGTCTGTGACTTTGTTCTGTGGTGGGGGGGTCACTGCCCTTGAGAAGCTCACAGATGTACCCGACACAAGCAATCCACATTGGAAAGCCACCATATACCTTTCTCTGCATTTACCCCTTGGCCCAACTTCTGTGAAAACAGAGCTTATTGGAACATTCCATTTCCTTGACTGCAGGCATGTTTCATATACTTTATAGAAGATAGTTATACTAATAGTATCAATTAATCAAAGAAAATATCCACAAACTTAAAATCAACAAGTTCCAAAGGATGGCTGAGATTTCCCCACAAATACTGCCTCTTGGACACTACCCCTCTTTCTACCTCCCTCCACCGTCTTCTCATTGCCCAGGGACAAAGATCTCCTTGAACAAAAGCAGCCCCCAAGAGCAAGCCATTTGGCTGTGATGCCATGTGGGGCCCCCAGTTGCCACTGGCTGGTGTTTCACTACCTGACCTCGGAAATCAGGTGGAGGCAGCTCTGAATCCCCTGCACGGGCCTTATGGGTTAGAGAGAGGCTCTGAAGCTGCTGGCTCCCCGTTTCACTGCCTTGTTCTAGTTTAGTCCTCTGAGAGGACTCTTTTCCCCCAACCGGCATTCCTGCAGTGACCTCTTGTGGCATCCCTGTTGTTATTCAAAGACAGGCCTTGGCTGTTGATGCCATTTTCTCCCATTTGATGTAAAACTGGTCAATAATGAGTCTTGAAATGCTTTTTGGAATTCTACACCTAGGGACAACAAATTTAAGAGAACGCAAAAGGCCAGACTGTCAACCATTTATTCCCCAGATTTCACTGAGCACCTAGCATGATCCAGGGTGTGAAACTGGGAATCCAAGGATGTGGAAAGGAACCACTGATTGAAACAGAACTGAAAGGGGTGGGGGCAGGGGGGCAGGCACAGTGGTTCATGTCTGTAATCTCAGTACTTTGGGAAGCCAAGGCAGGAGAATCGCTTGAGATCAGGAGTTGGGAGACCAACCTGGGCAGCATAGCAAAACCTCGTCTCTACAAAGGATTAAAAAATTAGCCAGGTACAGTGGCACATGCCTATAGTCTTAGCTACTCGGGAGGCTGAGGAGGGAAGATATCTTAAGGTCAAGACTGCTGTGAGCTGTGATCATGCCACTGCACTCCAGCCTGGGCAACAGAGCAATTAAAAACAAAGAAAAGAAAAAAAACGGAATGGGACCTTCCAGCATCCTCTAGCCCATTGGTCTGCAAAATGTACTCTGTGCAACCTAGATGGTCTCCACAGCCCCTTCAGGAACACGAGGTGAGGACAGCCACTGGTGCAAACAGCACAGCCTTGGGGTTTTCGCCCACTCAAATTCAACCAAAACAACTTCAGATCTTTTTTATTTTTTTGCCACTAAGCTTGTATTTGAAGAAAGAGTTCTGCAGCTTTTAATATATCTTCTTTCTTCCAATATCATGGCTCTGTTCTAAACATTTCCAAAGTCAGATAGTGCAAACTTCCCCTCGCCAGAGCTATCTCAGCTCCCTCTGGGCTCACACAGAACTCTGCATGTCCTTCTGTGATGCAGCTCGTCACACTAGACACTAATTATTTAGTCTGTGTCTCCCCTACTGGACTGAGCAGCTTTCTTTCCCCAACACCAAGCACAGTGACTGTCACACAGTAGGTCCTCCATAAGTGTTTACTGAATAAATGAGTGAGACTTAGGAATCACATTTTTGCCTTAAAGATTTGCCAGGCAGCTAACGGGCTCTGCGCTGAGGTTCCCACATCTGTAAAATGACGTGGTTTGCCGGCCAGGCACGGTGGCTCACACCTGTAATCTCAGCACTTTGGGAGGCCGAGACAGGTGGATCACCTGAGGTCGGGAGTTCGAGACCAGCCTGACCAAAATGGAGAAACCCCATCTCTATTAAAAATACAAAATTAGCCAGGCATGGTAGTGCATGCCTGTAATCCCAACTACTCGGGAGGCTGAGGCAGGAGAATCCCTTGAACCCAGAAGGTGGAGGTTGCGGTGAGCCAAGATCACTTCGTTGCACTCCAGCCTGGGCAACGAGAGCGAAACTCCATCTCAAAAAAAAAAAAAGAAAAAGAAAAAAAAATGACGTGGATGGACCAGATGATAGCCCAGTGCCAGGCACAGTCGCTGAGACTTAGCTGGCATTTAGTGACTTCTTGTTGAATAAACAGATGAATCTCTAGCCCTCCACAGCCCTCAAGTGTCACAGTATTACCTCTGCGAATACAGGCATCTTTCAGACATGCAGGGAAATACTTGCAACCTTGGTGCTGAGACATGAGAGGGCATGGATGGATTACAGATGTTTTTATTCTGTCAGAAATAAAATTGTTGACTCCTTGAAATAAGGCAGGATATAAAGGATACAGCTGACCCCTAAGGCTCAGATGACATCTCAGTTGGTTCCAAAAGAATTTAGGTAACTCTCTAAAACCAACAACAATGTCTCACCACTTAATTCTAGTCCACAGTTACTTGTGAATATAGGGCCAGCTTCAGTGACATGAGTTCCTTAGCCAAATTTCCATTCTCAAGGGAGAAGCTGGGAGTGGGGAGGAGCCCCCACACCATTTCCCTGCCAGTTCCCAACTGCCAAGGCTTCAGACCCATTGAGTGGTTTAATGCTCGGCACCAGCCATTCTGGAAAACAGAGGAAGACTCTGTGTCAGCCCTGGTGCCAGCCTCTAATGGCAACTGTGGTTTAGCAAAAAGAGCACTCACCCTGTGTATTAGTCAGGGTTGTCCAGATAAGCAGAACCAATAAGAAACATATTGATATGTGGAGAGAGATTTATTATGAGGAATTGGCTCACTCAGTGTGAAGGCTGAGAAATCCTATGATCTGCCATCTGCAAGCTGCAGGCCCAGGAAAGCCTAGGTGTAGTTCTAGTTCAAACCTGCAGGCCTGAGAGCCAGGACAGCCAAAAATGTAAGTCCCAGTCTGAGTCCAAATGCCTGAGTGCTGGAAGTGCCAATGTCCGAGGGCAGCAGATCCATGTCCCAGCTCAAGCAGAAAGAGCAAATTTGCCATTCCTCAACCATTTTTGGTATTTTTGTTTGCTTGGTTTAATATCTCCTAATTGAAAAGCCATAATTATGCATATTTTTTAGTACATTGTGATGTTTTGATGTATGTATACAATGTGGAATGTTTGAATCAAGCTAATTAACATATTCTTTGCCTCACCCGTCTTTTTTTGTGGTGAGATATTTGAAGTTTACTCTTCCCAGCAATTTTGAAATATCCGTTACTACTCATTGTGGTCAGCCTGCTGTGCAGTAGATCTCAAAAACATTCCTCCTGTCTAATTGAAACCTTGTACCCTTGGACTCTTCCTCTCCTGACCTCCCACCTCTTGCAACCACCATTCAAGCCTATGTTTCTATGAGTTCAACTTTATTGGATTCGACATATAAGTGAGATCATGCAGTATTTGTCTTTCTGTGCCTGGCTTATTTAACTTGGCATAATGTCCTCCAGGTTCATTCATGTTGTTGGAAATGATAGAATTTTCTTCTCCTTTAAGAGTTAATACTATTCCATTGTGTTTATATACCACATTTTCTTCATCCATTCATCTGTTGAGGGGTTGATTCAATGTCTTGGCTATTGTGAACAATGCTAAATGAACATGGAAATCAGATATCTCTTCAACATACTGATTTCAGTTTCTTCAAATATATACCCAGAAGGAAGGTTGTTGGATCACATGGTGGTTCTATTTTTAGTTTTTTGAAGAACATCCATACTGTTTTCTATGATGGCTGTACTAATTTACATTTCCACCAACAGTGTGCAAGGGTTCCCTTTTCTCCACATCCTTACCAGCACTTATCTTTCATCTTTCTCATAGCCATTTTAACAGGTGTGAGGTGATATCTTATTGTGATTTTAATTTGCATTTCCCTAATGATTAGGGATGTTGAACATTTTCTCATGAACCTGTTGGCCATTTGTGTGTCTTCATTAGAGAAATGTCTGTTCAGGTCCTTTGCCCATTTTTTTAAAATTGGGTTATTTGTTTTCTTGCTGTTGAGTTGCTTGAGTCCTTTGCACATTTTGAATATAAACGCTTTGTCAGATGTATGGTTTGCAAATATTGTTTCCCTCTGGTCATCTCTTTACTCTGTTGATTGTTTCCTTTGCTGTGCAAAAGCTTTTTAGTCTGATATAATCCAATTTGTCTGTGTTTTTTTTTGTTGTCTATGCTTTCAGGGTCATAGCCAAAAAATCATTGCCTGAACCAATGTTGTTAAGCTTTTCGCTGCATTTTTTTCTGGTAGTTTAACAGTTTCAGATCTTATATTTAAGTCTTTCACTGATTTTGAGTTAATTTTTCTATATGGTGTGAGTTAGGGATCCAATTTTATTTTTCAACATGTGGATATCCAATTTTCCCAACACCTTTTATTGATGAGACTTTTGTTTACTTCATTATATGATCTTGGCATCTTGGTCAAAAATCAATTGGCCATAAATACGTAGGCTTATTTCTGGGCTTTCTATCCTGTTGTATTAGTCAATGTGTCTGTTTACTTACAGTACCCTGCTGTTCTGATTACTATAGCTTTGTAGTATATTTTTAAAACAAAGTGTAATGCCTTTAGCTTTGCTTTCTTGCTCACGATTACTTTGACTATTGAGGGTCTTTTGTGGTTCCATATGAATTATAGGATTCTTTTTCTATTTCTGTAAAAAATAACATTGGAATTTTCATAGGGATTGCATTGAATCTGTATGTTGTTTTGGGTAGTATGAATATTTTAACAATATTAATTCTTTAAATCCATGAATACAGGACATCTTTTCATTTATTTGTGGTTTTCTCAATTTCCTTCATCAGTATTTTGTAGTTTTCATTTTGTTGTTGTTGTTGCTATCATTAATGAAATTAGGTTTTTTAAATTTCTCTTTTGGATAGTTTATTGTTGGTATAAGAAATGCTACTGGCTTTATTACACTGATTTTGTATCCTGCAACTTTACTGAACTCACTTATTAACCAAAAGTTTTTTGGTTGAGTCTTTAGAGTTTTCTGTATGTAAATTCAAGTCATCAGCAAACAGAGACAATTTCAGACTGCTTGCCACAGAGCTCTGGGCCATCAGCACCATTAAAGGCTTCCACAAGGCACAGTCCTACATCGCTCTAACCATATTTACTACAGGTGCCATTGATCACTCTTTCTTGTGAAAAAACACAATCATATCCAAGAAGGAACTGTCCATTCCTTCAAGCACTGATCACAGATGATCTTGTTACCAGTTGCCAGAGCCATTTTCTTCATCATGCAAATGTGCAGAAATCATGGGTGCTGAGCAAATTAGGCATTTGACCAAACACTTAGAAGACGAAATTCTAGCCTCTGGACTTCATCTGATAGACTAGAATGTAGTATGGCTGGCACCTCCATCTGTCCTCTTTTTCCTTTACACGTGATGAGAATCACCATCTGTGCTTGGCAAATCTCAGACCAAGAAAGGCCTCGGTGTTTCCTAGGAACAGTTCTGTTGCACGTGTAATGGAGTTGGGTAAGTCTTTCCCATCCCCCCAGAGAAGGTGATGTTTGGTTTGGGAAAGACCAACCAACAGGAAACCAATATTGGCTATGCTGAAATACAAATGGTGGGTGCTAAATAACCAACAGAAAGCTTTAAGTCGTAATTTGAAAATCCTGATATCTATTGAAGAAGTAAAGAGGTAGCTGTTGTAAAGAGCCAGGAGCCTGTCCAGGAGAAAGGATAGTGGACTGTGGAGGATACATCTACTGATTCCATAATGTTCTATTTAAAATTTTAAAAAATGAAACTGCAGCAAACTATTTAGATATTTCAAAATACAGTCAGTACATGGGTGTTATTTATATCATCCTCTGAACTTTTTGTGTTTGAAATGGTTTATAATAAATCCCAGAACTCTATGAAGGATTAGATTTCAAGGCTTCCTAGATCAAACAGAAATTACTGTTTTAGTGGAATCATTGTGATAGAAGTGGTAGTAAAAAGTGAATCCCAATTCTTAATTCTCCTCACTATTGTTTATGTCAGGATCATTTTACTTAAAGGTGAAAACAGAAAATTTACCACTTATTTTCTTCTCCAGGCACATTGTAATTTTTGGTAGGGACTTAATAGCTAGCTGTCAATGGTGTGCCTAACATGAGTGATACAGGGAAGTGCCCTGAAGGTTATTTTTTGTTGCTCTCCCACTGTCTCTTTCTGTCTTCATAGGAGGGAAAGTTCTTCCTCTACCCCTAGATGGAAATTGATCAACTCCATAACTGAATTGGTCGTTCGTTGTTAATTACAAACCAAAGAAGTGGTCATTTTATATTGTAAATGCAATCTTAATAATTCTGATTTTACCAAAAGATAACACTTCTCTCCCTTACCCCAACTCAGGCAAATTGTCAGGAGTAAAGGGAAATGGTCATCAGCTTCTCTCTTTCTAACTGCCTCCCTCCCTCAACCTGCTAAGGCTCTCAAGAAGGGATAAAGGAAAGGAGGAAGGGAGGAAGAGCCCTTGGAAAAATCTCACTTGAATGGTTCTGCTGTAACATGGTCTTGGGCTCTCTGGGCCAGGCAGATATTCAGAGCAGACTCTTCCTAATTTGGGGTGCTTTCATGGGTCTCTGGAAGTCCCTCACCAGCAGCTTCCTTGACTTGAGGGAATGTGCTTATTGGGACAGTTCCTTACCCAGTTTGAACCTATATGGGTCAAGATTCTAACAGGAAGCAGATGTCAGTACTCAGATGAGACTTTGTGAAGAGAACTGGATAAAGACCTATCTACAGAGGCATGAGCAGAATGTAGGAAAACTGCGAGAAAGAGCACCCCAGAGACAGTCACTGCAGCAAGGCAGGAAGCACTGCTGTCCCTAGGCCTAGACAACACAGGGAGAAGTCACTGGAATTTAAAGACTGTCAGGGCTATGCAGAAAGGCCCTGGCCATCTGATACAAGCTGTGGCCTTCAGTCAAGCCATGTATGCAGCCTGTGACCCCCACAGAGATGTCCCACATGAAGAAACAGTTTGGCCTCTCCACCTACCCTCCAGTTGCTTCCTGCTGTTCCCCACTGGGTGAGCCCAGTGAAAAGGCTGAGGGTATAAGGAAGCTAAAAGAGTGTGGAGAAGCCAAATGCATACATATGTTTATTGCGGCACTGTTCACAATAGCAAAGACTTGGAACCAACCCAAATGCCCATCAATGATAGGCTGGTAAAGAAAATGTGGCACATATACACCATGGAATACTATGCAGCCATAAAAAAGGAGAGTTCATATCCTTTGCAGGGACATGGATGAAACTGGAAACCATCATTCTCAGCAAACTAACACAAGAACAGAAAACCAAACACTGTATGTTCCCACTCATATGTGGGTGTTGAACAATGAGAACACACAGACATAGGGAGGGGAATATCACACACCAGGGCCTGGGGGGTGGGGGGTAGGGGAGGAATGGCAGGGGATGGGGAGATTGGGAAGGGATAGCATTAGGAGAAATACCTAATGTAGATGACGGGGCAATGGATGCAGCAAACCACCAGCATGGCACGTGTATACCTATGTAGCAAATCTGCACGATCTGCACATGTACCCTAGAACTTAAAATATAATGAATACTTGTTTTAAAAAAGAAGAAAAAAATATATTTAAAAAATTAAAATTAGAAAAAAGAAATTAAAAAAAAAGAGTGTGGGGAAGCCAATGGGCTAGAAATAGGCCCAGCGTACCACCCCCAGGTGGCCCACTTCCAGGTTTCCTTCTCCTACGTTCCCATTGCCCCTCTAGATGGCCCTGTGAGAAAGAATTTAAGTGTCAGGTGTTGTGTCTGAGGAGCTCAGAGGTATGCTGGAGCCAGCTCACACTGGCTTACAAGGGCTGATTGTGTGCATTTTTTCCCAACTCCAAATGCAGGAACATTATGTTGGTAGACCGAAATTGGCCATGACTGGAGTATCTGCACCCCCAAAATTGGCAAACACTGAAAATCAGGGCTTTTGTCTTCCAGAGAGCTGGTTGTTAAACATTTACCAGCACACTACTGATCCAAAGTGCCCGTAACCAGCCTCTCTTCTGTGCTTCGAGAAGACCCATGTTGACCCATGTTCGCCCATGTTGGGTCAACAGAAACACAGTAGTAACTCTGCTCTTGCCGCTAGCAGATCATCAGTCCCTGCCCCACACTCTAGATCTCCTGAATACAAGTCAGACAGTAGTGCACTCTGACCTTCTCACTCCCCACCCCCAACACCCACACAGATGCTCGAGAATTCTCAGCAAGCTTTCGGCCTGGTCTCTCGGGCTCCCTCACTGCCCCTGAAGGAGGAAGAAGCATCTCCACACACACCTCCCCGAAGGAGGGAGAGGAGGCAGGCTTAGGCAAACTGCTAGCTCTTTTTAAAGGAATTCTCGTCAAACATTTATTTTGGCCCTTTTCGAATGTTGATGTGAGTGTTTGGGTTGTCTAGCCAGCTCTCCCCATTTCACTTTGAAAATGTGCCAGTTCTACTGTGTGGTCTGTCTCAGAACTCACTTTTGACTTCAATATATGATAAATTATTGCCAAATGAAAAGATTAATTTACAAATTGGCTAGTAGTAGGTATGTTTTCCAAAAGTAGAAGGAGACAGCTTTATGCAGGATGCACAACTCAATTTTTAAAACTTCTGAAATTTCTCTAAATAGCCAGTCAAGAGAATCGACAGAACCCTACTAACCATCTTCATCAGAGGTTTTCATAGGAAGAAGGCCCATGCTGGCTTTTGCAGGTGCAAGAAAAACTGCTCTCCCCAAAAGATCACATGTGTCCTGAGAACACTCACCCTGGCTGGTCCAGTGCGATAAAGATGGAACCGGACTGTAGGCATGCCAAGTTTCCTACGAATATCTCTGAGAAGCCACTGCACTGAGCCATGTGGTCACAAGTCCATGAGGCTAAAGTGGCAGGAGGGGAACTGTCAAGGTACTCAGAGCTTTGAGAGAAACCTGAGTTCAGAACTTTCAGCACACTTCCGATGGAAGAGGGAGAAAGTCACAGTGGACTGGAAGGCTGCCCCTGGAAGGATGGGCTGGGAAAGACGCTCTGCACCAGGAACAAAGCAGGACCTTGTGGGTCAGACCCAGAAGTCACCGTGCCAGGCTCTGAGTGGCTGTGATGAGAGAAATGCAGACCAGTAACCAAAGTCTGGGGTTCTAGCAGAAAGGGTGATGGAGAGAGAGGAGAGCGAGCTCCCATTTGGACAGCGGCAACCACGAATGGGATCCATGCCAAGTTCAAGCAGTAATGAGACTAGGAATGTCTTCCCTGAGTATGGCATACGGCCCTAGAGTCTCCTTCATATTGCTGACTGACTCTAGTGCACGCTGACCCTCTAACTTTGTGGCCTGCCTCCTCCACAGAGAACACGAGGGGTGAGAAGGAGCAAGTCTGAAGGAGAGAGGCCGCCATCCCTGACAGGGACAATCTTGGACAGAGAGGCCCACAGTCAGAGCAGGGAAGATTATTCATGCAGGAAGAGATGGTAGATGGCCTTCTATGAGGGGACCGTCAGGGCCTGGGTTTTGCTGCAAGCAGACATATGGCACATTTCTGACTACAGAAGAGCCGCCATTTATCTTCTCACAAAGTGCCCTGCTCTTCCTGAGGGGAAGGCAGCAGCAGTGAGCGCAGGGCCTGTGGTGGGGAGTGAGTGTGCCCAAGAAATTAGCAGGCACAGCCATGTGTCAGCGGGTCATTCAGCACACCCTTAAATTGGGGCATGCCAGGGGCCACTACATTGATACGAAATCAACACCAGGATGGATGGCAGCACTGAGCACCCGTCGGCATGTGACAGGTCCAGCTGACAATAAATTTGAGCCATTAAACAGGAAATGGTCTGATTGGGAAGCCAGAATCGTTGCCTCTGAGCTTCTGACCATTGTGGTAATTGAGCTACGAACACCATCAATCTCCGTAAGAATAGACACTTTGACTTCTCCAACAAGGTGAGGTTGAAGTGATCTATGGTTGTGTGAGACAGCTGAGCCCCAAGGAGGCCCAGAGTGGATATTCAGCAGATGAATCATTAGTTGGATAGTTGGATGGTGGAGATGACCAGCTGGAATGCCTTCCGGATCTGATGTCTTGTCTGCCATGGTAGAGCCACATAATTCACTGCCCCTTCCCATGCAGGGCACTGGCTGGGGGACAGCCTTGTGGGCCTCACAGCCTTTGCTCCACAGAAGCCCAGAGGGCCCCTTTCAGCTCTGGTGAATGGTTGGAAATGTCAACATCGTCTGCCTTAGGATTCCTAGTCCAGTCAAGGGCATGGAACAGGCTGGCTTTGGGTATTCTGTGGGCTGACCCTGGAGATTGGGTAGATAGTGCTTCACACCCAACAGGCAATCTTCAAATGCCATGTGTGATTGGGACACAGGTCATGGATTTCGGTTAGGAAAGGGCAGACTTCACAGGCCAGCACCCGGGGAAGACACTAAGACTTTCTCTCAGACCCAGCTCCAGATCTGAAAGGCATTCATGGAAAAGAGCAACACCTTCAAATACCAACGACAAGTCAATACAGACTTCAATAATCTGCCCTGTGGCTTCCTTCATTATTGGAATCACTTACAGAGGCAAGAGCAGCAGCTTTGAAATCAGACAGAGCCGGTTCTCCCCCTAACTCTGCTTACTAGTAGTGCCATCCTGGGCAGATTGCTTCCTCTATCAGAGCTCAGTTTCCCCACCTGGAGTGGGAGTTGTTAATTATACAAGACAATACATATGACATTCCTAACCCAAGTAGCAGCTGTGCCATGGTTATTGTTATTCAGATTATATCAAGCACCTGCAAGGGCCAGATGCAGGCAATTCCAACCTTACAGAGTGTGTCTTCTTGGTTGCAAACCCCTGAAGCCCTTTTTACCCTTATCACAGTGGCTCCTAAAGGTCTGGAAAGCAGGCAGGCCTGTAGGGGACATGCTACCTCCCACATACCATCCTATCTAACTTTCTGCAGGGCCTGTATTCTCAGTAACTTCTGCACCGAGTACTTGTATTGAAACTGGGCTCCAAGCCATAAGCACTGTTTCTTAACAAGGGGTGAGCGTTGGAATCACCAGGGGACCCTATCGACAAATTTTAACTCAGTAGGTCTGGAGTAGGGCCCAGCTGTCTGTGTGCTTTTACAAGCTCCTTAAGTGATTCTGATGTGCACCCCCAGTTGAGAACCATTGAACCAAAGAAACGATTCTGCACATTTCAAACATCAGATAACTGTGCGGGAGAGAGACCATTTGAGAGGAGAGTATGGGGAAGTGGGACAAGGAGTTACAGAGATCTTTCCAGTAGAAATTATGTCAGGAAGGAGGGGTTCACATCTTGGCTGGCCTTCCCAGCAAGAGCCCCCCTGGTCCTTGCACAGCTAATTCCAAAACACCGGTGACTTCAGAGATAAGGTCAGCCTGGGACTGTGTGTCCCCTCACTTGAAGCTTCAGTCACTGTTTGACTGCTCAGGGCTTCTTCCTTGTGTACCATTCAGACCTAGAGCCACTGAGTGAAACTCTTCTCTTGCTTTTGTATTGCTTCGGTGGCTGCTGCCTCCCCACAGATGAACGGTGTGACTTCACAGGCCACTTGGGACTGTGACCTCCTGTGCTGCTGTCCCAGCCAGAATCCTGTCCTTGAAAGGAGGGCTCCCTGTGCCTCCTGTCAGGTGATGGGAGGTCCTGTCCCTGGCCAGAGTCCCCGTGGGGATGGAGACCTACAAAACTCAAATGCCCATCAGTTACTCCCTCTTCTTCTGTTCTTGCTCAGTCGCTTTTGTTTGGTTCCCTCTGAGTTCCCAGCCCCTATTTCTCTTTAGAGGTTACTGATGAGCCAAGCCTCAGAACACATCAGAAGCAGCCAGAGGCTGTCTCCTGGTGAGGCTGCAATGCGTTTCACTAAGCAGACATCACCTTGGGCAGCAGGCCCATTTGGTTGTCATGGCAATGTGGGTAGTTTGTGTCATGGGGTGTGCTGTGCCTTCATTCTAGACTCCCAAGGCCCCTTGCCCCAGCTTTCTTTCCCAGACCCTTTCAACAGACTCCCAGCTTCCCGGCACCACCTCCACATTCACTGTTGTTCAGTTTGGGGTAGCTTTGTCTTGATCAGTCAAAAAAAGAAAGAAAAAAGAAAAAGCTTAACTTAACTTTCAAAGGATTAGATCAAGCCCATTCCTCTCCACAAAATATTCCAGCCTCCCATCCCTCTCAAAGCCAGTGTCCTTAACACGGCTCACAAGATCCTCCAGGGTCTGGCCTCAGTGAAAGCCTTAGTGTCTTCCCCAGGTGCTGGCCTTTGAGGTCTGCCCTTTAATAACCGAAATCCGTGACCTGTGCCCCGATCCCACATGGCCTTCTCATTATTCTCAGACGCAGCGAGCAGGCTCACACCCTTTGCACTTACTGTTGTACACTCTGTACCCCGATTTCCGCATGCCTGTTCCCTCCCTCCATTCAGGCCACTGTTCAAATGTCTCCTCCTTAGAGGCCCTCACCCACTCTACCTACATGGCAGTCCTCCACCCTGTCATCCTCTTTCTACCTCATAGCACCTTCCAATCCCGGACATGATGTTGCAGACTCCATTGTCTGTTGTTTTAGTGTCTGTCTTCCCCACTGGAATCCTCCTAAACAGGGGCAGGCACATAGTCAACGCTTGATCCACATTTGTTAAATAAGCGGATGAGTGACTAGACGTGGATCCAAAGCCTGGTACTGCTATTTGGGAGCTTTGTGGCATCACACAAGCCACCTCGTCACCCTGAGCCTGGTCTTCCTGACCACGAAGCAGAGGCAATCCTGTCTGCCAACTGGGGTGGTGAGAATGAAAGCGGTGTTGCATGGGGACTGGGCTCTGTGACTCCTCGGATGGCACTGACATCACCATGCCGTGCTTGTGTCAGCTGCACTCAGAATGTGCTTTTTGCCTAAGGCTCCTGAACACCCCACACACTTCCAGGGCGCCTGCAACTCTATGACCTACTGGGGAACCTGCAAGATGCCCAAGGAAAAGACAACCAGCCATGGGGCAAGCCTTGTACAGAGGGGCTGTGCATTCACATGGGGTAACTGCAGCCTTTATATGCAAGACTGGTCCACCCCAGCCATCCCTGCTACCTTCTGCTGTCTCTTCACGGAGTCCTGGAGACCACCTCTGCTGGCCAGATGAGATGGCCCTTTGTGAGTCCAGCAGCCTCTCACACTTTGGGCTTGCAGCAGGACGCCCAGCCAGTCACCACAGAGGGGGGCTTCGCTGAATTTCTCCGGGTGTCCTTGGGATGGACAAAAATGTTAAAAGGAAGAAAGAGATTCATAGTGTTACTTTTTTTAGCAGGCTGGAAGATACCTGGGCCCATTTATGAAACTTTTTAAAAAGGAAATAGTTCGTCTATTGAACTGCCACTGTCAGTTTCATGTTAAGATACTTCCTTCAGTTTATCATGTCTGACGACTTGCAAAGAAGACAAGGCCAGGAAACATGCGACACACTGAGTGCACCCTGTACATGGAGTCTGAACACAGCACTGGGGGAAGATGCTCAGAGCAGAAGGACCCCAGTCCCTGCCCTTGAGGGCTTCCTGTGCCTGAGACTTGGGGGGCTACGGGTGATGTGGACAGGCGGGCTGCCTCATCTGAGCCAATAAATTGCACCAACACGGATAACAGTGTGGTCTTCAGGTGGGATGTGAATGGGATCTGCAGCTCCTGTGTTTAGATGATGAAATAAGACACTTGCTCTCTCTGTCAATTTAAAGTTGACAATTGACACAAGGAAAAGAGGGTCACTGGCACCTGGAAGATGATGGACAGAATCATGATCCAGTTAGCATAGTTATCAATAAGCTAATGACATAAAAGACACATGTAACAAATGGGTAAGGGAGTCAAAGGGAAGAATAATAGCGTGACAGAATAAGGACCTCTCAGCAGGCTAGGCTGCCAATAAATGTGAAGTGTTGCTTTTGGGATCAAAAGGACAATCACACTGAAACAGGATGCATGTTGACAATCACTTATTTTTAAAAAATGCAAGTTTTAAAACTGACCACAAGCTTAATAGGGGCCAACCACGACAGAGTTGCTAAAAATCACAAGCAGGCTGGTGGTGGTGGCTCACGCCTGAAATCCCAGCACTTTGGGAGGCCAAGGTGGGTAGATCACGAGGTTGTGAGTTCAAGACCAGCCTGGCCAATATGGTGAAATCCCATCTCTACTAAAAACACAAAAGTTAGCTGGGTATGTTGACAGGTGCCTGTAGTCCCAACTTCTTGGGAGGATAAAGCAGAAGAATCACTTGAACCTGGGGGGTGGAGGTTGCAGTGAGCCGAGATTGCACCACTGTACTCTACCCTGAGTGACAGAGTGAGACTTCATCTCAAAAAAATCACTAGCAGTTGGTAGTTCATGCCTGTAATACCAGCACTTTGGGAGGCTGAGGGGGGCAGATACAAGGTCAGGAGTTTGAGACCAGCCTGGCCAATATGGTGAAACCCCATCTCTACTAAAATTACAAAAATTGGCCAGGTATGGTGGTAGGTGCCTATAGTCTCAGCTACTCAGAAGGCTGAGGCAGGAGAATCATTTGAACCTGGGAGGTGGAGGTTGCAGTGAGCCAAGATTGTGCCACTGCACTCCAGCCTGGTGACAGAGGCTCCATCTCAAAAGAAAGAAAATAAAAATCACAAGCTGTGCTGGGGAGGCTGTCTGATAGAAACATTTAGCTCCTTGGAATCAGAAAAAAACAAATGGGTTCAAATCTCAGCTCTGCTATTTACTAACTATGTAACCTTAGGTTATCCATAGCCCTCTCTGAGACTAAGAATCTAGCTGAAAGGTGATGGCAACGCCATCCTTAAAGGGTTATTTTGAAAATTAGTAATAGGGTACATAAAGGACCAAGCCCAGTGCGTGGTAGAATTTGGCAGATCTTAGCACATAGAAAGCTCCCAATAAATGGTCATTGCTGGTAATTCACCTGCTACAAAAATGTAGAGCTTAAATTTTTTAAAGGTAAGAGAAGTCCTTCTCTATTCTGTGCCTTTCAGGCCCATGGAAGTATTATTTCCAGACCTAAGATAAATGGGAAAGTAACCAGGTCATTGAGACTTCAGGTGAGGGTAGAGCAGAGTCAGTCTAAGAAAAAAAAAAGAGTTTCAAACACGTGGCATTTTGATGTTGTTGTTCAGATATTTAAGGGACCATCAGACTAAGAAAGATATGCTATGCTGCTCCAAAGAGCCAAAGTAGCGGTGAAAAGAAGTTAGTGGGAAATGTCTTGGCTTAAAGTAGGAGGAAACAGAGCTGTCCACCATGAAATGTGCTATCCTGCAAAGTCGTGAGCTCCTCATCCCTGGAAGTATTAGAGCAGAAAGTAGTTGACACTCTGTCAGAAACATTATAGACGGGATTTCCATAGAAACTAAGGTAATGTAATCAAACATGTTAATAATAATTGAGACTGTTTATAACTTCAAACTCTTTCTCCGGCTTCACCTTGGCTTCGTCCATGAGCAGCTGCAAGTGCTCGATCTCCACCTGCAGGGCTTTCAGGCGAGTGAACACTGTTCTATACCCGCGGTGGAATCAGAGAAGAGTCAGTGCACCGCTGTCTTGAAAGCGTGGCATGGAGGGAGGGCTGTAAACGACTGACCACATTTATTGTTTCTCTTATCACAGAGTCTCATATATGTGAATATTAATTATAGACATTTTACTATGCAGAAAAACAGGAAGAAGCAAGTAAAAATCACCATAATTCCTCTACTTAAATGTAATTGATATTAACATATTTGATTCTATTAGTTTATAATAATTGGTATTATTTATTGAAATGTGATAGAAGGGATGTCAGAAATGTTGCAGAAGGAATCCAAGGTTCCTGAAGTTAGCCACGTAACTTGGGCAGTTCACCCTCTTTGAACTTCAGTGTTCTTATCTGTAAAATGGGAATAATGACACTTATCTCAAATAAATACTATAAGGATTAAGTCTGAGCATGTCTGGAAGCACATGGATGGTAGCAGAGTCTCCCCTACATGGAGTAAAAAGCAGGGCTGTATGACTTCTAAGATGTTGTCTGTGGAGCTCAGAAAAGCAGGGCAACCACGAAGAGACTCCTAGGAGAATAAAAAGTCCCCATATTCTGGGCTAGGAGAGAGCCGGCTTCAGATGAGCACGCTAGCCAGAGTAGGCAACCAGGCAACCAGGCAACCAGCGGCAGTCATGTGCAGGAAGACAGAGGTTGCCGTAAGTGGGGACGCAGACGCACACAGCAGCTGATCCCTGCTGACTTGCTCAGCCTTGCACCGGGCCTCATTGTGGTCCTGTCGCCAAGGCTTGGGCTCAGCCTTGGTTGTGAATTGACATAGCCTGCCCTCATCAGGCATGAGGACCACTGCAGCAGGGGGAGTGAGAAACAGGAGACACGATTCTGAGGCTGGAAATTCAGCACCTCCACTTGGGCAGAGAAAGATGTCAGATGGTTTAGAGAAGTTTCCTTGTTTGTGAAGGGCTCTTTATCAGAGGACAGGGAAATGCTATTTTTGCATCTTCCCTGGAGACTCGAGGAAATGAGTGAGCTCAATAGTAAAAGGATTAGTAGAGACGGAGGCAGAATTCCCTTCTAGTGACAGATGTTGGCAGTGAGAGGGACAGCAGAGAGAGATTAACCCAGGAAGCCGCTCCCCTCAGGGCTTCCAGCTGAGCAGAGGTTGCCACCAAGAGGCCTCAGAAGGAACTCACAGGGGCCCCTTTCTTCTTGGAGTGCTCTTGAAGTCTGTCATCTGCCCTAAATACACACTTTTCCTTTTACCTTTCTTTTTCACCGTCCCATCGGCACCTTCCTTCTACAGGAATCTCAGAAAACATGGCCGTGCCTCCCATGCCAGACCAGCAGGAGGAGAAGCTGCGATCACAACTGGAGGAAGAAAAGAGAAGGTGCCCTTCCTTTTGGCCACTCACAGCCCCACCCCAGCCTCCCAGGGTCTCAGTGTTGTCCTGGAGCTGCCCAGGGCAGGACAGAGCAGAGTGGCCAACTCCTAGCCCAGGACTGGAGCTACTCAGGGACATGGGTCCAGCAGCTGTCTCCTAAAATAGCAGGAAGAGGAGGAGCTGCCTTTGAGCAGGCAGGTGGGAAAGGCAAGAACCCAGGCAGTGTGAGGTTAGAATGCAGGACTAGCCAAGCCAGGCCCGGGAAGCAGCTGGGCTTGTCCACTGCTTCCACCTAGAGGAGCCAAGAAGTATGACCACGGTGGTCTTCACAGGCCTGTGGCTGAAGCCCACTCCCTTCCGGAGTCCTAAGAATGTCATATTCTCAACGCAGCTGCAGGCATTTGGGGTCGCAGCATGGTTACCAGATCTTGCCCCACATGCCGGTCAAGCTGCATCCATTCATCCATTTGTGCATTCAGCACATACATGCTGTCTCCCCCATGCCATGGTAGGGTAGGTTCTGGAGAGACTAAAGTCACCTTCCCTTCACAGGGAGCTGGTGGTGTCACTGCAGCATATTTCCTGCCCCACCCCAATCTCCAGGTGACCTGGCATGCACCCCTCCCCTCCCTGCACTCGCACGCACACCCAGGCCATCAAAGCCCCAGGCACTGGTCTTCAGGTCGCTCCTGGCAGGTGTGCACGTATCTTCCTACAGAAGGCCCTGACTACCCGAGCACACATGCCTCTGTCACTCTCCACTCCCTTGGGATCTCCCCAGTCATCCATTTTCTCCCTCACTCTGTTCATTTTCCTCAGTTTCTTTCCAACCCATTCATTTTTTCTTTTTTGAGATGGAGTCTCACTTTGTTTCCCAGGTTGGAGTGTAACGGTGTGATCACGGCTCACTGCAACCTCCACCTCCCAGGTTCAAGCAATTCCCCTGCCTCAGCCTCCAGAATAGCTGGGATTACAGGCATGTGCCACCACACCTGGCTAATTTTGTTTGTTTTTTTTTTTTCTTTTTTGAGACGGAGTTTCACTCTTGTTACCCAGGCTGGAGTGCAATGGCGCAATAACAGCTCATTGCAACCTCCACCTTCTCGGTTCAAGCAATTCTCCTGCCTCAGCCTCCCGAGTAGCTGGGATTACAGGCACATGCCACCATGCCCAGCTAATTTTTGTAGTTTTAGTAGAGACGGGGTTTCACAATGTAGGCTCAGGCTGGTCTCAAACTCCTGAGCTCAGGTGATCTACCCGCCTCAGCCTCCCTAAGTGCTGGGATTACAGGCGTGCGCCACTGCACCCAGCCTCCCACCCATTCTCCTTGTGTCTTTACTCCATCTTCATATTGTCCCCTTGGCCCACATTTCCAATCTCAGAGTCGCCTTAGAGGCCAACTTATCTCTTTGGCCTGGCTATTGGACTGCTTCCTGTTGGACAATTTCTAATTCATTATAGCATTCCCAAAACCAATATATGTGTGCATTCATAAGCACAATGCTACTTTTAGTCCTCAGCATGAAGGTGAGCCAGCAAAACAGTGAGGCAGTTAAGACTGTGGTTCTAGAATCAGACCACCTGGGTTCAAATCCTGGCTTCTCAGTTATCTCTCTCCCATAGAGCAAGTTATATAACTTCTCCATACCTGCCTCAGGTTCCAAATCTGTAAAATGGAGGTGATAACAACAGTGCCTCCTTCCTAGGGTTGTGAAGAGGATTAAAGAGTTTCTGTATGTTGAGTGCCTACAGCAATGCTTATCTCTTAGTAAGTGAATGGCAGTTTTCGTTCTTGGGGGAGAAGTTATTCATCTCACACATACAGTCACATGGGCCTACTGGACAAAAATGTCTCCCTCTGTTTCATCTTTGCTGTGATGGACTCAAATCCTGGCACCATATCCTGGCCTCAGAAGCTCCTATAAGGTCCCAGTCCCTGGGCCCCAGGGCAGCTCTACCAGGATTCTAAGGCACAGGCCCCATTCATTTACAGCCCTCCCTCCATGCCATGCTTTCAAGACAACGGTGCACTGACTCTTCTCCGATTTCACCCCAGGTATAAAACAATGTTCACTCGCCTGAAAGCCCTGAAGGTGGAGATCGAGCACTTGCAGCTGCTCATGGACAAAGCCAAGGTGAAGCTACAGAAAGAGTTTGAAGTCTGGTGGGCAGAGGAGGCCGCCAACCTGCAGGTATGGTCTGGGGATCATCAGGGAAGCTGGGGAGGGGCCAGTCATGCAGTCCCATTGAGGCTGTCAAGAGGCAGAGTGGGGCCTTTGAGCCACGGGCCTTCATGCTCTCAGCCCCTGCTCATGAAGCAGGTGCTCACTGTAGTAACAAGGATGACAAAAGGTCAGGAGTTCATTGTTTCCTTGCTCTCATGCCTGAAATTCTGCCTGATTAGTGGAAAAATTAGGGATGGAAGATGCAGTTCCCAAAAACCTGTGGGTTAGCCACCAATGCTTTGTGTGGTATTCTCCTAATGACAGCATTTATTGTTTTTCTTATTACAGAGTCATATACAATGTGAATATTAATTATAGAAATTTTACTATGCAGAAAAACACAACAGAGAAAGTAAAAATTACCGTAATTACTCTACTTAACTGTAACTGATATTAACACGTTTGATTGTATTATTTTACTTTGACTTCTATGCATACATATCCATATGGTTTTATACAAATAGAATCAGGCTGGGCACGGTGGCTCATGCCTGTAATCCCAGCACTTTGGAAGGCCACAGCAGAAGCATCACTTGAGCCCAGGAGTTCGGACCAGCCTGGGTAACATGGCGAGCCCTGTCTCTACCAAAATAAAAATAAAAATAATTAGCCAAGCTTGGTAGTATTTGCCTGTAGCCTCAGCTACCTGGGAGGCTGAGATGTGAAGAGTGCTTGAGCCTGGGAGGTCAAGGCTGCAGTGAGCAGTGATCGACCCACTGCACTCCAGCCTGGGTGACTGAGCAAGGCTCTGTCTCCAAAATAATAATAATAAATAAATAAATAAACAAATAAATAAATCATATAACTGTTCAAGTATTGCAAATGGCTTTTAAAAAATTAATTGTATAGCATGGCTATTTTTTCATGTTATTGTCCTACAACGTTGTTTTAATGGCTGTTACTGTTCCATCACATAAATATGTTGTAATCTCCTATCATTGAATATTTAGGTTGTTTCTGATTTGTTGCCCAAAGCATATTTGTAGATAAATTTTTGCATATTTCCTAGACAAATTCTTAGAAGTTTTCTGTATGACAAAAGCTAAAGTAACCTGTCCATAAGTGTTAGCATAGAATCCCCGTTTCAGTTGTCCTCATGTAACACCTCAGTTGTGGCACAGTGGAAGTGCTGAAATACACACAGTCAGATCAGGTGTCCGACTGGCAGAACCCTTAGTGATTATCTAACAGGCTGATCCCTTCGTTTTAAGGACAAGAAAGCTGAGAGTCAGAAGATGATTTTCCAAGGACACAGCCAAACAATAACCAGTGTGATATCAAGTGGCCATGTGACAGGACAATAGAGAAGAATATCTGGATAAAATTAAATGCATGAGATAACAAAGAAAACTGGTTAGAATAAATACAGTTATCAAAACATTTTGAGCTATGGTATAGTAATACGTGTACTACTTTTAAAATGCATGAATTAGTAAGATCTACGTATGGGCCCAATATTTATCATAACTTCAAAATAATGATGAAATGACACAATACTTCACGATCTCTGCACAACTGTCAGGTGATATGAAAATATGCATGATTTCTGTTGGTCACAAAGTCACAGGTATTCTTAGTACTTCTGTGGTTTGTTGTCTACATTTATCACTGAAGGAAATACTTAATTTCAGGTAGCAGCTAGGGAAGATAAAGATGTGATTGGTTCCCATCCACATTGGCAGAGCCCCTGGATTCTGTTTGTGGACCCCAGGTTAAAAGCCCTTCCCAGCAAGTTCATCAGTGACTGAGGCCTTCCCCAGCTGGTGCCCGAGGGAGTCTAGCACTGACTGGTCGACAAGGGTCATCCAGTGCAACTCAGGAAGTGTCCAGGCAAAGCTGGCATATTCAGACAGTGTAAGACTCACAGAGACAGCGGAAGCCAGAGTAGGCAAGGTGTCAGCTCCATGTGTCCCTTACCCCACCAGATGTCACTGAAGCACAGGGACCAGATGACAGCAAGGGGGATGGTGGGATACTCTGGTGCAGAGGGGCCAACTCCATGCTGCCCTGAGCAGTTCTATAGCCTCAGCTGTACCCTGAGCGGGCAGAGGCAGAAAGCTCCAGACCTCATCAGAACAAGAGAGGTGACAAGAAACCTCTAGGATAGCCTTCTGAGAAGACAGGGAAGCAAGTGGAAAATAACCTAGCAGCAACCACGCAAACTTCCTGTATACACTCACATTCCAGGAGGCTTACAGGGCGTTCTGCCAAGACTCAGACCAGCTGTGATTTATGCCTTGCTCTTCAGGCCTGTGTGGGGACATGCATGGCAGAGCACCATAGCCGAGCTGTTTCCCCACACGAAGCACTCAGTGTGCGTCTCCTGACTTTAGTAGGGGGTCTTTGGGGCAAGGAGAAGCAAAACCAGAAAATATTTTTGAAGAATGAAGATTACATTTTAAACATTTTTTTTCTATCTTTAAAAGGAATATGTTTTCAACTTGGAAAACTTGGAAAGAACAGAAAAGCATAAAAAATAAATTAAACATTTCTCATAATTCTATCATCCCAAGACAATATGTTGAGGCCCATCATTGTGGTCATTGCTGTGTCTGGGTTTGGTTTTGGCCGTACATATTGCGTACACTACCTTTTATAGCTGGCTTACTCCCCTTAAGAATTACATCAAGGCCGGACACAGTGGCCCACGCCTGTAATCCTAACACTTTGGGAGGCCGAGGCTGGTGGATCACCTGAGGTCAGGAATTTGAGACCAGCCAGGCCAACATGACGAAACCCCATCTCTACTAAAAATACAAATATTAGCCAGGTGCGGTTGCACAGGCCTGGTAGTCCCAGCTACTCAGGCGGCTAGCAGGAGAATCGCTTGAACTAAGGAAGCAGAGGCTGCAGTGAGCTGAGATCATGTCACTGCACTCCAGCCCGGATGACAGAGCATAGATGCCACAAAGTAGTTGTGTCACGGAAGAAAGTGCTTAGGGAAGATTCTTACAGGAGCTCTAATGATTGCTTGTCATCACTTCCTGGGACCCTGGCATGCTCTGCCCTCTACCTGTGGAAGATGGTTACAGTAGTGACAGAGCTGGTCCAATGCTTTCACCTCCATCAATGAGATTTTCTTCTGGACATGCGTGCATGTGTGGCTCACATTTTGCTACTCTTACATGGTGTCAGAGCAAGAAACTTAAATGTACTACTGCCTTCTAGAAATGGCTGTGGCGCTAGGGAGGTTATCTTTCTGGCTCTTCCTATTCTGTTTGCGAGGAGAAAACATCCCTTAACATCTGGATATTGAAACTGCACTGAAGAGCAGTCAAGTGGAAAGTCAGAGGTCACTTGGCTGTAATTGGAGGAGCAGGGGTGTACAGCTCTCTCCCTGTGAACACTAGAGCCGCTCTGGCCACTCATCCCACCGTACTGAATACAGCATGGAGGAAGAACTGTTGGAAGAAAGAATACCCTAGTTATTGAACAAGACCATATCTGATTCATCTTGCGGGGTGCTGATCCAGTGGAGTGTTGGCCACTGAGAACTCCATGTTATAAGGATACTCGTTCAGTATTAAAAATGGCTGTCATTAATTGCTTCTGTGGATCATAAACTCTACTGAGGGACTTTGAAAATTCTTCCCTCCCCCCACCCTCATAATGACCCTCTGAGATAGATTATGGTGCTGATGATATATATGGTGATGCCCATTTTAGAGGTGATTATTCTAGGTATAATGGGAGTCTGGACAAACTTGTTCTGAGCCTGGATAAAGTATATAATTTGCACCAAAAATAAAAAATGGAAACAAAAATGAATTACATCAAAAACATCTTCCTATGTCATTAGATTCAAGCTAACACTGTGAAACTCCTTCTGGGGCCAACAGGTAAATTCTCCAGCAGTGAATTCACTCGATCACAAGAAGCCATTTCTCCAGGCATCTGACTCCCAGCGTGAGTTGTCCCAACTCCTCTCTAACAAAAGGTAAGGTGAGAAGTCACCAGAGGTGTTAGAGTTCCCAGAAAAGGCTCCCTACCTTTCTCTTTAACCTATTCCTGTGGCTCTCATGTCTCCTGGTAAGCCATATGATCCAGGAGGATGAATTCTTTTCACTGTTTAATTAGTCGTAGGTACTCAGGACAGTGGCTTTCAAGCTGGTTGGAGTGCACACCCCTTCAGTCCCTCGATCTGACAGCCAGCAGACCTACTGCCATGGTAACAAGAGACAAGAGGTTTAGCAATCAAGCCCTGGTCCTGCTTCCTGAGTGGGAAGAAGGGGTTGGCAGGAATGGGATGAGGACATAGCATGGGAGAAGCGGGCATCATGGGTAGCAGGTGGTAGCCAGGCTGCTGAGACACAGGGGAGCTCTTCGTCCTAGCCAGGATTCAGGCAGCCTCCAATAACGCCACATGTGGATGGCCCAGAGCCAGTCTCCCTAAATGATGGGATGACCATCAGGGACTCTACTTCCCCACAACCATGTTATTGTCTCTTTCCAACCACACAACCCAGGGGGTAGCCCCAATGATGCATGCCTCCTACTATCATCCATCCCATGCCAGAGGCCAGGGTGGGCAGTATATGTATGGCCTCCATCTCTGCCACCAAGGAGCAATCCTTTGGGTTTGAAGGGGCACTGAGCCCTCACGTCGGAAATACAATATAGGGCTTTAAAAAAGGTGTCAGAGGGCCAGGCATGGTGGCTCATGCCTGTAATCCCAGCACTCTGGGAGGCTGAGGTGGGTGGATCACCTGAGGTCAGGAGTTTGAGACCAACCTGGCCAACATGGGGAAACCCTGTCTCTACTAAAAATACAAAAATTAGTCAGGTGTGTTGGCACATGCCTGTAATCTCAGCTACGTGGGAGGCTGAGGCAGGAGAATCGCCTGAACCCAGGAGGTGGAGGTTGTAGTGAGCCAAGATCACACCATTCACTCCAGCCTGGGCGACCGAGAGACACTCCATCTCAGGAAAAAAAAAAAAACTATAATACCAGTCAAAGAATGAGGAAAATATCAGATAAATCCCAATGGAAGGACACTCTACAAAATACCTGACTAGCATGCCTCCAGTTGTCAAGGTCCCCAGAAACAAAGGAGACACACCACCTAGATGTAAAGTAGAGTCCTGGGTGGGAGCCTGGAACAGGAAAAGGCTTTAGCAAAAAACTAAGAAAAGTCCAGTAAAGCTTGGCCTTTAGTTAACAAGTGTTAACATCGGTTCAGTGATTGTGGCAAATGCACCACACTAAGATAAAATTCCCCAATAGGGGAAGCTGGGTACAGGGTACATGGGATCTCCTTGCACTATCTTTGCAACTTTTCTGTAAATTTTAAACTATTCTTAAAAAAAAAAAAAAAAGGATTCTTAAAAAACAACTATTGGCTGTACTCTTGTAATCTCAGCATTCAGGAGGCTGAGGTGTGCAGATCACCTGAGGTCAGGAGTTCAAGGCCAGCCTGGCCAACTTGGAGAAACCCCATCTCTACTAAAAATACAAAAATTTGCTAGGTGTAGTGGCGGGTGCCTGTATTCCCAGCTTCTCAGGAGGCTGAGGCAGGAGAATCGCATGAATCTAGGAGGTGGAGGTTGTAGTGAGCTGAGATCATACCACTGCACTCCAGCCGGGGCAACAGAGCAAGATTCCATCTCAAAAAAAAAAAGAGCATCAGGCCATAAAGGGTCATGAACCTGCAATGCATATTGCTTAGTGAAAGATGAAAAGCAAAGCACACTGCCATGTGTGTACCTACGCAACTGTCTTGCATGCTCTGCTCATGTACCCCAAAACCTATAATCCAATAAAAAATTAAAAAAAAGAAAAAAAAAAAAAAAAGAAAGATGCTAACACCAAAAGACTATGTATTGTATGATTCCAACTGTATAACGTTTTGGAAAAGGCACAATTATGGACACAGTGAAACAGTCAGTGATTGCAACAGACTTGTAGGGAGGGAAGGATGAAGAGATGGAGCACAGGGACTTTTCAGGACAGTGAAACTATTCTGTATGATACTGTAATGTTGCATAGATGATAGCATGCATTTGCCAAAATCCATAGAGCTGTACAGCACAAAGAGTGAACCCCTGTATGAACCACGGGCTTTAGTTCATAATAATGTATCAATATTCATTCGTCATTCATAACAAATTAATCACACTAATACGAAATGTTAATAACAAGGAAAACTGTAAGGGGGGAAGAGGAGTATAAGGGAATTCTCTGTACTATCTGCTCAATTTTCTGGAAACTTAAAACTTCTCTAAATAATAGTCTATTGATTTTTAACAATGCAAAGGCAGAATAGCTAGGTAGCCACGTGGTGCCAAGGCAATGCACACAGCATTCGTGCCCTGACCCTGGCCGGCTCCATGCATTCACTTTGTACCCGCCAACCTCTAGAGGCCAGTGAACTTGAATTGCAACCCCTCTATACCTGCCTCCTTCCACACACAGAGCACTCTCGTGGAAACTCCAGGACTCTACACAGCACATGTGAAAAATACAAGCAAGAGGACTCAGCTTCCTCAGCCATTCCTCTGGCTCTGTGCTCAATCCCTCGTGTATCTGTCCCATGGGATAAGCTGTCCTCTTAGCTGTGAGGCTCAGCTCCCTGGCTGTTTCTCCACTCTCTTTTCTGATCTCTTGGGTAGCTTCTACTGGTAGCAATATCCTGCTCAGCGAATAAAAAGCCCTGTCTCTCATTTTTCCTTTGGCTTCAAAGACATTAAAGTGTGTGTGTGGGGGGTGGGTAAAATGGCCAGGAGTGTCAGCAAAGGGCCTGATAGGTGAAAGGTAGAAAAATACTATGCTTGGCCAGGCACAGTGGTTCATGACCGTTATCCCAGCACTTTGGGTGGCAGGTGGATGACTTGAGCCAGGAGTTCAAGACCAGCCTGGGCAACAAGGTGAAATGCTGTCTCTATGAAAAACATTCCCTCCCCACAAATCTGTAGCTGGTCATGGTGGCACATGCCTGTAGTCCCAGCTACTCAGGAAGCTGAAATGGGAGGTTCTTTTGAGCCCAGAAGGTCAAGGCTTCAGTAAGCTAAGATAGGCATCACTGAACTCCAGACTGGGTGATAGAGTGAGACCCTGTCTCAAAAAAAAAAAAAAGAAAGAAAGAAAGAAAAGAAATATACTATGCTCACCAAAAAAAAAAAAAAGCAACTTAATCCTAGTGTTCAGAACCTTGGATTTCAAACGTGTGCCTCAGATCACCCACAGGAGCTATTCCCAAAATCCTGCTCCCAGAACCCCTAGGCCACACCAAGCCCCTTCGGTGACTGCTGGCAGGAGCGTCTTGGGGAATATGGCTCTCAGGCATCCCTAGAGCGCTGTTCAGCCCGGTCGCCTGTGGTGGCCACTGGCACTCCAGTTGGATACTCTGATTCCTCAGCAGAGATCATTGAGTGTCCTGAATGGTGTCTGTTAAGACACCTCAACTCGAGTGGCTGGATCCCCCATATTTCCTCCCCCAACAGTAGCTGGATTGCCAGGGTTTGTGGATGGGACAGTCACGCTGGGCAGGTGAGAGGAAAAGTAACCCTGCCAGAGATTGGTAAGGAGGAGCTGTAGACACTCCACCTCTGACCAAGACATCCTTGCCATTTGCTTTAGATGCTGGTGGCAAAGGGCCCACAGAACTCTGCCAGGGTGAGGCAGGTAGGGAAGCCTTTCCCAGGTCACCACAGCATCTCAGACATTCTCTGTGAACATCCCACTTGGAGGATGCCCTGTTGGCACTCTTCTGTTCCCAACGGAGACAGCATTGGCTTTCTTCTCTGACAGTAATTATCCCCTAGCCTCTGTAGAAGGCCCTCATGGGCCAGGTGCAAAACGCACGAGCCGTGTGCATGCTATCATTGTCTCCCACTTTACAGGTGAAAAAACGCAGGCTCAGAGAGATGAAGTAGCTGGCCCAGGTCAGCAGCTCATCAGTGGTGGACTCAAACCCAGGCCTGTCAGAGTCGTGAGCTCCCCTCACTCCTCACAGCACTTTTGTTTAGGATCCATGACTGCCTTTTAGGGACACGTGTCCCTTATGTTATCTAGCAGGAGTTGGCATTTGCCAGCCCACATTTTGTAATATTTTGCACAAAATGTTCTTTATGTGCTTCCCACCACCAGATCCCCCTGCCTGGGGTATCTGCTCTTCCAATGTATCCACATCATCTGATTTTCCCAAGAGGCCAGGATTTTTAAAGGGCAAAACTGTGTTTTCCTAACAGGCCAATCTTTTAAAGTCTGGAAACCCAGAATTCCCTTTTACTACCCTCACCATTTCAGCTGAGAACCCCTGAGTTCAGTCTCTCTGTTCTGTAAATGAGGACACTGAAGCCCCCAAAGGGAGTAAGATGCTTTAACTGTAGTGAATAACGTAAAGAGACACAATTAAACCCAGACCTTCACACTCCACGGTGGTGCCTTCCTTCCTTCCTTCCACCTGCTGCTCCCCCGCCTTCTTCCTGCCTCCTTCCCTCCTCCACTCCCCTCTTCTCCCACCCGGCCTTCCACCATTGGCTCTGCCTCTCTCTATTCCTGCCTCCTTTTCTCCCACTTCTCTGCTTATTCCCTCTGTCGTGCTCCCTTTCAGCCAGGACTGCCTCTCTGCTGCTTGTTCGTTCACCCGTGCTGCTGCCAGCCTTTATCTGACACTATCTCCTAGAGAGTCCTGGTGGAATAGGTGTAAGGAGCAGCCCCTGGGCAAAGCCTCTCAGGGACTGTCTGCCATGCCATCCATCAGAATAGTGCTCCTTCCACCTTGTCTTGGCCTTGGTCATTCCTAGACATTCCTTTAGTATTCCAACTTCAGATGATCCCTGAATGCGTTTGCCTGGAGACCCTTAATCCTGCAGTCAAGAACCTTGGACTTCAAAGATGTGTGTGTCACATCATTATCGACTACCTCCAAATCTCCCTCAATTGAGATTTGAATCATGTGAATCCAAGTCATGGCCCTTCCAAGCAGCACACCCTTGGGCAAGCCAGCTCCCCACTTTGGGATTTTCTTGCCTCGTCTGTAAGATGTGCAAAGGTCCCTCTGACATCATCCCTCTGTGAGCAGATAAATGTTGTAGTGCTGGGTCAGAGCTGCTGGGGTGAGAGAGCGAGGGCCCAGCGGCTGTTGCTGCCTGAGCTCCTGAGTGGCTGCTCTTGTGGAATTGCTGCAGTTGGGGAACTGGAGGGTGGGGTGCTGGTCCTCTGCTCATCACATTCTGAAACAAACCTGATTCATCACTTCCCCAGGAATGCTCAGGTCCTGGAAGCTGATTCCACTCTGACTGGCAACCCAGGAGGCCTAATTATTATTAATATGGCTTATTAACCCTTATTAAGAAAGATAATTCATTCTGATGGCTGGTATGTTTTCCCTCCAGAGGGACATCAACATGAGAAATGAACTCGGCGTCAAAGGCTGAGGGCCTTGGGATGGGCAAGGGGAGAGGGCAGAGGTCATTTATGGCCCCATCCCCAGAATTACAGAAACCAAGCTGTGGAATCCAGGGACAGGACGCTTGAGCAGCTTAGGGAGTTGAGGAGTCATTTCCCTCGGGAGCCCCCAGCCTTCCATTACACTGTCCTCCTGCATGAGCTGTTGAGGGGACAGGTGGGGCAGCCGGGCGGCTGCAAAGGGTACTGGATGCCACCATTGGCCACAGCCTTCTACCCTGCCCCATCCACCTCTCCCATCCTCTTCCACCCCCTCCCAACTTTCAACAGTTTGACACCTGTGAACTCTCCCTAGAACCTGAGCCAAGGCTCCACTGGGAAGCCATTGAGGAATGAGCCATTTTTGTGCCAGTGACTTGGTCTTGCAAACTTGCTACAGCTTCTAAACTGACCTTGACCCGTTGTAAGGAAACCACTTGCAGGATGGAAAGCCCGCTCTCCTTCCCTTCTCCAGGCTGCACCAGGAACCACTCAGCAGGAGCCTTGAGAATTGGTCACGGTTCTCTAAAGAAAAGTGTGCAGACCTTGCCACCTTGTGGCTACCTCTGGTCCTGCAGCAGTCCTCACCAGACCCAGCACAGAGGTCTCTGATCTCCCACCGTGGAGGGCACCCCGAGGAGAGTCTCTCCACTGCTAGGAAATGGACATTGGGAGTTGAGTGGGGCTACCCCAGGCTCTGATGTATTTTCCTGTTTGTTTGACCACTATCATGACTAGTGGAAAAAACCCTGCCATTGGCTGAGATGGGAAGGCGGAGGCCAGAGCCGGGGAAGGGGCCATACTCATGAGTGAGACCCGCAGTTGTCTGGTGGGTGGAGTGCCTTGGGCGGAAGATGCAGACCTGGTGGAGCCAGCTCATCTGTCTCTAACCCTAGCCTGCCTCTCAGCCCCAGAGTCCCCGCAGTGTAAAAGGAGGGTTGAGGCCTGGCACGGGAGCTCACACCTGTAATTCCAGCACTTTGGGAGGCCAAGCTGGGCAGACCAGCCTGACCAATATGGAGAAACCCTGTCTCTACTAAAAATACAAAATTAGCCAGGCATGGCGGCTCACGCCTGTAATCCCAGCTACTCAGGAGGCTGAGACAGGAGAATCACTTGAACCCAGGAGATGGAGGTTGCAGTGAGCCCAGATTGCACCATTGCACTCCAGCCTGGGCAACAAGAGTGAAACTCCATCTCAAAAAAAAAAAAAAAAAAAAAAGAGGGTCGTAACCAGGTGACTTAGACCTCTTCCAGCTCTGATATTGTCTCCAGGCAGGAAACAAGGAAGATCTCCTTACAGCACTGAGCACTTACAACTAAGAGTGGAGAACCTGTCACCACTGGCATGTGGAGTACCCTGGCCTCCCACCAGCCGTGTCCATGTGCCTGTTCACCTCCCAGGAGAGGCCTCTGGGCTCCACTGCACTTGGCCAGGAGTCTGAGGCCAGGCACACATGTCAGCAGCCTAGGTGTGTGGGCACAGCTGCATCTGGTGAGCTGTCGGATCTGCCTCCTCACTCAGGGAGTACAAGTGGCAACCAGTGGCAGGCAGCATGGTCGGGGGTAGGCCACTATGTGTTTCCCAGAATCCCACAGAGTCAAGCCCAGTTAGAAAGCACTGTGGCTGAGAGCACAGGTTCTGACACATCAAAGAGTCCAGAATAGCTCCAGATTCTGCTGTTTACCAGCAGAATAACTTTTAGAATTTCTTTAACCTCTGTAAGCTTCAGTTTTTTCACCTATAAAATGGAGATGATGACATCCACCTCTTGGGTCATTGAGAGGACTAATTGGCATGATGTTTGCAGAACACCTTCATGGAGCCTGGCATGTCTATCAATGACAGTTGTGACCACTGTTTGTTGGTCAGCTTCTAGAGCCAACACATGCATGCTCTAACAATGAAAATTACTGTGTAAACCATCCAAGACAGGATTCTTAGCTCTTGTCTTAGCCTGCTCGGTCTGCTATAACAAAATGCTATAGTATTTTGAGTGGCTCAAAGGACAAATGTTTATTTTTCACAGTTCTGGAGGCTGGGAAGTCCAAGGTCAAGGCGCTGGCAGATTCAATGCCTGGTGAGGACCCCCCTTCCTCGTTCATAGACAGCTGTCTTCTCAGTGCATCCTCACATGGTGGAAGGGGCAAGGGAGCTCTCCAATGTCTCTTTTAAAAGGACTGTAATCTCATTCAAGGGCATTCAGCCCTCACCTCCCAAAGGCTCCACCTCTACCACTACCATTACATTAGAGATTAGGTTCAACACATGAACTTTTAGGGACACAAAGCTCCAGTCCTTAACACAGCAATTCCTGCTGAGGGTTTCCTTCCTTGCTTGCAGGCACCTCCTTCCTGCTGTGTGCTCACGTGGCAGACAGAGAAAGAGAGAGGGAGAGAATGGACTATAGTTTCTCATCCTTTTCTTACACCTATAAGGACACTAATCCCAGTATGGGGGCCCCATCCTCAGGACCTCATCTAAATCTAATCACCTCCCACAGGTTCCACTGCCCAATGCCATCACATTGGGGATTAGGTGTCAATGCATGGATTTTGAGAGGACACATTCAGTCCATAACAGCTCCTAGATATAAACCCTGAATTTCTCATCTGTAAACCTGCCCCATTCCTTTTGCTTCTGTTGGTTTGTGTTTTGCAGTGATGTGAATGCCAGGAAAATCCTGCCCTCGCCTTGCCCCAGTCCACAGAGCCAAAAACAGAGCAGCACTAGCACGCCCCTGGAAGACAGGTCTGTGGCCCTCCGTTATGCCTGTGACAGCCCCTGCAGTGGGTGGAGTGGGCCTCCACCTCCAGTCTACTTTCCAAAGAAGCCCCTTGTCCGGTAGCCACACAGACAGAGCCCAGGTCTGGTCTCTGCCCTGGTCCCCTGGGAATCCCCTGGAATCACTCACGCAGGCCATCAAAGCCAGGAGGTTTTCTCCCATAGTCACCAGGGCCTTGTGTGGACAGAGTTGCTTCATATCTCCTTGTGAATAGATGTACCTGGCGGCCAAAAAGGGAAAGAGCCAGCCCAGGGCAGCCCTACCACAGGGCAGAACATGAAGCTGGCCTCAAGGCCTAGCAGCATTTGCTTCCAGGCTTAGCAGAGTTGATCAGCACATGGGCCTTTGTATCCTCTGACTAGAATGGCTGCTCAGCCTCCTTCACCAGCATAGCCACTGCCTTGCCTGCCTGGACTCTGCTTTAGTGCTTCCAGCTGGCTGCAGTTGGAAAGCCAACACCCAAAACTACCTGTGGAAATGGCCAGTCCCTTGTCACATACCGTCCTCACTGCCTTCTAAGGAAGTGGTTACTGCCTCCTGCTGTGCAGAGGCACAGGGGTGAGGATGGATGGAAGGTTAGCAAGGCCAGGCAAATGTGCTGCTCTGACTTTGCTGAAGGGGAATGCTATATGAAGAAGCTGAATTGAAAAGGGGATAGGAGGGCATACACAGCGCTCCCTTTCTAAGGAGATTCTAACACATTTCTACTTACACATCTCATTGGCCGGCTGACCATACATCACGGCAAAGGAGGCTGGGAAAAATAGTCTTTTTAGTTGTGGCAACTTAGCTAAATATGGTTCCGTTTTTAAGGAGAGACAGGAGAATAGTAATCTCTGCCTTGAGGGCAAGTAGCTAAGCCACATAGGAAATGGGGGTGCTGGGTGCTCTGAGGACACTGTGAAGGATATGACATCTAAGCTGGGTGCAGAAGTGATGGGCCCCAGGTCAAGGAGGGCTGGTTTGGGTAAATCAGGGATGGGAGTACAGGAGGGGTGGTGGTGAGGGGATGGAGAAGGCAGTGAGAGAAAGCGCAGCCACCATGTGACGGTTGGTGGGGAGGGCAGTCCAGGGAGAAAAAGCATCAGAGCAAAGGCCCTGAGGCTGGAAGTGACTTGGTAAGTTCAAGTCACTGAAAGAGGAGGGGGCAGCTGGAGCTACTGACCCGGGGTCATATCACACACAGCCTGGTAGGTCACAGGACAGAGTTTGAGCTTTATTCCATGAGTGATGAAAAGCCACTAAAGAGTCTGTATTAGTCTGTTTTCACACTGCTGATAAATTGCCAGTCTGATACCCAAGACTTGTAATTTATAAAGAAAAAGAGGTTTAATGGACTCACAATTCCTGTGGCTGGGGAGGCCTCACAATCATGGTGAAAGGCACATCTTACATGGCAGCAGGCAAGAGAGAATGAAAGCCAAGTGAAAGGGAAACCTCTTAGGAAACCATCAGATCTTGTGAGACGTAGTCAACCACCGAAACAGTATGGGGGAAACCGTCTCCATGATGTAATTACCTCCCACCAGGTTCCTCCCACAACACGTGGAAATTATGGGAGCTAAAATTCAAGATGAGATCTAGGTGAAGACACAGCCACACTGTATCAGGGTCTATGGCAGGCAGTGACCTGACCCAATTTGCATGACAAGAGGCTTAGTGTGGCTGCCACATAGAGAAGGCAGGAGTGAATGAGAAGCAGCCCAGCTGTGTCATGCAGCTTTCTGGGTGAGATCAGTCACTAGAAATTGGGAAGCATTTTGAAAAGGTAAGAGCTGAGTCCAGCTGTAAGGTGTAGTAAAATGTGACGTGTGGTTGCCCCCAGCATCCCTGAGAGGCCAGTGTCATCCATCCCTCTCACCGGAGACAGCCAGACAGACTCGGACATCCTGGCCTTCATCAAGGCCAGAGAGAGAATTCTGCAGAAGAAATGTAAGTGCGCCTCCTTCATTGGCTCCTCCAGGGCTGCAGGTCACCAACACTTGTGGGGAGCACAAAGTGAGGTGGAAGGAAGTAGGGAGTTTCCTGAATGTTCCTGAAGCCATGGTACTGGCTACCAGTCATTCACATGTGCCCTGCCTCTGATTCCTGCTTGAGAAAGCCCCAGGGGGTAGCATCAGAAACACCAAGACAGGCCTAAGGGGGTGGGCAGCCCAGGTGCTCCTGCCCCTCTTGGCAGAGCTCGAGCTCTCTCTCTTTCTCTCTCTTCCAGATGTTCAGCTCCTTTGTTCTCTGTCCCCAAAGCCAGCTGTCTCCTCTGCTCAGCCTTCTACAAACAGGAAGGGGCTGAGTGATGGTTGGTTGGATAACTTGCTGAACCCCTAGCTTAAAGTCTCACTTCCCTATCAGAGTGTATTCTTGCCCAAGAGCTGTGAGTGTAAACACCACTTGAAGCCCCAGACCTGAAGACGCCATAATAATCACAGAGGAGGTATGTGTGGTGTGTCAGACAGTAAGAAGAGAAGAAGGCCCTTCCCGGCCTCATCACTGGCCCCCACCCCAGCCCATCCTCTTGGCAGCTGCCTGTCTCCCATCTGCTGTGGATGGGCCTTTTCTCTTTCTGCCTTCCATCCCCTACACACCACAGGACAAGCCCCAGGGCCCCTTACACAGGCCTGTGTTTTGTCTTAGCCTCCTCCCGATAACCCAAAGGCTATTAGGTAGGCTTAACGTTGCCTTCACATTGCCAGAAAGACGCCCCTCCGTGATGGTATGGTCCAGCAGATTGGAAGTATGTGTAATGACCGATGCCTGCCCTGTGGGGCCTGCACTCAGCTTCTCCACCAACTGTATGCTGTTTGGGCAGGAAGAGGCTTGTGCATGGATGGAGTACTGCCACTGACAGCCGTCCTTGGTCCTGCTGCCCTCACTTTGCTAGGCCGTCAGCCTCTCATTGTCCTCTCTCCCCCACCAGGACTGGCAGCCTCAGCACCACTGTCAGGTCCTTTCTTAGGCTGGCGACAACCCCGCTCTGCTGTGATAGCTTAACTTTCTCTCATCTCAGTTTCCTTGTCTAACCAAGAAAACTGGATTCGGTGATCTCCAAAGCCCCATCTATGCCCCAAATACTCTGATGAAATGTATCAGGCACTGAACAGAAATGAACAGCTGATCAGTAAGCAAACACTGTATGTGTCGGGTGCCTTCTTAGGCCAGGCACTTGTTAGTGCTGGGGCTGCAGCAGAGAACAAGGCATAGCCCAGCACGTGAGAAACACATTTTGGGGAGAAGAATGAGACAGACAATGAACACATCAATGAATAAGATCATTTGCGGGGCTAATCAGTGCTATGAAATAGCTAAACTGTGTAATGTAGACGGTAACTGGGAACACTGCTTTTAGCTGGGTAGGTGGGGGAGGCCTCTCTGGAGAAGAGAACTTTAAACTGACAGCTGCATCCTGAGGATAGAGCAGCCATGCCACGTTCTGGGAATGCACAGTCCTAACAGACAGAGCAGAAAGCAAAAAGCCTGACGGGGAATTTGATTGGCCACGGGGTGGGAAGGAGGCCAGAGCAGCTGGAAGGCAGGAAGCAAGAGCCCAAGGCCAAGTCACGCCAGCTTTATGATAAGGGGACAAGATTTGGATTTTATTCTGGGTACAGTGAAAACCCACTGAAGAATTTTAACCATGGAGTGATACGGTGTGACTGATACTTTAAAAAGTTCACTTTGTCTGTCATATGTAGAGTAGAGTGTAGAGGCCAAGAGCAGACCAGTTACCAGGCTGCCACGAAAGTGCCAGCAAGGGATGAGAGTGGCTTGGACTCACCTGCAGACTGAATGTGAGATGCAAGAGGAAGAGGAGAGTCAGCGCACCGCCCTGGCTTTTGATCTGAGCAGCTAAGAGAATGACAGTGCCATTCACTGAAATGAAAAATGCAGGGCGGCCTGGCTGTCAGAGGCAAGGAGCTGGAGGGATGGAGAGTTCTGGCTGCCCCATTTGAAGTTTCAGATGACATTTGACATCCAAGAGGAGGTGTTGAGTGGACAGTTGAGCATGAGTGGAACTCAGAGAGAAAGTCTGAGCTAGAAAAAGAAATATGCAAGTCGTCATGTCTGGATGGTGTCTGACGCCACAGGATAGAGTGCAGGGTCCTCTGAAGAGCAGAGATGGTGGTATTCCAGTTGCTGAGAACAGCCCCCTGGGGCTCTCTAACCGTTTCAACCAGTGAGAGGAAGCTGAGATGCTAAGAAGGCACCGCCAGGGCGCGAGAAGGAACAGCAGATGAGTGGGTACAGCCTCAGGCAGGAGCTGGAGAAGTGCAAGCTCCAAGAAGAGACAGGCCAGTAGAGTCAAGTGCTGCTGAGAGGCTGAGTGTGGCAGGATGGAATGCTGACCGCTGGCCATTTTGCATGTCTGGGTGGCTGTGAACAAGCGCCATTTAGGCAGGGGATGGAGTGGCTGGGAAGAGGATGGAAGGGAAAGAAGCTGAGGCAGTGAGCAGACACAGCTCCTCCAGGGGGTTGAGCTGTGACAGGAGCAGAGAACTGGAGCTGGAGCTAAGGGAAGCAGGAGCCCAAGGGATGCTATGTGTGTTCTACAGGGGTCCTGTTAAGACATGCTCACATGCTGAAACATACAGAGAGAGGGAAGTTGATGCTGCGGTGGGAGAAGGGGGCAGAGCTGCAGGAAAACTTCCTTCAGAGGGTAGGGGGGACGGTACCGGGGCATAAGTGGAGAGGGCTTAAATACTCAGGATATCCTTTGGAGCTGGGCTATCCCTTTCCCCGTAACAAATCCATAGAAACCAACCATCATTCCTCCCCTCAAAAAGCCTACAAGCAAGCAATATCTTTAAGTTCAGTTCACTAAGGTTTTGTGCATATAAGAGAGCTGTGATCATCCAGCTGTCTTCGAACAGAAGAGACAGAAGTCCAGGTCCCTGTCAGAGTGGCGTTCTCCTGCTAGCACTGTCCCAGGCAGCACAGAGAGCTGGACGGAAGGCCACTTTTTTATTTTAATAAAAGGGCACTTTCATTAAAACATGTATGGCAAATTACTAGTTATAAATGTTTTCATTTCTATCCGTTCCTTTGATGCTCTTAGCCCTCCCGTAAGGCATGCAGAGCCAAGATTATGATCCCCCTGGTGACAGGTGAGGAAACTGAGGCACACAGAGGTTGACTCACTGTGTAGCCCAAGGTTACACAGCTGCTAAATGGCAGAGCCAGTGTAACCGAGGTTTTCCGCTTCTCCCCACTGGGCCAAACTGTCTTGAAAAGCTGCAGTGACCAAGATATGCCCACTCTGCTGCCAGGAGTTCTCTCAGCCTCAGGAACAGGAACCAGCATTGACAGGAGGAGAGTGACTGCAGCCTCTAACCGCCCTGCAGCCGGCGAGCTTCACTCTCCAAACAAACAGCAGCCTGGAAGTCATTCATCAAAGCAAATGAAACTTCCACAGCTCCATTTTTTTTCCGAAATGAAGAGTATTAACTCTTGCTTTTCAGTGACCACAGGGCCACAAAGGAAGCCAAAGACAGGTTGACTCGGGGTCCCTCTGCCGCCAGGTCCAAAAGGACCAGCAGGTGTGACCTCTCAGGACATACAGCCAATGCTTCTGGTCCCACCACGCAGCACACTTATCAGGCCACCCAGGCAAACACACAGGCTGGGGCCCAGGCACCTTCTCAGGCAAAGCAAACACCTCCCTCTCCCTGCCTGGGCTCTCGAATCTTAATTTAGCGCACAGCGTTGCCTGGGCTTCTTCAGGAGTGCTCATAAAGGGGAATTTGTGGCTGTCGACTCGGGAGCAGGAGCCCAGAGAGGGCAATTTAATATAAGCCTCGCCACCTCTTCGACTTCACTAGGGGCCAGGATGAATCTACTTGATTTAGGGTTTGTGGAACAGCATGGAACGTTTAAATCCCTGCCAGGGGCACGTGTGAACAGGTATATAACCCCCATAAGGGACATCAGTCATCCATGGAGTCAACTCTGCCGTTTCCAACTGCCAAGGACAGTTTTTACGTCTGAAGAAATAAAGTTAACCCCTTTCTAGAGGGCCTTTTTGTTTTCAATCTTACTACATCCCTGAGTTTGGAAGTATTTCCACCCGGAAAGGAACCTTGGTGTGACCCTCATAGCCATGAGCCTGTCTTCTCCAAGAGGTGTTAGGAAGAGGTCCTGCCTCTCCCAGCCCCTCCAGCCCCACTCGGAGAAACCCTCCAGCTCTCTTCTGTGTTCAGAAACCCTCCCAGGGAGAGAAAGACCCCTGAACTGGGAGGGAAAAGGCCAGAATTTCAAGGCCATCTCAGTTCTGTGTGACGCTGGGCAGGTCACCTCCCCGAGCCTCCCTCTCGCTGTCTGTCATGTACAGACTCCACCCTTGCCCAGGCTTAATCCTTCCCCAGATAATGTCCATTAAAGCCCCTCATCAATGCCCAGGCACCAAGGAATTATTAGCAGAGAAGTGGCCTCTGTGGTGAGAGCTGGCCCAACACCATGAGGGGTGATATTTTTTTAATGGTCTATCTGTACCATGCCTTCCATTCTGGGAGCTCATGGTAATCAAAATCCCAGTATAGACAGAGCTTCATCACTTAACCAGGGCCATAAGTGAATGAGCTGGAAATAGTGCCTTTTGTGTTGAAGTCTGTGCGTGTGAGGAGCTATGTCTTGGAGCAGAGCGCTCGCTCAGCCCTATTCTGTAGCGTTCTTCCTAGGCCCCACCCAACCCACCCCCATCATCACTGCATGCAAGTGTGTGAGGGGCTCAGAGACCATCCTGGGCAGGAGATGGCTGAGACACCGTGTTCCTCACCACCAGCAGCTTTCACAGTCCTGGCCCAGGCTGCATGTCAGCAATGCAGCAGAAACTTCAGACCCCAGAGCTCATCAGTAGCCACATGCTCACAGGCCCCCAGCTCTTGCCCTGCTGTTCTTGTACTGGAGAGACAAAAGCAGCAAGTTTCAGCCCAGGCCACGCATCAGAATCACCTGGACCCACCCCAGCGATCCTGACTTAATGGTTCTGGGCTGTGGTCTGGGCACCAGGATTTCTAGAGAGTGTCCAGGGATTTCCTTTGTGTAGCAGAGCTGGGAACCACGAGTCCAGAGTGACTGGACTCCATCATAGGCTCTGGTGTACCTTGTCTTCTTACTTCCTGTTCTAAGATTCAATTCAGACAGGTCAGAATGTCTTAAAAATAAGGACTATATTTGTTTAATTAAACGTCAAGGTCTGCTGGGCATCATGGCTCATGCCTGTAATCCCAATACTTACGGAGGCCAAGACGGGCAAATTACTTGAGGTCAGGAGTTCAAGACCAGCCTGGCCAAAATGGTGAAACTCCATTTCTACTAAAAAAAAAAAAAAAAATACAAATATTAGCCTGGCATGGTGGCGAGCTCCGGTAATCCCAGTTACTCTGGAGGATGAGGCAGGAGACTCACTTGAACCCGGAAGGTGGAGGGAGCAGTGAGATCTCACCACTGCACTGCAGCCTGGGAGACACAGTGAAACTCCATCAAAAAAAAAAGAAAGAACAAGGCCAGCCAGAGATCTTGCTACAGAATTAGAACTGAAGGACCAAGGGCTCACAGCCTTGAATTATTTCCAATCTCTTCCTCTGCACGAACTCGACATTCAGTGTGTCACCAAGAATTACGCAATCTTCCTCCACAATATCAAGCCAACCAAGCCCACACTCTTCTCCCACTACCAGGCTCCTGTGGTCACACCTGGATGGCTGCAGTTGCCTGCTCACCCATTCCCTGACCAGCCTCACCTCTCAGTCTCTCTGTCCACCGTCATTTTTTTAAACATTGTATTACTTCAAGAATCTCAGAAATTCTCTCTTGCTTTTATTAAATTAGCCAAACTTTAAGCAAAATAACTGCATATCAGTCTTACCAGTTCTTCTCACACTTTAACGTGCTAATGAATTGACAGGTTTTGTCAAAATATAGATTCTGATCCAGTAAGTCCAGTGTGGAGCATGCCTTAGACTCTGCGTTTCTTAAGCTTCCTGGAAATACCAGCACTGCTGGTCCCTGGACAGCACTTTGCGAATCAAGAAGCCACCTTGCTTTTTCTAGGTATCCCATCTGCTCTAGCAAGGAGAAATGTGAGGCCCAGAGAACTGACATGACTTGTCCAAAGTCACACCGTGATTTGGGGACTGTCCTGGCTAAAACTCATGGGCCTTGGTTCTCAATCTAGAGAACCTTCTTTATGCCCAGAAATGGGAGGTGACAGGATGGGGGCCATGTGGTCAGGAGGAGCCATCCTGAAATATAATTAATATCTGGAGCAAAAAGCGAGGAGAAAATCTCTCCGAGGTTCAGGTAGGATGTGGGGTTGGCTGGGTATGGTGGTGTAATCCCAGCACTTTGGGAGGCCAAGGTGGTTGGATCACTTGAGCTCAGGAGTTTGAGACCAGCCTGGCCAACATGGTGAAACCCCATCTCTACTAAAAATACAAAAGTTAGCCAGGCATGGTGGCAGGTGCCTGTAATTCCAGATACTTGGGAGGCTGACACAGGAGAATCACTTGAACCCAGGAGGTGGAAGTTGAAATGAGCTGAGATTGTGCCACTGCACTCCAGCCTGGGCAACAGATGGAGACTCAAAAAAAAAAAGAAAGAAAGAAAGAAAGAAAATAAAAAAAGAAAACCATGGTGTAGGAAAACAGGCATGAGTCTCAGCTCAGAGAGGTGGAACTTCTACAAAGGGCAAAGGGGCCTCTTCCTTAGGAGACTGGGGTGTAAATGCAGCTCCTGGGAGGCAAGACACAGATGTAGTGCCCAAGATCCAGGGGGAGTGGCCTGTGGCCTCCCTTCATCCCCATTCAATCCTGGGAAAAGTCAGAGTCAGCATGCGCAGCCTAACCCAAAGCATCCTGTCTCCCTTTCAGGTTTGGGAAGCAATTGAATTTCCAGGAAGTATCCAGCCATGCAAGAATGAAGTACAGATGAAGGCAGCACCCCTCACTTGTTCTGGCATCAGAAGTGATCTATGAGCTGCTCAGAGTAGTGACTTGGGTTCCCATGGAATGGGCTGTGTTTCTTTAAGGATGCTGTCCTGGAGGCCACCGAGAGGCTGGGGCTGGGGCTGACCATGACATCCTTCCTGTGGTTGCTGGAGCTGCTGGCAGGGTCAGGCAATGCCAGAGTGCTAGGGACAAGGTGAGGGCTACAGCTCACTATTGTAGTGATGTTACATATAGGTCATTATAAACTTTTGAGAATGTGAAATAGCACCGTCATAATATGATGTCAGGGGAAGCTCACACTGGTGTAAGGTGGGGGGGAATAATAATCGGTTATATTTAGTGATTGCCAGCCCTCCCCCTTGGCCCATGCTCTGGTTTGGAAACCCAGAAATGGCCGTGACAGGCCCAGGCAGGATGTCCAAGCCACAGGCAAGGCAGTGAAATGTAGGGCATCTTGAAGGCCAATCCTGATCTCCCAGACCACATCTTCCACGATCAGCCTCTTGGCCAGGATGACCTGGAGGCAATGCCTGAACAGCTGTGTCTCCAGGGAGCCACCTGTCCTGCAGAGTCTAAGGACATCATAGCACCCAGAGAACAGCGGGCAGCTCCTGAGGTTTCTGCTGAGAGCTCGAGAGAGGGCACCGTGGGTACCTTGGGCCTTGCAGCCTTCAGCCCGCCACTTGAGGCCTTGCAGGATTTAGGCAGACACTCCCCACTTCCACAGGGAAAAACGTTGCTGCCTGGGGGTCTTGTCTCCCCGGGCACTCTCCATGACAGAGCCGAGGGAAGGTGGGCAGCCCTCAAGGAGTTTCTTGAAGAACTGCCTCCTGAGTCAGGGGGTTCCAACCCAGCTGCAGCCAGGGAGAGGCAGCGGAGAGTGAGCAGGGGTGGCACCTGGAGATGAAGCTAGCTGAATACAAGTGCTTGTCCACTGCTCCTCTATCTCTGTCCTGTAAATATAGGACCTAGTGACTCTGGATGGGGAGCAGAGAGGTAATATAGTATAATGGGCTTGATCTTCTTTTTCCTGTTTTAGGACTGGGTAAAAGGATCATTCAGGAGAAGATAAAACCATTACATTTCTAAGCTAGGCAGGCTCATTAGGCTCCTCTAAAACACACCTCTAGTTTATGTAATTAGAAGACTAGAGCGGCTGGGTGTGGTGGCTCACACCTGTAATCCCAGCACTTTGGGAGGCCGAGGCAGACGGATCACCTGATCAGGAGTTCAAGACCAGCCTGACCAACATGAAGAAATCCAATTTCTACTAAAAATACAAAATTAGCTTGGCGTGGTGGTACATGCCTGTAATCCCAGCTACTCGGGAGGCTGAGGCAGGAGAATGGCTTGAACCTGGGAGGTAGAGGCTGCAGAGAGCTGAGATCACACCATTGTACTCCGTTCTGGGCAAGAAGAACAAAACTGGGTCTCAGAAAATGAAGACGAGAGTGAAGGGGAGAGTCAGCTTGCTATTCTATGCTAATTAGTGACAAATGTCTCCTCTTCAGAGGGCTTTCCCTGACCACTCCATCTTGAGTCACCCCCTATCTATCCCCTCTCCCATTACCATTTTTTTCTCCATCACTATCTGACATTTTATCCTTCCAGACTTGCCTATTTTTGTAATACAAAACAGGCAGCCCCCCATAATACTAAGAGCTCCAATGCAGCAGGGACCTGTTTGTCTTGCTCATTGCTGTGGCTCAAGCACAGAGTCACTGTTCAGTAAACAGTCTCAGCTCATGAGTGGACATCCAGTAAACAGTCCATGAGTGGACGAGCCAGAACCCAGATGTGTTTCTCAGGCTCGTGTCACTCTGACTTCCCCCGGGGTTTTAACTGAATCTGACTGGGGGAGGGGCCCCCATCTCTAGTCCACTCCTGGCCCTCACAGTTCAATGGAACATAGCCCTCTGTAAAGTCTGTAGAACCTGAGGAAGACCAAATTCTGATCCTAGAAACTTCCCCAGGAGTCCGTGTAAATGCACACACACTCTCTCTCTCTCTCAGGAGCCCTGAAGATGGCATGGCATTTGCCATGTCCCCCATGTAGCAGCAGTAGTGTTCCTGGCATGCCTTAGTGCCTTCAGCCCTCTAGAGCTGGGTAGTGTCTACTGACATTTTTATTTTCTTTTATTTATTTTTTGAGATGGGGATCTCGCTCTGTCACACAGGTTGGGGTGCAGTGGCACAACCATAACTCACTGTAGCCTACAACTCCTGGGCTCACGTGATCCTCTCACTTTGGCCTTCAAAGTAGCTAGGACTACAGGCATGCACCACCACACCTAGCTCATTTTTAATTTTTTCGTAGAGATGGGGTCTCACTATGTGGCTCAGGCTGCTCTCAAATTCCTGGCCTCAAGCAACACTCCCGCGTTGGCCTCCCAAAGTGCTGGGATTGCAGACATGAGCCACAGCACTGTGCTGAGACATCATCTCCTGGATCCAAAGGCCTTATTGACCGAGATGTGTGGCATAGCCCATGCAGGGTGTGAACCAGCCTCCTGGGGCAATCTCTTAAGACAGGAAAGGAAATGAAGAAGACAGAAAAACACACAGCCTGGGATCTGGGGCCACTGGTGTCCAGACCATATGCAAAGTGTGTACAGCAACTGGCCCAGGAGCCCCTTGCTCCAAACGTCCCCCCCAATGGAAGCCCAGCCTCTGGTATGGACTCATGTTTGACGGCAGTGCACCTTCGCCAAAGTTCACTGGCCTCTGCATATGTGAGAAATCAATGCATTCTTTGAAAAGACTCCAGCAATCCACCCAGGCTCAGTGGAGCCATGGATGACAAGAAGTATCTGAGTTCACTCTAAGCCAAAATGTGAAGTTTTCCAAAATGTTTTCTGTAAAGCAGCATAGCCAGTGACTTCAGCCCAGTCTGCTAGAATTCAACTGGCTCTACCAATCCCTTGACAGGAAGTAGGCTGGAGGGAGCGGGGAAGAGGGAGGTTAAAATATAGCTTGCTCAGATCTTGCTAAAAAGGATTTTTAGAAAGAAGATAGAGAAACTGTGGTATACTGAGTAAGTCGTTTTAATTGTCCACCACCTGTTAGAATTATACATCCAAAGCTTTGTCATGGCCCACTTTGTGATGTTGGCAAACGTGATGCAGGCAGAGGCTTGAACTGTGCTTGGCTGGTTGGGCTTGCCTCTTGCTCCAGTGATCTCTCTTGGGATGAACATGCCCTGGGTAGCTGCTGCCCCTTCAGCCTGGAACACCCAGACAGCAGACCTGAGCCCAGTCAACATCCTGGAGCAGAGCTTCCCAGGCAAGCCCAGCCCAGATCAGCTGAACTATGGCTCACGCAAAAACCTATTCACATGAGAATAAGTGATGCTTATCGTAAACCCCTGAGGTTTGGGTGGTTTGTTATATAGCATTAATTACAGCAATAGCAGACTGGCCCAGAAGTTGGAACCCAGAGACAGTACATGACTAGATCTGGGATTTCTCAGTCCAGAGTTCATTGTCTCTCCATTCAGCCTGTGGAAAGGCACCGAGTGCATCCTGTATTTGGAAAAGTGGGACTGCCACCTACATTAGCCATGATAAAGCAACAAGGACCTGATTTACCTTCCTGCTTTAAATGACTAAAAACGAGATGAAATCCTCTATAGAAACCAGTGGTTTTCAGCCATTGGATAACAGGAAATATAGAGTATTATTGAACCCCAAGAGAAGAGAAACAAGTGAGGGGAGCCCTGTGATTGCTCCAACTTACTGCCTGCAGTGAGTTTTCAGGCTGCAGCCCAGGAAGGGGGAACCAGGGAGAGCCCAGTGGTTTCCCTGAGTTGAGGAAATGGAGCTGGGAATCCAGGGAGGATAAAGTGGCTTATATTTGCAAGGCAGGGTCCCAGTGATGAAAGAGAGGGAGAGAAAGAAAGCGAGCATGCTTTGAGATCTTCAGAGGGTTACTCTTGAGTCTTCAGCTGATCGACATATGCATGTGAGGAAATTACCCAAGGCAAGAGAAAGAACCGCCAGGAAGGAGCAGGTCCTGAGATAACACTGGGTTAGGGAGAGTTCCTGTTCCCAACAGCCAGAGTGGAGAAACCTCCTCCCAAAACGGTCGTTGTACAGAGACACAGAAGATACTGCCTCACAAGTGGGGTCAAATTAGTCCGAGATGATAGATTGCTCTGGTCCCACCTAACAAAGCTTAAAAAGCCAGGCTCAAAGGAGGCAAATTATTTCCAGTAAGTTTCCAGGTAACTTCACTGAGTCCCAAACAAAGCTCAAAAATAGCTAAAGGAATACCAAAAAAAAAAAAAAAAACCAAAAAGAAGCCAGCATCCAACAATATAGAATCCATAATGTCTGATATCCAATAAAAAATAATCAGGCATGCAAAGAAGCAGGAACATATCAGCCATAAGAAGAGAAAAAACAATCAATAGAAAGAGAGGCCAGGTGTGGTGGCTCACAACTGTAATCCAGCACTTTGGGATACTGAGGCGGGAGGATCACCTGAGGTCAGGAGTTTGAGACCAGCCTAGTCAACATGGTGAAACACCATCTCTACTAAAAATACAAAAAAATAGCTGGGCCTGGTGGTGGCAGTCACCTGTAATCCCCGATACTCACAAGGCTGAGGCAGAAGAATCACTTGCACCCAGGAGCGGAGGTTGCGGTAAGCCAAGACCGTGCCATTGCACTCCAGCCTGGGCAACAAGAGCGAAACTCAGTCTCACAAAAAAGAAAAAAAGTTCTGGCAGCAGCAGCTCAAGTGACCAAGGCAAGATGGGTCAAAGTCAGAGTGGTGGTCATGATCCTGGAGGTGGCAGGAAGGATGACAAGGACAAGGAAAAGAAATATGAACCCCTTGTACCAACTAGAGTAGGGAAAAAGAAGATAACAAAGGAACAGATGCTTCCAGCAAACCGCCACTGCTGACACCTCACACCCAGTGCCGGTTAAAACGACACTATCTTTCCACAGAGGAAGAATTCATTAGAAATCAGGAACTAATGAAACTATTAGAAGAAAAGCAAGAAGAGGAAAGATCAAAAGTGGATGATCTGAGGGGGACCCCAATGTCAGTGGCAACCGTGGAAGAGATCATCCATGCATCGTGTCTGCATCTGTGGGCTCAGAAAACTATGTCAGCATTCCTTCTCTTGTAGGCAAGGATCTGCTGGAAGCTGGCTCCTCAGTTCTGCTCAATCACAAGGTGCATGCTGTGATAGAAGTGCTGATGGATGACACGGATCCCCTGGTCACAGTGATGAAGGTGGAAAAGGCCCCCCAGGAGACCTACACCAGTTTTAGGGAGTTGTACAACCAAATTCAGGAAATTAAGGAATCTGTGGAGCCTCCTCTCACCCACTCTGAATATTATGAAGAGATGGATATAAAGACTCTTAAGGGGGTCATTCTCTATTGGTCCACCTGGCATAGGTAAACCATTGTTAGCCAAAGCAGTAGTAAACCAAACCTCAGCCACTTTCTTGAGAGTGGTTGGCTCTGAACTTACTTAGAAATACCCAGGCGATGGGCCCAAACTCATACGGGAATTATTTTGAGTTGCTAAAGAGCATGCACAGTCCATCATGTTTATTGATTAAATTGATGCCATTGGAACAAAAAGATATGATTCAGATTCTGGTGGTGCGAGAGAAATTCAGTGAACAATGTTGGAACTGTTGAACCAGTTGGACGGATTTGATTCTAGGGGAGATGTGGAAGTGATGGCCACAAACCGAATAGAAACTGGATCCAGCACTTACCAGACCAGTCCTCAGTGACAGAAAGATTGAGTTCTGCCTGCCTTATAAGAAGACTAAGAAGCACATCTTAAGAAGCACATCTTTCAGATTCACACAAGCAGGATGACACTGGTTGACAATGTAACCCTGGACGACTTGATCATGGCTAAAGATGGTGCTGACACTCTCTGGTGCTGACCTCAAGGCAATCTGGAAAGAACCTGGTCTGATGGCCTTAAGAGAATGTAGAATGAAAGTAACAAATGAAGACTTCAAAGACTCTAAAGAAAGTGTTCTTTATAAGAAACAGGAAGGCACCCCGAGGGGCTCTGTCTCTAGTGAACCACAGCTGTCATCAGGAAAATGGTTAGGAGATTTCTCAATCCCTGAAAGGGATGAGGCTGGGGGAGTTGCCCAGAGGAATACCTGTTCCTGTTGATTTTTATTAGCGAAACATTGTGTGTCTTTTGGAGTACGATCTGTAAGTGCCCATTGGGTGGCCTTCATTCGTTCGTCACTGTGCAGCAGTCTGCCTCCCAATAACTTGTGCTCTTTCACAAAGACACACACCCACACACACCCACAGAAACAGCCCCCAGGCATAACATAGTTGACACAGTTGATCAAGTAAAGAAACAGAAACTTTTTTTTTTTTAATGCAATGAATATGTGTTTCAAATATGGGCAGAAAAATGCTCCTTGTAATTCCTTTAACATAAACATGGCTCATTCATCTGGCTGTTGCTTTAACAAGGATGTGCCATCCATTGTGCTCCTTACCTCTGAGGGGTCAGAGGTGACAGAGACAGAGAAAGTGCCAGCATTCTTGGAACCTACATTCTAATGAAGGAGAGAAACAATAAACAAGTAAGCAAGACAATCTGATTAAGAAGGAGTGGGGTTAGCTGGGCATGGTAGCACACACCTGTAGTCCCAGCTACTCGGGAGGCTGAGCTGGGCGAATCCCTTGAACCCACCAGGTTTAGGCTGCAATGAGCCGTGATCATGCCACTGCACTCCAGCCGGGGTAACAGAGCAAGACCCTGTCTCAAAAAAAAGAGTAATAAGAAGAAGTTGGGGGTGGAGCAGGGTGGGCCTGGACTCACTGTCTAGGTGGGTGGGAGTGTGAGAACCAGGCAGAGTACAAAGAGAGAAGCAGGGGAGGGAAGCTTAGGACAATGACGGCAGGCTAGGTGTTGGGTAATAGGAGGAGGCATAGGACATGGAGCTTGGCACAACAGAGACTTATGGGGATTTGGGTCATGTGAGCATGTGGGGGAGATAGTGTTCCTTCCATAACACGTGTCCAGGGACTACCAGGGCTCTGAGGCAGAGCAGGTATAGAAAGGTTGGCTGTAAATGTTGGAAGTTGAAAACGTAGGTGTCAAATGTGGGAGGGAAAAGCAGTGTTTCCTTTTATACAAGCTCCGCCTCACTTTGTGAAAAGTGGCCTCCAAGTGTGGCCCCAGATGCATCTCTCAAGGAATGGGAAGACGCAGCAACATTTTCAGAGTTAACTGCTTCATTTGGGCTTTCCATGGCCCCATGCCAGCCAGGAGGGCTGAGCCAGTTTCATGCACACTGAGGGGGAACTCAGCAAAGAGCCAGCAGCACACCAGCTGCTACTCTTCCGTCTCTATTCATTCAGCTCCTGATCTCAGGAGGGTAGCCCCGCCCCAGGCCAGCACCCATCCTTTTCTGGCCCCCAGGTGTGGAATGCTGTTGTTATCTTTTCTCTGAAATATCTTCTGGGTTTGTCTTGTCTATCACTGTCCTTAGACTGAGGCAAGCAGTCCCCCTGCCTTTAGCCCCGGGCTTCGGGGGGAGCCTGTGCTTCGACATGCTTTGCTAGAAACTTTCTAAGTCTCCCTCTGGGGCTGGGACCAGACATGACCAACAATGTCATCCATGCAGGTCTCCCCTAACACAGTCCAGGCCTCATGAGGGGTCTCAGTTCCCTTTTCTCCTTTCAGGAAGCTCTCCGGTACATGCATGGGGTTAACCAGAGTCCCAAGGTACTCTGGGACTCATGTCTGTGAAGCTGTTTTAGGGCCTTCTAGTCAGTCCCTGGTTCCAGGAAAGCAGCCTGATGAGCAGATCATTCCTGCTGGCTGGCGTGGCATTTCTTTTATGGCACTATCTGGGATTGGGCCATCAGACCAGCGCTAACATGCTGATTTAAGTGACTCTTAACAGTCCACCAAAGGACAAAGAATCGTCATGTGAACCAGTCAGGCAATAAACAAACGCTTAAGTACCTCTTCTCTGTCATTATTCTAAATCTACACAAATAAGTCATTGTACCTCACATGGGCTCATGAATTTGGTGCTAAATTTTTTTCACCAAATTGTTTATACACACAGGGGTCCATCTACAAAAAAAAAAAAAATGTGTCGGGACCCTCACATACCAAGAGAAGCTGGCCCTGTCTCTCCTCTGGTTTCTGGGCTCACTATCTCTCCCAGGCCCTGGGGACACTCTGCTCCTCCCTGTCTCGGTCCCCCCGCCTTCATCCACACCCTGGCTCATGGCAGCCTGGACTTCGTGCTGCAGCTCCAATGCCTCTCGAAGCTCTGGGATTTTCTTACAGTCTGAAGGGATGAGGGGATGTAGGGAGATTTGTTAACAGGGGATGTCCTGCAGATCTTTTAACAATACCTTTCTTTTTTCAATTTGAGTGGTCATCAAGAGATGCGGGTATGGTCTTTCACTCTTATCATGCTACCAAGGGCACTGGCCTAATATGCCAGGACAAGCTGACCACCCTTCCATTAGGGTTCACAGAAGAGCAACTTCCCTGCAGGAATTACCACAGTGACGCAGACAAAAGGGTGGAGAGCTAAAGTCTGTGACAGACTGTGTCAGTGTCCTGCCAGCTCCCCCAGCCCACCTTGACGTCACATGCAGCATTCATAGGAAGTCTCCATCTATACCAGTAGCATCCTGCCCTAAGCACTTGCATCTTTCTACCTGCAGGGACTCTCTGGCCACAGGAGTGCTCTCACCCCACAGGCAGGGCAGGTTGGTGACACAGAAGCTAACCACCCCTGGAGCAATCCTCAACTAAGGAGAGACAAGAGTTGGTAGATAAATACCACAGCTTCCTAGCCACTCTGTGAGACAACTCTACAGCATTCTGCACAGTCTCCCAGAGGTCCCCAGTGGGAGGGGGGCCCAGTTGCCCACAACAGTCACCTGTGCAAAAACACGCCCTGAATTGACTGCCTTCCATTCCGCACTCCCCTGTTCGTGCGTCCTGGGATCAGGTCCCAGATGAACTGTGCACACCTGCATTGTGTCTCGGGACCTGCTCTGAGGGAAGTCCAACTTAGACAAGGGCATCCATCTTGGGCAAGGGCTCTTGTAATCAAGCTCTTTGGGTTGGAGGAAATGGGAGCACTCTGCCCCCACTTCAACCAGAGCCTCACACTTAACTATGCTTCAGACTGGGGCTCTGGGAATGATCTCACCTGCAAGAGGAATCCTGATCCTTAAAAAAAAGAAAGAGGCAATTTCTGAACAAAATTAGTACCAGGTGTGTTTGTTTGTCTGTTTCAAGACTTTTCCTTGAATCACTCTTCAGCTTTCCCTGACCTGTCCACTGGTCACAGCACGAGCTGGCCCACCTCTGAGATCATACTTTCTGGTCACGAGGGCAGACAAAGACTCATACAAACCCGCATCACTGCCGCCTCCACATAGGATGCTTGGGGAGACTCCAGGAACCCAGGCTCCCCCATCCAAAGCTTGTGGCTCCAGTCACGTGGTGCAAACTATTTGGGGGCCATAGTTAGGGAGGTGGAATCTAAAACCAGTGCTCTCTCTCTCCCCACTTGCCCTTTCCACTACAAGGCATGCACCTGGAGCAGGTGGGCCTTATCCTCTGCATTCTGGTTTGGAAAGTGTCTTTTATCACCCATATGGATATGTGTCTATTGAAGGGCTCCATAGTGAATACCTATGTTGGATGGTGGGATGGGCAGCCTGTCCTCTCCTTATCTCGGGGTTCATTCAGATGGAAAGAGACTCGTGCCCAGCTGCTCTGTTGACTCTGCATTCTCTGCCCATTGTACACTGAATCGATTGGACAGGTGTTGGGGGGAGGTGTTGTTTTTCTTCTTTTTCCCCAATCTCCTTATTAGTTCAGCCTCAGAAAGTCCCTTATCACCTCCGGATGTCAGACCACACTCTGCCATCAGGGCTGGCCATATCAGACTCTCCATTAATTGATTTTGCCCTCCCCCTTGGGAAGCATAAATTGGCTCTGCTCATTAGCAACAATAATTCCCTGAAAGAGATTGTAAATTATGCCTTGTGTCCACTCAGAGCTCACAGCAGAGTGGTGCCCACATTGGGAGATGTTGGACTGGGAGGTCTCCGCAGCCCTGCAGTTTTTCTCCTCAACTTGACCAAGTGCTGACCTCACAAGACCACAGTGGACTAGGAAGAGTAGCTTAAACAGGACCTGGCACAGGGAGGGCGCTCAGTCAGTGTGTGAAGAACGAGTCAAGGCAGGACGTGAGGGAGGCAGGATGGGGACTTCCTCTCTGGTGCAGAGAGCTTTGTGGGCCTCTTGAGCTGAGCTCTCCCCCAGAGTCTACCATTACGTTGCCCTTTCTGTGGCTTTTGTAGCCCTGGGGTTTTCAGAAGTCCCCCACTAAACTGAACATGCTTCTGAGAAAGACTCTATCCTACATCTCAGCCAGGTGATGTCTTCTTGGGCTCTGGATTGTTTGTGAAAAACTGATGTAAGAGGGAGATGTGAGGGTGTGACCAGAAGAGAGTAGAGAGGCAGCAGTAAAGAGAAAGAGCCAGGAAAGGCAGGAGGAAGCTGCACTGGCTAACTTTGCCAGAACATGGTAGATTCTCAACAGATAGTCCCAGCACACAGTAGGTTCCCAACAGATAATTCGTAAATGAATGGAGTGTCAGCCCACAGTGAGCCTGTACCACTTCCTGCCCAGGACCTGAGGGAGGAAGGGCACCCTGATGGCTGATTTAGCCCTTCTTCCGTGCAGATAGTCCGTTCTCTTGTCCTTCATTTCCATCCCTCTTAAAACAATCATCATTACTTGTGGGCTGTGTCCAGACTGACTGAAGACACTCAGTGCTACAGAGCTGCTCAGTCCTGCCTGAGACCCTGTAGACATCCATGGATGAGCTTTCTAAATGATACACGACAGAGCTCTCCATGTATTGAGCTACTCCAGGGCAATCAAATAGAGTTTGACTCTCATACTGCCTTTCAGATATAATTCTAACTCTTGCCTAAGGCAGGAGCTGGTGCATCTGTGGTAGAGAGGAGTGCCAGCACTCTGTTGCCCTGTCTGATTCCAGATGCTTTCTTCTCCCTCCAAGATAAGCCCACATCCCAACAAGGTGCTGTCTGAGAAAGCTCTAGGACCAGTTGAGGTGGGGTTTGCACAGAACCACTTCAGAGACCCCCAGAGGGCCTCAGAGGAATCCAGAAGCAGCAGAATTCCAGAGAAGATGGGCTCCATCGCAGCACCCCCAGACAGGGCTGTGCCTAAGTGCCTAAGCCACAGGGCAGACGGAAGGCTGCAGGCTTGTTACTGCCTCGGGACATTCTTAATGAACAGCCCATACAGTGCCGGCTCCACCTCCCCTCACTTCGATTTGTTAGGTTTTTAGCAGAACCCTGTGTTACTACCAGTCTCTTGATCATCCACATACCTGAAAATAATAAATTTCTCCCCCTCGTTTTATCTTCTGCAAGGCCTCTCTCTCCCTCTCTCTCTCTCTCTCTCTCTCTCTCTCTCTCTCTCTCTCTCTCTCTCCCCCCGCCTCTCTCTCTCTCTCTCTCCCTCTCTTTTGTTCTCTCCTCCTTATTACAAAAACAACTGTGGCTTGTCCTGGACAGACAGGCCACTGTGTCTGCCACAGCAGATACGATCGTGGCTACACGTGTGATGCCCCTGTCCCCTAGGCTGGGGCAGGTCAGCTGAGGGAGGCACTTGACCCAAGGACAGGCCATCCTCAGCCCACCAGGCACCTGTAGAGTAGCCACCATGAAAAGGCACTCCTGGGCACTTAGCCCCTCCATAAAGGATTTAAGTCAAGAAATACCAAGAGAAAGAAGCAGAGGACAACGGAGCACATCTGACCGGATTCCAGGAGGGGAGCCCCAAGGCAGAGAAACGGCAGACAGGAAGCACCTGGGGTGAGTGGCGAGCGGTCGAGGCAGGCTGCTGGTAAAAAGCTAGAAGGCTCCGGAACCCTGGCTGCTCCCCGGTTCCCACAGCACAGTCTAATTACCAGAAATACCCGGAGTGTGTTCTGATGCCTTCCAACTCCAATAAGCCTTGAATAGTTTTTGAAAAAGAACTCAGGCGGGACTCATTGGCTTATGCCTGTAATCCTAGCATTTTGGGAAGCCAAGATCGCCTGAACTCAGGAGTTCAAGACCACCCTGGGAAACATGGTGAAACCCTGTCTCTACTTAAATACAAAAAATTATCCGGGTGTGGTGGTGCACGCCTGTAATCCCAGCTACTAGGGAGGATGAGGCAGGAGAATTGCTTGAGCCCTGGGAGGCAGAGGTTGCAGTGAGCTGAGATTGCACCACTGCCCTCCAGCCTGGGTGGCAGAGTAAGACTCCGTCTCAAAAAACTAAAATTTAAAAAAAAATTCATAATAACAATTGGGAAGTAACAGAATACCTAATAGTGGCTGAAACAAATAAGGTTTATGTTTCTAACATAAAAAGATCTCTAGACAGAGGTGTGCCAGGGAACTGACCTCTCCCTCAGGGACACAAGAAGGCTCAGCAGGTCCAGATAGAAAGAGGGAGAAATGTGGGGCCAGCTGCAGATGAATCCGTTGTCAAGAGACAACAATTTTACCCAAACCTCCACAGCCCACTCTGCCCACTCTGCCCAATCATGGCTGGACCTAGGTCATGCAGCCACCTCCAACTGCAAGGGAGCCTGGGAAATGGGGTGCAGGGGACGCACTGACCTCAGGTCTTCTCCCCAGGCTTTGATGTGTCTTTCTTCCAGTGGCCTAGATTGCACCTGGGACTCTCCTTCAGTGGACTCTCCACAGCCTCCTGGAGCCATCTTGCCTGAGAAATGCACGAGTGACTGACTAATGTGGGGCTAGGAAAGCCCAGCTCCCCTGCTGGGACTCGCTGTGGTTTACTTCACCTGCTGGAGCTCCCAGGAACCAGGCTGAGGCTGGGACTGTGGTGCCTTGTTGGGCTTTCTCCTCGCCCTGACCCTCTTGCACCACTGTGGGTCTGCACTGACTTCACTGCTCTAGGGGCAGAAACAGAGGGGAGGAAGATTAGCACAATGAGCTACCCCAATTATGTTCCATTGCCTGGGGTTGACACTTACAAAGCTGGGGTTCTGCTAGCTGGGAAGGAGGGAAAGGATACTCAGCAAGCAACTCATAGTGTCTGCAGCCACAGCTCATTAAAGGAAACAGCAGAAAACACAGCAGAGAAATCGGAATCCTCGCCTTGTGCTAGTGGGAATATAAAATGATTCAGCCACTTTGGAAAATAGGCTGGCAGTTCCTCAAAAAGTTCAATACAGAGTGGCCAGATAGTACAGAAATTCCACTCCTAGGTATGTACCTGTGAGTAATGCAAACACGTCCACAAAAAAAAAACTCATACACGGAGGTTCATAGCTGCTTTATTCCTAATAGAAGGAAACAGAGACAACCCAAATGTCCATCAACTGGAAATCAAATGGATAAACAAATGTGTTATAGACACACGACAAAATATTATGCAGCCAGAAAGAAGGATGAAGTATCATTATATGTTGCAACAAGGCTGAACCTTGAAGACTTTAAATATACTAAAAACCACTGAAGTGCATAGTTTAAATGTGTGGATGATATGGCATGTGAAATATATCTCAATAAAGCTGCTATACGTGTATGTGAACAAGCATGTGCACACACACATGCAAAGAGAAAGGAAAGCACCCTCAATTTCACCCACTCACAGCTGCTGTTACCATCCTAGGATCAGGATATACTTTAAGTTTCTTTTCAATTCACATGGATATTTCACCGACAAATCCTCTGAAAATAACCCACTAGAGAGCTTCGTTCAAGACAAATTAGCAAAAGCTATAAAGCCGTTGTGTCCAATTTGTCAGCAGAATCAACCCTGACACTCTTACCATCAGGCTGAGCGAGACAATCAGCTATTTACTTTGCCCTGATTTGTCACTCAGTTACTCATCCTGAGGTTCCCCCAATAGGCAGGTCAATTCTCCTGCCCCATTTCGTAGCCAAGGCAACTGAGTAGAAAGTTTATTCACACCCATTCTGATCTCTTCCCAGCTCCTAAGCTGGGGGCTTGCAGCCTTCAAGGGTGAAGATGCTGGGGGCTGCCAAGAGAGCCCACTGGGGCCTGTACAGAGTAAGCACACCTATCCGATTTAGCCCGGAAACATCCATCCAACTTGAAGCCAGACGGAGAGACCTGAAGCACTCAGGAAGACCTGGTAGGTCTCTTTGAAGGGTCCATGATACTGACTTCCATGGAAACAAAGGCCGGGTGGGGGTGGCCGACCTGTTTGCACTCGCAGCACAGCACTTAGTGCAGCCAAGCTGAGCTGCACTGTTCAAACAGTCTTCCCCAGCCTCCAGACACCTGTGCCGAGGAGGAGGGCAGGGCAGGCGGCAGACAGGGCACAGGTCCCCGGGTGCTTTCTCCTCACCTGTTTCCCGCCTCTTCCCCTTAGTCAGCCCCACGGCCCTGGCAGGGTCCTGGCCACACCATGCCTGGTGCTTGGCTCTGCAGCTGCTGGGGTGGCCGGGTGCTGCCACTGCTGTTGGCCTACGTCTGCTATCTGCTGCTTGGTGCCACCATCTTCCAGCTGCTGGAGAAGCAGGCGGAGGCTCAGTCCAGGAATGAGTTTCAGCTGGAGAAGCTGCGCTTCCTGGAGAACTACACCTGCCTGGACCAGTGGGCCCTGGAGCAGTTTGTGCAGGTGAAGGGGAGCGATGTGGGATTAAGATGGAGAGGCTTGAGAAGGCTGGTGGAATGGGGGTTCCTGTGGCAGGTCCAGAGTCCTCACCCAGGGCTGAAGCCTGTTTGGAAGCAGCATGTGGTGGGAACAGAGAGCCTGATGGATCTAGTCCTGGATTCTGGCCCCAGGTCTACCTGGAACAGGTCACTTAACCTCTCTAGACCCAAATGTCCTCATCTATAAGGCAAAGAGAATAACCACATCTAAACTGCAGACAGTTGACAGCAGATTAAAAGCTCTCTCAAAGCTGTCACTTGCTGGATGAATGGGAACCAGATGTCAGTGTTATCAACGCTGTCCAAATTTCCTTCTCCCACTTTCACACTTCCCCTTCCCCAACTCGGGGGCTGCAGCTCCTTCTGCCCTCTCCCCAGCTGCAGGTGGGAGACACAGATAAACGCCGGGAGCGGCCACCAAGCTGGCCTTTCCTGGCCTGTTTGTACCTGGAGCTGGGCTTGGGGGGCAATGGCCAAGGTGACTGAGATTGCCAGCACTGCACCCAAAGAGGGCCCTCTCTTGGTAACAGAGTGGGTCACCCTCTGCCTGGGTCCTCTCTGCTTCTCTCTTTCCCAGAAATAAGGCAAAACCAGGTGTTGTGGGGGAGGTGAGTGACAGCCCGTGCAAAGGAATAGACCAAGTGCAGAATCACTCTATCAATTATCAATTGTCTATTGACAATTGGTATTTACTGGGCATTTACAGTGTGCCTAAACCAGTGGGGAGCAGGGTCATCATGGCCAGCTTCATCCAATCATGATTCACTCACCAAACACTGAGCGTGTTACCAGTGTCTTCTCATAATTACCTATTACAATCCCTATCTCCTGTTTGTAGCTGGGAACTGAGGTAGAATACATTGGCCAAGGCTGCACAGCCACTGGTGGAGACAGCACTCACTCCCAGGCCTCTGGTGCTGGAGCCCTGGGTCTTCACCGTACAAATTAGCACAAGCGCTGGGGCCAGGATGCAGCCTAGAGCAGTAGTTCTCAAAGTATAGCCCCAGGACCAGAATCAGCATCACCTGAGAGCTTGTTAGAAATGCAGGTATCAGGCTGACTCAGGAACTCCAGGATGGGTCCTGCAGGCTGGGTGTCAACAAGCCCTCCAGGCAATGTTGGGCCCCTGAGGACGGAGAACAGCCAGCCTAGAAGACTATCACAGAGAACTTTCTGAAGCTGTGAGAGACCAGGAAATGAGGCCTCCACCTTCAGGTTTTACTCACTTCTCCCTGATGGATAGGGTTAGTCAAAGTTAGGGGTCCATAGTACCTCCGGGGTTGAGAACAGTTTAGGAGCCCCCTTCAAAACCCTGGGAAAGAGGCAGAGGCCATGGAGAAGCTGAAAGGTCCTCCTCCCTCTGCTCTGCATTTGAGGTGAAAGCCAAGCTGAAGGGCATGGGAAGGGTTGGTAGCTGTGATCTGAACTCGCTCTGTAAACCAAGAAGGGAGGCTATCTGCTTGGTTGCAGCCCTGAGGGGTTGCCACTGATTAACCCCAGGGACCTCCCCAGGGAAGACAGGACATCCCTTTCCCTGAGAGTCCTCAGCCTCGGGAGAGATCCTTCCTTGCCGGGGGTAGTTCAGCCAGGCAGCAGAAGAACGCTGGGGTGAGATTCTGGAAGAACACACATTCCTGTTGAACTCCCTGACACACAGGGCGTAACTAGTATTAAAAGCAATATTAAAAATTGCCTCCGTGGGAAAACACTGCTTGCCTAAGTTCACAGAACTGGGAAGGCAGAACCCGCTGCTGCTTGCATCCACGCACAGGCGCTCCGCAACCTCAGCAGGATGAGGGAGGGCTGCAGACCTGGCGGGGTGGGTAGGGAGTGGGAGATGGCCCAGGACTAGAGTACTTGCCCCCAAGAGTGAGGGTCTCCAGAGAGAGAGCCTGTTCAGGAACGTTGGGCCCTGGCCACTTTGTGGGTGTGGGAAAGAGAGGGAGGCCAAAGTCCACATCTTAAGAGGCCGTTCCCATCAAAGTGAGGAGAAGCAGATGGCCTGTGGCCGTGGATACCCTGACTGGCTTGGTCCACCAGGGTCACCCCAGCCCTGATCCAAGCACACCCACCCAGCCAGCGGGAACCTGTTCCCATAGGAGTTGGAAGCCAGAGCTGTTGTGTCCCGGGCTTCCTCCTGCCTTTGGGGCTCTAACAGGTGGCAACGCTGTGCTGCTGCCCTGGGAGAGGATTGGCAGGAGGTGAGGAGAGAGCTCTGCCCATTTTCCAAGGGGCTGGGTCCAGGGACTAGAGGTTGTTGGAGGTGGGGCAGTCGAGGGGAAGGTGTAGGCTTGAGCCTGCAAAGGTTTGGGTTCTGTAAAAACACACGCAACACACACACATAAACATGCACACACGTGCAACACACACATACACATAAATATGCATACATGTGCAACACACACACAAACATGCACACACATGCAACACACATACACAAACATGTATGCATGTATAACACACACATGCACATAAATATGCACATGTGTGCAACACACAAACATGCATACATGTGCAACACACAGATACACATAAACATGCACACACGTGCAACACACACAAACATGCACACACATGCAACACATACACATAAACATGCGCACATGTACAACACACATATACACATAAACATGCACATATGTGCAACACACAGTTGCCATGCACAACACATGCACACACCACACACCACACACACACACTCTCACACACACCACTTTTGTCCTGGCCTCTGTTGGAATTTCTCCCATAGGCAAGAGCCGGGGCTCACTGGAAAGCAGCAAAGAGCAAGGGGGTCCACTCACCTGGACACTTACGGAACACAGGGTTCTCTGTCCCACCGTTAGCTTCATGGCAGGCAGCCCATGGCTTCCCTGTGGTCCCGAAACCCTATGTTCCCCAGCAATGCCTTCCAGACACATCCAACCTGAAACCCTCCCATCGTTCTAACAACCGATATGCCTGCCATCCTTTTGGCCACCAGCAGCATCTCCCACGAGACCCACTTCCTGAGCCTCCTCTACCTTACCCGCCAGGCCCATCTCCCGCCCCAGCCCATGCTTGCAGCCCACACCTCAGTCAGCCCTGGCCAGCGGAACAGATACTGGAGGTGGAGTCCAGTGACCTTGCACAGGCCTCTTAGCCACTCTGAGCCTTCATTTCCTTTTCCATGAAATGAGAACAATACCATCTAAGAGTATCATTAGATGAGATGACACAAAAACACCCGGCCAAGAGCGTGGCACCAATTGGTGCCCAGTAACCATCAGCTCCTTCTTCCCCCTCTTGGCCCCATGTCACCTCCCCACAGGTCATCATGGAAGCCTGGGTGAAAGGTGTGAACCCTAAAGGCAACTCCACCAACCCCAGCAACTGGGACTTTGGCAGCAGTTTCTTCTTCGCAGGCACAGTCGTCACCACCATAGGTAAAGGGCTGGGGTAGAGAAGAGCTTCCCTAAGCCCCCCGTCTTAGTTCGGGATCCCTAAACGCAGATGCTGAGACAAGGATATGGTTTGTCTAGGAGATGATTCAGGAAGCCCAGGGAGGGAGCGGGTAAGTGAAACAGCAGGGAGAGGAAGGCAACGAAATTTGCATTAATGAGCAGATTACTGGCTTAGGTGACTGGGTTCACTTCTGCTTGGGACCTTCTGAGAGGCTATATAGAGCCCATCCTCAGAACAGTCCCATTGAGGGACAAGAAAGAGAGGCCATTTAGCTACCAACCCCTGCCCTCAGAGGTTGAGATCTGGTCTGGACTGTATTCGTTCCCCAGTATTTTGAACCTTCCCATAGACCAAGCACACTCCTTAGACCAGGAGAATCTCTCAGGTAGAGAGATGTGCAGGAACTGGGAACTGGGAACTGGGGTGATTTGTTTACAGCCACTGTCCCCCAAAGCTGCAAGTAGTATCCCGAGTGTTCCAAGAGAACAGGGCAATGAGAGCAGGTGCTATGCCCCCTCAGCCAGAAAACTCACTCCATCCCATCCCAAGGAAGCTGTCAGACCCAGGTCTGCCCCCATCCATTCATTGAAGTCCAATTCCACATACTTTCCTTGAACTCGGGTGACATTCCAGGCAGAGTGATGGAGTTGGGGGTGGGAAATACAAACTTGGATCAGATCCAGGCTCAGGCCTCAAGAAATTTCCAGTCCAACAAAGAGGAACACATTAAGTACACACACACAAACCAATAATAGAAGACAAAGTCAATAATTACATAGCAATGACATCAAACACTGTGGGGAACCACACCCAGTCGGGAGAAGGAGAGTGGCAGAAAGGAGGGCTTCATGGAGGCAGAGTCATTTGAGATGGGCCTCCAAAAAGGAGCAGGAGTCCTATAAATAAAAATATTCCAGCAGAGTTCATGGGAACAGGGGAGCTTCTCCTTCTCACCCCAAGAGGTGGTGGCAGACAAACATTGGCTAGAGTCTGGGGAGGAGGAGCAGAGGGCGTTCTGGAGTCTCCCTTTCTCCATATTTGCACATGCTCCCTCCCCTTGCAGGATATGGGAACCTGGCACCCAGCACAGAAGCAGGTCAGGTCTTCTGTGTCTTCTATGCCCTGCTGGGCATCCCACTCAACGTGATCTTCCTCAACAACCTGGGCACAGGGCTGCGTGCCCACCTGGCCACCATTGAGAGATGGGAGGACCAGCCCAGGCGCTCCCAGGTATGCCCTCTAATTTCCTTACGGGCCTGCTGTGACAGAGCTGTTGCAAGTGGAGTCCTCCAGAAGCCAATGTTGAGATGGAGTTTGACATGCATGGTGTTAGGGGTAGATGCCTATGAAAGAGGAAGGGTGAAGGCAGGGTTGGGCAGAGCACTGAGCTGGATTTCTATGCATGCTCTACAAAGGCTTGGCCTCAAGGAGCTCTGCAGCATGTGTGAGCTGTCAGACTCATCCCACAGTGGGCCAAACCAGCCAGGCTTTCATACCTGCCTCAATCAGGCACTGGGTGTGGCCTTCCTAGGAAGGGTGTGCCCCTGGACCAAGAGGTTCTCTGCAGCTGAGCACCCTGAAGGAGCTGGCAGCTGGCCCACAGTCCTCCTTTGAGTGGGGGATCTCAGCAGCACATCTCCAAGGACATCACAGAACTCCAACATCCTTTTGTGCAGTAGCAAACAAGCTCTGCAGGCCGCCCAGTGGGTCCCCAGTGCCCACCCTTGGCCAGTCGCTTGCAAGGGCAGAGGCATGCAGACTGTTCAATGATACTTTTCTGTCCCAGATCTGAGTCCCCAGGGAGCCTGTTCAAGTGTGATTCCCAAGCCCAAAGGGTCTCCAAGTCACTCCTTGACCCACTAATGCAATCCCTCTGCCCAGATCTTTCCCTGGGTGGGACTAGGTCATGCACAGATAGATACAACCCCCACCTCAAGGGTCTGCAGGGCAGGGAAGGGGTCTAGCTATGGCCCAGTCCCATTCCCATGTTTACCCCAGACTCCCCACAACCTCCTTTCAAGTGGACTCAGGGGCCGACTCCCTCCCTCCCAGCTCCTGCGAGTCCTGGGCCTGGCTCTGTTCCTGACCCTGGGGACGCTGGTCATTCTTATCTTCCCGCCCATGGTATTCAGCCATGTGGAGGGCTGGAGCTTCGGCGAGGGCTTCTACTTTGCTTTCATCACTCTCAGCACCATCGGCTTCGGGGACTACGTTGTTGGTGAGAACAAGACAGTCACATATATGCGGGGGGCGGGACACGGGATGGAGACATGTCAGCTGAGGACAACTATTGAGGATAAGATAGCTCCTGGTCATTCAAAGAAGCCAAACCAGTGATTTCTGGGACTACTGTGGATTCTAAGCAACATCCTCAGAAGTCTCTGGTATAGGACCCATCACCACCCCCCAGAGACCTACCTCCACTGCTTATCCTTGTTTTGAGGAAGTGGGAGAGGGCATTCTGGCTGGTGAAAGTCCCTGTGGAAACTGGAGGTGGCTGTGTCCTGAGACCCCTGGCATTGATGCCATTCTGTTCTCTGACAGGCACAGACCCCAGCAAGCATTATATCTCAGTGTACCGGAGCCTGGCAGCCATCTGGATCCTCCTGGGCCTGGCATGGCTGGCGCTGATCCTCCCACTGGGCCCCCTGCTTCTGCACAGGTGCTGCCAGCTCTGGCTGCTCAGTAGGGGACTCGGCGTCAAGGACGGGGCAGCCCCTGACTCCAGTGGACTCCCCAGACCTCAGAAGATCCCTATTTCTTCATGAGGCCCCTGGTGGCCCCAGAAACCCCTTAATCCTCCCCAGTCCCACCTTATCTGCTCTCTGGATTTCCAGCTCTGTCTCCTCCTCTTCTAACCCCCTCACTTCTCAGCCAGAACTGGTTACAGGAGTTCTCCCAAGAGATAATGGAGAAGGTATGTCCAAGAAAATAACAGAGAGGAGATGTGAGATAGGATTAAAAACATGTATGGATAGAGAGGTGCACCCTTGTCCCAGAGCCCCTGCCACAGCCTTCTACCCAAAGGTAGCTTGGAGGAGTGGCCAGATCTTCACTGCCCTCCCCTTCCGTGAGACCTTACACAAACAAAGGATGACTTCACTTTTGCCTCATTTGATGCCTATACAGTGCATTTGCCAAGTCCCTACTATGTGCCAGGTGCTGTGCCAGGGTCTGGGGATACAGCAGTGGAAGTGCCTGCCCTTGATGTGCCTTTAGGTGCTAGACAAGCAAAGAGGCAGCGCCAACACAGTACCCAAAATGCTATGATGGGAGCAGCCCCACGGTTGATGAGAGCCCATGGGATTGGCTGGCACTCAAAGCTCTCCAGCTCCCCTTGCCTAGAGGTCCAGGGCTGTCCTTGAACAAGGCTTAGGACCTCTTGGGTGTCCCACCCACTTTCCCAGATATGGCCTCCCCTGAGCCTCACAGGCCACCCCCGACCCTCACAGGCCACCCACTTAACTTCATCCCTCCCTTTGGGCTCCTGCCTTCTCAAGGGCCTTTGCAAATACCCCCTGGGAAGCCAGAGAGCCAGCAAAGACCAGAATCCTTCCAGAAAGTGAGCTCAATGAACATCTGGCCTCTCTCAGGAATGCATCCTCCAGGTCTGGCCTTTCCCCTGCCAGATTGCAACGTCCCTGACCAAAAGGAGAGATTTAGACCAATCCATCCCGAGGCCTGGAAACTTTGGCCTCTGCCTTTCCCACTACCCAACAGTAAGTGGGCTCCTACATGGCTGGGTTCCTCTGCACAGGACTGAGGCAAGGCTGTGGAGCCAAGGAGGCTCCAGGCAGGAGACCCAGGGGAGGATCTATAGCAGCAAGAGGAGTCCAAGTCACACCCCAGAACTTCGCCACATCCAAGAGAGAACTGGGAAGCTGAGGACCCATGGACTCTTCACACAGCCTGGACCTTCCTCCACACCGGGTAGAGGGGTTTGGGGGCCTTCTCAGAAGCAAGGAGTGGACAAGCCTCTTGGTCAAGGCTCCTCTTGCCTCCCAAGCTCATGGACAAGTGGCAGTCAGCTGGGGCCCCTCTTTTTGGGTACAAAGGAAAGGACAGAGGTGTGGGACACCCAAGGAGGTCTTGAGATTGACAGACAGCAAGTCCTTGGAGATAGCCCCCAGACCCAGAACTTAGGCAGGGGCCCCAAGACAATAAAGTTGGTCTCTACTATCTCTTCCTCTGAGTGCAGTTTCCAGGAGTCCCTCCCCCTGTTCATTTCAGGAAATGTTAGGGGGCTCCGGGCCCCTTCCCTCAACGCCTGCGGTCACCCAGCAGCTTTCTCTTTCTTCCTGGCCTAAGCCTAGCGGGTGGGCTCTGTGCACACATTTGAGGAGGGGCCAGATGTCCACAGTTCAGAGCCTCTTTTTGACCCTGGGATTGGATCCCAAGGCTGGGTGGGGCCAGGCTGTCCCATTCCCCAGCACTCCTCCTCCCCAAGCACCCGCAGGCGTTTGCGAGAGGAGATACGAGCTGGGCTCCTGGCCCTTTCCTTCCCTGGGTCCTTGTCCGCCGCTCCAGGCTCCAGCTCCCCGCCTCTCCCACTATGTACCGACAGCGAGCCGGTGCGGCTGCCAAGGGCAGGGTCCAGGGCTGCGGCTGCCTGATGTCCAGCACCGTGCTCCTGCTGCTCGCCTACCTGGCTTACCTGGCGCTGGGCACCGGCGTGTTCTGGACGCTGGAGGGCCGCGCGGCGCAGGACTCCAGCCACAGCTTCCAGCGCGACAAGTGGGCGCTGTTGGAGAACTTCACGTGTCTGGACCGCCCAGCGCTGGACTCGCTGATCCGGGTCAGGGACGAGCAGGGTCGGCCCGGGTGCGGCGGGATGGGGTAGGGGGCCGCAGGGTGCACAGGCCGAGGGCGCCCTGGTCAGGGAAACGCTGGGAACCTAGACGCGAGAGCACAACGGGGAAGGGCGTTTCTGCGCTGGGACCAGAGGGTTGGGGACCTCGGAGGAAAAGACCCCCGCTCTAGTGAGAGGACTGCGAAAAGCCGGGCCGAGTCCTCCTTGGGGGTGAGAAGGCATGCTGCCCTGTTGGGAGGCAGATCCAAATTTAGGGGCGAGGACGAGGACTACAGGGAGCGCGCGTCCCCAGCCCCGCCCGGCCTGTCCCGGGAAAGGTCGCCTTGGGCTTGCTGGGCGAAGGACTAAAGGCCACACCTGGCCGCTTCCAGAGGGAGAACCTAGGCGCACGTTTGCTAATTGGGGGCTGGGACGTCAGAGGCGGCGAGTCTAAGGATGCACAGGAGCGCGGGCGCGGCCGTAGGAGCCTGGGGGACGGCGCGTTTCTCTCGGATGGTGGGTGGAATGGGCCGAAGGCGTGCTGGCCGGGGCCACCAGCAACTCAGAGAGGGGGCTTGAGGTGCGCAGACCAGGGTTCGAGACGAGGACGAACTCAGAGCCGCTCGCTGGCTAAACCTGCTTGACTCCGAGGGCTTGGCGCGCCGCCGCCACCGCGCGGATGCCCTCAAGGGCTGAAGGCGGGGTTCGGGGGAGGATGCAGAGGTGACTGAGCAGAGGCTCCTCGAGGGTGGGACTCAGCGAGGCAGAGGAGGCTGAGGAGGGTTCTAGGGGTGGCGCATCTTCCGACTGCAGCGACGCCAGACTGGTAGCTGCTCGATTCGGCGGAGGCATTGATGTCTCGGGCCCTGGCTTGGTTTCCCACCCAGTCCAAGAGCCCAGAATCCAGACACCTGTGCGCCAGCCCAGAATCCCCGCCTTGCAGTCCGGGTGGCTCCTCCACCCAGAGTCTCCAGCCCAAAGCCATTCCCGGAAGGTGGCAGGGAACCGTGCCAGGGTGGGAAGGGACCCAGCATGTAGCGGAAGTAGTGTTCTGAACCCTCGTAGTAGGCGGATTCGGTGAGGTCGGGAGCTAGGCAGGGCCAGGCCTATCTCTACTAAGGACCTAAAGTGCTTCCTCCAGCTCCCCACCTGCAGACTTCTGCAAATACAGCCCAACTGCTGGGCCCTGGTGCCGAGGCTGCCTGCCATTGCCCTTGCAAAGGTGGTGAACTTCAGTTACAAGCAGCCTGGACCCAGGGAGATGACTGTGACGGTGATGATAATAACAGTCAATGCCTCTGTAGCGCTTACTGTGTGCCAAGCACTGTTCCTAGTGCTTTACCTGTATTCACTTGTTTCATTCTCACCTCCCTCACAGGTGGGTACTGTTTTTATCATCCTGTTTCAGAGGTGAAGAAACTGAGGCTCAGAGAGGTTAAATACCAATGCATGGCTACATAGCCAAGCTGGAGCTATTTACCACCAAGAGTACTGCTTCAGTGGGGACCTGTGAATGTGGGTGCTTCCCAGCCAGGCTGTAATCTCTTTGGGCTTTCCCTCCAACTCCCTCCACCACCGTCTCACCCCCTTCCTCAGCCCTCCTGTGGCTTCAGCCATCTCCAGGAATAAGGATGTGGTATCCAGCCCAGATCTTCTCTCTGAGCGCTAGATATGTACATGCAACTTCTCAAATTCCTCAAGGCCAAGAGCAAGAGGTCCTCCTCCTCCCAGCCCTGCTCCTCCATCTGTCCTAAATATCTATTGTCTACCCCATGTCCACACACCCTCACAATCCTCTGCAACATCTCCTTTACTGCCCATACTAAATAGGCCCAGAGGCCCGAGCTTCTGAATATCTCCTCTCTGTTCTTCCTGGACCAGTCCATGCCAGGAGGTAGGCCAGGGCCTATCACTCACCTCTGCAGGAGTCTCTCCCCTCTGGTCCACCCCTTCTATACCGCCAGCTGCCACAGAGCACACAGACCAGATCCTACCTCCCCTTTGCTCAGTGACCTTGGATGAGTCCTGCCACTTTATCCCTGGCATGGCAGAGCCAAGCACAGCTTGGCCTCAATCACTTCTCACCAGTCTCCCTAATCTAGGTCAGGCAGTCTCACCTCCCAGCCTCTGCACTGCTGTCCCATCTACCTTAATGTCCTTCCACCAGAAGCAATTCTACCTGACCCAAAAGAAAGGCCCAGCTAAAACACCACCTCCTCTGAGTCCTCTGCTCCTACCCAAATGAAAATGAACACCCTTCTTCCCCAGAGTCCTACAACGTGATATGCCTAGTAACGATGATGGTAGCAACTGCTATCACCATGTGCCAGGTACTGTTCTAAGTCTATACATAATACCTTAGTTGACCCTCACAACAAGTCTATGAAGTAGGTACTATTTGTATTGCCATTCTACAGGTAAGGACATTGAGACACAGAGAGAAGTTGAGCAATTTGCCCAGGATTGTGTAGCTGCACTGCCTCCTTTATACCCAAAGTGACATTGACTCCATCATATTAGAGTTAATTAGGTTTATCTGAGGGCTGCGGTCATGTCTCTTGTGGTCATATCTCCTAAGGCACCACGAATCATGCCTAACCTAGTGTTTGCTGCAGGAATGGGAGTAAGCAGGGGAGAAAACGACTCCATCCTGACCTAGGCCCTGGGTAAAGGGTGGGGAAGAAGCTGTCCGCATGGTAGCTGATGGTAGCTGCACCTGGTGAGCCCTTAGAAGAGTAGAGTCTTCTGACCCTGGTGGGCTGGGATTGAAGAGTAATTGTGAGGGGTGTGTGTGTGTGTGTGTTATGGGTGCAGGAAATCCATCACCCCACAGAGCCTATTGTGAGGGGTGTGTGTGTGTGTGTGTGTGTGTGTGTGTGTTATGGGTGCAGGAAATCCATCACCCCACAGAGCCTATTGTGAGGGGTGTGTGTGTGTGTGTGTGTGTTATGGGTGCATGAAATCCATCACCCCACAGAGCCTATTGTGAGGGGTGTGTGTGTGTGTGTGTGTGTGTGTGTGTGTTATGGGTGCAGGAAATCCATCACCCCACAGAGCCTGGTGATCACTGCAGCCTCTTCCCCAGGACATCATCCACGCGTACAAAAACGGTGCCAGCCTCCTGAGCAACACCACCAGCATGGGGCGCTGGGAGTTCGTGGGCTCCTTCTTCTTTTCTGTGTCCACCATCACCACTATTGGTAAGGGCGGGATGGGGTCGAGGGAATGGGGTGGGGAAGGAGGCAGGTCTCTGAGAGGCAGCAGGTTGGTTGCCTTTTGGAGGGGTTACCTAGAGCCTCATGACTCCAAGTGCAGTCTGGCTCTCTGACATGGACCCCACCTGGGAGCAGTCTGGGGCCTCACTGCAGACCTGCTCACTCAGCCTCTGCACTCACCCAGGTCCCCGGGGGATTCATATGCACTGCTGGAGTTCGACAAACACTGCTCTAGGGAATTTCTGCCCCACGTGGCCTTTCAGGAAGTAGAGGTCTCCCAGTACAGTGAGGAACATGTCTCTGGGCACCACAAGGGTCCCAGTTTCCTCAGCTGAGCCCACCCAACATTGAGCCCTTGGGGTGGTGGTCAGGAGAAGTCGTGGGGGTGGGGGTATATTAGGAAGGAAGAAGGAGTAGAAATCCAAAGAAAGGGCTGGGTGCTGTGGCTCAAGCCTGTAATCCCAGCACTTTTGGAGGCTGAGGTGGGCTGATCACCTGAGGTCGGGGATTCGAGACCAGTCTGACCAACATGGAGAAACCCTGTCTCTACTAAAAATACAAAATTAGCCAGGTGTGGTGGCACATGCCTGTAATCCCACTAGTCGGGAGGCTGAGGCAGGAGAATCGCTTGAACCTGGGAAGCGGAGACTGTGGTGAACCAAGACCACACCATTGCACTCTAGCCTGGGCAACAAGAGTGAAACTCCGTCTCAAAAAAGAAAGAAAGAAAAAGAAAAAGAAATCCAATGAAAGAGCTTTAGATCTCCCTGTTTTTTGGCCCTCGGGGAGATTAAAGGAACCCCAGACCCGGGATTAAATGGCTATCGGGGAGATAGCCATTCTTCCTATGTCTCCAGACCCCATTCCCACAGGCCTCTCTTCAGCTTGCAAACAGCCCCCTCCACTCCTCATCGCCATGCTCCCCACACACAGGGACACCTGGGCTAACCCTGCCCTGCGGAAGAGCTGAGGTAGAGTTTGTCTTAGGAGGGTGCTGAGGGGCTGGTGTGCAGAGAAGAAGAGCAGGCTAGACCCCTGCAGCTCTGAAACCCGGGAAATTATGCACGTTGGGCCACCCAGATCCTTCTGCCCTAACCCCTGCATGACACAGAACATGCCACCAGGTGGCAGGCTGATATCACCCGTGACTTGGGCTATGTTCTCCCAGCTCCTGGCCAGCCAAGATCCTCTCTCCAGGACACCAGTATCCCAGCCTCCCTGCAGGGTGGGGTAAGGCAAGAGCACCCAGAGGATTCTCCATCTAGTTTTAAATTGTCCAGTACTTCTTGGAGGCAGACCTCAGGGCTACATGGGAGCTTGGGCAATCCCTGAAGCATGCTTGGGCGGCACCTCAGATTCCATGGGCCTTGAGCCCCTGAAGGACTGGCAGTATAGGCCCATTCATCATTTACGTCCCCAGGGTCTATTACAAGGCCCAGCATACAGCAGGTGCTCAATAAATACTGCAACGTTAAGGAGTCCCATTAAATATGCTTTTACCCAGCGTGTATTGAGTTCCAGGGTGGCAGATTTTAAAGCACAGTCACCATAGGCCAGGCTTCCCGGGTCTGGGGTTCCTTTAATCTGCAAACCCCACACTTCCCACACTCTTCCCCAGGCCTGTGGCTTTGGTCCATCAAATTCAGAGTTTTCCACCTCTCTTCCCAGCTCTACCACTCCTAGCCTGGATTATGCCTCTGTCCTTTCCTCTCCACTCAGTTTCAGCCAGCTGTGAGAGTGATGAGGGCAGAGAGAGGAGGGCCCTTTCCCACCCCCCCCACCCCCCCGACGCAGTACACCTGAGGAAACACCTGAGGTCTTTTTGTACTAGGCACTGTGCTGGGCACTTTGCCATTTAAGATTTCAACTTGTCATATGGCAACTCCCGAGGATAGGTCTTGTTAGTTTATTTATTTATTTTATTTTATTTTTTGTAGCAGAGTCTCTCTGTAACCCAGGCTGGAGTGCAGTGGCATGATCTCAGCTCACTGCAACCTCGACCTCCCAGGTTTAAGAGATTCTCCTGCCTCAGACTCCCCAGTGGCTGGGATTACAGGCGCCCACCACCACGCCCAGCTAATTTTTGTACTTTTAGTAGAGACAGGGTTTTGTTACGTTGGCCAGGCTGGCCTCAAACTCCTGACTCAAGCGATTCACCCACCTCAGCCTTCCAAAATGTTGGGATTCAGGAGTGAGCCACTGGGCCTGGCCTATTTTCATGTCACAGATAGTGACACAGTGGCACAAAGATGTTGCCCAATCTCCCCCAGTCATACGGCTAGTGAGCAGCAGAGTTGTCTAGCCATTGTGAAGTGAACAGGAGGGGAGGGACGAGGATTCGGTCCTGTGACGCGGACCTCACCTGTATGCATGTACACACGGGGGGAATTCGGAGAGAGAAGGGGAGGCAGATGGGAGATGAGGTTCATCTGGAATGCCACAAGGGAAGAAGGGGCACAGAGGAGGGCAGCCTCCTCAGCAACCCCGTTGCCCTGGGACCAGAACCCTCTAAGGGCGGTACTTTCCAAGCCCTAACACAAATAGTCTGGGCCAGTAGGACAGGCCTGAGCCCAGAAATCACTCACCGTCTATGAACTCCATTCCTGGCCTGCTCATTGGTTCTTTCATTTATTCATCCATTTGTTCAAGAAATAAATTGAAGGCCAGGCACAGTGGCTAATGCCTGTAATTCCAGCACTTTGGGAGGCCGAGGCCGGTGGATCACATGAGGCCAGGAATTCGAGACCAGCGGGGCCAACATGGTGAAACCCCATCTCTACTAAAAATACAAAAATTAGCCAGAAGCAGTGGCGGGTGCCTGTAGTCCCAGCTACTTGTGAGACTGAGGCATCAGAATCGCTTGAGCCTGGGAGGCGGAGGTTGCAGTGAGCTAAGAGCATGCCACTGCACTCCAGCCTGGGCAATTGAGCAAGGCTCTGTCTCAAAAAAATAACTAAGTAAATAAATATAAATAAATAAGTAAATTGGGTACCTAGTGTGGGCCGGACACTGGCACTGAGAATGCAATGGTAACCAAAATTAGCAAGTCCCTGCCTTTGGGGAGCTGACATTCCAGTGTGAGGAGACACACAGTAAACACACGCATGGACAATAGTCAGGTAGTGGGGTGTGCTTAGAGAAAAGTAAAGCTAGTTAAAAGGGTCTCATAGTGAGGGGGGCACCTATTGTAGGTGGGGTGGCCATTCAAGGACTTGCTGATACAGTAACATTGAAGCAGAGACATGAGTCAAATGATGGAGCAAATTGCAGCTATCTGAGGACAGAACCCTCTGCCAGCGAATGCAAAGGCCCTGAGGTGGGAGTGTGACTTATGTGTTTGGAGGGCAGTAGGGAGGTCCAGGTCAGTGGAGAGGGTTGGAGCTGCATTTGGAGAGAGTACAGACGAGCCCAATCTTAGATGGATTTGTAGGGTCCTTGCAGGATGCACAGAGATCCCAGCAAGGTCAAAGATGGCAGTCAGGAGACGTGCTGAAGTGAGAGGCGGCTTGGATGGGGCCGTGGCTACCCAGCGTTCAACCCGGAGGTTCACTGACATCCGCTGTCATTAGATGATGGTCTAATCAGGTTTGCTTTTTAGTAAGACGAGACAGTGGTGGTGATCAAGAAGGGTGGAGGCAGGGATGGAGGAGAAAAGAATGTCCAAGGGGATAGAGTCTTTTTTGAACATCTTTTCCTTCCCTAGCTTCCCCCTTCCCTATCTTCATGATCAGAGACCCCCAACTTCTACCTCCCCTAGGCAGCTGATGACTCACCATCTGTCCCTCCCTCCCACTGAGACTTATGAGGGAGTCCATTGTGCTAGTTTGGGTCTTCCAGGAATCAGATATCAAGACAGAAGTAGATGCACCAGAGCTATATTGAGAACAGCCTTTGAAGGATAAAAGAGAAGGAGCAGGAATTAATGGCAAAAGCCTCAGACTGCAAGCAGGCCTGATACCTGTAAAAGGTGGGAGGGAAGGGAGGAGACTGGAGTGGGAAGAGCTGCTCACTGCAGTGCAACTGTGAGAAAGTCTGGGCCAGGCCACGGGGATCCCCGAGCAAAAGTTGCCTGCAAAAGGAGTGCTGCACTGGACAGGGATGGCCAGCTTCAGTGCCCTGCTGTGTCCAGGCATGGCTGGGAGTGGCATGGAGACAGCATGGCCTCAGCCTGAATGGTGCAGTAGATCCTGAGAGTGCAGCAGCTGGAGGCTCTGCACCCTCCAGCATCCCTCTGCCCATCCAGAGAGGGAGGACCCGAAGAGAGGAGGAGGAGACTCACATTTGGTGGATTTCAACTAGTGCATGCAGCTTAGCTTCCTAGAGCTTCTCCAGACTGTAGAATATGGCACATAATTCTGATTTAGAAGGATGGTTTCAAGAGTGAACTAAGGGAATGAATATACAGGGCACCCTGCACAGTGCCCAGCATGAAAAAGGAGGGCCTTGGTAAGTATCAGCTGCTCACATCTGCAGTGGGTTAGAATGAGGGCCCTAGGGGTCAGGCCCAGGAATGGGGCTGTGGTGGCAAGTGGACAGGGCTGTGCTGAAAAGATCCCCTGAGTATCCTTCTCACCTCAGGCTATGGCAATCTGAGCCCCAACACAATGGCTGCCCGCCTCTTCTGCATCTTCTTTGCCCTCGTGGGGATCCCGCTCAACCTCGTGGTGCTCAACCGACTGGGGCATCTCATGCAGCAGGGAGTAGACCACTGTGCCAGCAGGCTGGGGGTCACCTGGCAGGTGAGGAGACTGCTGGACAGGGGGATGGGTCACTTCTAGAATGAGGGGCTGCGGTGGGAATTGGGGTTACTAGTGACAAGAGGTGGGAGCAGGGGTTACTGGTGGGGATGTGATGGGATCGGGGGTCACTGCCCAGAATAGGATCCTCAGTGGTGGAGACAGGGTGGGACTGGGAAGACAGGAAGGACATGAGGTACAGGCACCAGGCAGGGAACCTGGAGAATGCAGACCAAGTGAAGAGCCCTCTCAGCTCCCAAGCATGGGGTGAAGGCCACAGGAGGCCTGGGGATGCTGTTGCACCTACAGGACCCGGGCAAGGCACAGTGGCTGGCGGGCTCTGGCGCCCTCCTCTCGGGCCTCCTGCTCTTCCTGCTGCTGCCGCCACTGCTCTTCTCCCACATGGAGGGCTGGAGCTACATGGAGGGCTTCTACTTCTCCTTCATCACCCTCAGCACTGTGGGCTTCGGCGACTATGTGATTGGTGAGAGTTCCCAGTGGGCGGTCGGGCGGGGAGATTGGGCTGCCTGCACCTCTCACTCATCTGTTCCCGCAGCTGGGGCACCTGCTGTGTGCTTGCCATGTGGGGGCTTTTAGGCCCAAAGTCTGGAGACACTGTCCTACCCACCTTTGTTGTGTGATGGGGCTGAGGTCACTCCTGCCCTCCTTGACCAGCGATGAGAGGTCCTCACATGTCCTGGAGCCCACCTGTTGTGCTGAGAGCTCTCCACACGAAGGGAGTCCCCGCCTCCCTCCCCAGTCCATTCCATCCTTCCCCTTTCCCCACTTCACTCCATTCCCTTCCCCACTTCACTCTGTTCCCATGGAATGCCAATCGGTCCCATTGCTCCTGGGCTGGAGGGCACAGTCCTTGGGGATCTAGCAATAGACTTTGGGAGACTCCTGGAACTCCAGCCGCCCCAGAGCCCTATGGGCGAACACTTGGCAGGCAGATTCTGAGTGCCAGCAAGAAAGGGCCTCATGGTCATTGGACCTACGGTGGGTTTAATCAATGGCACTACCCCTCCTAGACAAGACACAGGCCCCAGAAGCCACCAGCCTTGCATAAGCAGGCTGAGTCCAATGCCCAGCAGGTGGCAGTAGAGGGATATTCTGTGCAGTGGCGGAGTGGCTGCACCCCAGCTCAGCCTCATCACTGCCCCTCCCCGTCCCTGAAGGTGCCGCTGGCACCACCACTGCGCCAGCCTCGAGGGGCTTTGTGCCCTCCCTCTGATCCCCGGCTCTGGGGAGGAGGCCTTGCCCTTCTTCACTCGTTCACCACAGAACCAAGTCTGGAAGAATGAAGTTTTACCAATGTCACAATCAGCTCACTCCTCAGGCAACCTAGGCCAACAACGGTCACCCCCATTATCCCGAGGAAGAAACTGAAGCTCAGAGAGGCTGAGCCATGTGCCCGAGATTGCACAGCTAGTGAGATGTGAATCCTCATCTATTTGACTCCAAAATTCATATGCTTTCCAGACCACCTAAAATGTCTCTTCTCTGGGCCTCGGTGTTCCTGCCTGTAAAATGAGGTGATCCCTAGAGCCCCTCGGTGCCTTCTAGCCTCTGTTTGCAATGTCCCAAGGAAGAGGGGTCTCATGTTGGGGCCTCACACTGCCCGCTTCTTGATCTCCCTCATCCTAGGAAGTCTGTTGGTCTGGAAGGAAATTCTTGGGAAGATTTCTTACAACTGGGTCATGTTCCCACCTTTACCCTCAGAGTAGAGAGATGTGTCTAAGGACTGAGCCCAGAAGCTCCAAGAGCCATACCTGCACCCTTGCAACTCAGAGTATGATTCTTACATCTGTCATTTCTTCTCTATTTCTGCTGCCATTTCCCTGGTCCAGGCATGGTTGTTGCATACAGCTGCACAGGATGGGCACTGCACAATACTATGGTTTTGCTACTCACACACAGCATAGTAAGGATGGCACCCATGCAGTTGTGCAACCTCTCTCCTTGACCCCATTGACCCTTATGACCTTTAAAAATTACAAAGACTATGATGTCACCTGCCCAACTCCTCTGAAGACCTTCATTGTTTTCCCGTATTTTTAGGATAAAGTCCAAAATCTATAGCCCCCTCTCTCCTACCAATACAACCTGACTGAGGAGACCCGGTCCAAATGTTAAGCCCAGTGGGGGGTCCCCAGGCCTGAGGCACAGATAGGCAAGACCACTGCTGCCCAGCGGCCACTGCAATTGGCAGAGCTGACCCCGCTTCACCACATCTCTGGAGATTTGCTACCTCCTGGGTCCCTCTGCAGCCATGGCAGTGCCTCGTAGCAAGTCACCACAATGTGAGCCCCAACCGCTTCACCTGCAAGGGATCTTCCTTATACAGAAGGAAACACTGAGGCCTGCGGGAGGGAAGGGAGTTGCATAAGGTCACAGAGCAAGTGAATCAGGGCCATTCTAGGACAAACTTCCGAGCCTGGGCCTGTCACATCACCTATACTTCGGAGTCTTCCGTGCCTATTCCTCAAATCTCTCAGCTGTCCTTGTCCTCCAGCAACAGGGACAAGCCCTTTCTTGGGTGGGAGTACTGAGGTCCACCACTTGGCTACTGGGTGTTCAGCGTCCCTGCATCAGCAGCCACAAGAGGGGCTGTCTTCACAGCCACTCCTCTGCCAGAAGGCTGTGGCCAGAGCCGCCCCCAGGTCCCGGCCGGCTGCTCCTCTCCGGCTCCCAGAGCCCTCGCACCTCCCAATTGCATTTGCAGCTCCGTTGAGCGCCTTGCCAGCTGCCAGGTCTCCTGCCACTTATGATTTCAGCTCACAAAAATGGAATAAAAAGGGAGAAGATCACCTCCTCCCCTCTGTCGCCAGGAGCAAGCCAAGCTGGCGGGTGGCAGGGCCAGAGAGCCGGCTCACTGCCTGATCTCATTTGGGACCGTCAGCGGAATCATGGCCCCATAACCCAATCAGCCTAATCCAATCCCAGCTGCTGCCAGGCGGCAACCTCACCCCCATGTAGGGGGTCCTAGAGAGGGGGCCCAGCCTTGGGGGACCTGGAGAGAGAGGCTGTCTTGGGGCCAGCAAGACAGGATGAGGAGTAGACAGAGGCATGGCACAGGGAACAAAGACAGAAAAGGATGTGGAAGAAATAGAAGGGGACATCTCTACCCTTTGAATGATTCCACTCTGATGAGGGAGGCAAAGCAGACCTCCAGGGAGGGAACTAAATGATAGAGCAAGTCCTTGGCAAGATTCATCCAAGACTCACAGCAGCTCCCATGAGTCCTCGCCCTTGGCCATTACTTACCCAGCACCAGCTTCTTAGGGGGTGTCTGTTGGTGAGTGAAACAAGCAACCGCCTACAGGTCTTGGGCACCTGTTATGTGCCTGGCACCATTCTGAGCCCTTGAGCTGCATCAGCCCATGTGATCCTCCCAACATTCATCAGAGGGGACTCTTACTGTCTGCATTTTATAAATGAGGAAATAACTTTCCCAGCAGATGCACATGGGCCATGTGTTAACAGAGGAACCCAATGTGGTCCATAGGGAGCAATGTCTGAACAGAGGTCTGCAGGATGAGGGAAGGTAACCAGGCCGAGAAAAATGGAAAATTGAAGAGCATTTGGAGCTGGGAGGCCACAAGTACAAAGGCCGAGACGCAAGAAGAATGAATGATAGATGGAGAAATGGGAAGAAGACCAGAATGGCCAGGCAGTCAGAGGGGAGAGGTGTATTGCAGACATGGGCAGAGGGCCTTGAGGATTTGGACTTCATCCTAAAAGTCAAAGGGGCACAGTCATACTCCCCTTCTCACAGGCAAAGGAGGTTCAGACAGGTGACTGGAGAACTGAAGCAGAATACACATTCCAGTGGTTCCCTTATTCTTCCCAAATCCCCTGACTCCAGCAAGCTGCCTCCTTTCAGATATGAGAAAACTAAGCAGCCCCGCAGACAATAGGGTGGACATCAGAATCCCCTGGAGTCTTGTTAAAATGCAGATTGATGGGCCTACCCTTAAAGTTTCTGATCCAGTAGACTGGGGATAGGGGCCCCATCATTTGCATTTCCACCAAGCTCTCAGGGATGCTGATGCTGCTGCCCCCAGGGACCACACTTTGAGAACTGCTAGGTTGGAGCGTAGACAGATTCCCTCAGAAAGACAAAGAGGAAACATAGCTCCCAAACCCGAGCACCAATCCAGGGAGGCGCTGTGGAATCCTTTGGAGGTGACCATGAATCTAGGAATCTCCATGCTCTGTCCCACTAACCCCTAAACTTGCTCAGATGAATCAAACCCTGTATCTCTGTTTCTGTTTGGGGAATGTGGTCCTGACTTTCCCAGGCCTCCCCTCTGACCTTGCGTCTTCCCCAGGGATGAACCCCTCCCAGAGGTACCCGCTGTGGTACAAGAACATGGTGTCCCTGTGGATCCTCTTTGGGATGGCATGGCAGGCCCTGATCATCAAACTCATCCTCTCCCAGCTGGAGATGCCAGGGCGGGTGTGTTCCTGCTACCGCCACAGCTCCGAGGAAGACTTCAAGTCCCAAAGCTGGAGACAGGGCCCAGACAGGGAGCCAGTGTCCCCCTCCCCACAGCAAGGATGCTATCCAGAGGAACCTATGGAAATCATACGGCATCTGGAACCTTCTGCTCAGGTTGTAGGCGGTGGCAAGCATAGCTAATTACACTCCATTCTTTGTTTGGTATTCCTCCTCAGTAGCAAGACCCCTGATTTTAAGCTTGGCATATATCCTCCCAAACTAAAGACTACATTTTCCATCCACCCTTGAGGCTAGATGCAGCTATATGATTAAATTCTGCCCAATAGGATATGCAGAGACATTCCCTGGGTGACATGGATGTGACTTTCAGGTGGGGGAAGCCATGCCCTCCTTCCTCACTTCCTTACTTTAGCTGCCTGCAATGCCGGTATGTGGCTGGAGCTCTGGCAGCCACCCTGCACCGTGAAGTAGAGGCATAGCTGGAGGTTGGTAGCACAATAAGATAGGAAGAGTTTGGATCTCTGATGATCACAGAGCCATTCTAACAAACCTGGACAGAATATCCCCAGACCTCCTTTATGTGAGAGAGAAATAAACATCTAATTTGAAACACCATTATTTGGGTTTTTCTGTCGTTCATAACCAAATCTAATTCTGAGTATACCCAGAGACAAAGGCAGCATCTGAGACTGCAGCTGACACAGAGAGAAGCTACCCTCTCCCCAGGCGAGTTTGTCCAGGGCTGGTGGCAAGAATGGATTGAAGGTTGGACTGCCAGCACCTTATACCTTCAGTTTACCAGCTGAACTCGGTAAAGATTTGCAGGCAGCTGGTCTCAGTCTAGCTGCTGAATCCTTACTCTGTGGCTCATTCACATCAAAGAAAAGCCAGGGGCAAGCCAATGGGCTCCTCCTGCCTCACCCTAGCCCACTGCATTTGAAGGCTCCACAGAGCCAGGTAGAGTTTGCAAAGGCTACTTCTGTTTGCAGAGCATCACTGAGGATTGCTACTAAGGTAGCACCGTGGTTCCCACCATACACACGTATAAGCCCAGCCAGGAGCTCCTGGCAGTACCAGCTACCACCTGACGTCACCTGGGGCAGCTGGGCTGTTGGCTTCAGTGGGCACCTGTGATTCCATTCCCTCCACCCATCTTTTGGGTGGCATCCCAGGGACCCTGCGAGTTCCATGTGGTCCCTCCCTGTGACCATCTTGGAACTGGGTCAGGGCCAGCCTTCTGGCCAAGGAAGGAGTAAAGGCTGTTACACCATCTCACTTGGCCATCCATCCATCCACTTGTGTGGACCAAGGCCAGACCCAGGAGCAGCATCAGAGAGTAAACAACAGGGCCATGCCCACTTCCTAAGGCCCGCAGGCTGGACAGAGGAAAACGGAGGGGAGGAAGAGATTGCTGAAGTGGCGTGCTTTATACTTAACACACTCCAGAAAGCGGTCCTGGCGATTCAAAACTGTTCCTCCTGGGAGGAAGGAGCAGGCTAGAGTGCTGGGTTGGGCACTGTGGTCCCAACTCAGTCTTACCTTGGACCTCTTTGTCCTCATGCCTGACCTCACTGGACTCTCCCACCAAGCCTTCATTCCCATGCCCAGACCTACCCTCATGCAATGCTTGCCCCAGAAGGAGCCAGCCTAGGCTACCGTGGTGCCCACAGGAAGGCTCCTTCTTGGCCAGGTCCTTGTCTGCTTCACAGCAAATGAAAAGAGTAGCTGGAACTCTGAAGTCTACTCCCAGGAAGTGGGAGAGGAGTGGGGAGGGGACAAAGGTGAATAAGGTAGGGACGGGGATGTTAAGCCATATTGGTAGCCACCTGGAGAGGTCTGTATGTGGGAAAGGTACAAAAACAGAGTATGAGACCTCAGTTCAGAAATCACAGAGTCGAATGGACAGTGAGGCCACAAGCGAGAAGGAGGGGAAGAAGGAGTGACGACGACACGATGAACGCAGGTTGGGAAAAGTTGCACAGTATGCGGTAAGGAACTCGTTGCTTCTCTCCAGCTTGTCCAGGCCACCCAAGGCCTGGAGGAGGAGAGAAAAGGGTGCCCTCAGAGCGTGGCCCCTGAGGGTGCTGAGTTTGGAGCCAGCTGCTTGTGTTGAAATCCTGGTGCCACTGCTTGCCGGCTCTGTGACCCTGGGCAAATCTTGCATCTGCAATTCGTTTCCTCTGCAACACAAAGATAAGAGCAGCTTCGATCTAGTAACTGTGTGCACCAAGGACGGAGTATGTCAGCCCCGGGGAGGCGCCACGTGCATTTCAGCTGTCATCATCATTCTTGGCCAGACTGAGTGGACCAGAACAGGAAGAAAGCAGATGCTCTGCAGGGCAGTGGCTATGAAGCAGGCAGTACCTTGGCTGACCCCCTCTCAGGGCCGGCCAGGCAGGCAGGCTGAGCAAGCGGTGACGCAGGATGGGGCCCTGCCCTTGGGGGGCTCCCAGGCTGATACCATTGCTTTTCTGGCCAGGATAAGGCAAGTGGACACGCGTGACTCACAGGGAGCCTCGAGGCGGAGACTGGGAAGTGAGTGCCGAGTGTGCAAATGTAGCACCCGGGGACTGCCCACTGAGGGTCCCACCATGCCGGTAACAGGCAGATCTCTAGCCCCTGGGGCCACCTCTGCCCTCCCTCCCTGACCAGTGAGGCAAGATCAGACTCAACATCACTGGGTGGTCCCCCTTAAAACAGTATCATCTTTTATTCTTATTGTCATTATATATTATTGTTATTATTATTAACTGTTAGCATATATCAGATGCTTATGTGCCAAGCGCTGCTCAAGCTCTTTACTTGCAGTAAGTGATTTACTCCTCCCATCGACTTTGTAAGAAAAGAACTGTTATTTGTAATGCTGTTTTATCAAAGGGAAACGAGACGCTCAGTGGATGCTAAGAAGGAAGGTAGCCACCCGTTCCCATGGGTTGTCACAGGAGTTGTCGCTGGTCCTCTGCAAGGGATAAGTTCCCCTGGCCTGAGAGGCAGGGACATTCTTTCTTTAACCCCTGTGTGATCTCAGCCAGCCACTCCCCTTTCTGTGCCTCAGTTTCCTCACCTATAAGAGAGGGGGCTGGCAGCAGGGAGTCTGACTCTTTCTACTTCTACTGCCTCCACCTTGGACAAGATTGTTGTAATTAACGTGTTTCAGAAGGGCAGTTCCCAGCCCCACCCATCTCAATCCTCCTGGGTCTGTGTTAAGCATTTGGATCCAAGGAAGGAAGTCTCTCTCTTTCTCTTGTCTCTGTATCTGTGTCTCTGTCTTTCTCAGATACACACATACACACACACTCACAATATCTGGAGGCAAAGAGAAGAGGAAATCTGCACAAAATTCCGCAGTCCCTGAACCCCTCCCTCGTGGCCTCTCCAATGCTGAAGTCCTAGCTGGGGGAAGGGCATCCATTCACTTCAGGAGCCAGACCAGACAAAGAAGGACTTGACTGTGGAAGCCAGAGGACTCCCACGTCAGGGACAACAGCTATGCTGAGACTCCTATCTCCAGTTCCATCAGCCCTTTCTTCATCCAGCAGCACCCCTGGGCTCTAGGCCTGGAGTGTACTGCCCTGAAGCAGGCCCCACTGACCTGCGTCCTCCACCCTCCCTAAACCACCACAGTGCTGGTCTCCACCCATGCTGCCGTCCCCAGGCCTCCCATTCCACTGTCTGCCCCCAGCCACCACACACAGTGCTGGTCCCAGACTTAGCCTCACTGATGCTATCTCCCACTCCCCAGGAGGCAAGGCTGGATCCTGCATCTCCTAACGCTCCTTTGCCCCTTGCCAGCCAAAACTCATCCCCAGCTAAAGTTGTTCCTCAGGGCCAAGGAGATAACCCCACCCTTCCCCAAGGCCTTCTCAGCCCTTTCCTAGGGACTTTCCCCAAGATTTTCAGTCCCTCCAGTCACAAAACTTCTCTCAACCTAAAGGATGCCATATCAGCCCACAGCCTGACATCAGGAAGAGCAACCAGAGTTGGGTACCTCCCACCCTGTGACCCGCTCCCCACACCCCAGCAGCACAACTTCCAGAAGTGTGAACGCAAAACCGTCCAGACCCTTTCCCACAGCCACGGATGGAGCCCTCTTCCCCCTCCTTCCCCACGGGTTTAGGACCCTGTTCAGCTTTTACCCACACTCCAAGCATTCCACATCTTTATAAACCTGCATGTGTTCTTTCCTGGACTCGGGCAGATGCATGTCTATATGCTGACTCTATGCCTTGCTGTTTGACACCTGAGAGGTCACATAACCTCTCTGAACCTCAGTCCCCCATCCATAAAATGAAAAGCCTAATTCCAACCTCAGGATTGTTTTGATCAGTGTGGAAGAAGGGAGGTGGGCGAGTCAGTAACAGAAGAGAAAGCATCCATGTCCTACCTTATACTTAATAGTGCTCGAAAATATTTATGCCCCTTCTTTTTTCCTCCTCTTGGTCTCAAGCTCCTCCTCCTCTGCTCTCTTTCATCAGGAAGCTCATGAAGCCCAACTGTACCTTTTCCTCCAAGAAGTCCTCCTGGACCTGCCTACCTTTTAGTCTCCAATGGACTTGGGAGGGGCAGGGAATGATGTGGGGATGGAAGGAATACATTTTTCAAGGCTCTGTTTTGGAGGGGGCAGCTCTAAGGGTCTCTAAGGGTCAGGCTATTGGCCTGGGGGCTTGAGGCCAGAGGAGAGGGTGAGTCCTCAGCACCGCTTTTTAGGTGTTACTCTGTCTTGGCTCCCTCTCTCCACCCACTCTGTGACTTTCTCCAAACCCCTGAACACCATGCACTGTGTCACCAGGCTCCTTCTGTCTTTGACTTCCAGTTTGATCAGGCCCGGGAGGGGTTGTGATGGAGGGCAGGAGGAGAGAGAAGCAAGGGTTTTATCAGCCCTCTCTCTGCAGGCCATGGCTTTGGCAGTGGCTGCACTCCCAGCGTCCTGGCATCAGCTGGATGAAGTCATAGCATCACCCTTGCCCTTCAGCCCCAGGGTAGTAACGACTCCCCACTGTTGCTGATGACTGGGAGCCGTACCGTCTCATGCCCATGGACCTGCCCACACTCTACACATAGTTTCTTCATTACAGGCTCTTCAGTGGGCCCCTGGAAAGTGCCGTCTGTGCCCAGCAAGGGCAGGACTGATCCCAACACCCAGTTCATCAATCTTTTGCTCTTTCCCTGCAGCCCACTGGTGAAAGGGGCTCAAAGTACTGAATTACAACCATGGAAGAATCAATCCAGCCACCCTGACTAGGGAGTGACTTCCTCTGAGTGATGGCAAGAGGGTGGAGACCCAGGCAGGAGGCCAGGGAGACCCTGTCACCCTTGCCTGTGGGGATAGCGGCACAAGGCAAGGAACAGAAGCTCCCCCAAGCTGTGTTGTTGGGCTTGCAGAGAAGTCGGGCAGGAAGGTATAGACCATGTCCCTCACAGGGAGCTCCTTCATCAGACTGGGGGCTCGATGGCATCAGAAACAATGCCTCCCTCATCTGACTAGGTGCTCCCTACATGCAAGGGCTGTGCCTAACTCGTCTTTTCCCTATATCCCCAATGTCTAACTCCTCAGTGCAAAACTTAGAGACACAAAAATGGATAAAATGCGATCTCTGCCATCTTGTAGGGAAGGAGACTCACGTAAAATTCCCACCAAGCAGTGCAGTCTGTGCTGTGCTGGTGGGCCCAGGTTCAATTCCAGGCCTGTCACTCACTCCTGTTTGACCTTGGCAAATCACTCCACCTTGAGTGAACAACTCATTTCATCTTTCCTCTCATCCTCACACTGTCCTGAGAAAGTTCCAACTCGAAAGAACCCCCCCTCCTTTTTTTTTTGAGATGGAGTCTTACTCTGTCACCCAGCATGAGGTTCAGTGGCACGATCTTGATGCACTGCAACCTGCGCCTCCTGGGTTCAAGCAATTCTCCTGCCTCAGACTCCTGAGTAGTGGGGACTACAGGCATGTGCCACCATGCCCAGATAATTTTTGTATTTTTAGTAGAGAAAGGGTTTCACCATGTCAGCCAGGCTAGTCTTGAACTCCTGACCTTGTGATCTACCTACCTCAGCCTCCTAAAGTACTGGGATTACAGGCATGAGCCACCGCACCCAGCTAGAACTCCCTTATTTCCAGGAAAAGTGGGACACTTGTGGCCCCTCACTTAGCCTCCCTGTGCCTCACTTTCCTCAAATGTGAAGTGGAAATGCTAATAGTGGTCTCTGCCTTATATCAAAAGCTGTTGTGTGGATGAAATGAGTTAATGTAAGTCAAGAACTTAGTGTCTGGCACAGTGCCAGTTCTATATGATCTGTCTTCTCCATGGGAATTCCCCAGAAGCAGATCCTGGCTGCAAATAGTTTATGTGGGAAGTGATTCCAAGAAGCATGGAATTAAGACAAGGGAAGAAAAGGGAAGCAATGCAGACAGCATTAATGAGCAGGTGATTGCTGTGGTCAGTTGCACTCCTTCCCACTGGAGACTTGAGCAAGCCTACATAGAGCGTGGCTTGCAGTTGTCCCCTCTGAGGGGTAAAGAGGCTGGGGTATATATTCCCCAAGTCCTGGGCCTCATCACTTGGAGTAGGAAGGTGTTAACTCCCCAGCATTTGTGGATTGGAAACTTGCAGGGTACATGGGCATGATAGGTGCAGAGCAGGCAGGACACTGTCAGCATCTGCCACATATGTGTCAACCATTCCTGTGATGTACAGGAGGCCTGAGGGCAGACAGGAACACCCACTCGGCTGTGGGTGAGGAGCCAAGGCAGGAGGAGATCACATCTGGGTGAGCTTGGAAAGATGTGTAGGAGCCGGGCCCAGTGGCTCATGCCTGTAATCCCAGCACTTTGGGAGGCTGAGGCAGGCGGATCACCTGAGGTCAGGAGTTTGAGACCAGCCTGACCAACATGAAGAAACCCTGTCTCTACTAAAAATACAAAAATAGCTGGACTTAGTGGTGAGCACCTGTAATCCCAGCTACTTAGGAGGCTGAGGCAAGAGAATCGCTTGAACCTGGGAGGCAGATGTAGTGGTGAGCCGACATCGTGCCATCGCACTCCAGCCTGGATGAAAAGAGCCAAACTCCGTCAGAAAGAAAGAAAGAGAGAGAAAGCGGGGGAGAGGGAGGAAGGAAGGAAGGAAGGGAGGGAGGGAGGGAAAGAAGAAAGAAAGAAAGAAAGAAAGAAAGAGAGAGAGAGAGAGAGAGAGAGAGAGAGAAAGAAAGAAAGGAAGGAAGGAAGAAAGAAAGAAGAAAGAAAGAGAAAGAAAGAAAGAGAAAGGTAAAAGAAAAGAAAGAAGGGGGAGGGAGGGAGAGAGAAAGAGAAGAAAAAGATGTGTAGGAGTTTTTCATGCAAAGGAGAAGGCAGGCCTGGGAATGGTGGGTGCACAATAAATGTTGGAATGAATGCCAGGTAAGTGGAGAGTGATTCAAATGCCTGAGCTAGTGGGGCTGACTCGGTGCTGAAGAGCCAGGGGTGTCAGAAGGGGAGGGGATACTCAGCCTGGAGGCATCAGGAAAGGCTGGATCAAGGTATGAAGACCTGAGCTGGTCCCGGATTAGCAGGAAGAGAGGAGAGAGGGTAGGCCAGGTAGAAGAACCTCAAGAGCTAAGGCAGAGGAGTTGGAATGAGGAGGGACAGAAAGAGTGCCTAAGACAGGAAAGAGGTGGGAAGGAAAGAGAAACGAAAAAGAAAAGAAAGAGAAGGACACAACTGAACTTTGGGGAAGAGAGAAAGAGACACAGAACACTCCATCACAGGAGTAGGAGAACCACAGAGTCTGGCATCACGCAGGTCAAAGGAAGAGAGGGCAATGACATGGTGGCATTGGGTTCTCAAGTCCCGAGTCCTACAAGTGGAGGCCAACGCCTTCGGAACACTTTCCAGGACACTGACCCCTGAACCACCAGGAGACTGCTGTGAGCCCAAGAACAGGAGCATCATGGGAAGAAGGCTGCAGGGCCCCTGGGAGTAAGAGTGAGCTGAGGGCAAGGCACTGTCCACAAGCCAGAAGGGAGGAGGGTTGCAGCGGTTATTACCGGAGCTGCACAAATATTGTTGTTTTGACTGGTAGTGGGGATTGTTGGATTTTTTCCCCAGGAACCACAAGTGTGATGTGTGGGCTCATTTTAGAACATGACACCACAGGAAGAGCAACAACCTCTGGCCTCACCTTCGCCACTTCTCCTGGTGAGATGCTTGTGTGTGTGTGTGTGTGTGTGCGCGCGCACACACGCACACACACACACACACACACACACACCACTAAAAAGTAGCCCAAACCACAAATGTTCAATCCACCAATGCCAAGGCGCTGCTGGAAATTCCTAACTTCTTGTGATGGTAAAAATATCACTCCCCTACTTTTTAAAATATGTTGTAAAGCAATTACAACAGTACCTGGAATGTTAAAAAAGCAAAAAGAAACCATGAATGCATTAGCTGTGATTTAGAGGCTGAATGGCTCAGCAGCTGAGAGCATATACAATGGAGCCGTGTTATATTCAGAGCTCAGCTCCTCCACTCACTGCTACGTGACAGACCATGGAAAGGTGCTTAACCTGTCGGTGCCTTGGTTTCTCCACCTCTAACATGGGGATAGTAATAGCACCTGTCACACAGAGTTGTCAGGATAAATGGGTTAATGCATGGAAAGAGCTCATAAAGTGGTCTGCCTCAGACATCAGCAAACATGAGTCATCACCTCATCAGCTCCTGCCCATGGAAGAAACCAGAAAGGATCAAACACCCCATCCCACCCAAGCATATGTCACAAACTTCCACTGCCTCAAAACCAACTATATCTTGGTCAATAGTGTCCTGGGACTGGGGGAATGGAGAGAGAGAGGAGAGAGAGGGAGAATATGTGTGACACTCGGAATTCAGGCATCCAACAGGAAATATCAGATGTTCAAAGGGCTTCATTCCAAGATGATGTAAACCTCCGTTTTCACCCCAGAGCTCCACCTGGGGCCTGGGGCCGTGATCACACTCCTCTCTACCCCTAGATAGGGAGGAGGGAGGTCTCATCCAACCCAGAAGAGACCCTGCTTGCTTAAGTTAAGCTAAGTTCTAGGGCGGGACCCGCAGGTGAACTCAGGTCTACATCTGGTCAGGGTTTGTCTGGGGTTGGGTTTGTCTGGGGAGGGAGGAGGCGAGGGCATGTGCATTCTCAGGTCTGGCTTAGAGCAGCGGCTCTCAAACTGAGTGTGCACCTGTATCACCTGGAAGGCTTATTCAACTGCCGATCGCTGGCCCCACCCCAAGTGCCTGATTTTTAAGACAATTTGCTTTTATGACAAGTTTTCATGCTAATCCTGCTGGCCCAGGAAGCAAGCGCTCTTGGAGAACCGTTGGTTTAGGAGATGAACAGAACTACACAGACTTTGTCTTGGGCCTCAGTCTCCCTACTTTTAAAATTGAGATTTTAATATCTGTCCTCAGAGTAGCTGTGCAGATTCATTGAGAACATGGAGGTGAAGTGGCCGGCACAGCACCCAGCTCCCCATAAGTACCCCTGGTGGTTATTGCCATTATTCCTTCAGTGGCTGGGACTGGGGTTTTGCTGGGGTATGTGCTCTTCCTCATTAATAATACTGCCCCAGTCATCAGCTGGACTCATGGCTTCCCAGCCTCCCTTGAAGCAGTGTCACCTTATGATAAGTACTGACGATGGGTTGTGTATTAGATGGGGTATTGGTTTGGCTACTGAAACCAGAGACACCCAGAATAGTAGTGGCCTAAGTAAAGGAGAAATGTATTTGTTTCTAATGTAGCATAAGAGTGTATGGCCCTTGTATCTTGCTCTATCATTCTCAATATAAGACCTTCATCTCATCATGTAGAATAGCTGCTGCCACTCTAGCCATCACATCCACATTCCAGACAGGGGGAGGGGGAAAGGAAGATCATACTTCTTCCCTGTGAGGTCACAACTAGTAGCTGTAAATATCATATCTATTCACATTCTACTAGCTAGAGCTTAGTCTCATGACCACATCTAGCTGTACAGGACGCCGTAAAATGCATCATCAGATGAGCTGTTCGATGACCAATTAATGCTATTATTAAATGCTATGACTATGTAAGGAAGGGAGAATGGGCACAGCATTTACAACAGGATGTAGTCAGCAGTTGTGTGTACAACTGGGGGCGCTTGTCCTTAAAGGGAGGGGCATGCATCCCCTTTCAGCCCTTCTTTCTTCCTGTTGTTGGAACGTAAATGTGATTATCTGAAGTTCTTTGTCTGCTTAAAGTCTGGACCTTCCAAAGGAGAAAACAATTACATCCAGTCCCTTCCTGAGTTTTCATTAACCGAGCCCATTTCGCAGGAAGAAACACCAAACTCTGTCAACAAACCTGGATAGGCTGTTGTCATAAACCCCTGTCTGCTCCTCAGGCCCAGTGGACTTTGTATGTTCTTCAAGACCATTGAACTCTCTGTAGTAATCATTTATTGCCCCTTATTGGAATTCCTCTTCTCCCCACTCCCGTAAACATGTTTTTCCAGGATCCAAGCCTCTATCCTTTCTGTAAACTCAAGATGGTACACAAGCTTCTGTACCCATTAGGAGGCTGGGTCTTCATTCTGAAGCCTCCTGAGTATATACGGTAAATAAATTTGTATGCCGTTTCTCCAAGTAATCTACCTTTCATGAGTTATTTTTCAGTGAACCTTCAGTGGGCCAAGGGGAACTTTCCCTTAGCCCCTATACTAGTTTGCCATGGTAGACTGAAGAGAGCCCCCATTCTTCATCCCTCCCTGGATCCCTACCCTTTGCCCTATGACTTCTCACTCAGATTGTATGGGCTTGGCCATGGCATTTTCTTTCTTTCTTTCTTTTTTTTTTTTTTTTTTTGAAAGAAAGATAAACAGAAAAGGGGGAGAGAGAACAGGAGTCTTGCTCTATTGCCCAGGCTGGAATGCAATCTAAAAGTAGGTATTAAAAACCTCTTTTATGCCGATAATTGTACTTAACAGTGGAGACAGGAAGGAATAAGGGAAGAAAATAACAAACAAACAGCCAACCAATATTTCATTTAAGTCTGTGAAATGCTATGCAAATGCTGAAGAGTGATTTACTTCCAAATATGTGGTCACTTTCAAAATAGGTGTAATGTAATACTTAAAAAAAATGTATGTTCTGTGGACCTGGGGTGAAGAATTCTATAAATATTCACTGAGTTTACTTGTTCCAGGTCTGAGTTCAAATCATAAATGTCCCTGTTAATTTTCTATCTCGTTGATCTGTCAAATATTAACAATGTGGTGTCAAAGTCTTCCGCTATTATTGTGCGGGAGTCCAAGTCTCTTTATAAGTCATTGAAAACTTGTCTTACGTATCTGGGGGCTCCTATATTGAGTGCATATATATTTATGATCATTGACTCCTATTGTTGCATTGATCCTTTTACCATTATGTAATGTCCTTCTTTGTTTCTTTTAGTCTTTGTTACTATTAAAATGTATTTTGTCAGAGACAAAAGTTACAACTCCTGCTTTTTTTTTTTTCTCTCCATATGATTGGTGAGTCTTCCTCCAACCTTTTGTTTTGAGTCTTTGTGTGTCTTTGCTTATGAGATGGAACTAAATACAGCGTGCGGATGTGTTTTGACTTTTTATTCAGTTTGTGTGTCTGTGTCTTTGATTGGGGCATTTAATCCACTTAAATTTAGGATTAATATTGATATTTGTGAGTTTAATATTGTCATTTAATGCTGGCTGGCTATTTTGCCCATTAGTTGATATAGATTCTTCATTATGGAGATACTCTTTACCTTTTGGTAAGTTTTTGGGATAATTGATACTGGTTGTTCCTTTCTGTGTGTAGTGCTTCTTTCAGAAGCTCTTGTAAAGCAGGCCTGGGGGTGATGAAATCTCTGAGTGCTTGTTTGCCAAAAAAATTTTATTTTTCCTTCATTTATGAAGCTTAGTTTGGCTGGATATGAGATTCTGGGTTGAAAATTCTTTTCTTTGAGGATATCGAATATTTACCCCCACTCTCTTCTAGTTTGTAGGGTTTCTGCTGAGAGATCTGCTGTGAGTCTGATAGGCTTCCCTTTATGGGTAACCTGACCTTTCTCTCTGGCTGCCCTTAGAATTTTCTTCTTTATTTCAATCCTGGTGAATCTAACAATTATGTGTCTTGGGGTTGCTCTACTTGAGGAATATTTTTGTGGTGTTCTCTGTATTACCTGGAGTTGAGTATTGTCCTATGTTACTAGGTTAGGAAAGTTTTCCTGAATAATATCCTGAATAATATTTTCCGGCTTGGATTCATTCTCTTCATGACATTCAGGTACACCTATCTAATGTAAATTAGGTCTTTTCACAAAGTCCCATATTTCTTGGAGACTTAGGTCATTCCTTTTTACTCTTTCTTCTCTAATCTTGTCTTCTAATTTCATTTCATTAAGTTGGTCTTTGACCTCTGATATCCTTTCTTCTGCTTGATCAATTCGACTGTTAAAACCTGTGCATACTTCACAGAGTTCTCGTACTGTATTCTTCAGTTCCATTAATTCACTTATATTCCTCTCTAAATTGTCTATTCTCATTAGGATTTCATCAAACCTTTTTTCAAGATTCTTAGTTTCTTTACATTTGGCTAGAACATGTTCTTTTAATTCACAGAAGTTTCTTATTATCCACCTTTTGAAGCCTAATTCTGTTATTGGAACGCACTCGTTCTCCATCAGGCCTTGTTCCCTTGTTGATGAGTAACTGTGATCCTCTGTAGAGGGAGAGGCATTCTGAGTTTGAGTATTCTCAGCCTTTTTATGCTGGTTTCTTCCTGTCATTGTAAATTTATCCACCTGTCATCTTTATAATTACTGACTTTCAAATTAGGTCTCTGAGTGGACGTCCAACTTGTTGATTCCCAGCACCAGAATCGGAGCAACCCACTGTGCCAGCCAAAACAGCGGCATTAAGATTCTTGGTGCTTTTCTGCCCGGGAGTCTCCAGTCTGGCTTCCCTCCTAAATCCCTTCTTCAATCAGCTGAATGGGCGACTCTGCCTTCCAGAGCTCCAAACGTCAACCAAAAGGGGACCTAGTTCTGTTTACTCTGAGCCAAGAACTGCCACGCCGGCCACAAGAGTCATGCTGGTGACCCGTGGGACTCCTCCACCGGGAACCTCCTGGTCCGTGAGCAACAAAAATTCATCTGAAAGTGTGGTGTCCTCTTGTTCTCTGCACTTTCACTGGGAGCTACAAGCCTGAGCTGCTAGTGATCAGCCATCTTGGATCTCTCTCCCGGCTATGGGATTTTCTTTAGCCAATGGGGCTTGAAAAGTACTTGTGAAATTGACTTGTTTATTCTCATTCTCTCTCTCTCTCTCTCTCTCTCTCTCTCTCTCTCTCTCTCTCTCTCTCTCTCTCTCTCTCTCTCTCTCTCTCGCTTTCTCTCCCCACCCCCTTAGCCATGAGGACATTTCTGAACTGACCTGCTAGAGGAAAATAGAAAGATATAGTGCTGCTGGGTGTTTCATTTTGGCCCACAATCACTACAGCCCACAGAATGGAACTGCCCACGGGTACCCTTAGTGGGAAACAGGGAGAGAAATGAAACTACTACTTTCTCAATACCTACTGCATGCCTTGAAGTGTGAACTCATTTCAGTGAGATAGTAATGCTAGGATCAGCATTCAAACCAGCCTCCAGCCTGACTTGGAAGCCTTGGGTGTCCACATCACCCCACAGTGCCTCCAAAGACAGCCTCTGATGCTGCTTCCTCACCTGGCCACACTCCTTACCCACTCCAGCACCGAGTCTAACCCCAAAACATCTCTGTGAAGGCAGATCACCATACTGCAAAGTCCAGGAGACCCTTTCCAACTTCAACTTTCCCTCTTAGCAGCTTGGCATCTGTGTGGCTGTGGGTCTCCTGGGCTTCCTTCTGCCTACCTTTCCAGGTACAGCATGATAATCTGTCTGTATTTTTTTCCTTCTTTCCTTCTTTTGCTTTTTCTTTCCTGTCTTCCTTTCTTCTTGCTTCCCTTCTTCCTTTTTAACTTCTTTCCTGAAATGGAGGACAATTATCCCTCTTTGTCCAGCAAAGGGCCATTTCTGGAGAGTATTTAGTTACTGAAATGTTGGGCAAGGAAGCATCCATTGTTCTGAGCTTAGGGGAAGAGGCAGATCAATTTCCATAAATCTTTTGAGATATTCAGGGAGAGGAACGTGCGGCACCAGTTTACAACAGTTACTCATGTGGCCATGAGATTCGTGAACATATGTGGGCTATATAGGTCCAGTTCTCCCTGGTGCTGAAACTCAGGACTTAGCCCTTTGGGACTGAGTGAAACCCTAATAATCTTGATAGTTACAGATGAAGGAGTTGCAGAGGGAGCTACTGGAGACCCTATAATAGGGCTAATACCTGGAATCTCTGTTGCCAGCTGCCTTCTGTAAATGTTGGTCTTTCACAAGGCATAGCCTTAGGCCATCTTCTTTTCTCATTGTGTGTTTGCTCCCTAAGTCATAAAGCACCTGCCAAGATTTCAACAACAAATTACAGCTCGGTAACTCTCAAATGGTTATCTCTGAATCAGATTTTTCTTTTGAGCTCCTGGAACTAAGCAGTTGGCATCATCTGCTTCTGCATCATCTCATGGTTCAGGATGGCTGCCGAAGTCCAGCCATTGGGTCTGCATCCAGTCAGAAAGGAAGAAGAGAAGAACACACTCCACACTCCATACTCTGTTAAGGAGGTTTCTTTATTAAAGAGCCAGTACAACACGTTTCTTACGTTTCATTGGCTAGAACCTGGTAGCATGGTCACATCTCCCTTCAATGGAAACTGGGAAACATAGTCCCCTAGCGGGGTGACAAAGTGCTCAGCTAAGTAGTGAGATTATGTTATAAAAAAGGTAAGAGATCGAATAGTGGGAGGAAATCAGGAGTTCCTACAACAGTGCCCCAAATCATAACCCTGATCTTACCCCCAAAACAGGCCCACCACAGGTTTCATGTCTTAGCACAGGCCACCAACATGCACCTCATCATACAAGACAGAAACTCATTTACATGGCCATAAAGGGAGTCAAGCAATTCCCTGATTGATGATGCAACATGGAAGAATCCTGGAAACATGCCCAGTGAAGGAAGCCAAACACAAAAGTTCACATGGTATATGATTTCGTTCACATGAAAATCCAGGACGGGGAAATCTATAGAGGCAGAAAGCAGATTAGTGGTTGCTTAGGGCTGGAGGTGTGGGGAGAGGGGTGGAATAGGAAATGATAACCAGGCAGGGCACAGTGGCTCCCGCGTGTAATCCCAACGCTTTGGGAGGCCAAGGTGGGTGGATCACCTGGAGTCAGGAGTTTCAGACCAGCCTGCCCAACATGATGAAATCCTGCCTCTACTAAAAATGCAAAAATTAGCTGGGTGCAGTGGCAGGCACATATAATCCCAGCTACTAGGGAGGCTGAGGCACGAGAATTTCTTGAACCCTGGAGGTGGAAGTTACGGTGAGCTGAGATCATTCCATTGCACTCTAGCCTGGGCAACAGAGTGAGACTCTGTCTCAAAAAAAAAAAAGTGATAACTAAAGGATACAGAGGGTCTTCCTAAGGTGAAGAAAGTGATCAGGAGTAGTTGCTCATGCCTAAAATCTCAGCACTTTGGGAGGCTGAGGTGGGAAGATAGAGTGAGAGGAGTTTGAGACCAGCCTGGGCAACATGTTGAGACCCCATCTCTACAAAAATAGAAAATGTTAGTGGAGCATGATGGCACACACCTGTGTTTCCAGCTACTCAGGAGACTAAGGCAGAAGGATCTATTGAGCCCAGGAGATTGAGGCTGCAGTGAGCTGTGATCATACCACTGCACTCCAGCCTGGGCAACAGAGAAAGACCCTCACTACCTGACTTTAAACTATACCACAAGGCTACAGTAATCAAAACAGCATGGTACTGGTACCAAAACAGACATATAGACCAATGGAACAGAACAGAGGCCTCAGAGGCAATGCCACACATCTACAACCATCTGATCTTTGACAAACCTCACAAAAATAAGCAATGGGGAAAGGATTTCCTGTTTAATAAATGATGTTGGGAAAACTGGCTAGCCATGTGCAGAAAGCAGAAACTGGACCCCTTCCTGACACCTTACACTTAAATTAACTCCAGATGGATTAAAGACTTAAACATAAGACCTAACACCATGAAAACCCTACAAGAAAACCTAGGCAAAATCATTCAGGACATAGGCATAGGCAAGGATTTCATGACTAAAACACCAAAAGCATTGGCAATAAAAGCCAAAATAGACAAATGGTATCTACTTAAACTCCAGAGTTTCTGTACAGCAAAAGAAACAATCATTAGAGTGAACCAGCAACCAACAGAATGGGAAAAAAAATTTTGCAATCAACCCATCTGACAAAAAGCTAATATCCAGAATCTACAAAGAACCAAAGCAGCGTTACAAAACAAAACAAAGAAAAAACAAACCAATCCAAAAGTGGGTCAAGGATATGAACAGACACTTTCAAAAGAAGACATATATAAAGCCAACAAATATATGCTTTTCATCACTGGTCATTAGAAAAATGCAAATCAAAACCACATTGAGATACCATCTCACCCCAGTTAGAATGGCAATCATGAAAAAATCTGGAGACAACAGATGCTGGAGAGGATGTGGAGAAATAGGAACACTTTTACACTGTTGGTGGGATTGTAAATTAGTGCAACCATTATGGAAGACAGTGTGGCAATTCCTCAAGGATCTAAAAATAGAAATACCATTTTGACCCAGCAATGCCATTACTGGGTATACACCCAAAGGATTATAAATCCTTCTATTATACAAACACATGAACATTTATGTTCATTGGGGCACTGTTTACAATAGCAAAGACCTAAAACCAACCCAAATGCCCACTGATGATAGACTGGACAAGGAAAATGTGGCACATATACACCATAGAATACTATGCAGCCATAAAAAAGGATGAGTTCATGTTCTTTGTAGGGATATGGATGAATCTGGAAACTATCATACTCAGCAAACTGACACAAGAACAGAAAATCAAACACTGCATGTTCTCACTCATAGGCAGGTGTTGAACAATGAGAACACATTGACACAGGGAAGGGAGCATCACACACTGGGGTCTGTTGGGGGGCTAGGAAAGGGACAGCAGTGGGTGGGGAGGTTGGGGAGGGATAACATGGGGAGAAATGCCAGATATATATGACGGGGGGATGGAGGCAGCAAACCACATTGCCATGTATGTACCTATTCAACAATCCTGCAAGATCTGCACATGTACCCCAGAACCTAAAGCAAAATAAAATATATATATATAAACAAAGTGTTCTCAAATGGACTTTGTTGAAGTTGGCACGTATCTACGAATTATACTAAAAACATTGACTTGTACACTTTAAATGGGTAAACTGTATGGTATGTGCATTATATCTCAATAAATCCATTTTTAAAAAACAAAACCCACTAGAAGATAAACTTCAGAAGGATGGGATTTTGCTGGCTCCTGACTGTCTCTGGCGTGTAGGGGGCACTCAGGAGTTGTTTTGTGACTGGTAAATGACCTCTTTCTCTCTTCCACCCCCTCACAGCCATTTCAGTCCAACATCCTATTGTTTGACCTCTAAGTTCTGGCCACTTCTCCCCAGCTTCACTGACACCAAGCAGTTATGCACCTCCGTTTTCTCTATCTCATGGTAGGCCCCTCCCGTTCATTTTCCACAGAGCTGTCATAGAAGCCTGCTAAAAAGACAGAGCTGATCTGTCCTGCCTCTGCCAAAAATGCTTTAATAATTTCTCGTTGCTCCCAGGACAATGTGCAAAACCTAAAACAGCCTCCAGGCAATTGCCTGCCTCGGCTTCTCTGTCATGTTCATACTCTGCTCTCTCCTCTCTGCAGTAAGTATCAGCTCTCCTGTCCTCAGACACTCTCTGGAACATGGGCAGAGCCTCCACTCACCCCATCCCATATACCCACTCTCCTCTCCAGCAGTGCTCAGCTCCAGGCCATCTCTTTAGAGAGCTTCCCAGAAACAGATCATAACCCCCTTCATAGGCCTTCACATCTCCCTGAAATCTCATGGCACTTAACATACAAGCCTGTCATTATATATTTATTTGGGTGTTTATTTCAATTCAACTCTGCCAATATTTATAGATGATCTGCTGCATGCCAGGTCTGCTTTCACAGCACCTCCTCCTTGTCCCATCCACAGCCTACAAGTGGTCCCTGATTACCTCTGCCCTTTGCCCTTGAGAGGCCAGGACTAGCCCAGCCAGTAGACTCTTAGGCAGACAATGACAGCAGAGACACAACAACTGGCCAGGCATGGTGGCTCACACTTTTAATCCCAGCATTTTGGGGGAGCCGAGGAAGGTGGATCACTTGAGGCCAGGAGTTCGAGACCAGCCTGGCCAATATGGCAAAACCCCATCTGTCTCTACTAAAAATGCAAAACTTAGCCAGGCATGGTGGTGGGCACCTGTAAACCCAGCTATTTGGGAGTCTGAGGCAGGATAATTGCTTGAACCCAGAAGACGGAGGTTGCAGTGAGCCGGGATCGTGCCACTGCACTCCAGCCTGGATGACAGAGCAAGACTTTCTCTCTCACAAAAAAAAAAAAAAAAAAGAAAAGAAAAAAGAAAACAAAAAGACACAACAACAACTGCCATCCAGTCCAGCCTCTCCAGGGCCTGACAGTCAGGACCAGTGAGGAGTGGATGGGTAGGGCATGAGCTGGGTACTTATACAAGTTCTAGATCAGCTCTGCCACCGGCTGCATGTGAGGCCTTGGGCCAGTCCTTGCCCTCACTGGACTTCAGTGTCCTTATTTATAAAAGGACTCTCTCAGTCTGACTTAGGATGAGCATTCTTTGAGTCAATGACCAAGATCTTTATGAAAAGTTCATGATGACAGGGCTTCAGGTTTCACTCATTCACCCTTCAATCATTGATTATTGATCATTGATTCATTCATTAATCATTAATCACCATGTATTTATTGAACATCTTCTCTGTGATAGGCTGTATTCTAGGCTGCAGAGTCATGGGGACCAAGACAATGACAGGCAGGGCCTATTGAAGATACAGATATGGAGTTAAGGACACAAACACATCAACAGGCAATCCTAGTTCTGTGTGTGAAAGGAAAATATAAGAAAATATAATGTTCTTTTTTATTTTTGTTTTTCACCTGGGTGCAGCTGGGCTAAGGCTGAAAAAGGCATTAGCACATTCTTTTTTTTTTTTGAGACAGGTCGAGCAATTCTCCCGCCTTAGCCTCCCGAGTAGCTGGGATTACAGGCACCCACCACCATGCCTGGCTAATTTTTATATTTTTAGTAGAGACAGGGTTTTGTCATTCATGCTGGCCAGGCTGGTCTTGAACTCCCGACCTCAGGTGATCTGCCCACCTCGACCTCCCAAAATGCTGGGATTACAGGCATGAGCCACTGCACCTGGCCATAATAAAATGTTTTGTATTTCCAAATAATGCCATCATTATTTCAAATGCTGCCTCAGATGAGATAGAAGGAGAATATATCTGTTGTCAAAGGTGCCTACTCCTTTTCTTCCATCATCTTTTTTCTGCCTGTTCTTTCTTCTAGCCCGGGAAAAGTACATATCAAGTCAAGGAAGGGATGGGGAGCAATTACTGTGGATATGTAACAAAAAAATTCACAATTCAGGCAGGGCTCAGTGAGGATGCTTCTGCTCTGCTGGGCATCAGCCGGGGAAGCTGGAAGGCTGGAGCAAGACTATCTGAAGATTCATTCTCTCACATACCTGGCTGTTGGCTGAAAACTTAGCACATGTACATGTGGCCTCCCCATGCAGCCTTGGCTTCCTGACAACATGGCAACTGGTTTTCAAGGATGAGTATGGAGAGAAAAAGAGAGAGAAGCTGAACTGCTGCAATGACCTACCCTGGGAAGACTAGGCTTGCACCACATTCTGTCCACCTAGCAGTCTCAAAATCCCACCCAGTTTCAATGGAATGAGGAAATATCCAACTCTTGATTGGAAAGGTTCTGGAAGAGCATGTGGAAGAGAAACTGTAGCCATGATCATTTTTGGAAAATACAAGCTACCACAGGAGTGGGGAATGGTCCACTTTACTTTTTTTTTTTTTAAATGACTTAAACCTTTCATTTCTGCTAAGGGCTTAGGATTCTGGACACAGTGGCCAGTGACTTTTCTGCTTTCTGCTTTGTCATGGTCCTCCTGAGGAAATAAGGACCTCAGTTAACATCTAACAAGTATCACCAGCCAGGTGAAAAAGTGCTCTGAGAGCCATGCTGGCCTGAGGAATTGGGAAGCTGGGAAGGGAGGAGGAAGGAGAAATCGGTTGGATGTGGAAGAGACAGGTAGGGCAGTGAGGGAGAGTGGAACGTCAGGGTGGATGCTAAGTGCTCCACGCAGGGAGGGAACAGCATGTGCAAAGTTGCTAGAGGAAGAAAAGAAGTCAGCGTTGAGACAGAGCTGAGAGCCGAGGAAGGCAAGATTGGCAAACCAGTTGAAACTTATTTAAGAAGTCTAGTGAGAAGTCTTGGAACAAAGGGTTTTAAGCAAGAAAATAAGATTTGTATAAGAAAATAAGATTTGTATAAAGCCTACTTTGAATAAAGTGAAATGGATTTGAGAAGCATTTGAGAAGCAGAGATATTGGGTCTTGTTGACATATTGGGTATTGGGGAGGGAAAGGGAAGCTGCCCTCAGGGGCTCATAGCACCTCCTTCTCTGACCAGGCAGCCACAGCCACTGTCAGGAGCCATCGCACCCCACCACATGCCTGCAAAGGTGGGCCATGGCAGGACAAGACCTCCTGGGATGGGATGAGACATGCACCCACAACTGTCCACGGTTTCACTAGGGTCTTCATCCGTGAACAGGATTCCTGTCTGTTCTCTCCCTGGGAGCAGAGCTCAGTAGCCTCTGACAAACGGGCGTCTCAGCCAATGATTTAGGAGTAGAGGCCCAGCAGGCTTGGGCTGGCTGTGGGGAGGAGGGGCCTCAGGGCATCCAGCAGCCAGGAGAGCACATCCTGTGTGAACAGGTGACCCACTCTGCCTTCCACAGGAATCACCAGGAAAAGTGAGGCTAGGAAGGATAGGGAGGCTTCTTACACAACTGAGTGGGGAGATGCGTCTGCGCTGGGACCCAATCTGAGGCTACCTGGGCCCCTGTGCCACCTGTTCTGGGCACCCGTGCCACCTGCTCTGGGCACCCACCACCAGCACCATTGTGCCCAGGGCAGCAACGCCACAGGATGAACGGGCCCCACCTTCCTAGAGCAGCAATTTGGCTCAAAGAATATGAGAAGAAGATTATTTTCACATTCAACAGTATGATGAAATAGAATGTAAGATGCATGTGTGAATTTTCAATAAACAGAAGACTTGCAATCCCACTGGAGCTCTGAGTTGGCTGTTTTGAGCCAAGCCCACCCCCTAACACAAGCCCTCAGGGGAATGTGGTCCAGCTCCTTCGGGTGTCTCTCTGGTGGAAAAGTTTGAGGAAGATCACAGGCTTCATTAACGCCTGCAGTCCCAAGAATTGCTCCGCAGCAGGACCTGCTGCTACGGTGGCTGCTGCTGGGAACAGCAGGCTGTAGAAGAGGCCCCCAGTCCACACAGGTGTCACCTCGACGAGCAGCTCCCAGTCACCCACAGCACTGAGAGGTGGTGGAAGTGTTGGTAGTGTCTCTCACTGGTAGAAGGTATGACCTCTCCGGGAGCTGGCCTCAGCTCCCAGCAGGTCGATCCCGTCACCTATCCCACCGTGGCAGCGCAAGTCAGTTCTCTCTGGCCGGCAACTCCCACCCAGGATGCAGCCAAGGTGAGTCCAGCTGGACTTTAGTCAACCAGCAGTGGAGAGAAGACGGGACAGAAGCCCCTCCTTCCACAGTTGACTTGGGCTCTGGTTTTGCTGGCAGTGCCCAGTTCTGTCACCTTTGATCCCTGGTTGATGAGTACTAGGGTGGCTCTGGGTGAGAACACTGACCAAAGGGCTCTGTGGGTGGACGTGCAGTGGGAGGAGCAGGGAGCGATGCAGGAAAGGACTGCAGCCCTGTGTGGTCTGCTGGAGAGAAGGAGAAAGAACGAAGAGCAAGCACGGGGAGAAATGAAGGACTTTCTGTGTTATCATCTTTCCCATGTGAGGAGAAACCCCAGCAGGGGGACCCAGGAGGTCTGCTCTGCTCTAATTGGTGCACCCAATGGGACTTCTGCAGAGGCACCCAGTGGCCCGTGGCTGCAGTAGACCTGGTACACAAGAAAGAGAGCTGTACACACTCTTCAGGAAGCCCCAATAGAAGGGATAGAAGGAAGACGCACCGCTGTCCTCAGGGAGCCCCAGTCTGAGGGAGACACAGCCCTGTCCTCAGGGAGCCCCAGTCTGAGGGGAGTGGTCTCCTTAGGTCCCTACAAAGTCTTTTTCCTCCCTCACCACCTGTACTTCTATGGCTTTGCTCTGAATTCATAGGAACTGATATGGGAAATCCCAGGAACTGAAACACTGTTAATCACCCTTATTTATTGCCCTTCCCTGGGTGACTCAGCCGTAGGAAAATCACAGCTCCTGAAGTGAACCTGGAATGAAACCGAAAGGGAGAGTGATGAGTGAGAGACAGCTACTGCCACAGCCTTGGCAGTCACACAGCCTTGTCCCCAGAGATTGCCTCTCTTGGCCAGTCACAGGCAGCTCCTCCACTGACAGAGGAATGGGGTGGGTCCGGTCCAGGGGACACCCAGTCCCCGGGGAGCCCCTACAGCAGGGCTGGCCCTAGATCCAGTCAGAAGCCAGTGCACAGCAGTGAAAGCCTGGCGTGATCTCAGGGCCAGCGATTTGCTGTCCAGGCCCCTGACTCCTGCCATTCCTGACTCAACCACATCCAGTTTGGGCTCTCGCAGGCTCCCACCTGGAACACCCTCCCTTCCCTCCTGTGTGCCGCATCCTGCTCTCTGACAGCCCCTGCTGTCCTCCTCAGAGCTGTCCTCACACCCTCTGTCTCAGCTCTTCTGGGTACTTGCTGTCACCTGACTGACTTGGGGTCTGTGGGGGCTTTTGTGTTTTCTTCTCACCTGGACCCCAAAGCCTCAAGAACAGGTGCTGCCTGCAACAGAATGTGCCCAGCCCTTTGGGAAACCTGAATGAAGATAGAAAGAAGTGAAGCCAGAACCCAAACTTTCAGTTTTCTTGCCAGAGCCAGAGATGGGGGCCAGGAAATGCTGTGAGACATCCACCTGGCTGCCTTCCCCTAGGAGTGTGAGAGCTAAGCTAAAGGGGGCTTAGAAATCACTTGAAAACAAACTCTTCTGAGGGGAAGGGTCTGCCAAGGCCACCCTGCTTGCCAGCAGCAGAGCCAATGCTCGTGCCAGGGTCCGCTGCCTCACTTCCTCTGCCTGACCCTCCACCCTTGTACCTAGACCCTGGGCTCTGGGCCAGACTGAAACCCAGAGCAAGACATACTGTTCTGTGCTACTCCAGTGGGGCAGCCATGGCAATGGCTGACCTGCTCCACCCAGGGTGGGCACATTTCATCACCACGAGGAGGGTGGGCACATTTCATCACCACGAGGGCTGATAGCTTCTGTGGCCCAGGGAAAGCTGTGCTTTGCAAACACTGAACTACCTGGATCCCCATCCTGGTTATTATGCAAGCACTTGGAACATTCCAGCCCCAGCCAGTGGCTAGGGCAGGGCTGCCTGGGTACCCTTCTCCTGCCAAGGCAACTCCTGGGGTCACTGTAGCCGGTAGTCCTGGCATGGACTGCTCAGGAGGGGTCCTACTGTGGATGGCAACAGTGTTTCCTACTGCCAAGGCAACAGTGTCTCCTACAGCCAGTGGAGCAGTGTTTCCTACAGTGGGTGGCAGCAGCGTCTCCTACTGCTGATGGAAGAATGTCTCCTACTATGGATGGCAACAGTGTCTGCTACAGTGGATGGCAGCAGTGTTTCCTACTGCCAATGGAAGTGTTTCCTACTGCCAATGGAAGTGTTTCCTACTGCCAATGGAAGTGTTTCCTACTGCCAATGGAACAGTGTTTCCTACTGCTGATGGCAACGGTGTTTCAAGGTAATCATCAAAACTATGCTTCTAGGTTACTCTACCTGGCACTTTACAAATATTTTATCACCTAGTCCTCTTATGAACCCAATGAGGTAGATACTGTTATTATCCCCATCTTTCAGGAGGAAGGCACTGGAACCCTGAGAGGGGCAGAGATGTGCCCAGCTGGCACAGCCAGCATGTGGTGGAGTCAGAACTGCCCAGCTCCAGACCCTTGTTCTCCCTCACCACACTCACTGCCAGTAACCCAGCTGCTGCCACACCCTCCACCCTCTCAAGTGCTCCTAAGGAGAAGGCCACCTGAACTCTGGACACAAGAAACAAGCCCTCTGGATAAGTTACAAAATGCTACAGGTGCTGGGGAAATGGGTGGTGTTGGGACCCTCTGCTTAGCCACAGAGAGAGTGCATATTAGAAACCCACTTAGGCTGGTGCAGTGGCTCACACCTGTAATCGGAGCACTTTGGGAGGCCGAGGCAGTTGGATCACTTGAGGTCAGGAGTTTGAGACCAGCCTGGCCAACATGGTGAAATCCCATCTCCACTAAAAATACAAAAATAGTGGTGGCATGTGCCTATAGTCCCAGCTACTCAGGAGACTGAGGCAGGAGAATCATTTGAACTCAGAAGGTGGAGGTTGCAGTGATCAGAAGGTGGAGGTTGCAGTGAGCCGAGATCATACCACTGCATTCCAGCCTGGGCAACAGAGTGAGAGTCTGTCAAAAAAAGATAAAACCCGCTTAGGCTCTCCCCTTTGCCTGGTTCACCTGGTAGGAAAAGAGAACAGGTAAAAACTAGCATTTGGCATCAGAGGAGCACCCACTGGGTGTCAGCCCTGGGACAGGCACTTAAGATGATGACATTCAGCCCCAGGCAGAGCAGGTAATTTGAAAGTTCTGAGTTTGAACCATCTATGTGTTAGGGCAGATGTCCTGAGGGTGACAGCCTCTACTGAGGGTGCCCAGGACTCCACCCTTTGATTTTTCCTTCTCAGTACTATTGTTAAAGGCCATGATCAAGACGCACCTACCTACTGAGTTTCAAGGCCAGCAGGGTGGGCTAGTTAACACGGTGGAAGACAGGCTAACACAGAAGAAGACAGACTCTGGATGGCAGTCAGCCCTGTAAATACTAGTTGCTGTCCTTCAACATCTCCTATAACAGCCATTGAGGCCCTATTTGTGCCAGGCCCTGGGCACCCAAAGGTCACAGCCCTGGATCCAAATTGCAGGGTTGAGCAGAACCACAAGAGCTATTGCCAGCTTCAGTGGCCAACCCCAGGATAGAATGATTAACTTGTGGGGAGAGTCAAGAAATGGTTTACAGGGGAGAGGCTTATTTGAGCCCAGCTTTGAAAGACAAATAGAATAATAGGGCTTCCTGCCCATGTAACCACAGTATTCGTGTGAGAATCAGATGACATCATGGGGACAGAATCTTGTGACCTGGTTTAAAAAATTTAAAAAGATAACTTCCATACTGCCACTCATGAGGAAATTGAATCCCAGAAAGGTGATATGAGGGTCAGCCAATGATTTAGAGGCAAACATAAGACTCAAGACAAACCTTCTGATTCCAGCACTGGGTTCTAGATTGTATTAGTCCATTTTCACACTGCTATAAAGAACTGCCTGAGACTGGGTAATTCATAGAGAAAAGAGGTTTAATTGACTCACAGTTCCACATGGCTGAGAGGTCTCAGGAAACTTACAATCATGGCAGTAAGGGAAGCAGGCACGATCTTACATGGTGGCAGGTGTGAGAGAGACAGAGAGGGAGGGAGCGAGTAGGAAGAACTGTCAAACACAAAAAACTATCAGATCTTGTGAGAACTCACCCACTATCACAAGAACAGCATGAGGGACACTGCCCCAATGACCCAATCACCTCCCACCATGTCTCACTCTTGACACATGGGAATTATGGGGATTACAAATCCAGATGAGATTTGGGTGGGGACACAGAGCCAAACCATATCATGGCGCCTCTCACTGACTTCCACTGCCAAAACTACTTGTCTAAGTACCTTGTTTATGAATGTTACTATAGAGTGGTGGCCCTTTACACTGTAGTGTGAATTACTGGCCAGCATGCTTGACAACGAGACAGTAAAGAACAGGGTAGTGAGGGAAATGTAAAAGTGGGAAGGGAGGTTGGAGATGAGAAAGAGACAAGCTGGGAATATGTAAGGCTTGGGGCCAGGAGGAACATTAAACTTCCTGGGGGACAGGTTTCTCCCCCATTTAACATTAAATTAAATGGGGAACAAGGAGGTTTGCATGAAAGTAGGAAGAGAGCTCAGAAAAGAGAGATGAAAATGCCAAATGCGAAATTTACCATATCATCTGAAGGCCGTGTCCAGACCCTTTCTCCCCACAGTGAGGAACTGGGCCTGGGGTAAGACAGGAGAGACCTATCCCGTGGACTCTCTCTCAGCCTCCAACTCTGCTGAGAGCTGCCCCATCAGGAAATGGGAGTCCCACCTCCATTTTTCCTTCCTTGTGCAGAAGGGAAGAGGAAAATAAATAAGAGCAGGAGATACTCATTCAGGTTTCCTGGACCATCCCCCTGCTCATCTGGAGAGAAGCTTTGCAGCGACTCTTTCTTATTTACTAGAAAACATAAGCTGGCAGTAATTGTTCATTACACCATAGTGCAGAGTCTAGAACCTCATCTCCAAGTTAACTGGGCTCAGAGAATAACACAGTCTTTTTTTTTTCATTATCTGTCTTCATTTTTGTTGACTTGGCCCACTTCACCCTCTCTTCACCTATAAGATCAAGCCATGGAAACAAATTTGCAGAAAACAAACAAAAATGTAAAGCAGAAGATTTGAAATGCTTATTATTCCACTCCCTCAGTAAATAAGTTATTGGTGAGCACTTTGGCATGCTTTCTCCCAGTCTTCATACCTGAGACATACCTGTGTATTTCCCAAGAGACCAGATGGCCTGTGTAAAGGCTTCATATGCAGCTCCCTGACTCACAGGAGTGTAGGGGATAGTCGTTTTTTTCAGATGGGGTTTCATCTCGTAGCCCAGGCTGGAGTGAAATGGCATGATCTCAGCTCACTGCAACCTCCGCCTCCCAGGTTCAAGCAGTTCTCCTGCCTCAGCCTCCCAAGTAGCTGGGATTACAGGTGTGTGCCACCATGTCCTGCTAATTTTGTATTTTTAGTAGACGGGGTTTCATCATGTTGGTTGAACTCCTGACCTCAGGTGACCTGCTTGCTTCAGCCTACCAAAGTGCTATGATTGCAGACATAACCCACCAGTCTTCTTTCTTAAATGCCTTTGGGCACCTACAGAAAGGCCAGTCCGTGCATCTCCCTGGTGGATCCTGGTATCAGATCACTTGCATCCTTCCGGCTGATATACATGAACATCCCTGGAACATGGACCAAACCCTAATTCCACAAGTGCAAATAGTCCTTCCACTTCCCTGCCACCACCCACCAAGCTGGGAGCTTGAGGATTCTCTGCACATCCTACTCTTCCACCCTGTGCCTCAATCTAGAGGAATTTGGTCAGCTTCATGCCCATTTGCTGTGGCCTCAGAGCTGAAACCCTCTCTTATTCTCATAATTAACAGTGTCTGACTGTTTGGGGCAGTTCAGCCAATCCCTACCAAGCTGGGCTGAAGGCACTTACACTCCATGGGTCAAAATGTTTTATTGTGCAAACTAAAAATGTGAACTGATCATAATAATGGCTGCCAATCACTCAGGGCTAGGCACTATACTAGGTTCTTTATATTATTGCCTTTACAGCTCCAGCAGAGGACACTCCTAGATCCCACGTTACAGATGGGGAAACTGAGACTCAGAGATGTAGGCTGATTTGCCTAATGACACCTGGCAGCAGAGTCAAAAATCGTTGACCTTCCCACTCCTCTCCACTGCCTCCATGATACCCAGTGAAAATCATTTTAATATGTCAGTGCCGGATGGAACTTTTCCTCATCCCAGGATAGCTCCATGGGAGTGCACTGTCTTCACATAATTCCCACAAAAAGCATAAGATCTCACCTCTTAGTTCACCTGAGTGGCCTATTTCAGCAAATAGCACACATTCCATGAGACTAAATCTTGGAAACAACTCTATCACCTCTGTCACTGCCTTCAAGGATGCCCTGGGGACCCCAATTTGGGAACATCTAGCAAGGTCAGCATATCCAGGCACTGGCCTCCCACCAGGTGTTCAGTCACCTTGGGTATCTCCATCCCATTCAGTCACTCATTGGGGAGTTCTTGAGCATCTGATATATGTTCAGAACTGAGCTTTACATAAAGGTAAGGCCCAGCTCCTACCCTCAGGCACTCACAGGGGTGTGTGTGTGTCAGTATGTGTGTGTGGTTCTTTGTAATCTGGAAGTACCTGTTTATGAAATGTCACAGGTCAGGTTCTCTGGGAAGCACCTACAGAGATGAGGAAAGGTTTGCTGGGGAGTGAGGCCCGGGAAAGGAAGCAGGTGAGAGCAGGACTGGGCAGGGACCATGAGACTGAAGCAGATCTGACCCCTCTCTGCCAGCCCAATGGGGAACTCCTGAGCAAAGACTGCCCATTAGAGGAACCCTGAGTTGGCAATGGCCAGGCGCGAGAGCCACTGCTGTGCTCAGCCACCTGAGTCAAGGCCAGTGAGGCAGCCAGGGCGTAGCATGTAAGGAGGCACCTGAACACTCCTGCAGGTGAGCACATCCTTAGATTTTTTTTTTTTTCTTTTGAGATGGAGTTTCACTCTTGTCTCCCAGGCTGAAATACAGTGGCACTATCTCAGCTCACTGCAACCTCCACCTCCTTGGTTCAAGCCATTCTCCTGCCTTGGCCTCCCAAGTAGCTGGGATTACAGGTGCCTGCCAACATGCCCAGCAAATTTTTTGTATGTTTAGTAGAGATGGGGTTTCAACCATCTTGGCCAGTCTGATCTCGATCTTCTTATCTCAAGTGATCCACTTACCCCAGCCTCCCAAAGTGCCGGGATAACAGGTGTAAGCCACAGTGTCCCCCCACATCCCTAGATTCTGTGCTCTAGGTGCTAGTCTTCTCACCTGAGTCCCAGCCCTGTGGTCCCTGGAGGGACCAACAGTTGGAACTGTCAGCATACCACACCTCACCACCAGGCCATCATCCTTTCTTGCAGGGAGGTTTGCGTGGCGTATCCCTGCATCTACCCCATCCTTTCATTCAACAAATACTTACAGAGCACCTCCTGAGTGCCAGGCTTTGGGGACATAATACCAAAAGAATCAGATCCAGGCTCTGTGCTCTGGAGCTTCCTGTCTACACATCTCCCTGTGCTTACTAGTGAATGTGCCTTGGTGTCTGTGTGTCAGAGTGAGGGTGTGATGGGCCATGTCGGCCAGACCTTTGGCTCTGTGTCCTGCTGTGGGTGCATGGTGAGGCCGGGATTACAGGCAACTGCCACCGTGCCCAGCTCTGGAAGGATTGGGGAGCTTTGCAAAGAAGTTGCAGCTTCAGAAGAAAGATGAGCGAACAAAGAGGAAGGCTTGAAAATGGGAAAGTGGGTCAGTGTGGCCAAGCTGAGTCTGGCAGGGCATTTCCATGCACAAATGAGTAAGAAGCCAGAAGGAGTGAAGAGGGCTCATGCAATCCTGGGCTGGGCGGCCGGGCTCTGGCCAGCAAGGAAAACTTTCTGCTTCCCTGAGAACCAGGGAGTGAAGGGAGGAGACCATGACAAAAGCCCCAAGATCAAGAACCAGGGCTGGGGGCGGGTGGGGTTCAGACTGGGAGGAGTAGACTGGCAGGGGGAGGGCAGGGGCATGAGAGCCTGCTGGGCACCAGCACAGGCCCACCCCTTTTCACTGGTTGATGGGTCACCACTGGCTGTGAGCCACATGCAAATTGTACATTTGAATAAGAAGTAGCTGGCCAAGCATGGCGGCTCATGCTTGTAAACTCAGCACTTTGGGAGGCTGAGGCAGGCGGATCACTTTAGGCCAGGAATCAGAGACCAGCCTAACCAACATGGCGAAACCCCATCTCTACTAAAAATACAAAAAAAAAAAAAAAAATTAGCCAGGATTGACAGCACAGCCTGTAATCCCAGCTACTTGAGAAGCTGAAGCATGAGAATCGCTTGAATCCAGAGACAGAGGCTACAGTGAGCCAAAGTCACAACACTGCACTCCAGCCTGGGTGACAGAGCAAGACTCTGTCTCAAAAAAAAAAAAGGGGGGGAGGGTAACATTCATATAGTTCTTTACATCATGATTCCAGTCGTCCCTTCCCCAAAGCCTAGGATCTGGGGAACTGCTAGATCCTGCTAAACTCTTCTATTTCCTTCTCCCCTCAGCCCATCAGTCTCCAAGAACAGAAGACTCCAGCAATATGTATGGTTCTTTACCTGTCCCCACGGCCTCTGTCTTAGCCTGGATGGACCATGATCCCTGTCTGTCTTTTGGTGCTAATGTTCTCTCGCCTGCCTGCCTCCCGTCTCCCTGCCCTCTCTGATTCATTCTCTTTGCTTCAAACTGTGTCACAGTTTAAATGAAAGTTGCCAGGGAAAAACTTTTTATAAATTAAAAAAAAAATGTATCACAGCACTATCTTTTCTAAACCCTATTGTCCTTGAGACAAAGCCCCATATTCTCACACATACACAGACTCTCCTGCCTGAGTACTCTTCCCTCTGCCTCAACATTCTTGCCCCAACTAATCCCTGCTGGACTTTCAGGTTTCAGCATCTGCACTGCCCACTCGAGAAGCCTTCCCTGGTTCCCCACCCCAACTCCAAGGTTAGATGTCTGCCCTAATTCTCTACCATGGCATTTCTCTACTGGTTACTGTTACCAGTTAATTATAGGGAGTCCAAGAGGGAGACTCCCCCATCTGTATTGCCCACATTACACCCACAGGGTGCAGCACAGTGCCCATGTCACCAACAAATAGTTTTTAAGCATCTATTAAATGTCAGGCACCACAACTGGCCCTGGGAAAATGATGGAGACTTAACAAAGTTCTCCTCTTCATAGAATTTACACTCTTGGTTTGTGTATATTCTAAAGTTATTGCGGGCTGGATGTGGTGGCTTACGTCTGTAATCCCAGCACTTTGGGAGGCCGAGGCAAGTGGATCACCCAAGGTCAGGAGTTCAAGACCAGCCTGGCCAACATGGTGAAACCCCAACTCCACTAAAAATGCAAAAAAACTAGCTGAGTGTGGTGGTGTGCACCTGCAGTCCCAGCTACTTGGGAGGCTGAGGCAGGAGAATTGTTTGAGTCCAGGAGGTGGAGGTTGCAGTAAGCCAAGATTGCGCCACTGCACTCCAGCCTGGGTGACAGAGTGAGACTCCTGTTCCAAAAATAAAAATAAATAAAATAAATAATAAAGTGATTGCAGTGAGTATGCATTGTTTTTATGGGAAAGGAAACAGGAAGGAAGGAAGAAAGGGAAGAAGGAAGGGAGGGAGGGAGAAGAAAGGGAAGGAGAGAGAAATGAGGGGGGAGAGAGAGAGAGAAAAGAAAGATCAGCTCTGGTCCAAACTTCTCAGTGGGTGTTCAGCTTTCAGGACCCTCTCTTGTTCAAGCCTCTTGCCTCGCTTTTATTCACTTTCTTGCACAAACTTAATGCTCCAGAGAGAATGCAATTCCCCAAACTACCACATCCATTCCTACCCCTGAGCCTTTGAACATGCTGTCCCATGTGCCTAGAGCACTTTTGCTGACCTCATACCTCCTGGTTGACCTTCAGGATTCAGCTCTCAAGCGTCATCCCCCTAGCTCATGTCAAATGCTTCCTTCTCAGGGCTCCCCTGACACAGGCACACACCTCCTGGGTGGCCTTTATTATGTTGCATGTCATAGATTTCTCTATATGCCACTGCTATGCCTTTCTCCCACCAGACTGTAAGCTCCAGTAGAGCGGTAACCAAGTCTTACTCATCTCAGATGCCTGAAGAACTTAGATCTGTGCCTGGCACAGAACAGGTTGTGTCTGCTGGACTCCACAGAAAAACACTGATTCCATCTACCCTGTGCTTTACTCACCACCCCACTGGTCAGCTGCTGCTCAGGTCAAGTGCGGGGCTGACTGTCCAGCTCCTGCAGGCCTCATGGGACTCATCACGTCCCTCAGACACAATGCCTTCCCTCTGCCTTGCTGCGGCATCCCATCCCCATTTTCCTGTGGGTCCTCAACTCTAGGACTCCGTAGGCCCTGGACAGGCACAGGGCCTCCAGGGTCCTGAGCCCAAGCAGGAACCAACAGGGCTTCACCAACAGTGAAGCAGGAACCAACAGTGGTCACTCTTCTGGCTGCCCCCAGCACCGCCCCCTCTCATTCCACAAAGTAACCACTATCCTGACACCTAACACTATTGATTCATTGTTATTGTGTCTAAATGTTATGTACACGGAACCACATGATTGTCCTTTTTAGAACTGGACTCCCCGAGCTGTCTGAGACACATTCGGGCTGTCGCGCAGCAGTCACAGCTCCTTTTCACTGCTGTACAACATCCCATTATAGGAGTACACCATACACAATTTCTCCATTCTGCCATTGATGTGTATTTTGGCTGTTTCCAATGTTTAACTCTTACAGAGGGCACTGTTAGGAGCATTTTGAGCAATATCATGGTGAGCAGAGGCACATTTTTGTTGTGTTAGAGTCAGGGAAAACCTCCCCTTCTCCCTCCGAATATTTGCTGGAAATGGACTCACAAAAGGCAGATGAACTGGAGAAAAGACATATGCATTATTTAAGGTGTACACAGGAGCCTTCAGAATGAAGACCCAAAGACACAAGGGACATCGTTCATATTTATACCTAGCTTCAACAAAGTTTGGACAGCCGTGTGGAAATGTGGTTGGACAATAAGGGTATTTTTCATGCTCACAGAAGGAATGGGGAAACGCAGCAGGGCCTGTCTGTCTAGATTCTTCTTGACCTCTCTGATCACGCATTCCTTCCTTCTGGGTATGGAGCAGGATTCTCTCTGGAATGGGTACGGTGTCTTATGACCTATGGTCAAACAAGATAGGTCAGATAATGTCTTTATGACAAGTTTTTACACAGGAAGGTGGAAGGAAAGTGAGAGTAATACTTGTCAGTTTTATGGCTGGCTTTGAAGAAAAGGGGTTCTAGTTTTTATGACTCACCTTGGGGAAAAGGGATCCTAGTTTCTACACCCAACCTGGGGACGGGGGCACAGTGAGGGCGGAGAATGAGACTGAGAAGCAGGCAAGCAGAGAAAAAGGTTTGCTTCTGAGGCTCCTTCTGAGGCCTGCATTTTCGGTTATTGTTTTCTGAGCCCCAATAATTGGAAAGCAACCTAGGAAAGGAATTGCTGGATCATAGGGTATACATGTGGTCAGCTTTAAAGATACTGCCAAGCAGTTTTCCCAGTGGTTGCACAGCATTGTTTTTATAAAAGAGAAAACTTAAGTCTCCATAAACACATACCCCGCCCCCCAGCCTCTGTGCAGGGGGCCTGGTCAAAGGGCTTGAGGGGAGGCAGCTACACCGGGTGATGAAAGAACAAGGCTGGGAGGATGCACATTTTACTGTAGCCTTTTATCCCTTTGGAATTTTGAGGCATGTTAAAATGTAACTTAGTAATAATTTTTTTAATGAAAAAAGAATAGGGCATGGTGGCTCACACCTGTAATCCCAGCACTTTGGGAGGCCGAGGTGGGTGGAACACGAGGTCAGAAGTTCAAGACCAGCTTGACCAACATGGTGAAACCCAGTCTCAACTAAAAATACAAAAAGTAGCTGGGTGTGGTGGCACACACCTGTAATCCCAGTTACTCAGGAGGCTGAGGCAGGAGAATCACTTAAACCCAGGAGGCAGAGGTAGCAGTGACCCAAGATCGTGTCACTGCACTCAAGCCTGGGCAACAGAGCGAGACTCCACAAAAAAAAAAAAAGGAGTGGGAGAGGAAAACTTGTAAACCATGTGCCTTTCAGACACCTTCTCTGGCTACTTATAACAGCCTGCAAGCTTCTACTCGCTCCCAGATCCCTGTCTAAGCACAATGCTCCCCACCGGCCCCTCCATTCTTAAACTTTACATACATTCCTCCCTCAAGGAGGAGCTCTCAGCATTAGGCGGAATGACAGGAGCAGGAACAACAGGGCCTTGGAGAGAACAGAGAGGAGACAGAACAATAAGGGCGGATGAATAAACACAGAGCAGACCGCTTCCACACATTCCGAGGAGACAGGGAACTAAGGCGTGGTTCAGATCCACTGGAGATAATCTGGAAAGCCTTGCTAGTTAGGAAGGGTTTAAAGGGTATGACTGACAGAGGAAAGGAAAAAAGGGGGCACCACCTGAATGGGTGGGGCAGGGGAGGCAAGGGGTGAGGATATGCGGGCTGTGAACATTGCTCTCCTCTGTTCCTTTTAGAAACTTCCACCACCCCTCTCCACCCCTTACACACACATCACCCTGACCCTAAGAAGGTTAGACATTCCTCACTCGAGGACATCCCACCACCACCCACCCAACTCACCTCCCTGCAGGCCAGATCTAGAGGGATAAACAGAAGGGCCCCTGGACCAGCCCCTACCCAATCCCCACCCTTCCTCCTGCCCTGTACCCTCACCCCATGACCAGGGGCCACCTGCACCTCTAACTGGGGCCAAAAGGAAGTGGCGGCTGAGCTGGGCCTAGAGGAAGGAACCAGCACCATCTGGCTGTATCTGCTTCCGTCAATGCCACATCTTTGAGTGGGGCTGAGAAGAGAGCTGGCAGTGGCAGAGTGTCACTGCCAGGCGCTGAGAATCAGTCCTCAGGAGCTGCCTAACACCTGGCAGAGGTGGGGCCCATCATTCACTCACCCACTCACTCATTCGTCCATTTCTCAAAACACATGCTGTGGGCCAGGCCCTGGGTAAGGGACTGGTGACAAAGTGAAGAAGACAAACATGACTCTGCTGGGCCTATGGGCAGGAAGAGAGCAAAAAGATTCCCCTCCCCCAAGTGAAGCATTTCCTCTAGCTTGTATGAAATCCCACCATTGTAGTTATTTAACTGGAGATCAGAGGTAGATTGTGGCATGGGTTCCTCAAACAATTTGAGGGAGCACTCTTAGAAAAATCGGCTGGGAGCGGTAGCTCACACCTGTAATCCCAGCACTTTGGGAGGCCGAGGTGGTTGGATCACAAGGTCAGGAGTTCAAGACCAGCCTGACCAACATGATGAAATCCTGTCTCTACAAAAGAAAGAAAGAAAGAAGAAAAGAAAGAAAGAGAGAAAGAAAGAAAGGAAAGAAGAAAGAAAGAAAGGAAAGAAGAAAGAAAGGAAAGAAAGAAAGAAAGAAAGAAAGAAAGAAAGAAAGAAAGGAAGGAAGGAAGGAAGGAAGGAAGGAAGGAAGGAAGGAAAGAAAGATCCAAAAGGTACACAGTTTACAAAAGTATGTGAACTTGGGAGGACCCATGGCAAATGAGGGCTGGACTCTACAGCTGAAACATGCTTAGCTTCTTGGTAAGTCTAGCTCTCTGTAGACAGGGGCACTGCTTCTTAGAAGTGCAGGTGACAACCCTGGGATCAGTGGCTCAGGCCTGTAATCCCAGCACTTTGGGAGGTCAAGGTTGGTGGATCACAAGGTCAGGAGTTCGAGACCAGTCTGGCCAATATGGTGAAACCCTGTCTCTACTAAAAATACAAAAATTAGCCAGGTGTGGTGGTGCATGTCTGTAATCCCAGCTACTCGGGAGGCTGAGGCAGAAGAATCACTTTAACCCAGGAGACGGAGGTGCAGTGAGCTGAGATGGCGCCACTGCACTCCAGCATGGGACACAGAAAGAGACTCCATCTCAAAAAAAAAAAAAGTTCAGGTGATGATAGAAGTTACCAGCCCTCAGGACAGGGTTCATGGAAAGGAGGAGGGCACTGAAGGCAGGCACTTTGATGAGAACTTAGCTAGCAGCTCCGGGAGGGCCTGACCTAGAGAAATGGTAAGAACTGGGGGCCTTGAAGACTCCTCTATCATTCCCATCTACCTGACCACCTTCTTCCAGAGGCTCTGAGCACAGTCTCTGCTCCCAGGAGGATCTGACTTCTTCTTGTAGCCAAGAGCAGCCTCTCTTTGGTCTTTTGCAGCAGTCAGGGATTGGGTGCAGCACCCAAAAATGTGGTCCAGTTTGAGTTTCCACTCCACTTGGCGCTGCCTTGAGAAGAGAAAGTGATGCCCCAAAGAGAAGGTGGGTGGGCTGGGCGGCCCTTCTCTCTCGGGGTCTTAGTCTTCACTCTGGTTCAAAGCAGTGTTGGGAGAAAATAAGTTTATACTAAAGTCTTTTGGAAACCCAGGGTCTCCCTAGGTCCTCTGTATCCAGGAGCTTCGAGTTAAAGAAGACGGTAGGGTCCATTTCCACCTCCATCTCAGTTCCTTTTTTTTTTTTTTTTTAAGTCGAAGTCTCACTCTGTCACCCAGGCTGGAGTGCAGTGGCACAAGCTTTGCTCACTGCAACCTCCACCTGCCAGGTTCAAACGATTCTCCTGCCTCAGCCTCCTGAGTAGCTGGGATTACAGGCACATGCCACCACACCTGGCTAATTTTTTGTATTTTTAGTAGAGACAGGGTTTCACCATGTTGGTCAGGCTGGTCTCAAACTCATGACCTCGTGATCCGCCTGCCTCAGCCTCCCAAAGGGCTGGGATTACAGGAGTGAACCACCTCACCGGGCACCACCTGAGTTTCTTAAAATTTTAATAAATTAAATACAGTCGCGTGTCACATAATGACAGGGATATGTTCTGAGAAATTCATCCTTAGGCGATTTCATCACTGTGTGAACATATCATGGAGTGTTACACAAACCTAGATAGAATAGCCTGCTAGACACCTAGGCTATATGGCATGACCTGTTGCTCCTAGGTTATAAACCTTTACAACATGTTACTGTACTGAATAAATACTATAGGCAATTGTAACACAATGGAAAGCACTGGTGTATCTAAACATAGAAACGGTACAATAAAAATAGAGTATAAGAGATTTTTCCAAATGAAACACCTGTCTAGGGCACTTACCATGCATGGAGCTTGAAGGACTGGAAGTTGCTCTGGGTGAGTCAGTGAGTGAGTGAGTGGTGAATGTGAAGACTAGGACATTACTTACTATACACTACTGTAGACTTTATAAACACTGTACACGTAGGCTACACTAAATTTATTTTTAACAAAGGCTTTCTTTCATAATAAATTACCCTTAGCTTATCTAACTTTTTTACTTATTAACTTTTAATTTTTTTAACTTTTTGACTCTTTTGACTCTTAGCTTAAAACAAACACATTACAGCTACACAAAAATATTTTCAAACTTTATATTATTTATTTATTTTTTTTTTTTTTTGAGATGGAGTTTCGCTTTTGTTGCCCAGGCTGGAGTGCAACGGTGCAATCTTGGCTCACTGCAAATTCTGCCTCCTGGGCATTACCTCAACTCCATTATAATCTTGTGGGACCACAGGCATATATCTGCTCCAGTATTGATATCAAGCAATTCTCCTGCCTCAGCCTCCTGAGTAGCTGGGATTACAGGCATGCGCCACCATGCCTGGCTAATTTTTTGTATTTTTAGTAGAGATGAGGTTTCTCCATATTGGTCAGGCTGGTCTTGAACTCCTGACCTCAGGAGATCTGCCCACCTCAGCCTCCCAAAGTACTGGGATTACAGGTGTGAGCCACCGCTCCCAGCCAAAAACTTTTTAAATAGAAAAAAAGCTTATAGAATAATAATGTATGTCTATAAGTAGAAGCACACGCTAAAATTAAACAGTAAAAAGCCAACCATGGTGGTTTGTGCCTGTAGTTCTAGCTACTCAGGAGGTGGAGGTGGGAGGATCACTTGAGCTCAGGAATTCATATTCAGCCTGGACAATATTAAAACGCATGCTTTGAACAAAGAGACCCCCCAAACAGGCTTTTTGTGAGCAACATGAATGTTTATTCACCTGGGTTCAGGTGGGCTAAGGCCAAAAGGGGCATTAGCGATGGGCGGTGGGATAGGAGTTGGTTTTGTAGGTTGGGGCAAATCTTTTGGGGAGGGGGCAAGGGTGTTACAGAGTAAGATTAGTTACAGTGGTGGGTAGGGGCAAGGAGTATACATTGCCATAAATTCAGTTACAATGGCAGGTGGGGTAAGGCAGAAGAGTAGTTAAGATGGCAGGGTGCGGTGAGGAGTATTCACATTATTATAAGAACAGTGAAGATGGCAGGGTAGGGTAAGGGGAAGCTTATGTCAGGAGATGCTTCGATGGGCGATCAGGAATAATGGCAAACGCAGGTGGGGGGTGGGGGGTGATCAGCTGAGGCAGGCAGGACTTCAGACTTTCTGGGACTGGGCTTGCACATGGAGGCCTAACAGACAGCAGAGTGAGACCCTGTCTCTTAAAATAATAAATAGATAAATAATGTTTAAACTAAAAAAATAGTTTAAAAAGTATAGGATAATAAATGCATAAACAGAGGCCTGGTGTGGTCATGCCTGTAATCCCAGCACTTTGGAAGGCAGAGGCGTGCAGATCACTGGAGGTCGACAGTTCAAGACCAACCTGATCAACATGGAGACACTCTGTCTCTACCAAAAATACACTGGAGGTCGAGAGTTCAAGACCAACCTGATCAACATGGAGAAACTCTGTCTCTACCAAAAATACAAAAATTAGCCGGGCGTGGTGGCACACGCCTGTAATCCCAGCTACTCAGGAGGGAGGCAGGAGAATCACTTGAATTCAGGAGGTGGAAGTTGCACTGAGCCAAGATTGCACCACTGCACTCCAGCCTGGGCAACAAAAAACATAAATAAAATAAAATAAATAAATGCATAAACAAGTAACAATAGTCATTTATTATTGTTATCAAGTATGATGTACTATAAATAGCTGCATATGCTATACACTCACATGATTGGCAATGCAGGCCTGTTTATAGCAACATCGCCACAAACGTGTGAGTAACGCATCATGCTATAATGTTACGACAGCTACGAAATCATCTAGGTTATAGGAACGCTTCAACTCCATTATAATCTTGAGGGACCATTGGCATGTATCTGCTCCAGTATTCATCTAAATGCCATCATGTGGCCCACGACTACAATTACTTTTCTCACCCTGAAGGTCTTTCTAAGTATGACATTAAACCCAGAGGCCATAGGCCAGGTGCAGTGGCTCATGCCTGTAATCCCAGCACTTTGGGAGGCCGAGGCGGGTGAATCACAAGGTCAGGAGTTCAAGACCAGCCTGGCCAATATGGTGAAACCCTGTCTCTACTAAAAATATGAAACTTTTCCAGGTATGATGGCGCGTGCCTGTAGTCCCAGCTGCTCGGGAGGCTGAGGCAGGAGAATGGCTTGAACACGGGAGGTGAAGGTTGCAGTGGGCTGAGATGGCGTCACTGCACTCCAGCCTGGGCGACAGAGCAAGACTCCATCTCAAAAAAAAAACAGCTAGAAGCCATAAAATGGAAGCTTGATAAATTCAGCTCCAAACACATTTTTTTAAAAAATTTCTACATGGCAAACAATATTATCAACAAAACCAAAGGACAAACAATAAACTTAGAAAAGTGTTTGTGACTAATATCAAAAAGATACAGTCAATTTTTCTACATAGAAGCTTCTACAAATCAATAAGGAAAAGACCTAGAACCCTCAATCGAAAAAAAAGAGCCAGAAACATGAAGAAAAAATTCACAGAAAAAAAAGAAATTCAAATAACCTTTACACATTTGAAAAGTTGCCCAACTTCACCTGCAATAAGAGAATTGCATATTTAAACTAGCACTGACATACCGTGTTCACCTATCAGATTGGCAAACACCAAATGTTTGTCAGTACACTGACTTGGCAAAGATTTGTTGAAGCAGCACTCAGCTCTTTCTGCTGAGCATGTAAATCGAAACAAACCCTCCAGAGAACAATTTGGCAACCGTTGCAGAAATCGTAAATGTGCATTCACTTTGACCCAGCAATTCTCCTTTGCTCTTGCGGTTTTTGCATTTGAAACTACCTAACCCTGTTAGCTATTCAACAGCACATTAAACAGGTCTAAAAACCTTCCCTCTAGAGCAAATGTGAGTTTTTTGGTTTTTGTTTTTTAATTTTTAATTTCCTTTTCAAACCCCTTATAAACCAAGCAAATGTGAGTTTTGACTGAGAGAGTATGCTGTGTTCCTGGTGACTCAAACTCTCCGACATCTTTCTTACTCAACTATATGCAACAGTTGATGTGTGTTTTCTGATCATTTTTATGTATTGTCATTTCTTATTTTCTTTCTATCCACAAGAGACAGAAATAGGCTGGTTGGTTAGGAATGGGAAGTTAAAACAAATACCGATACTGAGCAACAACCCCAGGAAGAGTTTTGCAACTTGCCTCGAGGGGCTCAGGACAGGTCCATAATTTCTATTTATCTCATCAAAATTGTTTTAAAGCGTGCCAAGGCATCTTGGGTTCTTAGAAATAATGTTAAAATCGTCCGGGCATGGTGGCTCATGCCTGTAATCCTAGCACTTTGGGAGGCAGAGGTGGGTGGATCACCTGAGGTCAGGAGTTCGAGACCAGCCTGGCCAACGTGGTGAAACCTCATCTCTACTAAAAATACAAAAATCAGCCAGGTGTTGTGGTCGGCACCTGTAATCCCAGCTACTCAGGAGGCTGAAAGAGGGGAATCATTTGAACCCAGTAGACAGGGTTGCAGTGAGCCGAGATAGCGTCACTGCACTCCAGCCTGGACAACAAGAGCAAAATCCTGTCTTAAAAATAATAATACACTAAGTTTCCATTTTAACTGAGTTTCTAAAAAAAAAAATAGAAAGAAAGAAAGAAAAAGAAAAAGAATAATAATATTGTTAAAACAAAATAAGAAAGGGCTGATTTTTTCCAATTAAGCTTTGCTTTTATTGGAAATATACAGCCACAATGTGTTAAGTGTGGAGACACGAACCAGTTGGTTTTCCTGACATGAGATGCAAGAATTCCACATATCACATCCTGAAAGTTTTTGCCAATTGTTGATGTTCTAACATGTTAAATAGTATCAATCCACTCATTTATTATTATTACTATTTTCTTTAGAGACGGGGTTTCACCCTGTCACCTGGGCTGGAGTGCAGTGGCATAATCATAGCCCACTTTAACCTCTAACTCCGGGCTTAAGCCGTCCTCTAGCCTCAGCCTCCTGAGTACAAGCACACCATCACATCTGCTATTTTTTTTTTTTAATAGAAACGGTGTCTTGCTATGCTGGTCAGGCTGGTCTCAAACTCCTTGCCTTAGCAGATCCTCCTGCTTTGGCCTTTCAAAGTGCTGGGATTACAGGCATGAGCCACTGTTCGTGGCCTCAGTCCACTCTTACAATAAGCACATTCAATCCCTAAACATGATATAGCTTGTCATTTTTAATTGGTCCAACAAATCATATTTTTCCTTAAGTAATAAGTAGCTATTATATTGGAAAAACTCAAAATTAGTCTTTACTCATTATAGATGTTTAATTAATATGAACACTATAATAATATAATCTTTAACAATACATTTCAGTTCCCAACTTTATATATTAGAATTGAAAGTATCAGCAACTTTTTAAAAACTGAGAAACGCTGTCTAAGCTCTGATATCCTTGGCTTCCAATATTAAACAGCCAGCAATGTCTATCTACTCTTAGTGTCTGGGGCTGCCCAAATGCTTATCCCTGGGGAAGCACCTGAAGAAAACCAGGCAGGAGTTAAACATTTTATTATAAATATTTCCTGTGTCTTCAACAATTTACAAATACTTGTGATCTCACTTGAGCCTTGCAAAACATCTAGCATCTATCTCTCTCTCTCTCTCTCTCTCTCTCTCTCTCTCTCTCTCTCTCTCTCTCTATCTATCTAGCTATCCATCCATCCATCCATCTCTCTATCTAGTCCTTCCCATTTTACAGATAAGGACATTAAGGCCCAAAGAGTTTTCCAGGTCCTTGCTTAAGGTCACACCCAGGTCTGCCGCTCTCCATAGGCTGTCATTCAGACCTCTTCATCCCCCTTGTATTCTGAGGACAAACCTGGGGCTTTTATGATCAAAGTGGCTCAGAGCAATGGTGGATGGAGCCTGGGAGGCAGGTCAAGGCTGAAGGGTTGTCGGGGTGGGGGTCTAGCCGTAGACTAGGAAAGAGAGCTGGGCAGAGGGCACTGAAGTCAACGTCAGCAATTCTGCTCCATGGGCGACTGAGTGATGTTCAGCAATCATCAGTGCCCGATAGGGCCAAAGCCCCTGGAGAACCACCTTGACCCCCAGGGCTCCGGTAAATGTTTAAGCATTGGGGATGGCGGTAAGAAGTAATTATTGTTGGGGGGCATGGTGTTAGGTGCAAGAAGCATGGAGACGGAGACTTTAACCCCAGAAATGCATAGTCAGTCCCACCACTGTTGTATTCCTCAGAGGCCAGCAATGATCTGCCTGGGTAAGGCTAGCAAGCCCTCTGCCTCAAGAATCCTGCTCTGAGTCATTCCAAGCAAGGGGGAGGAGTCCTCCCTAGGAGTTCAAGAGGAGCCTCTCTCCCCATATTTGTCCTAATTAAGGTCAGCCAGTTGAGACTGGGCATGGGATTGGGGCTTATCCTGAATACTTTAAAAGGTCTAGACTCTCCTGGGTTTGTAGCTATCTGACCCCATTCCTTTCCACCACCACCCCCCAAACACACATCCCTTTGCCACCTCCTGCCAGGCCCACTCCATAGGTCTCTGCCTTCCCAGTGTACCCCAGATTCCTTCTTTGGGCATGGAACCATTGATTCCTGAAGGCCAAGAATGCCCCTACCCTGACAAGCAGAAAGTGATAAGAGTCAGTATGACTGACTCATGGAAATGGGTTTCCAAGAAGGACCAACCATGTCCAACACTGGCTCTGCCCTCAAAAAAGGCTACTGGGTTTCCTAAATGGAGTTGCTATCAACTGGGAGCATAAACCAGCAGCACCCACTTTGTCACCATCAGCTTCATCACCACCCCTATTTGGAAGCTGGGTAGGGTATTACAGGTGTAATGTTAATCCAAGCCTTCTGTCCACTCTGGATTTGAGCCAGTTTCTTTTTTTTTTTTTTTTTTTTGAGACGGAGTTTCCCTCTTGTTACCCAGGCTGGAGTGCAATGTCAGGATCTCGGCTCACCGCAACCTCCGCCTCCTGGGTTCAAGCAATTCTCCTGCCTCAGCCTCCCAAGTAGCTGAGACTACAGGTGCGCACTACCATGCCCAGCTAATTTTTGTATTTTTAGTAGAGAGGGGGTTTCACCTTGTTGACCAGGATGGTCTCGATCTCTTAACCTTGTGATCCCCCCGCCTCGGCCTCCCAAAGTGCTGGGATTATAGGCGTGAGCCACTGCCCCCGACCTGAGCCAGTTTCTTTAGGAGCCAGCAGAGCTTTAGCCCTATGATGAAGCTGTGGTTGCCACCTCACATCTACTCACCTTGTCTTGTCTTCTTTCTTTATGGCACTGTTGTACTGTTGGAAGTGGCAATGTACCCAGCTTAAAACAAATAAGCTATTCCCCAGGCTCCCTGTCCTGAGGAAAAGCATGGTGGCCATTGGGTCAGGGGATGGAGGGGGACTTCAGGGAAAATTCATTAAAGCATCCTGACTGAGCTGGCAGGTGTCCTCTTGCTTTGTTTCCCATACTCCTTCTTCATCCCTTACACTTGGATGTGTTGCCAGGAGCTCCAGTTGCCATGTTGGACTAGAAGCTCCCTGAGGACAGGAATTGTCCTGTTTACCGTAAAGCCTGGCCGATCATCTGCTGCTGAATACATTTTTTTTTTTTTTTGAGACGGAGTTTCGCTCTTGTTACCCAGGCTGGAGTGCAATGGCGCAATCTCAGCTCATCGCAACCTCCGCCTCCTGGGTTCAGGCAATTCTCCTGCCTCAGCCTCCTGAGTAGCTGGGATTACAGGCACGCGCCACCGTGCCCAGCTAATTTTTTGTAATTTTTAGTAGAGACGGGGTTTCACCATGTTGACCAGGATGGTCTTGATCTGTTGACCTCGTGATCCACCCGCCTTGGCCTCCCAAAGTGCTGGGTTTACAGGCTTGAGCCACCGCGCCTGGCCCCTGAATACATTTTTAAGGGCTACTGATGATGATGACAGTGGTCATGGTGAGAATGATGCTGCTGACAACTCTGTAAGCTGCTTGTGGGACATCCTGGACCACTGGTTTCCTTTGAGTCACTCAACTATCTCTTCTAAGTGTCCTGTAGGCAAGTGATACAAATAACCAGATCCTTAAACAGCATCTAGCAACCTCTGTGAAAGCAATTACCCAGCACATCAAAATTTACAAGTTTACCTCCTCTTTGACCCAGAGATTCACTGAGAGAACTTATCCTACAGATCACATATACACAAAATAATATATGTGCAAGGTTATTGATGGAAGCCTCAGCAATGTTAGCAAATAGTTGGAAACAACTGGGATATCCATCAGCAGAGCACTGGCTCAAGAAATTCTGGTATTTCCATGCCATGGTATATTACACAGCTGTATAAAGGAATAGGAATATTCTTTACTATCTTCAAGATGTATTGTGAAGTGAGGGAAGAGGCAGAGCACAGTGAAAGAAGAGAAGCAGGTAGCTAAGGAAGGGACGAGAGAGAAACTTACTCTGGAATCATGTCAATGTATTACCTCGACTAAAAAATAAATGAATAAAACAGCTGACATCAAATGCAGAGCTCTCTCACGTTCATATTCATTTATCCCACAGAAATCAAGAACCTGCTGAATGCTGGACAGTGTACTACAGATTAGACTAAGAAAGACCTTTGTAATGCCTTATCTGGGGTGGTAGGTGGCGGCCTGGGGAGACAGGAAATGAACTGGCCACTATATGCTAAAATAAACCTACGCCAAAAATGGAATAAGTAAAAAATGCTGTGGCTACACAGAATTAGGGTCCAGGAAGGCTTCCTGGAGGAAGCCTTGATGAATGAGCAGCAGATAGCTAGACGGGAGAAAGGGAACTCTGGGAAGGGGAGAAAGGGAACTGTTCCTGGTAACTACAGGAACAGTTACCAAAATGTGGCCCAGCTTAACAGGTGAGAAGATGCAGGGGGCACTGAGAAGATGGCCAATTTAAGACCAGACTAGACAGAGTTCAAGTTCCAAGGTAAGAGCCTTGGTAAAAACCTAAAGTATCGGCCAGGGGTGGTGGCTCATGCCTGTAATCCAAGCACTTTGGAGGCCAAGGTGGGCGGATCACCTGAGGTCAGGAGTTCAAGACCAGCCTGACCTACATGGTGAAACTCTGTCTTTAAAGAAAAAAAACACCTAGAGTATCTCTCCTTTACTGAGAAGTTAAATCAAGATTGGGAGAGTTGAGGTAGGCAGGTGCAGAGACTCATTCCTATAATCCCAGCATTTCAGGAGGCCAAGGTGAGAGGATCTCTTAAGCCCAGGAGTTTGAGATCAGCCTGGGCAGCATAGAGAGATCTCATCTCCACAAAGTATTTTAAAATTAGCAGGATATGGTGGTGCATGCCTGTGTTTCTAGCTACTCATCTCTACAGAATAAAAAATAAATTAGCCAGGCATGGTGGCACATGTCTGTAGTCCCAGCTACTTGGGAGTGTGAGGAGGGCAGATTGCTTGAGCCCAGGAGTTCAAGACCGCAGTGATTCATGATTGCACTACTGCACTCCTGGGCAACAAAGCAAGATCCTGCTTTAGAAAAGAAAAGTGGCCGGGCATGGTGGCTCACACCTATAATCCCATCACTTTAGGAGGCTGAAGCGGGTGGATCACCTGAGGTTGGGAGTTCCAGATCAGCCTGACCAACATGGAGAATCCTTGTCTCTACTAAAAATACAATATTAGCCAGGCATGGTGGCGCATGCCTGTAATCCAGGCTTGGGAGACTGAGGCAGGAGAATTGCTTGAACCTGGGAGGTGGAGGTTGTGGTGAGCCGAGATCACACCATTGCACTCCAGCCTGGGCAACAAGAGTGAAACTTTATCTCAAAAGAAAAAAAAAGTAATAAAAAATGGGTGTGGGAGATGCTAATCCTGGGGCTTCAGATTGCCTTGCTCCCCCTCCTTCTGAGCTCCCTCACCCCTCTAACAGGGCTGTTAAAGACTTGGTTGCCAGAGATGACCCTGGACATGACTCGTGATGAACACATCAACTTTTCTTCATTGCTGAAATGTACTCCAAACGCTGTCAGTCAACAGCATTTACTCAGCAATCACAGGGGCCTGCTGGATGCTGGGCAGTGACACCGTTCAGAGGCAGGAGGAATGTCGAAGATAAAGCCTTTGGCTTGGAAGATCTAACTTAAACAAAAAACTGTCTAAAAACAGAGCAACTTAATTTAGGACTATCTTTGAAAGCATAGCCCAAAGCAGAGACTCAGACACTTGCTTGCCGGTGTTCATAGCAGCATTATTCATAACAGCTGAGAGGTGGAAGCAACCCAGATGTCCACAGACATATGAATGGATAAACAAAACGTGGTGTATAAATATTAGGGAATATCATTCAGCCATAAAAAGGAATCCTGTTGTGATACATGTCACAACACAGGTGAACCTTGAAAACGTTATGCTAAGTGGAGGAAATCAGACAAGAAAAGACAGACACCATATTATTCCACTCATGAAATATCCGCAGTAGTCAAGTTTACAGAGATAGAAAGTATCTATTTGGAGGTTACCAGAGACAATGGGAGTTATTGCTTAATGAATACAGAATTTCTGTTAGGGATGATGGAAAATTGGGGGAATAGTCATGATGATTACACAAATTGTGACTGTAATATTAAATACTGAACACTTGACATTGAATTAAATACTGAATATAATATTAAATATTGAAGTCAGGTAAGGTGGCTTGTGCTGGCAAGGTAGTCCCAGCTACTAGGGAGGCTGTGGGAAGTAGAAAAGTTCCTTTTTAAAGATTTTTTTTTTCTTGTTAACTTTGTTAAGCCCTATCCTATGTAGCTGTTAGACATGCCATGCTTACAGGCATGTAGTACATTCCATGTCCTTGTACTTTAACCAAGAAATCTGTGCTGGCTGGACATGCTCACAGGCATGTCCCAGCTCTCCACTGCTTTTACCTGTTTAGAAAAGTTTTAAGTTGTCAGCCAATTGGGTTTTAGTTTAGATTGTGAGGTCTGACTCCAGCCAGTGGAGATTACACACAGCAGTAAGGACAACCCCAAATTCAAAAGGGATCAATTTGTCTGTTTTCCTTTGTTCATTGTACTCTCGTGGCACAATGCCTAGCAAGGGTACCCCTCCTACAGTCTAGGAAGTAAAAATTGTGTTGCTAAAAAATCCTTTGTCTCAGTGCTAATATTCCTTTGTGGCACTGAGCGTCTATTTCCAAGAGAGGCTGAGATGGGAGGATCACTGGAGCCAGGAGTTGAAGGCTGCAGTGAGCTCTGACTGTGCTGCTGCACTCCATCCAGAGTGACACAGAAAGATCCTGTCCCTATTTTTCTTTTAATGTGGCTCAGGAGCAGGAGATAGTGAGGGCCCAGCCAACTTAGAAAGGCCTTTTGGAGGGGGTGACATTTGAAAAAGTCTGGGAAAACATGAGCCGAACAGGAGAAGGAAAAGCATGGTGATGGAAGGTTGTGTGGGAGTGAGAAGGACTCCAGAAGGGAGTTGATGGCCTCTCCTGGACCAGGGGGAGAGTAAGGGGAGAGTCATAAGAATCAGGGGTTTGCTGGATGAGAGAGAGGTCAGTGATATTCATGACATAAAAGTACTGCAGGTGCCCGGATGTGGTGGCTCACACCTGTAATTCCAACACTTTGGGAGGCCAAGGCAGGTGGATCACCTGAGGTCAGGAGTTTGAGACCAGCCTGGCCAACATGGCAAAACCCATCTCTAATAAAAATACAAAAAGATTACCGAGGCATGGTGGTGCGTGCCTTTAATCCCAGCTACTTGGGAGGCTGAGGCAGGAGAATCACTTGAACTTGGGAAGCAGAGGTTGCAGTGAGCCAAGATCGTGCCACTGCACTCCAGCCTGGGAGAAAGAGAGAGATTCTCTCTTAAAAAAAAAAAAAGTACTGCAGGTAAAGATTCAACACTTGAGGTAGGTAATACTAATTCCATTTTACAGATGTATAAACTGAGGCTCATCCAGGATTAGAGGTTCATTCAGGATGGCACAGCTCATAGGCCGAACAGTGGAGATTTGATCTGCAGTTATGTGACCCTAAAGCAGTGGCTCTCAATCCTGGCTACACACTGAGATGTTCCAGAGGGCTTTTTTCTTTCTTTCTTTCTTTTTTTGAAAGAAAGAAAGAGAAAGAGAAAGGGGGAGAGAGAACAGGAGTCTTGCTCTATTGCCCAGGATGGAATGCAATCTAAAAATAGGTATTAAAAACCTCTTTTACGCCGATAATTGTACTTAACAGCAGAGACAGGAAGGAATAAGGAAAGAAAATAACAAATAAACAGCCAACCAATATTTCATTTAAGTCTGTGAAATGCTATGCAAATGCTGAAGAGTGATTTACTTCCAATCATGTGGTCATTTTCAAAATAGGTGTAATGTGATTGCAATGTGATACTGAAAAAAATTATGTTCTGTAGACCTGGGGTGAAGAATTCTATAAATATTCGCTTAGTTTGCTTGTTCCAGGTCTGAGTTCAAATCATAGGTGTTCCTGTTACTTTTCTATCTCGTTAATCCATCAAATATTAACAATGTGGTGTCAAAATCTCCCGCTATTATTGTGCGGGAGTCCAAGTCTCTTTATAAGTCATTAAGAACTTGTCTTATGTATCTGGGTGCTCCTATATTGGGTGCATATATATTTATGATCATTGACTTCTGTTGTTGCATTGATCCTTTTACCATTATGTAATGTCCTTCTTTGTTTCTTTTAGCCTTTGTTACTATTTTTTTTGGCGGGGTGGGGGGAACGGAGTTTCACTCTTGTTACCCAAGCTGGAGTGCAATGGTGCGATCTCGGCTCACTGCAACCTCCGCCTCCTGGGTTCAGGCAATTCTCCTGCCTCAGCCTCCTGAGTAGCTGGGATTACAGGCACGTGCCACCATGCCCAGCTAATTTTTTGTATTTTTAGTAGAGACGGGGTTTCACCACATTGACCAGGATGGTCTCGATCTCTTGACCTCGTGATCCACCCACCTCGGCCTCCCAAAGTGCTAGGATTACAGGCTTGAGCCACCGTGCCTGGCCGAGTCTTTGTTATTATTAAAGTCTATTTTGTCAGAGATGAAAGTTACAACTCCTGGGTTTTTTTTGTTTTTTTGTTCTCCATTTGATTGATAAGTCTTCCACCAACCCTTTGTTTTGAGTCTTTGTATGTCTTTGCTTATAAGATGGATCTGGATACAGCATACCAATGGGTTTTGACTTTTTATTCAATTTGCCTGTCTGTGTCTTTGATTAGGGCCTTTAATCCATTTAAATTTAGGATTAAAGACCGGGCAGGTGGCTCACGCCTTTAATCCCAGCACTTTGGGAGGCTGAGGCAGGTGGATCACGAGGTCAACAGATCAATACCATCCTGGTCAACATGGTGAAACCCCATCTCTACTAAAAATACAAAAATTAGCTGGGCATGGTGGCATGTGCCTGTAGTCCCAGCTACTTGGGAAGCTGAGGCAGGAGAATTGCTTGAACCCAGGAGGCAGAGGTTGCGGAGTGCCATTGCACTCCAGCCTGGGTAACAAGAGCGAAACTCTGTCTCAAAAAAAACACGAAATTTAGAATTAATATTGATATTTGTGAGTTTAATATTGTCGTTTAATGCTTGCTGGCTATTTTGCCCATTAGTTTATATGGATTCTTCATTATACCTTTTGGTAAGTTTTTGGGATGACTGATACTGGTTGTTCCTTTCTGTGTATAGTGCTTCTTTCAGAAGCTCTTGTAAAGCAGGCCTGGGGGTGATGAAATCTCTGAGTGCTTGTTTGAAAAAAATTTTATTTTCCTTCATTTATGAAGCTTAGTTTGGCTGGATATGAGATTCAGGGTTGAAAATTCTTTTCTTTGAGGATATCGAATATTTACCCCCACTCTCTTCTAGTTTGTAGGGTTTCTGCTGAGAGATCTGCTGTGAGTCTGATAGGCTTCCCTTTATGGGTAACTTGACCTTTCTCTCTAGCTGTCCTTAGAATTTTCTCCTTTATTTCAACCCTGGTGAATCTAATGATTATGTGTCTTGGGGTTGCTCTACTTGAGGAATATCTTTGTGGTGTTCTCTGTATTACCTGGAGTTGAATATTGTCCTGTGTTACTAGGTTAGGAAAGTTTTCCTGAATAATATCCTGAAGAATATTTTCCAGCTTGGATTCATTCTCTTCATGACATTCAGGTACACCTATCAAAAGTAAATTAGGTCTTTTCACATAGTCCCATATTTCTTGGAGACTTAGCTCATTCCTTTTTAATCTTTCTTCTCTAATCTTGTCTTCTCGTTTTATTTCATTAAGTTGGTCTTTGACCTCTGATATCCTTTCTTCTGCTTGATCAATTCGACTGTTAAAACCTGTGCATACTTCATGGAGTTCTCATATTATATTCTTCAGTTCCATTAATTCACTTATATTCCTCTCTAAATTGTCTATTCTCATTAGGATTTCATCAAACCTTTTTTCAAGGTTCTTAGTTTATTTACATTGGACTAGAACATGTTCTTTTAACTCAGAGAAGTTTCTTATTTTCCACCTTCTGAAGCCTAATTCTGTTAATGGAACACGCTCATTCTCCATCAGGCCTTATTCCCTTGTTGATGAGGAACTGTGATCCCCTGTAGAGGAAGAGGCTTTCTGATCTTGGGTATTCTCAGCATTTTTACGCTGGTTTCTTCCTGTCATTGTAAATTTATCCACCTGTCATCTTTGTAATTACTGACTTTCAAATTAGGTCTCTGAGTCCAACTTGTTGATTCTCAGTGCCAGAATCTGAGCAACCCACTGTACCAGCTAAAACAGTGGCATTAAGGTTTATGGTGCTTTTCTGCCCAGGAATCTCCGGTCTGGCTTCCTTCTTGAGTCCCTTTTTCAATCAGCTGAATAGGCAACTCTGCCTTCCTGGAGCTCCAAATGTCGACCAAAAAGGGACCCTGTCCTGTTTACTCTGTACCAAGAACCGCCGCACCAGGGCACTGGCAAAAATGCCACACCGGCCACAAGAGTCACACTGGCGACCCATGGGGCTCCTCCGCTGGGACTCTCCTGGTCCATGAGCATCAAAAATTCGTCTGAAAGTGTGGCGTCCTCTCGTTCTTTGGGCTTTCACTGGGAGCTACAATCCTGAGCTGCTAGTAATCAGCCATCTTGGATCTCTCCAGAGAGCTTTTAAAAATACCCCACCAGGCCGGGCATGGGTGGCTCACACCTATAATCCCAGCACTTTGGGAGGGCGAGGCGGGTGGATCACGAGATCAGGAGATTGAGACCATCCTGGCCAACATGGTGAAACCCTGTCTCTAAAAATAATAAAATAAAATAAATAAATATCCCACCCACATCCAACCCCAGAGATTCCCTTCTAATTTCCTGGGAAGTGAGGCTTGAGCGTTAGTCTTTCCAAAAAGCTCCCCAGTGGATTCTAATGTGCTGACTGGATTGAGAAGCACTGCTCAAAGCCCCAGCACATCTGATTCCCTCTGTTCCTGGGGTTACTCACTATCACCCTCAGGCAAGATGCTCAACCGTTCGGAGCCTCGTCTGTGAAATGGGTAAAGAATACTTGCCCTGACTAGCTAAAGCCAGTATGAGATTAACAACGTGCCTGAGCTTCCCTTCCTCCCCCTCCCCGGCCTCTTCGTCTCTCAGCTGCAAGTGTCAGCACAACAGGCAGTTCAGGAAGTGAGGCAAGGAGGGAAGCAGGATGGGGCCACCCAGAAGCACTGTTGAAGACACAGGCCAGAGGCTGCAGGCAGAGGGGAGCAAATAAGTACCTATATTGAGAATTATGGGAGCTAAGTTTCCCACCATCATACAGGCACTTTACTCACGTGGAAAGGAGGAAGGCTGGAAAAACTTTGAGGTTTGGGACTGGAATCAGAGGTATTGGCATGAACTCATGATTTTAAATTATACTTAGATGTTAAAACAGCTGAAGGACGGAGGGAAGAAAAAACAGAAAAAAAAAGATTTAAAAATAGCTATAGATGTCTGTGTGTTGTGTATGTATAATGTATGTGTATGTATGTACAGTTGATCTTTTTTGAGACAGAGTCCACTCTGTTGCCCAGGCTGGAGTGAAATGGCACAGTCTCGGCTCACTGCATCTTCTAGCTCCCAGGTTCAAGTGATTCTCCTGCCTCAGCTTCCCAAATAGTTGAGATTACAGACATGCACCACCATACCCAGCTAGTTTTTGTATTCTTAGTGGAGACAGAGTTTCACCATGTTGGCCAGTCTGGTCTCAAACTCCTGACCTCAGGTGATCTGCCTGCCTCGGCCTCCCAAAGGGCTGGGATTATAGACGGGAGCCGCCATGTCTGGCCAGTTGATCTTCATTATTCAAGGATTCTGTATTTGTAAATTTACCCTCGTGCTAAAATTTATTTGTAACTCCCAAAATCAATACCCATGGCACTTTTGCAGTCATTCTTGGACATGTACAAAGCAGGGGAAGATATGAGTTTCCTGGTGTATACATTGCCCATCTGAGGTTGAACACAGCAACACTCTGCCTTCTCATTTCAGCACTTTACTGTAAACAAGAGTCCTTACTGTGGTCTATTTGGTGTCATATGTTTTGCATTCTTGTGCTTTTTGTTTGTGCTTTTGATGTTGAAAATAGCCCTCATGAGGCCGGGCGCAGTGGCTCACACCTGTAATCCCAGCACTTTGGGTGGCCAAGGCAGGCGGATCACAAGGTCAGGGTTCAAGACCAGGCTGGCCAACATAGTGAAACCCTGTCTCTACTAAAAAAAAAAATGCAAAAATTAGATTGGCGGTTACATGCACCTATATTCCCAGATACTTGGGAGGCTAAGGCAGGAGACTTGCTTGAACCAAGGAGGCAGAGGTTGCAGTGAGCCAAGATCATGCCACTGCACTCCAGCCTGGGTGACAGAGCGAGACTCTAAAAGAAAAGAAAGAAATAAAGAAAGAGAGAGAGAGAAGGAAGGAAGGAAGGAAGGAAGGAAGGAAGGAAGGAAGGAAGGAAGGAAGGAAGGAAGGAAGAAAGGAAGGAAAAGAAAGAGAAAGAGAAAGAAAGAAAGAAAGAAAGGAAGGAAAGAGAGAGAGAGAGAAAGAAAGACAGATAATAGACCTCAAGTGCACTGCTGGAGAGCTGTCTAGTGTGCCTAAGCACAAGGAGGCTGTGATGTGTCCATCATGAGACCTGGTAGATAAGCTTTGTTCCAGCAGAAGTTACACTGTCGGTGGCCATGTGTTCAATGTTCATGAATCAACCATATATATTAAATGAGGTGTGTTTAAGCCAAAACACACATAAAATGAGGTTATGTATTGGCTGTTTGACGAAAATGTTGTGACCAGAGAGGCTCATGGAACCTAATCCTGTATTTGTCCTAGGAGCAATGGGTCAGTATTTGCTAATTCAGTGTTGCCACCATCACTGAATTAGCAAATGATGGAAATTGGTTGTGTATGTATGTGTGTATGTGTGTGCACTTTAGCTCTAATCTTTGAGAGGGCCTAGAAGTAATGTCACCCCAGTAACCACAAGCTCAGCAAGCTCCCAGATACTGGTTTCTAAATATCTCTCTTCACGAAAAGGAGCCAGGGCTCCCTATTCCAGAGCTGAAGCAAAGAAAGTGCAAATGAGCCTGGAACATTTTGTTGTGCCAGAAAGTAAGGAAATGCTCCAAGAATGATGGGGACGAGTCAAAGGACACAGGAGACCAGCTTGCAGGGGGTTGTTGGTTTGGTCCAATCTGGGACAATTTGATCACCAAACTAAACAATAATATTAACAGATTTCAACCACCTAAGTAAAGTAGGAATCCATGAGTCTGCCCTGATATAAACAAACAAACGACTGGGGGAGAAAGGAAGGTTTTTCATATAGTAGAGTGCCAAGAAATAAATGGTAGAAGGAATAATAGAAATAGAAAGCCAGGCATGGTGGCTCACACCTGTAATCCTAGCACTTTGGAAGGCCAAGGTGGGTGGATCACCTGAGGTCAGGAGTTCAAGACTAGCCTGGCTATCATGGTGAAACCCCATCTTTAAAAAAAAAAATTAAAGAAATAGAAAAATCACCACTGTCAACCACCATAGTGGTGTTTGATTCAGATGGGAGTTGTTGTCAACAGGTGTCAAAGATGGTACACAGAGTTTTGAAGAGGATCAGCATATTGGCATAATCTCATATTATACCTCCACAAAATGCTTATTAATTACAAAGGGGAGTTGGAGACGCTATGGTGGAGAAGCCTGGAAGACACCAACTTGACCAAGGGACAAAGGCCCAGAAACATTTCTGTGGCATTTATTGTCAAAAATGCACGGCCTGAGTCTGGTCATGAGGAAACACCAGAGGAACTCAAGTTGAAGGTCATCCTATGGAATAAAAGACCTGACCTTTTTAAGACTGCTAAGGGTACAAAATGCAGGGAAAGACCAAGAAATTGTTGTAGATTGAAGAAGATGGGTGAGACCTGACAACTAAATGTGATGCATGGTCCTGGATTCCCTCCTGGACTTCTCCCCTCCACCACTCCCCCGCAGAATAGACTTTCTTGGGATAATGTGCAACCTTTGAACAGGATCTGCAGTGGCCGGGTGCGGTGGCTTACGCCTGTAATGCAAGCACTTTGGAGGCCAAGGCAGGCAGATCACCTGAGGTCGAGAGTTCAAGACCAGCCTGACCAACATGGTGAAACCCGTCTTAAAAAAAAAAAAAAAAAGATCTGTAGATTGAATGGTTTCTTGTGCCAAGGTCAATTCCCTAATTGGAAGAGCTGATGAAGAATTTGGGTAGGTGATTATTCTTGTATTGATGGGCATTCATGTCTGCATCTCAAATTCAGAAAAAGATGGAAGGAAAGGCCAAGCGCAGTGGCTTACACCTGTACTTCTAGCACTTATGGAGATGGAAGCAGGAAGATTTCTTGAGGCCAGGAGTTCAAGACCAGCCTGGGCAACATTGGGAAACCACCCCCCACTACAAAGGATTTAAAAAATTATCCAGGCATGGTGGCACATGCCAACAGTCTTGGCTACTCAGGAGATGGAGGCTGGAATATTGCTTGAGCCCGGGGGTTCAAGATTGCAGTAAGCTATAATTGCACTGCTGTACTCTAGCCTGGGTGATAGAGTAAGACACTGCCTCAGGGGGAAAAAAAAGAAAAGAAAAAGAAAAAGATGAATGGGCATATATAAAAAGAGAGGATGATGAAGCAGATGTGGTGAAATGTTCAAGAATCAAGGTGCAAGGCTGGTTCAACATATGCAAGTCAATAAACGTAATCTATCACATAAACAGAACTAAAGACAAAAACCACATGATTATCTCAATAGATACAGAAAAGGCCTTCGATAAAGTTCAACATCCCTTTATGTAAAAAACTCTCAATAAACTAAGTATTGATGAAACATGTCTCAAAATAATAGGAACTATTTATCACAAACTCGCAACCTGAATGGGCAAAAGCTAAAAGCATTCCCTTTGAAAACAGGTACAAGGTGAGGAGTGCTGGCTTACGCCTGTAATCCAAGCACTTTGGAGGCCAAAGTGGGTGGATGACCTGAGGTCAGGAGTGCAAGACCAGCCTGACCAACATGGTGAAAACTTGCCTTTAAAAAAAAAAAGAAAGAAAGAAAACAGGTACAAGACAAGGATGCCCTCTCTCACCACTCCTATTCAACAGAGTGTTGGAAGTTCCGGCCAGGGCGATCAGGCAAGAAAAAGAAATAAAGGATATTCAAATAGGAGGAGAGGAAGTTAAGTTGTCTCTGTTTGCAGATGACATAATTTTATATTTAGAAAACCCCATCATCTCAGCCCAAAAACTTCTTGAACTAATAAGCAACTTCAGCAAAGCCTCAGGATACAAAATCAATGTGCAGAAATCACAAGCATTCCTTTACACCAACAATAGATAAGCAATGAGCCAAATCACGAATGAACTCCCATTCCAGTCTCAACAAAGAGAATAAAATACCTAGGAATACAGCTAACAAGTGATGTGCAGGACCTCTTCAAGGAGAACTACAAACTACTGCTCAAGGAAATAAGAGAGGACCCAAACAAATGGGAAAACATTCCATTCTTATGAATAGGAAGAAACAATATCGTTAAAATGGCTATACTGCTCAAAGTAATTTATAGATTCAATGCTATTCCAATGAAACCACCATTGGTATTCTTTGCAGAATTAGAAAAAACTATTTTAGATTTCATATGGAATCAAAGAAGACCCTGAATAGCCATGACAATCTTAAGCAAAAAGAACAAAGCTGGAGGCATCACACTACCTGACTTCAAACTATAATACAAGGCTACAGTAACCAAAACAGCATGGTACTAGTACCAAAACAGACACACAGACCAAGCAGAACCTCAGAAATAATGCCACACATCGACAACCATCTGATCAGCAAACTAACACAGGAACCATGATCCTCAACAAACTAACACAGAGCAGAAAATCAAACACTGCATGTTCTCAGTCATAAGTGGGAGTTGAACATTGAGAACACATGAACACAGAGAGAAGAAGGACACATAGCAGGGCCTATTGGTGGGTATTAGGTGAGGGGAGGGAACTTAGAGGATGGATCAATAGATGCAGCAAACCACCATGGCCCATGTTCTGCACCTGTATCCCGTTTTTAAAAATTTTTTTTAGAGGAAAAAAAGAAAATAACACCATCAATAAATTGCAAAAAATGGCCGGGCACAGTGGCTCACACCTGTGATCCCAGCACTTTGGGAGGCCAGTGTAGGTGGATCATGAGGTCAGGAGTTCAAAACCAGCCTGACCAATATGGTGAAATCCCGTCTCTACTAAAAATACAAAAATTAGCCAGGTGTGGTGTCAGGCACTGTATTCTCAGTTACTCAGAAGGCTGAAGCAGGAGAATCACTTGAACCCAGGAGGCGGAGGCTGCCATGAACTGAGATTGCACCATTGTACTCCAGCCTGGGTGAGACTCTGTCTCAAAAACAAAAAAGAGGAAAGATGATGAAGCAGATGTGTTGAAATGTTCCAGAATCAGGGTTTAGGGGATAAGGGAATTCTTTGTACTGTTCTGGCAATGTTTCTGTAAATTTTAGAAGATTTCAAGGTAAATTATTAGGATAATAATAAAGCAGTGTATCTGAATGCTTTGCAAACTGCATAGAAGGTGAAGAGGAGACTGCTGTAATATGTTTTGTAGCATGGGGTCATTGCTCTGAGAGGGCCTTCTGAGTGTGGGAGTGACGGTGTTGTCATGGAGTGTGTGCTTATTTATTTTCCATCCTCCAGATTAACCCCTTCTCCCCCAGGGCAACAGGTGATGCAATCTATGCTGGGACAAGGGAAGAGCCGCACCTGAGAAAATACTAAATACGGGCTCAGCCAGGATGAAAGCTGACTTATGACACGTTATGTCTTATCATCTGTCACAGTTGAGTGCTCCCCTGCTGTCTGTTTACACAGCGACTTATAAAACAACATAGCCTCATGCTTTGCTTGCTCTGAGCCTTGGGAATATCGATACATCACTCCTGGCTGAAGCAACTTGCTTCCTGCCTTCCTGGCTGATCTTCCCACACCATGTGGCCCTCTGTCTTAGATTTGGAGGGAGGACTCAAAACAGAATAGGGAACCACAAGCCCAAAGTCACCCAATCATGGCAGGGTGGAGTCAACTGCAATTGAATGCTATAGGTATTTATTATGGGCCTAAAATGGGCAAGGTCTAATGCAAGGCAACAAACAGGCATTTTTTTCCAATCCCAATCCCACTGTGCATGGAACTTTCTTTCAGACAGACAGAGGCAAGAGAAAGGAAAGACACGACCATTGCCTACTCATAAGGCACCTGTAGTCTCATTTGTTTTCTGGTTGACTCTCTAATTCATTAATTTAACAGATACGGTTTTTTTGTTTTTTGTTTTTGAGATGGAATCTCACTCTGTCGCCCAGGCTGGAATACAATGGCATGCCCTCGGCTCACGCAACCTCCACCTCCCAGGTTCAAGCAATTCTCCTGCCTCAACCTCCCAACTAACTGGAATTATAGGTGTGCTTAATACCTATTTTTGTATTTTTTTTTTTTTTTTGAGATGGAGTCTTGCTCTGTTGCCAGGCTAGAGCACAGTGGCACAGTCTCAGCTCACTGCAACCTCCACCTCCTAGGTTCAAGTGATTCTTCCACCTCAGCCTCCCAAGTAGCTGGGACTACAGCCACGTGCCAAATGCCTGGCTAATTTTTGTATTTTTAATAGAGATGGGGTTTCACCATGTTGGCCGGGATGGTCTCGATCTCTTGATCTCGTGATCCACCCGCCTCAGCCTCCCAAAATGCTGGGATTACAGGCATGAGCCACCGCACCTGGCCTTAATTTTTGTATTTTTAAGTAGAGACCGAGTTTCACCATGTTGGTCAGGCTGGTCTCGAACCCCTGACCTCGTGATCCGCCCGCCTCAGCCTCCCAAAGTGCTGGGATTACAGGCGTGAGCCATCGTGCCTGGCTAACAGGTATGTATGAAGCCTCTACTCTATGCCACCCACAGTACTAATGGCTGGATGTACTTTGGTGAGCAAAACAGACAAGATCCTTACCCTCAAGGCAGACTCTAATGGAAAGGACAGATATCACACCTGTAAAACAACAAATTGCTATGTAATTGTGATTATGAAGAGGCCTGTGTAGGGGCTGTAGGCAGAAGAATGTAGGAAGCCACTTTGGATGCGGTGGTCATAGATGGCCTCTTTGAGACTAACACTGAAGCTCAACTTGGAGGAAGGAAAGGAGGAGTAACAAACTGAAAAACGGTAGCGTTGCCAGGAGCGTCCCGGGTGGAAGGACCCTGAGGGTCTTCCAGCTTGGAAATAAGGGGATTCAAAGTGCAGTATGGAATCCTATCTCCAAGAGTATCTGTCTTCTCCCCCTCCTTCACTTTCACCTTCATCATCATCATCACCGTCACCACCATCACTATCGCTGTTATGGCTAATCGTGTCTACCCAAAAGATGTTTAAGTCCCAACTCTCAGTAGCTCAGAATGTGACCGTTATTTGGAAATAGGATCTTTGCAGAAGTGAAGATGAGGTCATGAGAACAGGCCCTGATTCAGTGTGACTTATGTCCTCATAAAACAAGGGAAATTTGGACACAGAGAGAAACACACACAGGGAAAATGTCATGTGAACATGAAGGCAGAGATCAAGGTGATGGGCCTATGTCCTAGTCGGCTTTCTGTTGCTTATAACAGAATACTTGAAACTGGCAAATTTATAAAGAAAGGGAATGTATTTCTTACAGTTATGGAGGCTGAGAAGTCTAAGGTTGAAGGGCTGCACTGATGAGATCCTTCCTGCTAGATGGGACTCTTTGTGGGATCCTGAGGTAGTGTAGGTCATCACATGGCAAGAGAGCTGAGCATGCTGATCTTCTGGCTCAGGTCTGAGAACTAAAAATAAAGTCCTAAGCCTCCCAACCAACTGAGTGGACCCCCTTGGCCAAGAGGACACCAGAGAAACCTTAAAAACTGAGTTCCCAGTCATGACAGACTGGGAGGTCAGATATGCCCTGTTATACCCCTCCCTTTTGTGGTTTAGACACAACTGACCAGCAGTAATGTTAAAATGGAGATTATAAGAATGACAGAATGGACTCTAGCAATAAGATACCAGAGTATGAATAGGACCGAAGGCCATGCCCGGCATGAATTAAGTCACACACCCCTACATTTAAAGAATAAGCTACGTGTCTTGGCACAGTGGGTCAGGCCTGTAATCCCATCACTTTGGGAGTCCAAGGTGGGCGGGTCACCTGAGGTCAGGAGTTCAAGTCCAGCCTGACCAACATAGAGAAACCCTGTCTCTACTAAAAATACAAAACTTAGCCGGGCATAGTAGCAGACACCCGTAATCCCAGCTACTCGGGAGGCTGAGGTAGGGGTATTGTTTGAACCTGGGAGGCAGAGGTTGCAGTGAGCCGAGATCGCATCACTGCACTCCAGCCTGGGTGGCAGAGCAAGACTCCCTCTCAAAAAAAAAAAAAAAAAAAAGAAGAACCTATGTTCTAGCTGCCACAAGGCGTTCCTTTTTTCTCTCGCAGCTAAACAATCACTGGCCTGGAGATAAGCAATACTGAAACAATTGCAGACCATCCACGGCCAGACTCCGACTACCTGGCCTCCTGTTCCACCACCCTTACTACAGCTTTGATTGGACAAAAGACTGATTTCAGTAACCCATTAATTGTAATATTAATGTTAAATGTTAAGTCTCCACCCAAAAGTGAACATGAGATACATGTAATATGCATGTTTGTTTATGTGCACATCCCCCTTTTGTGAATATTTATAGCTCTTCCTATAACCTGTTTAATATGTATATTTGGCCAATCATTCAGCAGAAATCCCTGTCCCACCCTCCCAACCCTCCAAGTGTCTGCTAATGTACTCTGCCAGAGGCTGTACTTCTCACCTGTCAGAATGGCCACCTTGCAAACCATAGCCCTTTATCTTGACAGCTCTTGTGGCCAGGCTCATGCCTATAATCCCAGAACTTTGGGAGGCCAGGGTGGGAGGTTCACTTGAAGCCAGGAGTTTGAGACCAGTCTGCCCAACATGGCAAAACCTGTCTCTACTAAAAATACAAAAAGTAGTCGGTCATCGTGGTGCACGACTGTAACCCCAGCCACTTGGGAGGCTGAGGCAAGAGAATCGCCCAGGAAGTGGGGTTGCAATGAGCCGAGATCGTGCCACTGCACCCCAGCCTGGGCAACAGAACAAGACTCTCTCTCAAAAAAGAAAAAAAGTTGAGAGCTCTTCTTTCTACATTTATGGATCTGTCATTTTTAAGTTGACAGGTCTCTCTCACTGTTCTTATAAAGCCACCAGTCCCCCCTCCTATAATAACCCATTAGCCCCTTAATCCACTAATCCACAAATTATGAGAACAGCCTTCATGACCCAATCACCTCTTAAAGACCTCACGGCTCAACACTACCACATTGGGGATTAAGTTTCAATATGAGTTTTGGAGGGAACATTCAAACTATTGCAGTCTACAAGGCAAAGATTGCCCGCAAATTACCAGAAGCAGGGAGAGAGGCATCAAACAGATTCCTCCTCATAACCCTCAGAAGAAACCAATGCTCTGACATCTTGATCTCGAACTTCTAGTCTCCAGAACTGTGAGACAATAATTTTTTTTTTTTTGAGACAGAGTCTTCCTCTTTTGCCCAGGCTGGAGTGCAGTGGCTTGGTCTCAGCTCACTGCAACCTCTGCCCCCCGGGTTCAAGTGATTCTTTCGCCTCAGCCTCCCAAGTAGCTGGGATTATAGGCGCCCACCACCACACCTGGCTAACTTTTGTATTTTTCGTAGAGACGGCGTTTTGCTGTGTTGGCCAGGCTGGTCTTCAACTCCTGGCCTCAGGTGATCTGCCTGCCTTGGCCTCCCAAAGTGATGGGATTACAGGTGTGAGCCACCGCACCCGGCCGAGACAATAAATTTTTGTTGTTTAAGCCACCCAGTTTGTGGGACTTTGTTAGGACAGTTCTAGGAAATTGATAAAATCTCTATTACCATCATCAGCGCAGCATCACCACCACCACCACCGGCATCATTGTCCTCTAACTGGCTAGATGCGACAGAGCTAACGGCGTGCTATCACTATTCTGAGCACATTACTTACATGAACTCATTTAATCCTCACAACCGTCCTATGAGGTAAGTACTTTTATTATGCCCATTATCCATAGAAACTGAAACTGAAACCAAGAAAGCTAAATTATCTTCCCAAGGACACACGGCCAGAAAGTTTCTGCGTTGACTTCAACATTCCCGCAGAAGCACTCCTTCCTCTCAGCAGCCATCTTTCTCCCCAGCCATCAATTGATGGATATGTTCGGTACTCATCTTCTCTTGCCAGAAGCCTGCTTTCACTGAGCAGATGTTTCAGCATCACTCTCATGCTTCGTGGGCCCTTAAAGACAAACAGCACATGGGGATCATGATCTGGGGCAGTGCCGTGCATGGAGTCCTGCTTTCAGTGCTGGTCCATTCTTTGCCTTTGAAGTGCCTCTGTCCTCACAGAGAAGACTATCCCAGACCTGATGCCAGCAACCTTCAGCAGAGTTGTCAATCATCTTTATTTGCAGTATTCAGGTAGATTATGATAGGTTTTTATTGCTCCCATTGATAACCAGCGGCATGAGCTAGGTACACAGTCATCATGATACAGAAGGAAATAAATCTGAGCTGCCTGCAGGTCTTCCCAATCCTATCAGCAAGGGCCCAGGGACTGTTTGAAGTGCCGTGAGCAATGAGAACATGGTTCTCCACATTTCTGTTGTGCCTGGCACCAATTTTAGCACATAAAATGGCTCCATCAATGATTGTTAAATTAACTCGACACTTTCCAACCTAATCAGACCCCCTAACCTCTTATATTTATCAAATTTACTGGACTTTCTCCCATCCCCTTCCCATGTTTAACCTAAGATATAATTTCTTGAGGAAAGAGTGGGTGGCAATTCGTTTTGAAGAGCTCTAATCGTGTTCTAAGGTTTGGGTTATAGTTGTAGCATTTTATTTAATTGTCCATCTCTTTGTAGCGCCTATGACTATTTATGGAATCTGAAGTTGCTTGCAGACTGGAGGTGATTACAGATCTTGTCACTTTTTTTTTTGAGACAGGGTCTTTCTCTGTTGCCCAAGTTGGACTGCAGTAGCGCAATATTGGTTCACTGCAACCTCCACATCCTAGGCTCAAGCAATCCTCCTACTTCAGCCTCCCAAGTAGCTGGGACTACAACATGCACCACCATGCCTGGCTAATTTTTGTATTTTAGTAAAGATGGGGGTTTCACCATGTTGGCCAGGCTGGTCTTGAAGTCCTGGTCTCAAATTATCTGCCTGTCTCTGCCTCCTAAAGTGCTGGGATTATAGGCGTGAGCAACCACGCCCAACCAGATCTTGCCACTGTTTGCAAAGCCTCCAGCTGTTCACAGATCCTGCAGCTGTTTGCAGGGCATATCCCTATTTGCACAGCCTCCAGTTTGTAATTTTTAAAAAGTTTTTAAGGCCGGGCATGGTGGCTCATGCCTGTAATCCCAGCACTTTGGGAGGCTGAGGCAGGCGGATCACAAGGTCGAGAAATGGAGACCATCCTGGCCAACATGGTGAAACACCATCTCTACTAAAAATACAAAATTGGCTGGGCACGGTGGCTCATACCTGTAATCCCAGGACTTCGGGAGGCCGAGGCGGGTGGATCCCAAGGTCAAGAGATCGAGACCATCCTGGTCAGCATGGTGAAACCCCGTCTCTACTAAAAAAATACAAAAAATTAGCTGGGCATGGTGGCACAGGCCTGTACTCCCAGCTACTCAGGAGGCTGAGGCAGGAGAATTGCCTGAACCCAGGAGGCAGAGGTTGCAGTGAGCTGAGATCGCGCCATTGCACTCCAGCCTGGGTAACAAGAGCGAAACTCCATCTCAAAAACAAAAAAAATACAAATATTAGCCAGGCATGGTGGCATGCACCTGTAGTCCCAGCTACTCAAGAGCCTGAGGCAGGAGAATCACCTGAACCTGGGAGGTGGAGGTTGAAGTGAGCTGAGATCACGCCACTGCACTCCAGCCTGGCCACAGAGCAAGACTCTGTCTCTAAATAAATAAATAAATAAATAGGTAAGGCACAGTGGCTCAGACCTCTAATCCCAGCACTTTGAGAGGCCAAGGCAGGCGAATCACGAGGTCAGGAGTTCGAGACCAGCCTGGCCAATATGGTGAAACCCCCATCTTGACTAAAAACACAAAAATTAGCTGGGCATGGTGGTGGGCACCTGTAGTCCCAGCTACTCAGGAGGCTGAGGCAGAAAAATCACCTAAACCTGGGAGGCGGAGGTTGCAGTGAGCCAAGATCATACCATTGCACTCCAGCCTTGGCGACAGAGCGAGACTCTGTCTCTAAATAAATAAATAAAAATAAAAATTTTAAAACTACAATTTAAAATTGTAATTGTTATAAAATACACATCTATTTGCAGAACTAGCAGGTGTCCATAGAGTGTCAAGTCGTTTGTAGAGACTATAGCTGTTTGTGGGGCTCTTTGTTGTTTGCAGGTGCTGTGGTTAGCAAACAATGTTGAAGTTCATTGGTATGCCTGTTGCTTACCAATGCTTAACTTCTAGCTGGGTTTTCCTCCCTGAGCCACCAATGGGCATGTCTTATTTAAACCCAGAGTATGTGGCCAGTGTGTTGTCAATCTGAAGGCTATAGAAGTATAAAGAAAGACCCCACCTGGATGCGGTGGCTCATGCCTATAATCCTCACAGAACTTTGGGAGGCCAAGACAGGCAGATCACTTGAGGTCGGGAATTTGAGACCAACCTGGCCAATATGGGAAACCCCGTCTCTATGAAAAATTCAAAAATTAGCAGGGTGTGGTGGCACACACCTGTAATCCCACCTACTCTCGAGGCTGGGGCAGAAGAATTGCTTGAACCCAGGAGGTGAAGATTGCAGTGAGCCGAGATCGTGCCACTGCACTCCAGCCTGGGCAGCAGAGTAAGACTCCAACTCAAAAAAAAAAAAAAAAAAATAGAAAAGAGAGAGAGAGAGAGGTCCCTATGCAATTTGGGGAACAAACATGGAACGTACATGGACCCTGAGAACAATCCCTGCAGGCACACAGGATGTAAGGGGATGTGTGCTTCTCTTTTTTTCCTTTTTTCTTTTTCTTTTTTTTAATTTGAGGTAAAGTCTCACTCTGTTGCCTAGGTTGGAGTGCAGTGGTGCAATCTGGGCTTCCTGCAACCTCTGCCTCTCGGTTCAAGCGATTCTGCTGCCTCAGCCTCCTGAGTAGCTGGGATTACAGATGTGCACCACCATGCCTGGCTAATATTTGTATTTTTAGTAGAGACGGGGTTTCACCATGTTGGTGAGGCTGGTCTCCAACTCCTGACCTCAAGTGATCTGCCAGACTCAGCCTCCCAAAGTGCTGGGATTACAGGCGTGAGTCACTGCACCCAGCTAGATGTGAGCTTCTCAAAGAATCAGCCCACACATCTGGATCAGGACAGCTCACTTTATGTAGACCCCTCCCATGTTGTATCCCTCCCCACTCCACCCTTCACTTACAGCCTTTGAGATGTACCCCACATCCTGCATCAGACCAAATTACACAATTCCATCTGTCCTTCCCTTCCCTCATTAAAACCCCTTTCTCTCGGGATCCTGATTCTAGTTAACCCACAAGACAAAACAGAATAAAGAACAAATTTTCAGCTATATGTGGTAGCACACGTCTGTGGTCCGAGCTATGTAGGAGGCTGTTTTAGAAATAGTGGTGATGGTTGTCCAATTCTGTAAATATAGTATTAAATATTGAATATAATATTAAATATTGAAGCCAGGCGTGATGGCTCACATTTGTATTCCCAGCTTCTAGGGAAGCTGAGGCAGGGGAATCTCAAGAGCCCAGGAGTTTGAGGCTGCAGTGAGCAATGATAGTGTTACCGCTCTCCAGCCTGGGCAGTAGAGTGAGACATTAAAATAAATTTTAAAAGAAAGAAAAACAAAATCACAAGCTCTTACCACTGGAATGTGCGGCCATGAAGGGGACATTTGTATTTTGAAATAAGAAACTTGGAGGCTGCCACGCCTCCACCCAAAGTCATGCCCCCGATGGCGAGCTTGGGGACACAGTGGCAGGCAGCAGGAATGAGCCGGGTGCATGGCCACCCAGCCACCTAAGGGGAAGGCCTGCCTGGCAGGTGTGCCGTGCTTTTTGGCCACATCTGTAGTCTGACTGAATCTCTGTTAATCGAATCCTCTTTCCCAGTGACTCATAGGCCCATTTCAGAGCAAGGACGCCCCTGGAATGAGAAGTGGCTTCTGTCTAGGCGTGGGCTGAAGGTTCATCCAGTTGGTCCAAACCAGTGCTTCTAACTAAACAGAATGGTCTGATTCTAGCTCAGTCTGCCTCTCTATGTGTTCCTGTGTGCTTGTTTTCTTAAACGTCAGCTTGGACTGTGACTCATGTAACCGATGGCTGTGTCAGTTCCAGTCCTCGGCTGAGAGGGATAGTCCAGTTCTCCCCAGTTTCTGTCTCACCTCTGGGATCAGATCGCATCCTTGTCTCAGCAAAGTGTCCTTTTCCTTTCCAAGAGCTCCAAAGAGAGCCATAGCTGCTGTCATCTTGGTTTTCCAGCCTGGGAGCAGAAGCAAGGCAATTTGATCCACTTGGGAGAGGACAAACACCATCTGGGTACAGTGACACCCAAATCTGCCCTTCCAGATTCCTGAATTCCTGACCCTTCATCCACACTGCCCTCTGGGCTTCTTCACCCAGGTGTGCTGAGAACACCCTACACTTAAAAAGCCCTACATGAGCTCATTATCTTTGCTGCCCTGCTGTCTTCTCCTTGCCTTATTCCCTACTTTGCAATCTTCCCAGTTATCTAGATAAGAGGAATTCTTTCTCTCTGAGGCCTGGTAATCCTACCCCTAAAAGGACCTAACTCCTCAGCTTGTGCTATGAAGTGCCTTCCTCTTTCCCCTGGACAAGGCAGCAGTTCTTCCAGTTCTCCCTGCTGTCCCCAGCCTCCATCTCCAGGCCCCTGGGATCACCATTCAGTCAGTCAACACTATGTCAACAATATGTGTTGACATATTTATTGGGCATCTAGAATGTGTCCATCACTAGGGACACTGTGGAGAGCAAGCAGGACATAGGTCATGCTTCAAAAAACTTAGAGTCAGTAGGGTCTTTCTTTCAGTACCTGTATAGAAAATGTTTCTCTGCAGTGTTTGGTTTTTCTTTGTTTTTTATTTTTTTGAGACAGAGTCTCATTCTTTTGCCCAGGCTGGAATGCAGTGGCAGGATCTTGGCTCACTGTAACCTCTGAGTCCTGGTTTCAAGTGATTCTCCTGCCTCAGCCTCCCAAGTAACTGGGATTACAGGTGTCCGCCACCACACCCGGCTAATTTTGTATTTTTAATAGAGATGGATTTTCACCATGTTGGCCAGTCTGGTCTCCTGACCTCAGGTGATCTACCCCCATAGGCCTCTTGAAGTATACAGGTGTAAGCCACCATGCTGACCTGTTTTAAATATTTTTAATACACAAGTGACAGATGTTCATCAAGAAAACACTAGAAAATGCATGTAAGTATAACCAAGAGAGTAACATCCCTCATATGCCTGCCACGCTTTCTGCTCACTACCCTTCCCCCAAAATTGTCAAACTTTTAGTGTATTTCTTTCCAGATTTTTTTCTTTTTACAACTGATATCCCTTCTCATCCCTAATAGTTTTATATTCAGTAGATTTTTTTCTTTGCATTTTTATTTATCTATTTATTTGTTTGTTTGTTTATCTCTGTTGCCCAGGCTGGAGTGCAGTGGTGCAATCTCCACTCACTGCAACCTCTGCCTCCTGGGTTCAAGCAATTCTCCTGCCTTAACCTCCCAAGTAGCTGAGGTTACATGTGCAAGTCACCATGGCTGGCTTTTTTTTTTTTTTTTTTTTGTATTTTTCGTAGAGATGGGGTTTCACCATGTTGGGCAGGCTGGTCTCAAACTCCTACCTCATGATCTGCCTGCCTTGGCCTCACTGTTAACCACAGTGCCTGGCCTGCATTTTTTTTTTTTTAATTTTTTAAAAATAAAGACAGGGTTTCACCAGGTTGGTCAGGCTGGTCTTGAACTCCCGACCTCAGGTGATCCACCCGCCTTGGCCTCCAAAGTGCTTGGATTACAGGCGTGAGCCACCACGCCCGACCTTAATATTTTTTAATTTAAATTTTATTTATTTATTTATTTATTTCAGAGACAGGGTTTCACCATGTTGCCCAGGCTGGTCATGAACTCCTGAGCTCAGGCTATTTACCCGCCTCGGCCTCCCAAAGTGCTGGGATTACAATCGTGAGCCACTATGCCCAGCCTATTTTATTTTTTGAGATGCAGTTTCACTCTTGTCGCCCAGGCTGGAGTGCAATGCCGTGGTCTTGGCTGACTGCAACCTTTGCCTCCCAGGTTTAAGTGATTCTCCTTCCTCAGCCTCCCAAGTAGCTGGGATTACAGGCGTACACCACGCCTGGCTAATTTTTTGTATTGTTAGCAGAGACCGGGTTTCACCATATTAGTCAGGCTGGTCTTGAACTCCTGACCTCAGGTGATCCACCTGCCTCGGCCTCCCAAAGTGCTGGGATGACAGATGTGAGCCACTGTGCTCGGCTTGCAATATTTATTTATTTATTTATTATTTGTTTTGTTTTGTTTTTGAGACGGAGTTTCACTCTTGTGCAATGGCACAATCTTGGCTCACCACAACCTCTGCCTCCCAGGTTCAAATGATTCTCCTACCTCAGCTGGGACTACAGGCATGCACTACCATGCCCAGCTAATTTTGCATTTTTAGTAGATACAGGATTTCTCCTTGGTCAAGCTGGTCTCAAACTCCTGACCTCAGATGATCCACCTACCTCAGCCTCCCAAAGTGCTGGGATTACAGGCGTGAGCTGTGGTACCAGGCCTGCATTTTTTTATTTTTAACTGACAAATAAAATTGTACATATTTATGGCATTCAACGTGATACTTTGAAAAACATATGCATAGTGGAATGGCTAAGTCAAGCTCATGAACATAGGCATTACTTCATACACTTATTTATTTGTGGTGACAATACTTCAGATCTACTCTTTTAGCAATTTTCTAACATTCAACCCCTTGTTACTAACTACAGTCAGCAAATTATGCCAGGCCTGGGCTAGATGCTGGGGTGCAGAGATGGACAACCCAGTGGAGAAGACGGATACCGAGCAAATAATCACCTGCATTAATACGTGATTCTTACCTGTGTAATTTCCCATGAAGCATAACAGAAGAGAGATCAGGAGGGCATAGGCGGGGGTCAGGGCACTTGGGGAAATCAGGGAAGGCTTCTCCATGGGGGAGTCGGGCTTACTAACCTGAAGGGGATAGTTGGGAGAGTGTCTGGGGAGACAGCAGGTACATGCTGGGGCTACCATATCAAAAGAAGCCTGAGAGAATGTTTGAATTTCACAAGGAAAAGAATAAACTTTTTTTTTTTTGAGACTTGGCTTTTAAATAAAAGAAAGTGCTTTAATATCTAATAATCATGTATTTGTCTTTATAGTAACAACTTTTAAATTTATAGAGAAAGGGATCTGTGAAGGCGAAAGAGCCTGAGGCCCAGGAAGATCATAACGTGGCCCTGGCGTGAAGAGCCATGGGGCTGGAGCAGAGGCAGGGGGCACTGAGCGGAGGGCTGGAGATGTGGCCACAAAGATGGCAGGGGTTGGATTTGGAAGCCATGGTACAAATTTAGGACTTTATCCTAAACAGCGAATTGACAAGCATTTTATTGAATCTCTAAAAAGCAATAAAAAAAAAACCACTCCACAATACTGAGCAACATAGTGAGACCCTGTCTCTACAAAATATGAAAAATTAGCCAGGTGTGGTGGCACACACCTGTCCTAGCTACTAGGGAGGCTGAGGCAGGTGGCTGAGGTGGGAGATTGCTTGAGTCCAGGAGGTCAAGGCTGCAGTGAGATAAGATTGTACCACTGCACTCTAGCCTGGGGACAGAGTGAGACCCCATGTCAAAAAAGAAAAGACCCCACAATACTATATTACAATTAACATCTGGGAACGAATGATGATGATGGTTGTGCAATATTACGAATGTACTTAATGCCACTTAATTACATGCTTAAAAATGGCTAGAATGGGCCGGGCGCGGTGGCTCACGCCTGTAATCCCAGCACTTTGGGAGGCCGAGGCAGGTAGATCACGAGGTCAAGAGATCGAGACCATCATGGTCAACATGGTGAAACCCCGTCTCTAATAAAAATACAAAAAATTAGCTGGGCATGGTGGCGCGTGCCTGTAATCCCAGCTACTCAGGGGGCTGAGGCAGGAGAATTGCCTGAACCCAGGAGGCGGAGGTTGCGGTGAGCCGAGATCGCGCCATTGCACTCCAGCCTGGGTAACAAGAGCGAAACTCCGTCTCAAAAAAAAAAAAAAAAATGGCTAAAATGGTCAGCTTTTTATTATGTGTATATTACCACAAATAAAAAGAAAATAAAGGCAGCAGATAGTCAAGGAAAAAAATTAACAAAAATTCCTTAATATCAAGTATCTAGTTGGTGCTTACATTCCCAAATGTTACAAATTGTTAAGCTGTTTTGTTTTTGCTTTTTGCTTCTTGTTTGAATCGAGAGCCAAATAAGGTCCACACATGTAACTGATGGCTGTCTTTTAAGTCTCTCGACATCTATAGTTTTCTGCACAATCTTTTTCCCTTCCCTCCTCCTTATTTTTTCTTCCTATATATTTGTTAAAGAAACCGGGTTTGTTTGACTTGTATTTTGTTGATTACATTCCTATGGTGTGGTTTAACATACTCCTCTCCCCCCTGAATTTTCTAGGAATGGGCGCTGGATCTAGAGGCTTGGTGGGATTCGGGTTCAACTGTTGGCAAGGGTGGCACTGAATACTTCCTTTTGGGGGTGCATAAAGTCTACTTTGTCCCTCCTCTGGGGACATTGCCAGCCACTGACAGCCACTGACTAGGACATGAGTCTGTCAGGGGTCGTAGCACTCTGGCACCAGCTGAAGATGGAGAGCAGGTTGGAGGCTCAGGTGGGTACAGCGTCTTCCTGTTCATCCAGGGAGGACTTCCTCCCCTGGTGGAGAAAGGGGAGGCAGTGGTCCATGGGCCCTTTCCACCACCTCTGAGCATTGATAGTCCTCCATCCTGTATAGGAGGTCACTCTTGGCAAATGAAGAGGACCTCATCTGTGCTTTCCTCTGCCTTAGATTTTTAGTTTTAGGATCAGCAGCAGAGCCAGTTCTGTCATGCCCCAGCAGGTGAAAGCCTGACTCTGGAGGGGTATGGATTGGGAGCTTGAGGAGCAAAGTTCCCTGGGGCCTCAACCTGTCTAAGTGCCAGCAAACCAACCTGGGTCCCAATCCCAGCTTCCATGTATACCAGGTAGAGCAAGATACTTACCCTCCCTGAACCTCAGTTTCCTCGCATGTAAAATGCAGATGATTACAAGGCTCGCATAGAGGCTGGTTGTGAGGTTAAATGCAGTCACATTATAAAGTGCTGAGCTCAGTGCCTGGCATCAAAGAAGCATGCAGTAACAGTGACTCAGACCATGGTATCACTTTATAACTGGTCCCTTCCTTGCCCGGACTAGTAAAACCGTGAGTGGGAAGAGGGAGTTCATTCACCCCAATATGTTCACCTTCAGTAATGTTCTTGAGTCGGACCCGAATCAATGGTTTTTTTTCCAGACTGGGCCAGCTTGGGTCCCTGAAACAAGAGTCAGATTAGGGTGGCTGGTTTGAGGAAGAAGGTGTTCATAACATTAGATGAATAGTAATTTAACTGTCATGAACCCCATAACAACACGGGGGGCTCCAAGCTAGTTGATCCCCTGTGCCTTGTGAGCTGTTGCTCCGGAACACGTCTTAGGACTGCATGGCCAAAGTCCTGTGTATGTTCAGGTTCTGTGTATTGCCCAGCTCCTCCTTGGACATTGGCTCAGGAGGCAGAAATCCCAGGAATCCTGGTTCCTCCTTACCCTTGGCATTCTCCTCATCCTCCTCCCTTCCCCACCCACCTCTCAGCCAATCCCCAGGCCCCTCTCACATTTGGTGGACAAGTGGCAAATTGTCTCTGGGATCTTGATGTTCCTCAGGAGTAGCCAGATCCGGGCCAGACGAGGATGCCATAGGCATTAAACAGTGGGTCTGCATGAGGCCTGCTGGGGCTGCTTAGTGCAGCCAGGGGGAGGTCAGGGGAGGTAGGCTTGGGGAGGGGCTTCATGTGGGAGCAAAGTGTTTAGGCAGTGGGGGAGGAAAGGCAGATTAGTATTGGTGCCAACTCCAGAATGTAGCAGGTTCTGCAGACAGCAGCATAAAGTAGAGGGCTCTGAAGACAGTGGCAGGGCCCCAGATCACAAAGCTGCCAACTCCACTAACGCCTCCTGAATCTCCCCTGCTTCCCACTGCCACTGCTCCTACCTTCCTTCTGGTCACTAACATCTCGCCCCTGGGCTATTGCTACCGCCTCCTAAAGGACAAGCTGCCTTCGTGAATTCTTGGAAGTGCTACATCAATCAGATTACTTGCCTGCTTAAAACCTGGGCAGAGGCTGGGCATGGTGGCTCACACCTATAATCCCAGCACTTTGGGAGGCCGAGGCGGGGGGATCACGAGGTCAAGAAATCGAGACCATCCTGGTCAACAAGATGAAACCCCATCTCTACTAAAAAAATACAAAAATTAGCTGGGCATGGTGGTGCACGCCTGTAGTCCCAGCTACTCAGGAGGCTGAGGCAGGAGAATTACTTGAACCCAGAAGGCGGAGGTTGCGGTGAGCCGAGATCGTGCCATTGCACTCCAGTCTGGTAACAACAGCGAAACTCCATCTCAAAAAAAAAACCTGGGCAGAATGCTTAAACCTATTTATATTGCATGCACCCCTCTGGTAGTCTGGTGAAGCCTGTGGACTTCCTCCTACAGTGATGTTTCATTTTATTTTATTTTGGAGATGGAGCCTCACTGTCACCCAGGCTGGAGTGCAGTGGCAAGATCTCAGCTCACTGCAACCTCTGCCTCCCAGGTTCAAGTGATTCTCATGCCTCAGCCTCCTGAGTAGCTGGGACTACAGGCATGTGCCACGACAGGGAGTTTTCGTAGTTTTAGTAGACGGGATTTCTCCATGTTGATCAGGCTGGTCTCAAACTCCTGACCTCAAGTGATCCACCTTCCTCCACCTCCCAAAGTGCTGGGATTATAGGTGTGGCCACCATACCTGGCCCCAGGGGTGATGTTTTAAAGGTATAAGATAAAATATACTGGGCTAGGCATGGTGGCTCACACCTGTAATTCCAGTGCTTTGGGAGGCCAAGGTGGGTGGATCAGTTGAGGCCAGAAGTTTGAGACTAGCCTGGCCAATATGTCAAAACCCCATCTCTACAGAAAAATTAGCCAGGCGTGGTGGTGGGTGCCTGAAGTCCCAGCTACTCAGAAGGCTGAAGCATGAGAATCACTTAAACTCAGGAGGTGGATGTTGCAGTGAGCTGAGATTGTACAACTGCCCTCCAGCCTGGGTGAACATATATATATATCTAATATTATAAAGGCAACCAGATATGTTAAAACACAGTGATCAATATATTTCTTAAAAATACAATTTGTGCCAGGCACGGTGGCTCATGCCTGTAATCCTAGCACTTTGGGAGGCCAAGGTGGGTGGATCACCTGAGGTCAGGAGTTCAAGACTAGCCTGGCCATCATGGTGAAACCTCATCTTTAAAAAATATATATATACAATTTGTAATCCTTAGAAAGTGGAACCTTTATGAATAAAAAAAAGAAGAAAAGAAAAAAATACAATTTGTGGGCCGGGTGTGGTGGTTCACTCCTGTAATCCCAGTACCTTGGGAGGTCGAAGTGGGTGGATCATCTGATGACAGGCGTTCAAGACCAGCCTGGCCAACATGGTGAAATCCCATCTCTACTAAAAATACAAAAACGACCTAGTGTGGCAGCAGGTGCCTATAATCCCAGCTACTCTGGAGGCTGAGACAGGACAATTGCTTGAATCCAGGAAGTGGAGGTTGCAGTGAGCCGAGATCATGCCACTGCACTCCAGACTGGGTAACAGGGACTCTGCCTCAAAAAATATATATATATAGCCAGGCGCGGTGGCTCACGCCTGTAATCCTAGCACTTTGGGAAGCCGAGGTGGGTGGATCACCTAAGGTCAGGAATTCAAGACCAGCCTGGCCATTATGGAGAAACCCTATCTTTAAGAAAACAATAAATAAAATAAATTAAATTAAATTAAAAAAAAAATATATATATATATATATATAGTTTGTGACCTGATGCAGTGGCTCATGCCTGTAATCCCAACACTTTGGGAGGCCAATGTGGGTGAATCACTTGAGTTCAGGAGTCTGAGGTTAGCCGGGCCAACATGGTGAAACGCGTCTCTACTAAAAATACAAGAATTGGCCAGGTGTAGCGGTGGGCACCTGTCATCTCAGCTACTTGGGAGGCTGAGGCAGGAAGAATCTCTTGAACCCAGGAGGTGGGGGTTGCAGTGAGCCGAGATCACACCATTGCACTCCAGCCTGGGCAATAAGAGTGAAACTCGGTCTCAAAATAAACAAAATAAAATTTAAGTATAGTAATATATGAACTTTTGTTTTTTTGAGACAGAGTGTCTCTCTCTTGCCCAGGTGGGAGTCCATGGGCACTATCTCGGCTCACTGCAACCTCTGCCTCCTGGGTTGAAGTGACTCTCGTGCCTCAGCCTTCCCAGAAATATGCACTTTTTAAGGAACACCTCATATGATAAGTTACAGCAGCGGATCTCCTAACTGACATAATTTTGAGGCAATTATTTTGAAATATCTGCCACATGTTCATGTGATAGGAAAAGATTCATGATATCTGTTGTCAACAGAGTCTCCGGTACTGCCAATAGTACTTTGGTTTGTTGTCTACATTTGTTTTCAAAGGCAATGCTGGCTGGGCTCAGTGGTTCATGCCTGCCAAAGTGGGCTGATCATTTGAGGTCAGGAGTTCGAGACCAGTCTGGCCAACATGAAGAAATCCTGTTTCTACTAAAAATACAAAAATTAGCCAGGTATGGTGGCTTATACCTATAATCCCAGCTACTCCGGAGGCTAAGGCAAGAGAATCACTTGAACCCAAGAGGCAGAGGTTGCAGTGAGCTGAGGTCGCACCATTGCACTCCAGCCTGGGCAACAGAGCAAGACTCCCCTTGACTTTCTCTCATCCTCCTCCCTTCCCCACCCACCTCTCAACAAATCCTGAGGCCCCTTTCCCATTTGGTGGACAAGTGGCCAATTGTCTCTGAGATCCTGACAGTATGAATATGAGTCATTGTAAATGGTTGCCCAAAGATACTGGCAGGTTCAGCATGGCATCGTCATCTCTATATGCAAAGCACAATTGTCCCTACTGACCATTTTTTCTTCTTCTTTTTTTTTTCTTTTGAGATTGAGTCTCTGTCACCAGGCTGGAGTGCAGTGGTGCGATCTTGGCTCACTGCAATCTCCGCCACCTGGATTTAAGCAATTCTCCTGCCTCAGTCTCCCTAGTAGCTGGGACAAGAGGCACATGCCATCACGCCCAGCTAATTTTTGTATTTTTAGTAGAGATGGGGTTTCACCATGTTGGCCAGGATGGTCTTGATCTCCTTATCTCATGATCTGCCCGCCTTGGCCCCCCAAAGTGCTGGGAGTACAGGCATGAGCCACTGCTCCCGGCCTGACCATTTCTTTTTATCAAAAGATCCTATCTTTATTAAGGGTGACCAGCAAAGGAACTGAGCTGGAAAAGACCAGCAGAGAGAGGTCACAATCTCCAAAAGAGATACACCAAGCAACCCAGGAAGCTGCTCACCATAGGATAGAGAGACAAGAAAGCTATCCCCGAAGGGCTGCTGGGAACACCCAGTCACCCTACAATGGGTGGGAGAGGGTGGACCAATAGGTAGAGGATTCTTAGCACAGAAGGAAACCAGAAGGCTTCAAGGAGGCTGGAGGAGGCCATGGGAGAGGGGAGTGGTGACATCCTGCTCAGCTCTTGAGGAGATCCGTGGACTCTGGGTGGGGGTCACCCTGGGTACCTTGAGCAAGTTACTTCCCCTCTCTGAAACTCAGTTTCTTCACCTGTAAAATGGGCCAATCATCTCCCGTGGTGTCACTGTGACCATTAAATGAGATAATGAAAATGACAAAATGCTTTACTTATCTGCACTGTCTTACTCAGTGTGTATTAAAGATCTAGCACATAGTGAACACAGCAAAAACACCTTGTTATTATTGTGACAGGCAAGTCTGTAAAGTTGCTCCAATTTTCTCATCCTTTCCACTTGCCTTTTCCTCTTTTATCCCCCTCATCAACCAGCACTGTGCTATTACCCCAAACCTCCCTGCCCAAGGTGCCTGTAGAGTCCTCCAGCCCAGAATAACCTTGGGAGGAAGAGGTGGAGGTGTGGAGTGTGTGTGTGTGTGTGTGTGTGTGTGTGTGTGGTGGTGTGATGGGGTCCTGTAAACCATCAGAACTTGTGTAAAAGTCTGGGTGGGTACTTGCATGGTGCATTTTCTCTGGGCAAACAGTCATAGATTCTTTTTTTTTTTTTTTAAGATAGGGTTTCACCATGATGGCCAGGCTGGTCTTGAACTCCTGACCTCAGGTGATCCACCCACCTTGGCCTCCCAAAGTGCTAAGATTACAGGCGTGAGCCACCGCACCCGGCCAAAAATTCTTAAAGTAATGACCAAAATAAACAAAGGTTAGGATCCACAGAAGCAAAATGGTAGATCTTTTCTTTTTTTTATTTTTATTTTTATTTTTTTTAAAGACAGGGTTTCACCATGTTGGTCAGGCTGGTCTTGAACTCCCGACCTCAGGTGATCAGCCCACCTCGGCCTCCAAAGTGCTTGGATTACAGGCGTGAGCCACCATACCCGGCCATGTTAGATCTTAATGCTATAATCCTTCCTGGGTTTGAAAAGAGGTCTTAGGGAGAGGGCAATGTTTAACACTGAGGAATGATTCTCACATGATGGAATTTCAGGAATCAATGACAGTCCTAGAGAAAGGTTCAGGGGTAGGAACCATAAATCTCACCCTGCTGTGTGAGGTTTATACTAGGAAAAACATCACCGAGCAAAATAAATCACAGAGCAACAAAGATGATTTTTTTTAAAATAGTGAAAATGGCATATGCATACAATGAAGTATTACTTAATCTTTTTTTTTTTTGAGATGGAGTCTTGTGCGATGGCATGATCTCAGCTGAACACAACCTCCACCTCCCAGGTTCAAGTGATTCTTCTGCCTCAGCCTCCTGAGTAGCTGGGATTATAGGCACGTGCCACCACTCTTGGCTAATTTTTGTATTTAAATACTAAATATTTAAATGTGACTCTAAATATGACCCAGTTTAAGGAAGAGCTTTGGGTGACCTCTAAATTGGTCAGAATGAGGGCCTCTTTTGTTACTGAATTATTTTTCCTGGCCATAGAAATGTTAGATGTTGGCAAACAGCAATAAAATTCTGATACTGCCGCGTTCCCTTTATAAGAAAAAGGCTTTGAAATGGTAATAGAGACTTATCTGAAATTTTCAAACGTAAATAATTCAAAATTAGTGCTTGAGCACTTCTTTTTAATTTTTTTTTTTAGAGACAGGGCTTCTCCATGTTGGTCAGGCTGGTCTCGAACTCCGAACCTCAGGTGATCCACCCGCCTCGGCCTCCCAAAGTTCTGGGATTATAGGCGTGAGCCACCGCGCCTGGCCCTGAGCTCTGCTCTTAACCTACAAGGACACGTTTCTCAATAGCTTAACTGGCTTTCAGAGCAAAGGACATGTAGCTTTGCTGTTAAGAGTGACTGAAACCCTGCCAAGTCAACATTTATCTAACTTAATTATCATCACTGAGCCACATATCTCTCCTCAATGCCCGGCTAATTCTTGCAACCTCAAATATCGTACGTTGAATTTACAAGTTCCACTTCTCACTATTCTTTTAACTGTGGCAAAAAGTATATAACAAAGTTTACCGCCTTAACTATTTTGAGCGTACAGTACCGTAGTGTTGTCAGTATGCACGTTGCTGTGCAGTAGCTCTTTAGAACATTTTTATGTTGCGAAACTGAAATTTTATGCCCACTGAACAATTCCCCTTTTCCCCTCCCCCGTCTCTGGCAACCATCATTTATTCTACTTTCTGTTTCTGAGAGTTTGACTTCTTCAGATACCGCAGATAAGCAGAATCATGTAGCATTTGTCTTTTTTGACCGGCTTATTTCATTTAGTGTAATGTCCTCAAGGTTCATCTATGTTGCAGCATGCAATGGATCACCTTTTTTTTTTCTTAAGACTGAGTAGGCTGGGTGTGGTGCCTCGTGCCTATAATCCCAGTACTTTGGGAGGCAGAGGCAGAGGCAGGGCAGATCAGTTGAGGTCAGGAGTTGGAGACCAGCCTGTCCAACATGGTGAAACCCCGTCTCTACAATAAATACAAAAATTAGCCAAGAGTGGTGGCATGTGCCTGTAATCCCAGCTACTCGGGAGGCTGAGGCAGAAGAATCACTTGAACCTGGGAGGTGGAAGTTGTGTTGAGCTGAGATCATGCCATCGCACAAGAATCCATCTCAAAAAAAAAAAAAAAAAAAGATTAAGTAATACTTCATTGTATGCATATGCCATTTTCACTATTTTTTAAAAAATCATCTTTGTTGCTCTGTGATTTATTTTGCTCAGTGATGTTTTTCCTAGTATAAAACATGAAGCTTGCTTTATCATGTACATTGAATTCACCACTCAGAAACCTTTCTAACTGAATAAGTGGAGAATCTGTAGACAAGAAAACAGATATATTTATTTCAGATGTTCAGTAAACACAAAGGCTGGGCACAGTGGCTCACGCCTATAATCCCAGCACTTTGGGAAGCCCAGATGGGCGGATCACCTGAGGTCAGGAATTGAGACCAGGCTGGCCAACATGGTGAAACCCCGTCTCCACTAAAACTACAAAAATTAGCCAGGCATGGTGGCATATGCCTATAGTCCCAGCTACTCGGGAGGCTGAGACATGAGAATCATTCGAACCCAGGAGGCAGAGGTTGCAGTGAGCTGAGATCTCACCACTGTACTCCAGCCCTGGCTACAGAGTGACACTCTGTCTCAAACAAAACAAAACAAACAAAACAACAACAGAAAGGAAACAAAAAGAAAAAAAATTTAACAGATATTTCTCCAAGTTTCCAAACGATCCATTGAAAATAGGGCAAGTTTATAAAATAATTGACAATCTTTCATAATGTAAGTGATTTTATAAGGCATTTCATATTATCTGTCTTTAAGAAATATGACAAGAACAAAAATAAAAGTAGAAACTGTTGATCTTTTCAGTTGACTGCTCTAGAGCTTTTTATTTATGGAAATAAGGTTTCCAAGTAATGATGATATGGAATCACTTTATGCTCTTAATGGCTTTTTATATAACTCCTTTGATCAGATGCAATTTGCAGGGGAGGTCTATTCCCCTCTGAAATTCTTAAACAGAATATAAAACAATGTAAACAGAAATATTACAAAACAGAAATAAAAACAACATTTGTGTTGAATTACCAAGGGTTCATTTCACCAAGAGGATAATCCCTTTACCTAATGGAAATAAGGAAGAAACAAAGGTGGGTGTGGACCTTTTATGAAGGTGGAAGTATGACCTTGGCCAAAGCAACTGGTGGCTCAGCCAATTTCTGCAGATGAGACCTGCAGAAGTTTCATTATCTGTTGCTGTCAAGGTGAAGCTCAACTCCATCCTGTGAATGAAGAGACAAACTCTGTAGAAAATTTGAAGAGATTTCTTCTGAGCCAAATATGAGTGACCATGGCACATGGCACAGCCCAGGAGACCTTGAAAACACGAGCCCAGTGTTATCAGAGTACAGCTTGTTTTTATACAGTTTAGATTATAGGTGAATTCAAAGATTTTCTGATTGGCAGTTGGTTGAGTTTATCTAAAGACCTGAAATCCATAGAAGGGAGTGTCTGGGTTAAGATAAGGGTAGTAAAGACAAAGTTCTTATTATGCAGGTGAAGCCTTCAGAAAGTAAGCTTCAGAGATAATTGATTATAAATGTTTGTTATTCAATTTACAAAGATGCCAGACTTGGCCAGGCGTGGTGGGTCACGCTTGTAATCCTAGCACTTTGGGAAGCAGAGGCAGGTGGATCACGAGGTCAGGAATGGAGACCATCCTAGCCAACATGATGAAACTCAGTCTGTACTAAAATACTAAAAATTAGCTGGGAGTGGTGGCGTGCTCCTGTAGTCTCAGCTACTTGGGATGCTGAGGCAGGGGGATTGCTTGAACCTGGGAAGCAGAGGTTGCACTGAGCCGAGATCGCCCTGCACTAGAGCCTGGCGACAGAGCGAGATTTTGTCTCAAAACAAACGAACAAACAAACAAACAAACTCCTGTCTCTACCCAAAATACAAAAATTAGCCAGGTGTGGTAGTGCCTGCCTATAATCCCAGCTACTCAGGAGGCTAAGACAGGAGAATCACTTGAGCCTGGAAGGTGGAGGTTGCAGTGAGCCAAGATCATGCCACTACACTCCAGCCTGGGCAACAGAGCAAGACTTTGTCTCAAAAAAAAAAAAAAAGATGTCAGGCTGGGCGCGGTGGCTCACGCCTATAATCCCAGCACTTTGGGAGGCCAAGGCGGGTGGATCACGAGGTCAAGAGATCGAGACCATCCTGGTCAACAAGGTGAAACCCTGTCTCTACTAAATATACAAAAATTAGCTGGGCATGGTGGTACGCGCCTGTAGTCCCAGCTACTCGGGAGGCTGAGGCAGGAGAATTGCTTGAACCCAGAAGGCAGAAATTGCCGTGAGCCGAGATCGTGCCACTGCATTCCAGTCTGGGTAACAAGAGTGAAACTCCATCTCAAAAAAAAAAAAAAAAAAAACAAGATGTCAGACTCCTAGCTAATTCTCTTGTGGTTCTGGAATAAGACCTGGAAAGGGAAAGGTATTCTCTATAGAATGTAGATTTTCCTCATCACAGACAGCTTTGCAGGGGCATTTCAAAATAGGTCAAAGAAATACATTTTGGGGTAAAATACTTTGATTTCTCTCAGGGCCTGCTGTCATTCTTATGCTACAAAAAGTCTGCTCTGTCAGTCTTAAGGTCTTTGTTTTGGGGGTTGTTTTTTTGAGAAGGAGTCTCACTCTATTACCCAGGCTGGAGTACAGTGGTGCGATCTTGGCTCACTCCAACTTCTGTCTCCCAGGTTCAAGCAATTCTTGTGCCTCAGTCTCCTGAGCATCTGGGATTACAGGTGTAAGCCACCACGCCCGGCTAATTTTTGTGTTTTTAGTAGAGATGGGGTTTCACCATGTTGGTCAGGCTGGGCCTTAAGGTCTCCGTTTTAATGTTAATGTTGGTCAGCCATGCCTGAATTCCAAAGGGAGGAAGGTATAAGGAGGCATGTAGGCTGAGCGCTGTGGTTCACGCCTGTAATCCCAGCACTTTGGGAGGCTGAGGGAAGACCATCTGAGGTTAGGAGTTCGAGACGAACCTGGCCAACATGGTGAAACCCCATCTCTACTGAAAGTACAAAAAATTAGCTGGGCATAATGGTTCGTGCCTGTAGTCCCAGCTATACGTGGGAGGCTGAGATACGAGAATCGCTTGAACCCAGGAGGCAGAAGTTGCAGTGAGCCAAGATTGTGCCACTGCACTCCAGCCCGGGTGACAGACTGAGATACACTCTCGAAAGGAGGCATGTCCAACTACGCATTCCCATCATGGTCTGAACTAGTGTTTACTTGAGCATGCCCTTGGTTAAGAGGAAGGGTCCATTTGCTTGCTTGGGAGGGGCTTAGAATTTTACTGTTAGTTTACATTCCTCAAAGCTGATTGCCTTCCAAAAAGTTGCACTCTGAAATTATTATCAACCCTGATCATTAAGCATAATATTAAGAACTACACATATGCTATTGGAATGGATTTATATATCAGCCCTGTAAGAAAATATATATCTCACCTCACCTCATTTCCATTTACCTACTTTTCCCTTTTCCATCCTTGAGGCTCATGTTGCCTAAATGTTCAATAGTTTCAGCACAGTTTATATTTTATAAAAGCCCCCCTGGCTGCTGTGCAGAGAGCAGGTGTGTACCCCTGATGTAGGGAAGGTGTAGATCCAATGCAGGGCTGGGTCCAGGGAAGGGGGAGATGGGGTGGGAAGGGGAAGTTGGGGGAGGGGAAGCACATTCAACGGTATGGAGACAAAGGAGAGAGACAGGAGGAGGGAGAATGAAGAGCTGGGGAAGGGGCTTTGGATAAATACAGGGAAGTAACGGCTGGGACAACAGAAGGAGAGGATGAGGAGAGCGCCAGCACCACACGGAGGGCAACAAGAAAGAAGGGGACAGGTAATGCAGAAACAAAGTGGAAGCACAAAGAAGCTAGAACATACAGAGGCTTCGAATAAAATTCAATTCATCCTAAAGTGTTCAGCGTTTTCATGAGGCCGTGATACAGGAATAGGAAGAGGCCCTTTATTTTCTTAGGAAGAGAACACAGACCGGAGATGAGAGAGGAATGGTAGGGAATTTTCCAAACAAAGAGAGGGCTTGTGAGGCCCCTACCCCATGCTCACTGAAGCATTCACACTGCAGCCCTGGACTCTCACAAAGAGGGTGAGCTCTATCCAGAGGGGGGGATCTGGAACCCATGCCTGGTTTCCATCCCAGTTGAGGGCTGGCAAGTGAGACTGCAGAGCTGGGGTTCAGGCCACAGCCTGGTAGACAGAGTGGGCTGGAGGTCAGCAAGGCTTGGAGAAGATGGATATGTTTGGGTGGGTGAGGGGCCTGGTGCTGGGAGTGGGTTGTCTACAGAGAAGTGCCCCCAGGGACTTGTCCAAGGTGATCCTTTGCCAGGGGGTCCTGAAGGGACTGGCACTGCATGCCTTGGGGATGCAGTATCAGGAAATCTGGGGCTCCCCAGCTTCCTGCTCTGGCCTTATCCTCTGGACATGCTCGTGGTGCCATAAGGAGACAGAAACATCAGCAAATTCAAATCAATGCTTCCAACTGTATCCCTACTTCCTCCATTCCAGTCAGATTTGGAGATACTATAGCTATCCCCCTCCCCAAGCAAAAAAACGGTCCTAACTCTTGATGCCTTGGAGTTCAGGCCACAGCCTGGGTACAGGGTGGGTAGGAGTTGAGAAATGGCCCCCATTCTTCCCGATGGAAAGAAAAGGCCAGTGCTCAGGGATTCTGACCACTCCAGTACCTTCCCCTATAGAGGTCAGAGAAGGGCGGGGCGAGCCCCTGGAACAGAGCAATCAATGAAAGGAGGCCTCCCCTCTAACTTCTGACTGGTGCTGGTTGAGAGGCTGAGCTTGTTTCCTCACTGCAAAGTGGGTCGAATGACAGGGTCTGCTTTCGATGCATGAAAGGTATGCAGTACTGCTGGGGTTTACAAGCGCTCAGAGAATGGCAGCAAGGCCAGTGAGAAATAGAATTGATTCACTCCTTCACTGCACGCATGGTTATTGAGTGTCACAATGTATGCAACAGGCACTGCGGATGCATCATTACACAAGCCAGATTCTCCATCTCCCCAGCACGCATTTCCGTGTGTGTGGCGGTGAGGGGGCACAGTACAAAGTAAATAAGAAATAGAGTTATATAGCACAGCAGAAGGAATTTAGTTCTAGGAAGACCATAAAGCCAACGAGGGAGATAAGGAGGCGGGGGTGGACTTTTAAATCAGCTGGAGCCTGTGTATGAAAGAGGTCAAGTGTTTCCCGTAGAGCTACTGTGTACTGGAGGGCGCACAGAGGTGTCGCGAATTGGGCTGTCTGCTCCTTCCAGATGCACGGGTCTCACCAGGGTAGGTGAGAACGGGGTGAGAGGGAGGAATTACGCGTGAGAGGCTGGATTAGTTCCTGATGTCCTCTGATTCCCTGCAGCGTCTTCAGTACCGCTCTAACACCCTTCCTCAGGCTTATAGGAAGGTGTGTGGAAGAGACACACAGAGAGACTGAGCATCAAACTTTTTTGGAAGAAACATCGGTAAGTGAAAATGGAATTACAATAAATATAACAAAAGCAATAAACTCCTGACCTCAGTCACAATCACTTTAGTTAACACGCCAGCCCTAATAACAAACACCAGTCCCGGAGACCGCAACCCCTCGGGCACCGCGGGGCGTGGAGGTCTGGGCGGGCGGCGCAGCCTCCCCTGGTGGCTGCGCCCGGGGAGCTCCGGGAGCGCTAAGCCCCTTGCACCTCATGCTCCCTCCAGCTCTTGCCGGGCGGCCAGCGCGGGGAAGGGGCGGGGCCCTCCTGGGCTCCTCCCACTCCAGGGCCCGGAGCGGGCGGGCAGAAAGCGCTTGGCTCTGGTTAAAGAGCCTCGCGGAGGCGGGCGCGGCGCACACTGCTAGTGGCGCGCGGAGGAGCAGCGCTTGGGGAAGCGGGCCACGTGTCTGTCCAGAGTCAAGCCCTGTGTTCCTCCCGCTCCTCACGCTTCCGCGGTCCAGGGCGCCCCCTCGGCCCCCCTGGTGTTCGCCCACCCCGGGCCGCCTCAGTGGGGCTCCACGCAGCTCCCCGCGCTCCGTGGGCCAATTTGGCCGAGCAACTTTGTCCGGGGAGCGGCACTTGCGGTGGGGACCGGGCACTGCGCATGCGGAGCTCCAAATTCAAACAGCTGTTTCCAGAGGCTGGAGGGAGGGCGGACTGGGAGCAGCTGGGGCTAGGGGAGGCTTTCTCTAGGAGGCGGCCGCTCGGGAGCCATGGTGGACCGAGGCCCTCTGCTCACCTCGGCCATCATCTTCTACCTGGCCATTGGGGCGGCGATCTTCGAAGTGCTGGAGGAGCCGCACTGGAAGGAGGCCAAGAAAAACTACTACACACAGAAGCTGCATCTACTCAAGGAGTTCCCGTGCCTGGGTCAGGAGGGCCTGGACAAGATCCTAGAGGTAAGTCGCCGCTTGTAACCCCGTAGACCTGAAGCTGGCTTGGTCTTTAGGGGCGCTGAAAGGAAGACCCCTTTACAGCTTTGGGTGACCCTCTCCCTATGGAATGTCCAGGGGGTGACGAGAGAGCATGTCCCATCATGGGTCAGGCTTCGAGGATCTGTCGCTCATCCGAGGGACACGGGGATCCCCCGGGCGCGGAGACTCTTTGGAACCTAGTTTGGCTGGAGATAAATTGGAGTTGATTCCTGGGTGAACTGGGCTCCGCTGTGTTGGTGTGACGGTACCTCCCTCCTTGGAAGGAGGCTGTGGGGCGGATAAAGGCGTTTATCTTTCCCTGGAGACGCTCCCGGAGTCCGGGAGCCGAGCCTGGTGCCATCCCCTCGTGTCTCCACCTCCTCTCTCCGGGGCCAGTGCCGCGCCCGCCAGGCTTTTCTTAAGGAACGTGAACCCGGCACAGTCACGGGAGGATCCCCCCGCCCGAGCCTGAGCAAAATCTTCCCGCCCCCAGCAGGGTTCCGGAGAGGAGCGGGGGGCTCTGTGGGGCCCGCACCCGCGGGATGAGGGCTGATGCCTGGAATGCTGGGGACGCGCTCAGGCTTCCGGGAAGGCTTATCTCGCAGAGACATCCTTCAAGGGCTTGGAGTTAAACTTTGTGAAAGTAGCAGGTTGCACAAACGAATAAAACCGGCGTTGTCCCTTTGCGAGGGGGGCGGAGAATGTGTGCGGAATTGGGGTGGGTGGGGGACTTCCCTCCGTGCTGATTGGGAACCGCTTATCTTCTGGTGCACAGCCCTATGGGTGGCATTTACCTCACTTAGGATAAACGGGCTGCCCATCCTGTCTGGAGCCTTGGGGTCAATTTGAGCACCGAGACCCTCTACCGCAGTTTCTTGAGGGCTCAGCTTCATCCATCAACCCTTCTTGGCCTGCTCCCCCAGTGGAATGACCAGGACCGCGATAAAAGTTCTAGATCGCAGGTGGGGAGTAGAGGTAGATTGTCCAAGGCATTACATTGGTCTTAGGGTGAAAGATGCCAGAAAGGAGGTCTGATGAGGAGCAACATTTAGTCTACAGCAGCATCCTAATACTATGAGCCTATCTAGCTGTCACTCATTTTCCCCATGTGAGAAATGGGAATGAGCCCATCTTCCTTATTTCTACCGTGGATTGTTAGGTTGAAAGCATTTGGAAAACTTGAAAACCTTGTCCCCAGATCAATGGACATTCACATAGATGAGCATATAGGTGTTTGCTGGCAGCCCTGTGTGGGAAGACTTGTCTTTTAAGGAGGCCCGTGGAAGGAGAGGTTTAGTTCAGCAGGCTCAGTGTTGGATTTCAGTGGAGGGTCTCTTGCCCTGTAGCAGTTTCCCCGGGTAGAGGCAGACGGGAGGTGACGGTGAGGAGGATGAGCTTCAGAAGGTGGCTGGTTGATTTACCCCCTTACAACAAGATTTCTGGCATAAAGCATCCATACGGCTTCCTTCTGATGGGTGTCTACCCTAGGGAGGGGGTGTTGTGGGGAGGGGGTCGATTTATGATTTCCCTTGAGGAAACAATTCCTCTGGAGAACAAGTTTTTGTTTAGTTTGTTCCAGGGCTTTGTTTAGAGGGGGAAGAGGGCAGGCAGGGAATGATAAAGCCTTGAGCTGCCCTCGAAGTGTTTCCCTCTAAGCTGTTGCTCCACTACTGCAGGGGAAGGAAGGAAAGAATTCAAGGCTAAATGTGGGAAAATAAACTTCAAAACACAAGGAGAAGGGAAAGGGGGTGGGATCCAGGGGTTAGGCAGCCGGGTGCAGCTGGTGGTCGTAGCTTTGGAGGCTAGACCGCTTCCTGAAGGTGTTTGAACAAGCAAAATGCCTCTTATTTAGTGATCCTATTAAATCTATCAACCTTTACCCCCCCATCCCCCCCAAAAAATAATGGGCAGGTGATTTTTAGAAAAAGGATTTGGGCATCAAGCTAGTCTGCTTTGGAGACGGATTACAGATAAGTTATTGAAGAAGGACAGCCCTGTGTGCATCCCCGCCAAAAAAACCCCAAACCAACCCCAACTGGGTGAGTCCCCTCCAGTGACAGGAAAAAACCAAGAAATCAAAATGGACAAGTAGAAGCATTTGCTGGCATCAGTTTTAATCTGCAGAAATCTGCCTTGTTCTGCTTTCTGGTGACTTGGGGTACTGCCTCAGGCCTCAGGATATTGGTTTAAGGAAAAATGAGAACTCAAAAATCTTCTTTCCCATCTGGCTGTTTGGGCATTTTCCACCTCAGGCTCTTGTGTTTTAGCTGGTTCTGAATCACCTTTGAATCATGGAGACCCTGGCTAGGAATTCCTGGGGTAGCAGCAGGAGTGGGGCAAGGATTGCTGAGAGAGAAGGGGTGCAGTCTGGGTTGGGGTCTCTCTTACCCTGGAAGTTGTGTGTGCTCTTTCAAATGTGTGAGAAAGGGAGTTAAATCAGCTGTCTTTAGAAATACTCCCCAAATTGTCAGGTACTTCCTCCCCTCAGCTGTGGTTGAAGGGAGGTGCAGGCTGACTTTCAAGTGCTCAGTGACCCGCAAGCCTGGGACCACGTGATCGTCCTCTTTCCTGCCTTCAGAACCATCTTGAACCCTTGCTCTCAAACAAGATCTTTTTGTGACTCATTCTCCCAACCTCCTCCTAAATTGCAGAGACTCTCACAAGGGAAATTAACATTTATGGCACACCTACTCTGTGTTGGGCATGGTGGGTGCTATTATCCTTATTTTATGAGAGAGGGCACAGGCTGGTTTTGCCATCTGGCTTGGCCATTTACCCATCAAGCCATGTAACTTAACATTGCCTTCTTTTCCTCATCTGCAAAGTGAATGTTTGGTGAGGCTCCAATAAAATAGAAACATTAGGCAAGATGTCTATAAAAAGTCAACAGGTCTTCTGACCTTAGCATTTATTGAGGAAGGCAGCTTTACCTACCTGCCTTATTTCAGGTACTCTTTACAGTGTGTATTCAAGTAAGCAGGCTGAAGTCCAGAGAAGTAGAATGGCCACAAGGACACCACAGGAGGCACAGCCTGTGGGGTGGGATGGGGAGGGGGAACCAGACAGTCTACCCCAGGAGCTTGGGCCTATGAAGATTGTCACTCTGGAACTGAGCTTAGGAAATTGGTTCAGCTGGACCCTGATGTGCTGGGAAATTCTATTTTCTATTTCCTCTAGCACAGGTAGTGACATACAGGTGTCTCCTGTGTTACCTGGCTGACCAGGCACCTCTGTTACTGAAATAATACATCAGTCTACCCCTCTGCCCTTCTCATTTTGGAAGCCCCCAACCCTTTCCCCACGAAAAACAGAGGGATTGAAGGGGAGGAAAGACAGCCTTTCTTAACCTTCTTTCTCTGGTGGGCAGTGATCAAAAGCAAGAAGGATTTGAGAGCCCACCATGTGCCAGACACTTTGAATAAGCACTTTGATTCTTGAAGACCACCCCATGAATGAGGAAAAGGTGATGTAACTTGTCTGGGATCACATAGAGCAGAGTTGGTTTCAAATCTAAGTTTCATGTTTCAAAGTACATGGAAATTAGCAAGCATTTATTAGCATTCACCATGTGCCAGACACTGGGTAAGACTCTTGGAATACAAAGAATTGGACCAGGCTCTGAGCTGCTGGAGAAAAGGATTCATAAACCTGCTGGGAACAAGACAGTGGATGTGGGCTATCACGGAGGATTTCAGGAGGGTCTCTTAAGGAGGGGCTGGTCCAGCCTGAGGGGTCAGGGAGGGCTCTCAGGAGATGACCTCAAGCCAGAGTGGAGTCTTGGATTAGAAAGAGCAGCTGGGAACTAGGGAGGTCAAAGCTGCAGTGAGCCTGGATTTTGCCACTGCACTCTAGCCTGGGTGACAGAGCAAGACCTTGTCTCAGAAAAGAAAAGAAAAGGCCAGATGTGGTGGCTCAAACCTGTAATCTCAGCACTTTGGGAGGCCGAGGCAGGAGGATCACGTGAGGTCAGAAGTTCAAGACCAGCCTGGCCAACATGGTGAAACCCTGTCTTTTTAAAAAATAAAGAAAGAGAGAAAAGAAAAGAAAAACTTAACTGAGAAAGGAAAGGAGAAGAGAATCCTAACAGAAGGCAGAGACTTGCCCTTTCTCCTAGCCTGGGGAAGGCAGTCTGCAGGCTTCTCACTGCTGCTCTAGAGAGTCCCTTGTCTCCTGGGGGTAGGGTAGGGTCACCCCAGTTCCTGCCCTCTGTCTGGTGTCTCAGACCAAAGTCCAGGTTTTGCTAGACTGCTCACGTAGCTGACCTGTTCCTGGAAGCTTCTTGGATTTCACTGGCCTCCTTTGTTCCTAAGCTTCAAAGCGCTTTCTTGTGTTCTGAGGTTTTCCATGTGTACCGCCTTTCATTTTCTGGACCCTTTGGACTGATCTATACACACTCCAGTCCTAAGTCGTAAGGGTAGTTCCAATATTAAGGTTCTGACACTCTTAACACCAATCCTGCTCTCCAGATTTGAAACATAAAACTACGGAATATATGACAAAATTGCATCTGACCAAAATGCCTAGAATGGGAATTTTTTGGAAAGCTAAGGGTTAATATGAACACCCTCTTTGTCCTGGGCCTTGTTGGAAGCTGCAAAATGCACTGTTCCACTTAACCGCTTTTCTAAGTAAAGGGAGCACAACAGCTCTTGGTTATGGAGGATCTTGGAGGCCTCCACATCCTCGGGTCTAAGCTTGAGTTCTTACCGGCTAGGACTGCAGAAGTGGAAAGTGGATAAGCTGGTTTTTTTGAGAGGAAATTGAAGAGGTCCCTCTTAATGGCTTGTTTCTTATTTATATTCCACTCAAAAGTTGAGGACAGCCAAAAAAAAAAAAAAAAATCCTTAGTCTGCCTTAGTTAACTACTCTGGTTAGTTTTTTAACAGTGAAAGTGAATTTTTATTAAATTGCTTTGAAAGTTTTACTAGAGCCCTTAGGATGATTACAGATGGCATAGTATTAGAGAATCATTGAAGGTGGAAATTAGCAAGTGTTGAAAGTTTCCAGTGGGGGTGGGGATGCAAGGGAGGTGATGATTGTTGCTTTTAAATATTTTCCTGGGGTTTTGCCCTATTTATAGTCTGGCATTTGAAAGAAACACAATCCCCTGGTTTTGGATGCTGTGCTTGGCTGGCCCTGACCTCAGGCCAAAGGCTTTCATCTTGAACTTGGCTGTTTGCTGGCAGATTGGGCTCAGCAAGGCTTTGAGGAGCAGAGGAGCCAGGCCCCTGAGTGAAGCCTCCAAGACAGTCTCTGTACAAATTGGGATGCTATATTTGTATTATGCTGCATGAACCAGTAGCCAGACTGGGGTGGTGCAGAGAAGTGAGGCAGGTGACCATAGGAAAGCACATGAAATAGGTTTGCCCCCTTCTAATATTCCTTTTAGGGCGTAGAGAAGATGGAAGTTGAGATTTCATTGAGCCCCCGGTCCCCTTGCCTGTTCCGTTCTTCCCAAGGATGGCTGTACATGGAGAGAGGATGTGCTGCCCTCAGTAGGGATCTTTCTCCAGCTGCCACTGCAGGGCCTTAGTGGTGTTGCTGAAGCAATCACCATAGAAGCAGTATGTCTGATGGTTGGGGGGGTGGCCTCTGAAGGCACACCATAGTTTGCTTAGAATAATGTGTTTTACATAGTAAATGCCCACTAAGTGTTAGCTGCCATTTCTGCTATGCCTAGATACTTCTACGTTGCAATGGAGCGGTCCCTGCACAGGTGTGGTGTGCATCTAATTGGTATTGCAAAGAATCAGAAACATCTTCCCAGAGCAGGGAGAATGTCAACTGAATGTTTTAAATGCAAAACAACACAGAAACATATAATTTGCCATTTTAGCCACTTTTAAGAGCCCAGCTCAGTAGTGTTAAGTATATTTACAGTTATAAAACAGAGCTCCAGAACTTTTTCATTTTGCAAAACTGAAATTATGCCCCATTCAACAACAATTCTCCTCCCTCTCTACGCAGCCCCTGGTAACCACCATTCTACTTTGTTTCTATGAACTTAACTACTTCAGATGTCTCATAAGTGGAGTCATACAGTATTTCTTTTGGTGTATACAGTGGTACAACCACTGTGGAAAACAGTATGGAGCTTCCTCAATGAAAAACAGAACTACTGAGTAATGCAGTGATCCTACTTCTGAGTGTGTATCAACCAAACTTATAAAGAACTAGAAAAGGGGTGGGGATGGTGGCTGTCTCTTGCCCATAGCTCTTGGAGAGGCATTCACAGGATGGACCCACCAGGCTGTACCCACAGGCCAGGGAGGTGAGGGTCACATGACTAAGCTCTTCGGGGTTGCCAAGGAATTTGAACTCCATCAGATTTTTGCAGTTTTCAAGTAGGGGAGTGAACAACATTTCAGAAAGTTTCCTTTTCCTCCGCAGCCATTTACAACATAAAAGAAGTGGAACATTCAACTCTAAATTAACGACATTTCTGTGGGCCGATCCCTTCACTCTGTGGGTCAATCCCTTCACTCTGTGGGTGTTCTGATAAGGACACCCCCTCCTTCCTTTCTCTCCTGCTGATGGGATGTAGTGTGGGTTTTTCCAGAAAGCCCACAGAGCTTACAGCTCCCTGAAGAACCCACTGACCTTCACACTTTAGTTCTGTTCCTACTGTAAACCCTTTGGAAGGTCCAGGTATGGGTACCTGGCCCAGTCAAAGACATTCCCTCTCCTGTTTGGTGACCTTTCCAGATTGCATCTTAGCTGTCCTTTTATGTAGAAGTGGGGGTGGTGTGCTCCAGCTTTAGCTCTGTTCAGCTGCCTAAGGCCTCTAGTCTTCTGGTGAGCAGTTATCCCAATCTCTGGACCTCAGAGACCTGGATACAGTGGAGCTGGAAGACCAGAAGGGACCCTCCCTACTGGCTATCCTTTCTGTGCATGATGAAGCCTCAGATATTGGAGAGTTTTTAACCCTCTGGAGCTCAGCCTCGCTGAGGAGACAATTGGGCTGCAGTGGTGAAATGAGAGGAAATACAGTCCAAAGTACTCAGTGGTGGGTTGTAGATGGAAGAGGCTGGAGGGATGGGCAAAGGTTGAAGGGGCTGGGAGGATTCATTTCCTGTTTCCTGATGCCTATAGCCAAACCCCTTGGCCTGTGGAAGATCTGGCTCCAAACAAAACACAGCCCCTGCCCTCAGGGGGCCCCTAACATGGAGAAAGAATAAGGAGCTGTTACCAGAATGATGTTGGTAAGTGCACCTGGCAGGTGTGCACCAGGGAAATAGATGAATTTTTAATCCTGCACTTAGAAGAAGGCAGGCCTAGAGGATGAGGGGCATGGGTAGTGTAGCCGTGTGGGCATTCTGTTGAGTGCCTACCAGGTGCCAGGCATTGGGCTGGGATGCTACCTGTGTCTCCTTGAACCAGTTCTTTGGGCTAGGTATTGCTATTTCCATTAGACAGGAAACCAGAGGCCAGGTGACTTGCCTAGGTCTACACTGCTTGGTAGAGGACTGAGATTCAGCTCCCCTTGTTGAGTTGGAGCTTTCAGTCTTATCCATAAGTGGAGGTGGAGCTAGGGGCTGTGAGTGACAGGCTTGGGCAACCAGTAGTTACTAGGCACTTACATGGCCACAGAACGTGGGAGCCCTTGATGTAACATCATCTCTTTGAATCATGGCAGCCACCCTCTGCAGTAGGTGCTGTGATCAGCACAACCTCACAGAAGAAGCAACAGAATGGACCATAGAGGTTGAATAACTTGTCTGAGGCTATGTGGCTAGGAAGTGGAAGGACAGGGTTTTGAACCCAGAGCTCACACTCTGAACTATTCTCTTCTGTGTGAGGCTACACTGAAGGTGGGAAAAACAGGGAGCAAAGTATAGAGGTGAGAAAGTGCAGGGCATATGTGGTGTCCTCAGAGTCTTACTTAGTGTTCATGGAGCTAAAAGTTCAGGATGCTGAGCTGTATGACCTCACTGAGGAAGCCATCTCATCTGCGAAATGGGATAATAGTACAGTATCTCCCTCACGCCCATAGAATCTATGTTAACATGTTAGTGTATTTGACACATGTAACAGGTGAGCAGCTACGTGTTAGCTGCTGTTCCTGTACCCAGTTCCTCTGGGTACTCTGTCCCTGACACTTCCCTGCAGGATCCACCATGCAGAGAGCTCCTAATCTGGGGGATGGGGACAAGGGAAAATGATAAATCAAGTTCCTTCTAGTGGAGTCAGTCAGCCACTGTTTCCTATTTCCAGCAAATCAAACACCTAAAAGTTAATGGTCGACACCTAGAAATGTAGATGATTTCCTTCTTTCTCTCTTCTAGCAGGGCTCTGCTAAGTCATGGCTTGTCCCAGGCCTTGGTTAAAACTTTTCTGGAGAATTCCTGGGTCCAGATGGTCTCATGGCTATTCTCCCTGGATGATGGGCCTGGGATCAGAGCTGGGCCCTCACTCAGGGCAGACACCACCCGCCTCCCCTCTCATCTTTGATTGGCTTTGAAATATGCATTCTTTTTCCTCTCTTCCATCTAAATATTTGGGTTTCCTGCTGAACTATTTAGGCAGGGCTGTGTACTTCTGGCTGTTGTCACCTCCGTGCCCCACTGTAATCTGGCTGCAGCTGTTTGGCTGGGGCCCTCCTATGGAGCGGGATGCTTGCTCCTGAGTCTGGGAGAAAAGCTGTGCAGGGCAACTGGTGACAGGATGCTCTTTGCTCAATGGTGTAGGCTGGAGACTAGCCCTGAGGGCTGTCAGGGGCCTTCTTGGCCACATCTGGTGGGGAGGACACAGCAGAGCCCCCTTCCATTTGTCTGTGTGCTTCCGTGCTTGGGGCTGGGGATGAGGAACCCTAATCTGAACTGCTGTATAGGAAAAAAACTGATTTTCACCTGGGTTCTACTTATACCTGCAAACTGGTTTATGCTGTGTGTCCCTGGCCAGATTTTCCCTCTCTAGACTTGTTCATTCATTCAAAAAGGCTTGGAGTGTTAGTTAGGTCCAGCTGGACCATTTGCAACCTTCATGGGCAGTGACCATGTCTTCCCAGCCTTGGGCCTGTGTTACCAGGCCTAGCTCTCAGAGATGCTCAGTGAGCATGTGGGTTTCAGTCTTGCTCAGTTTGTTGTGTCTGTCTATCCAGCAATGTGCTAAGCTCAGGGGGACGCCAAAAGCTGTGTGGCCTTTTTCGTTGGAAGTCTAGTCAGTGGAGTCAAGCCTCTTGCAAGGTCACAGCAGAGTGAATTAAGCCAGGTGCCCCAGGCCTAGACTCTGGTCCTTGGTCTCACAGGCTCTGGGTCATGGAAGTTGTAGGGGTGCTATTATTTTATTTTTATTTATTTATTTGAAACAGATCTTAGCCTGGGCTGGAGTTGAATGGCGCCATCTCGGCTCACTGCAACCTCTGCCTCCTGGATTTAAGCAATTCTCCTGCCTCTGCCTCTTGAATAGCTGGGACTACAGGTGTGCACCACCACACCTGGCTAATTTTTGTATTTTTAGTAGAGACAGGGTTTCACCATGTTGGCCAGGCTAGAGGGGTGACATTACTAAAATTGCTTTCACATCCCCCTTCATGCCACTTGCAGTGACACCTGGTTAAGGACAGGTGTTCAAGTCACACCTGGATTTAATAGCATTTCTCTGCCTTCACAAATTGTGAGACCTTGAGCACATTGCATCATCTGAAAATGGAACTAATTATACCCACCTTGCAAGAGTAGTGAAGACAGCCCGAGAAAATGCCTGTAAAGCTCACTTAGTGCAGCTTCCAGTTCAAGGCAGCCTTTAAGACCAGCCTATTGTTAACTTCTCCCCTTTGATGGAAGGACTTTACAGAATGAACAGCTCTCCCTACCTGAGTCTATTTATCTACAGGAGCCCCTTCTTCTGCTTCCCCTACTCCCATCCCACGTTCCGTCAACTTTTCCCAAATTCCTGTCCCCTGTGAAATAAGGCCCAGGCAGCACAGGGCAGCAAGAGCACATTGAGCAGGTCTGCCCTTGGTGCTGGAGGGGAGCCGTGGTTTTTGCTTTCAAGGAACTTGAGTTAGAGCAAAGCATGCAGTTTCTCATTCAGCGGATATTTTACTAAGCACATACTGTGTGCCCAGACCTGTTCAAGGACTGCTGCAAGAGAAGGATCCCTGGTCCCTGCCTCTCTGGAAACCAAGAAGACAAGAGGACAGCCTGGGCAGAAAAAAAAGCCACCCTCCTGCAGGGGCAGCCCTTCCTTGTGGAGACTTCTTTAATTTTCAGAGGCTTCTGAGAAGTGGAGTTGGCCGGGAGGCCCACACTGTTTGCAGGGGAGGACAGCTCTCTGGCTGGGGGCACCTTTGGCATGACTGAAACCTGCACTGGACTTTCTCCATTTTTTGGCCCACTCCAGGGGGAAGGAGCAGAAGTGTTTTCAGGGTGTTGCCAGCAGCACCAGGTACACCACCCAGTCCTCTAAGATGCTTGCAGCTACACAGACTGTGCTTGTGTGCACCCCCAACCTGCCCTTACCATCCTGAGTCTGGGAGGTCTGGCAGCCAAATGGATCCCATCCCATTGGCTAGATGGGGACACCAAGGCCTGGTGAGGATTAGCTGGGGGCAGAACAATCTCTAAAACCAAGTTCAGATTACTTTAACAGCTCAGCCTATGCAGATCCAGGCAATAGGCCTTTCTTTTCTGGGCCATTTCTAATTTCTAATCCCTTTTAAAATGGCCTTTAAGTCAAAAAAGCTCTTGGTGGTATTTTAGGGTGCAGCCCACTTACTTATACTAAACTGGTCTACCTGACTTCCTACCTGCCCCAACACACCCCTTCCTTTGACCTTTAGCACCAGCTTCCCCTCCCTCTAGTTTTCCAGATAAGAAGCAAAGTTGAAATTGTGTCGAACCCCAGGCTCAGAAAGGAGGATGTTTTTCTGGGCCAGCCAGGGCCTCAGGCAGAAAGGATCTGATGCCTCCCTGCTCCCCAGAGAGTCGCTCCAGTCCTGGACTTTGCTCCTCCTTCGTCTGTGCCCAAGGAGCTGTTGGCTGGTTTCTCCAGCCTGTCTTGGAGGTTGGCAGGGGGTGGCTCATGCTCTGGGCACTCTTGTGGCAGCAAATCATAAAATGTGAGGCTGGAGGGAGGTTAGTGTTTATTTAACTGGCCTCCAGCCTCCTGAGTCAAGGCCCAGACCTTGGGAGGTTATGTCACTTGCCCAAGGTTATTCTGCTCATGGAGGGGGGTGGGGGAAGTACAATAAAGGAGCAATTAGAGCTAAGTGGGGCAATTAGGGAAGGCTTCTTGGAAGCTGTGCCCAAAGAGGTCAGTCAAAGGGTGATTGTCACATCTAGTAGGTCTCCCATCAGATCACTGCCTCCCAGCAATCAGGGATCCTGTTACTGAGATCATGACCTCAAAACTCAGAAAATCCTCCAGGATCTCCCCCTTTGTCCTTGGACTAAGCCAAAGCCCTGGCTGTGGCCTGAATGATTTGGACCCTGCTACTTTTGTGATCTTGCCTCTTTCTGGACCCTTCCTGTTGATCCCAGTGGGCCACACTACAGACAGGAAACCCCAGGGGCCAGCGCCTAAGTGAGGAGAGGCATTCTACACCTCTGCACACTAATGGCGGGTTTCAACTTTTACAAAGAACGCAACTTTTTTTTAATTATTATTATTTTTTTGAGATGGAGTCTCACTCTGTTGCCCAGGCTGGAGTGCAGTGGTGCCATCTCAGCTCGTTGCAACCTCTGCCATCCAGGTTTAAACGGTTCTCCTGCCTCAGTCTCCCAAATAACTGGGATTACAGGCATCTGCCACCATGCCTGGCTAATTTTTGTAGTTTTAGTAGAGATGGGGTTTCACCGTCTTGGCCAGGCTGGTCTTGAACTCCTGACCACCCGCCTCGGCCGCCCAAAGTGCTGAGATTGCAGGCGTGAGCCACCACGCCCTGCCAGAACTGGAAGTTCTTTCTTATCCACTGATAACAGAAAGGACTTTGAGTGGTGGTAGCAAGGAAAGTCACACCAGCCCCGCATGTCAGCCCTAATGGGAGCTGCGCAGCCTACATCGTGTGGACTTCCCAACAATGATAACTGACAGGCACTGTGGGGAACCTGATTTTGCAAGGCGACCAGGCAGAGGGTAAGTAACAGCTAGTTAGTGGCTTGAACCCAGGCCCTCTGAGCCAGAGCCAGAGCTCTGCAGTCGCCTCTCATGTAGAGGCTGTCATGTCCTAAATTGCTGCCAGTCTTATGAATCTTGCTAGGGTACAGGGTACAAGCTACTCCTTGAGACTGGGTTTTCCACACACACCCCATCACTCCAGCACCTAGGAAGTGCCTCGTGCATGTGTTAGCTGGCCCCTTTGCCTTCCAGCATTGCACTGTTCAGTCTTCTGGGTTCTGACACCAAAGTTGCTGCTTCCTGACCACATTGACCATATATAGTTTTGTTCTTTTTTTTTTTTTTTTTTTTGAGACAGAGTCTCACTCTGCTGCCCAGGCTGCGGTGCAGTGATATGATCTCAGCTCCCTACAACCTCCGCCTCTCAGGTTCGAGCGATTCTCTAGTCTCAGCCTTTTAAAGTAGCTGGGATTACAGGCATGAGCCACCATGCCCGGCCCCATATATAGTTTTGTTTGCCATTTTGGCTATGTAAGTAGATGCCACAGCTCAGAGGTGAGGCTGTTAACTCAATCCGCAGTCTCTCCCCTCACACCTATCCTGACAGCCCTGATAGGCCCCTGACTTTTGTTTACTGCTTCTAACCCCTGCTGCTTGGCAGGCTTGTGGTCAGGGAACCCTGAGGCTAAAACTGCCGAGAAAGAATCAGGTTGGGGAGATCTGATTGCCTCTCAGCTGTGCTTCCGTCTGACCTCCCCATCAGCTAAACCCATGCTGGTGTCACATCCACCCACTTGGTTTCCTTAGGGTTAACCTCCAGCTGGACTCTGCGCTGCACGTTGGGAGGGAATAGCTTTAGTCTTGCCTGCATGGCTCGGAACAGGTTATTCTGTGGCATGCCAAGGGTGGGGCCCTTTATGGATGTTTATTTTGGCTTGGGTACCCTTTGTGTCTAATGCAAGGTTCCTGCTCCTCTTATACCCCTGTGCAGGATGGAGATAGGCACCTATTCGCAGACTCTCTAGAGGAGAAGGACATCCATCCCATACCTTCCCTATCACTCCTGTTCAAATAAAATTCTCACCTCCCGGGCAGTGGAATGCATCCTGACACTGTTAGCTTTGGAAGGGTGCCCTTCTCTTCTCAGCATCCCTGCCCCCTTTGGAGAGCAGTGAGTGGAAGGGCTGCCTCTGTTCAAGGGGATAAGTGCTGAGTGGGCGAAGCGGGGCGAGCCGAGGCTATAGTGTCTTGTCAGCACCCCACGGGCTAGCAGGAAAAGGGAGGGTGTCCTGATTAACAGCCTTTCAACACCCACCTCCCCCATCTCCCAGACTCTAGCCTCAGCCCTGCAGTCCACCGAATGCCTGGCCCAGAGAGTTGGACTCACCCACAGCTGGGGGACTAGAAGACAGCTGAGTCCTGGCCTGGCTCTGCCAACTTGCTGTGGGGCTAGGCCAGGTCACTGCACCTTTCTGAACTAAGCACTTTTTCACTAAGGTCAATTCAACACTTAATGAGTGCCAGCTGCATGCCCAGTGCTGGATTAAGTGTTGTGGGAATGAAGTACTGGACATCATTTCTGCCTTTGAGGTTGGTGGGGCCATACTATGGTGGGAGGGTGTCACCAGGAAATGCCTTTTATGGATTGAGTGGGGTGGGGCATATTGTGAGGGCCTGTGCGCTTTGAGGTAGAAAAGTTCCTGTCAGCTTGGGCAGTCAACTTGGGCTATGGAGGTGGCTCCTGACCCTGACTTGGGGATGACCCTGGCTTGGGGGTGACCTGGCTTGGGGGGTGACCCTAGCCTGGGGGTTGCCTCTTCTAGCTCCATCACTCTCTAGGCTCCCCTGCCCCGTGTCAGAGGACATTGCTCGGAGAGTGTTGCCTTGTCTGCAGCCTTCTCTGCCCTCCTTCCCCACAGGCCCTCGACTTGTACCCTGTTGGATCCAAAACCTAGCACCAAGCATGAGGGTAATTATTAATGAATGTCCTGAACTGTGAGGCTGTATTTCTCTCTCCTTTGGCCTCTCCCAGCAGCCCCCAAAGAGGGGGGCACTGATAGAGCCCTCCTCTGCCCTTCAGCCAGGCCCACCTCCTGGGAAACAATCCGGAAAACTGTCACTAGCCCCTGCAGTGGGCATTCTGCCTGGCCAGATTCAACCCCCAGCCATTAGGCGTGCCAGTGCTGACCACACCCCTCTGCCCCTCATCCGTGCAGTGCCCTCCTAGCTGGGGACACTCCTCTCTGTTTGGACAGGTCGATAGGTTGCCTGGTGAAAGCGTGTGTCAGCACTGCCCTGGGAGTGTCTAATATGGACCCAGGGCAGGCTCCCACGGTTGAGGCAGGGTACTTCGGGTCCTGTTCTGGAAGATTCCTGTTGCCACCAACCACACTGGAAATTCAGAGTTCACAGACTCAGTTTTGGCACAGCCTCTCTTTTTGGAACACTCCGAGACTGAGAGCTGCTCCATGTGGTCAAACCCTCCATCTCCACCCACCTTGTATTGGGATCATTGTGTACACATCTTAAAATTTCCCCTCAACTCTAAGCCTCCTGAAGCCGGTTGTCCACCTGTGTCCACACACTCTTACATGCCTCTTCCGCTGCTCTGCACACAATTTAATCAGTGCTTATTGAATTGGTGGACTCTAGCCTGTGGCATGGGAGACCCTTAGACAGGCTGGAACAGGGACCTGCTGCTTCCATTTGGTGTTTCTCAAAGTGGGCCTGAGGCATGAACCAGACTTCAAGTTATACAAAAACAAGGTGGGGGGAGGGGGGAGGAAAGCAGGGAGATGCAAGTTAAAGTGTGTGGTTCTCTCTGTTAGCATTGACTCATAGAAACTCAATTTAAAAACAGAAGCCAGGCAGGGCCCAGTTGGGGAGACAGGATTATTGATGACCTTTTCTTTCTCTGCCTTTCACATTTTCTGTAATGTGGTTGTATTGCTTTTATAACAAAGAACTCAATTTTTTAAGGGACAAAATATATGCATGTGCTATTAGCCACTTCCACACTGGTTATTTTTAATGTACGAGGTATACAAATGTCTGGTTTTAGCAGAACGTACTCTGAAAACCAGTATCACTTCTGTAATCACTAACAGTGTATAGTTGACCCTTCATATCTGTGGGCTCCAAAGGACTGACTGGGACTTGACCATTGCAGATTGGGTATCCACAGGGGGTCTTGGAACCAATCCCCCTTCAAGGATACCAACCTGGACTGGTTCCCAGGGACTGTATTGAACACCTGACTGGGAGATGCTCTGGTCCTAGTCCATTCATGTCTTTCGAGCCTAGCTCGTTCTTATCTTTCAAATCTTTAAATTCAACTAGCAGACTGCTAGCTTCCTGGGCAGCAGTGCAATGGAATGCTTTGAGGAGAAGGGTCTTGGACAAGAGAAACTAGGTGAGCCTTTAATCTGCAGACCAAGTTGGAGATTGCAAACCAGGACAGAGAGTCACCAAGAAGAGAGAGTGGCAGGGCCAGGGATACCCATTTGGCTGTTCCCAGTGATGATCTGTGTCCCACAGAAAGGTGGTGGTGGTGTGGCCCACAAGGGGAGTCCTGCAGAGGCCCATGGACAAGTGCGACCTTGGACCCAGTGTGCTCTCAACTCTACCCAGTCCCGTGGGGTCCCAAGAAGCCTTGCCCTGTCTTTCAGGTGAACTGAAAACACCAGTTCAGTTCTGAAACTGGACTGAAAAGAACTGAAAAGACCAGAAACAGCACAGGACTGTGTATAAGTCCTGTGCATAATCCAAAGTCAGGCATGTGCTATAGACAGTGGCCCATGGTGTGGGTCATCCCGAGGGTCCAGGGGAGGCAGGGTCTGCCTAGGGAGGTTGTAGGTAGGATGTGCTTGATAAAGTCTTGGTACTAGTGTGGTAGTCACTAGCCAGATGCTGCTATGCAATTTTACCTTTTTGACTTGATATTACTAATCATTATGCCTGCTTATTTATTTACTTTTTGAGACAGAATCTCTGTCACCCGGGATGGAGTGCAGTGGTGCCATCTTGGCTCACTGCAACCTCTGCTTCCTGGGTTCAAGCCATTCTTCTGCCTCAAGCCTCCCAAGTAGCCGAGATTACAGGCATGCACCACCATACCCGGCTAATTTTTGTATGTTTTTAGAGATGGGGTTTCACCATGTTGGCAAGGCTGGTCTTGAACTCCTGACCTCAAGTGATCTGCCCGCCTCAGCCTCCCAAAATGCTGGGATTATAGGCCTGAGCCACTGTGCCCAGCCTGCCTGCTTAATTGTTTTTTGGTTTTTTTTTGAGAGAATTTCGCTCTTGTTGCGCAAACTGGAGTACAGTGGTGCAATCTCAGCTCACTGCAACCTCTGCCTCCTAGATTCAAGCAATTCTCCTGCCTCAGCCTCTGGAGTAGCTGGGACTACAGGTATGGCCACCATGCCCGGCTAATTTTTGTATTTTTAGTAGAGATGGGTTTTCACCATGTTGGTCAGGCTAGTCTCGAACTCCTGACCTCAGGTGATCCACCTGCCTCAACCTTCCAAAGTGCTGGGATTACAGGCCTGAACCACTGCACCTGGCCTGCCTGCTTAATTTAAAATTAAAACTAATAAAATTCAATATTCTCCAGTCACTGGCTACATTTCCAGTACTCAGTAGCCATGAGGGACTGTGCAGATACAGAGCATGTTCATCATCGGAGAGTTCTCTAGGACAGTACTAGAATATTGGGTCAGAACCCGAAGTTTCTAATGCCACACCTGGCCTCCCTCTGAGCCTCGTCAGCTTTCAGTCCTGCTCTGGTCCTGTGCACTGGAACACTTGTAAGCACAGCTGAGGGGAGCGCACCCCCTGGTCCAGCTGACAGAAAGCATGTGTTTGCGCAAGCTGTGTGATTGCCTTGCCAGGTCAGTCCTTGTGGATTCAGATTGTTCAGCAGTGGCTCCATTGGCGGTAGACCAGGCTATAGAAAGAGAGTCTTTGTTCCTCAGAGTCTCCAGATTTCTTCTAATGGCCTGTTCCAGCTCAGCCTCTCAGCCTACCCACTCTGCAGGGAAGCACCAACTATCCCTCAGCCCTTATGGTTCACAGTGTACACTGATCAGGTGACTTGACCAGCTAAGCAGGTATTTCTCTCCTTAGGGATGAAAACTATGCATGTACCTTCCCACGACAAATCTAGAAAGAATGGAAGAAAGGGAAGGCTAAAATTTGCAGGAGTTTTCCAGGTTATTTTTAGGGCCCATGGGTGGGGGTCCTGGGTCAGGGGGAAGGTGGAGTACTCCAGGGTGGGGATAGGGGAAGGGTAGGGGGGCGGGCATAAGTTTTAGAGTGGGTAGAACCCCTAACCGGGAGATTGCTCTGGTCCTGGTTCACTTATGTGTTTGGAGCCTCAGTTCCCCATCTGTGTTTGGGCTTCTTGCCCTGCTTTATGCTCCATTGCTTGGGCTTGAAAGGGGCATGGAGTGAGCCCCTGGGACTGTCCTGGTCTCACTGTTGGTTTGTTCACTGCTTTCTCTGCCATCTTCTGCTGTCATGTACTGTTTCCCTGACTCGTTAAACTGTGAGATCCTCCTGGGCAAGGTCTGTGCCTTGCACTTCCTTTATTTTGCCCAGTGCCTGGGCACATGGTTGGTGTTCAGCAAACACTTAATGAATCCGTTGACTCTGGTTTGAGCTGCATTGAGCAAGGGAAGTTTGTCCATGACTCTGGTCGTATCTTTGTTGGGTTAGTTTGGGTGGGTTGCCTTGTGCATGGGTTGGGGAGCTGGTGCCTGGCTAGCTCTGGCGTTTATAGCAGGTGTTCACAGCTACATTTTGTGCCTCCAAAGAGGGTCCCTCCAGGGGACCCTAGGGGGAGTGAAAGTGAAGAGAACCCCTTGTTCTACCACCTTGCCCTCCTAGTCCCCTACCCTTCCTGGGAAGTAGCCAGGAGCCTAATTTTACACCTGGGGAGAGGGCCAAGGGGTGTGAAGAGGGCAGGCCATGTCCTGGCAGTCCACTGCTTGGTCAGCTGTTTAGCTCTCAGCCTGCCAGGGATGAAGGGCTCTGCTTCAGCAGGCTTGAGGGGAGATTGACCTCCCTGGGCAAGGCTGAGAAGTGGCTGCTCCTGTTACCACCTACCAAAAACATTTCCGGGGACAGGGTGCAGTCGTGTAAGGCATAGAGCCTGCTCCCCTGCTGACTTACAGACCTGGCGCGTTACTTTTCCTTCTTTCATTATCCTCCTGGCCACATACAAAGAAAGCACTCTTACCCTACAACCCTGGGTGTTTGTAAACAAGAAGTTATGCATCAGGAGCATCTCTAACTTTCCTGTGCACCAGCCTTCCTGCTCTCCATCAAGCCTTTTGATCCGTAACCTTGAGGACTGATGAGGAGGTGGCATCATTCCCATTTCACAGATGAAGAAACCGCAGTCATGACTCCAGGCTAGGGAGTAGCCAATGCTCTACAGGCTTGTCTGTCAAATGTTCTTTCACTCCACTAGGAAGGCTGAGGCCTTGCCAGAGTCTGGTTGGGTATTGGGGGTTAAACAGGCTTGGAAACGTCCATGCTTAAAATCCTAGCCCTTGTGGAGGGGAGAAAGGATGTGTGTGTGTCTGAGGCATGGTCCTCATTCCTTTTGCCTCTCACATTTCACAATGAGGCTGTGTCTCAGAGTGAAGAGTTTCCATTTCCTGTTGCCTAGCTGTCTCTCGTCTTGGGCCCCAGGTGAGGAGAGTTGGAGTTTTTCCAACCCTCACCCTATCCCTCGCCTCAGCCTAGCCTCTGTGTCCTAGGAGGGCCTGGCAGTAATTTTCCATACCTTTAGCACAGAATGGCTCTGTGTTTCTTAATCCCAGTCACGTCCCATGCCCCAGTTGGCTGGAGATGGATGGTGGGTGGGGGCAGTGCATATAGGGCAGAAGGGGCAGAACAGCTGTGCCTGGCTGGCCTCGCTGCTTCCTGGCATACCTGGACAGTGAGGGCAGGGACGGTGCATGGTCAGGGGACACCAGCCACATGTATGGCTTCCTCTTCTTTCCCACACTATTTGGGGATCATCTTTTAACTGCAGCCGGGTGGCTTCCAAATGGGGGCCTTGGTGGCCAGAGCCCTGGGGTAACTGATGTGGCCTGAGATCTGAGTCAGGGAGCCTGAACTTGAGGGTAATACTCCTTTAGCTTTTTTTTTTTTTTTTTTTTTTTTTTTGATACAGAGTCTTGGTCTGACACCCAGGCTGCAGTACAGTGGCGCAATCTGGGCTCACTGCAACCTCCACCTCCCAGGTTCAAGCAGTTCTCCCTGCCTCAGCCCCCTGAGTAGCTGGGACCACAAGCATGCACCACCATGCCCAGCTAATTTTTTGCATTTTTAGTAGAGATGGGGTTTCACCATGTTGGCCAGGCTGATCTCAAACTCCTGATGTCAGGTGATCCACCTGCCTCAACCTCCCAAAGTACTGGGATTACAGGCGTAAGCCACTGCACCCAGCTTCCTTTTGCATCTTGCCCAGTGATTTTGAGGTTGTTGGACATCAAGGTCCTGCTCTTGTCTCTAATTGTGACTGAATCTTCTGGTGGGGTTTGAGTTCAGGATTTGGGGGTCATCATGGCAGAAGCCCCCTCCCACCCCGCAAAGAATGCCATCCATCCCAAGATGTCTGTTTGCCGGTAGTTTCTTGTACAATTTATTCCAGAGAGGATGGAGGCCAGCTGTTGTCTGTCTCCAGACACAGACTGAACCAAAGGAAATGGGCTTGGACTGCAGCCGGAGGGATTTAGGTTAGAGTCAGACAATAAGGAAGGATTTTGGGACAGGTGGTTGGCTCTCAGGAGGATCCTGCAGGGGGCTTTGAGAAGAAGGATGGGGGCAAGATCATGCTCAGAGGCCATGGGTGAATGAGAAGACCAACTCCTAGAATGAGCTCCTTGGGGGCCCGGTTTGGGTGGGAAGAGGAATGTTGTGTATTAGGCGGGCAGAGAGCTTACTTCATAGGGGTAGAGAAGCCTATCGGCCCCACCCCTGGTAGACAATCCCATCTCCTGGTTTACCCCGGCTCTTTTTTAATTAATGAAGAGGTTTACAGTTTAACCACTTGATCATCTTAAACAAATTATAATAAATGGGTAGGTTTAATAATCTCTTATCATCAGAACCTGAGCCCTTAAGGATGGCAGTTACTTATTACCCCAAGCTGCCAGCCACAGGTGCAGGGGGAGAGGGAGGAGGGGAGAGCAGGTGAGGAGGTCCCTGGGTTGGGGAATTTGCTAGGTTGTTAGATGCATTCTGAAAGGCAAGAGGTGGGGTAGTGTCAGGCCAACTCTTTTCAAGGGTACAGGTATAACCTAGAGGGACAAATGTGGCACAGGGTCAGGAGCCACCTTCCTCCCAGGGAGGTAAGAGTCTGGCAATATTGGCAGTGGGGATCTTTGTCCTTAGAGCCCCCGGCAAGGGGGCCCAGGGCAGGCAGATGTGTCCAGGGGAACAGGACTGGCAGCCACCAGGACTAAGGAGCTTCATGGATCAGAGCATCCTTCCTTCCTGCTGCCGGGAGGGCAGGAAAGCAGCAGCATGCATGGGGAGAGCTACGGCCATCAGGCCTTCAACCACTTGACATCCACTAACTCCTGCCCACCCCTCCTCACCTGCCTGCCTCCTTTCCTCTGGAATCCTGCCGGTTCCAAAGTCTGCTGGGGAACTGACTCACCAGGGCTAGGACCTCTGGGGGCTTTGGCCTTGCAGACAGGTGGAGGAGGCAGGAGACCCCGGGGCCTGGAAACAGTCATCAACCTGCATGGTGCCTGCACCTGTCTGTGCTCCCTGCCTTCTCCAGTGAAGCCAGAGCCCAGCATCCTGCCCTGGAAAGCACAGGTCTTGGAGACTAAGTCATTCATTTGGCAAATACTTGAGCACCTACTAGAGCTAGGTTCTGTTCTGTGATTATGGGATGCATAGGTCTCTCCCTGAAGGGCTTGTGCCCTATTTAGGGTAGATAACTCGGAGGCCAGAGAAACAGATGAGTGCAGGAGCAGGATGGGGGCTTAACGTTTCAGGTGGTGTGGCCTCTTTGAGGAGCAGTTGTTGAGATGAAGCCCGACTGAAGTGAGAGTGAGCTGCAGGAAGGCACCTGCAAAGGCACAGAGGTGTGGAGAACTGCTGAGTTGGAGGGACTGGCCCATGCCCAGGAGGTGGTAAATGGAAGGAGGACATTGCTGTCAACACCCAGCCTGGCTCCCCCGCTCTGGAGGCTGCGTGCAGCAGACACAGACCCTTAGAACGGAGGCATCCTCCCCGAACCGCTTGTTCTATTCACAGAGTAATAATAGCCGCACTTACTTTCCTTCCCAGTAAGGGGACATCCTCCATGTACCCAGCACTGAGCCGTTCATCATGTTTTGTAATCAACACCCCAACAGTGAGGTAGTGACACTCTTGTTTTCCACATACAGAATGTTAAGCTCAGAGAGGTGATAAGACATGCCTTGGGTAATCCCCCAGTGGATGCTGGAGTCAGGATTTTGAACCCAGAAGTGTCTGCTCCAAAGCCAGGCTTTCCCCCACTGCCGTCTCCCCTGTGCTGCGCACAGAGGGCTCCACACTTGACATTTGTGTTGGAGAGACTGGTCAGCCCAGCTTGTGTGCCAGTGCAGACCTGGGTTGGGAGGATGGGAAGCAAGCCAGCACACAAGGGGCAGCTGGGCTGCCCATGAACTCACCTCCCTCAGGTCATTGGCCTGGGATGGGGAGTTGGCGAGTCAGCAGTTCCCATGGCTGCCTTCATGTCCTGCTCCAAGGACTGTCTTTAGAAACCTTGAGTGACTGGTGGCTTCCTGTGCTCCTTGGCCCCACCCTAAGGTCAAGATAAATCTGAGAGGCATCTACAGGGGAATGGGGTAGGGAGCGTAGGCACCGGCTTACCTTCAATCACACAGTCAGGTCAGATCTGTGATGTGACCACACAGCACAGTCCGCTATCTTTGCTGCATCACCACTGTCCACCTGCACCTTCCCTGCTGTCCTTCGGTTGGCGTTTCTCAGCCCAGTTCCAGGCGGGGAATGGAGGGTGGGTTGTTCTGTGGACAGGGCCTCACCTGCTCTCTGCTCTGTCACCAGCTTGCTGTGTGGCTTCATCATCTCTCTAGCCTCTCTGTAGATTCCTCATCTGCAGAATGGGAATAGAAAACCCATTTTGCCTGGTTTCCCTGCAGGGTCTATGTCTCAGATGAGACTGTGGTGAAGAAGTTACGGTATGAGAGGTGCTTGATGAATGTGGGGTTTTGGTGGGGAGATGCTGACTCAGGCCCTCATTAACCAAGCCAGGGAGTAGTGAGCCAGGCCTGAGAGCACTGCAGGCTTCCCTGGAAAGGACAATGGGCCAGGGGCCCAATCCAATGGCAGAGGCTTGGATTAGAGCTCCCTAACCGCACCTCAGAAGGAAGGCCTCTCCCTAGTGACCCACAGCCTTATATTGGAATGAGGGGGAGGCTGATCTGCCCAGCTGGACAGGCTCAAGGGGTCCCAGCTGAAACTTACCTGTCCCTGCTCACACTGTTGTCTCACAAATTGGGAGACACTTCTTGGCATCGGTCAGGGCAGAGAGGTGTCAGACACCCCTGGGATCTGAACTCTGGGGGCTAGAGAAGGGGACAGAGTCACAAATCCAGGCCCCAGCATCCCATATAGCACAGAGACACCAGCACAGGACCATTGACTTGGGCCACAGCCACCCTGGGCAGGGAAGTGGTTGTGAATTGCAGGTAGAAAAGCTGCAGGTAGGGAGGCCGAGGCGGGTGGATCACGAGGTCTAGAAATCGAGACCATCCTGGTCAAAATGGTGAAACCCCGTCTCTACTAAAAATACAAAAACTTAGCTGGGCATGGTGGCGTGTGCCTGTAGTCCCAGCTACTCAGGAGGTTGAGGCAGGAGAATTGCCTGAACCCAGGAGGCGGAGATTGCAGTGAGCCGAGATCGCGCCATTGCATTCCAGCCTGGGTAACGAGAGCGAAACTCCATCTCAAAAAAAAAACACAAAGAAAGAAAAAAGCTGCAGGTAGATGAATGATGTCCTTCTTGTCATTTAAGCCTCCCTGGACACATCCCACCTTCTCAGAGATGAGATAGGGAAAGATTTTGAGAGCATGGCCTCAGAGGATCATGAGGTACGTGTGTTTGGGAGGGAAAGGGCTCTTTCCTGCTTGCCATGGCCAGTTCTCAGGCACACAGTGGTGCTGTGGGACCAGGAAGGGGCCCTTGAGGTCCCCAGCATCCGCACGCACAGGGATTTCCAGTGTCAGTCACTGGTCAGCTCAGCCTTCCAGGTGCTTGAGAACACATGCTGACATCCCATCCTGAGCCCCAGCCCCACCAGCCCTTCAACTGCTTGCCTTAGCCAAACCCGCAACCTCAGGTCAGCTCTGCCCTGGGCTTGCTCTCACAGGAGGGACGCCTAGCTGCCCCCTGCCCTGGGGGATTACCGTCCTAGCCTGAGAACAATGCGGGCAGGGTAACCTGTCTTGTTTTCTTTGTTCCCCTCAGTGAGGACAGGGCTCCCAGGCCTCTGAAAGTCGGAAGCCCAGAGGTTTCTGCTGAAAACCTGCTCCCATCTGGCAGGGGCTTGCCCTCCTGAGCGTGAGACCTAGCAGTGCTTCTGGACTCTGCAGAGGCTGCTGAGAGATGGCCCAGGAGGGCGGGGTGGGGAAAGCCCAAAGGTGGACAAGAGGACAGTCACGCCTGTGTACATGTACAGCCTGCCCGGTGCTGACTTTGGGGCGGGCCTGCATTCAAGCCCCTAACTAGGAGGGAGAACGGTTTGGGTCTAGGACAGTGCTTTTGAAACTTGGATCACCTGGTGGAGCTTTTAAGCATTCTGGTTCTCAGTTCAGGCCCCAGACTACTTCTATTGGCATCTCTAGGGGAAGGAGGATTTTTCCAAGCTCTCTCGGATGATCTGTGTGCACTCCAGGTTAAGAAGCAGTAGTATGGTGACCAGTGAGCTAAGTCCTGAGGATGGAAATGGATTTTCTTGAATGTGCTGTGAAGAGAGTGGGTAGGGGAGGTATCGCCTGTCCAGGCAGGGGAACTCCAATAGGCATAGTCCCACCTCATTTTACAGAGAAGCGGGCAGGCAGAGCAAAGATTCTTGGAGGATCTCAAGGCAGAACTGGCAAAGCTGAGCTGAGCCTGGGTCTTTAGGTCCTGCCCTGACATCCTAACACACCAAAGCCTCCAGCCATTGATTTGGCCCACCTGCCTTCTTCTCAAATGTGATAGATACTCCAGGTAGGTATTGGGACAAATCTGAGAAAACAGATAAGCAGCCACAAGTTAATGAAGTCCAGCTCTGGTCTTTACAACAGCCCAGCTCTGGTCTTAGAGGAAATGGGTGAGGCCCTGCTGCCCCTGGTCCAGTATCTGCTCCTTCCCTGGAAGAGACAAAGCTCAGGCGAGCTGGGTTGGCTGCTGGTGCAGGGATCAGGGTGGCATCACTGGGCCCTTGCCAATACCTTGCTGGTAAATTACAGCTGCCCTCCGAGCCACACCCTGGTCACCTGAGCCAGGGCGAGAGGCAGTAAAGAAAATACCAAGAATTCCTTCTCTCTGCCCTGCATACTCCTTTCTAGACAGGAAGGAAGGAAGATGGAAAAGGCCTGAGTCCTGCTCCCCCTGTCAGCTTCCACTTGGGCAGCCCCTGCATATCAGAATCACTTTTGGAGCTTTTTGAAAGCCATGCCAGGTCAACAGAACATCTGTGGCTGGGGGCTAGGCATAGTATTTAACCTCCAAGGAGATTTCATTGGGCAGCCTGTGCCAAGAGCCACCATCGACATCTTGCTTCATTGTAAGGCTGGGTGGGGGCCGGGAGGGAGTCAGACTAGAGTTCAGAGAAGCCGCCATCTAACAACTGGCCTCAGCCACACCTGGGGAAGTACAGGGGGCTGCCTGGGGGGTATGGAGGGGTGGTGAGGACGGAGTGGGACCAGTGGTGGCATTTCTTTCCCTCAGCAGCCTGCTCAAGTTGCTTGGTTGGATGGGAAACTGGCCAGGGTGGCTGGGAGCCTTGGGGGGGCAGAGGCCAGGAGGGATGGGGCTTCTGAGGGATGGGGTGAGGCATCTTGGGCTTGCCTGTTTCCCCCCGCCCTGATGCCCAGCTGTCAGGTGACCAGGAAACATCTCTGGAGCTACAGTCCCTTCCTCCATGTGGCCTGAGGGAGCTGATGGATCAGACTGAAAATCGACAGTTTTCTCTGTTAACATGGGAAACGGGAAGAGGTGACAGTTGTGGAGAAGGTTAGGGACAGTGTTCTCCCCCTTTCCTGTCCTCCAGGCACAGGGCTTGAAACCCCTAGTCCTTCTCTATGACTTGTCCAGGGCATGCCAGTCCCTCTGGTTCAGCTTTGGGGGTGAGCATCTTTGCTCCTAGGTTTCAGGTCTCTACAGGGTCTTGTTCCTGACTGACACAGACGTGAATCATAATATTGATTGCAGATACATTTATCTAGTGCTTACTGTGTCCCAGGTGCTTTTCGTATGTTCAGAGTAGTTGTTATTTTACAGACAGAAACTAAGGCTGGGAGGCCAAGTTTTTTACCCAGAGACTTGCTGTCAGCCATTGAGAGATCCCTCTGATTCAAATCCAGGTTGGTTCCACCTTTTCTATGAGCACAGGTCTGTATTTCAAAGATGGCCCTGTGGCTTCCTAGATAGCTCAGCCTGAGCTGCAGAGGCCTTGCTGCCAATGGGATTGATTAAGTGTCCTCAGAGAGGTGGGGCTTTTCGATTCAGTAAGGAAAGTGGTCAACTGGAAGTAGATGTTCAATTTGTATTGAATATTCTGTTTCCTGCTCTTGGGACATCCACTGCCCTCATGGAGTTTCCTGAGGGGACAGGCCTCCCTGCAGGAAGGACAGTCCCAGTCACCTGGGGGAGCTCTCCCACTCCACTCCTGACTACTCTCTCACCTTGAACTCTGTCCTCCAGGCTCTTGCCTGCCTCCCTCACCTTGCCCCTTCCCCAGCTCCTGGCCCCCTGCCCTCTCCTCTCCTCCCCCCTCTGCAACCCAAGACCAGCTGGATGCTGGTGGTTTCAGCAGCCCCTGTGAGCCCTGTGCCTCTGAGCTTCCTGCCCTCTTGCTCTAAAGGCCTCCACCTCGTTTAACTGATGAATTTAGTTAAAAGCCAATTGCAGCACAATGTTGGAAGTGGTTGGGGATGGAGAGGCACTAGAGGACAAGTTATTGGAGGCCAGGGTGTATACCCTTATTTATTCAAATTTATTTATTCACTCATTCAACAAATATTTGTCGAAGAGCTACTGTATGCCAGGCAGTGTTCTAAGTTTGGGGAATACAGCAGTGGAAAGGAAAACATAAAAATTCTGTCCCCATGAAGGTGACATTCTAGGGAAGTCTCTGCATGCCTGTGGATATTGCCTGGGGGGCCGTTTCACTTGTACCTAGAAGCCCGCCTGTGTGCCTTTCCCCCATCTCTATCTAGTGCAGTGGTTAGGAGCCACCTGGGTTCTCATCCCAGTTCCACAACGGACTAGCTCAGTGACCTTGGGCAAATGCTTCTGTTTCCTTATCTGTAAGAAGGAGTAGTAATAGTATCTACTTGAGAGGGTATTGACATTTTGTGAGATAAGTAATTTGAAGTGCTTAGATTTAGGTGCCTATCTTCATAAGTGCTTAAATGTCAACATATTACTTATGAAATAAGGATGAATAAGCCACGCTCATACCCCTTACAAGGTGGCTGGGAGGGGAGGTGAGAGGAATAAGTTTTTTCTGTACTACCAAGCACCATGCACACAAGAAATTAGCTCTATTTTACCTTCCAGGGCCTGATTTTACCATCCCTCCACAGGGCCAAGTGAGCGTTGACACAGTGAATTAAGAATTGATGCAGCCCAGAATGGTAAAGGAGGGTTGGCTCATGAAACACTGACAGTCTAGGAATCTAGCAAAGGCTGGAAGTGATGAAGGTTGTGCATCCTGCACAGTAAGAGAGTCCTGTGATCCTCCAGTGATGGTGGCTGTGGAGCTGAAGGCAGGGCTGGGAGTGGCTCTGTGGGTGCCAGATAGCTGTGATCCCAACAGGCTAACATCTTGACTTTGGTTTCCCCCACCCCACCCCATAAAGGGGAAGCCCCACCTTGCCCTACCTGCCCATGTCTGAGGGTGGGCAGCATGTCCAAAAGCCCTGGGTGTGCCCACGATCTAGAGCCCTCTCTCCAGGAAGGGGATGCCCCACCACTGCTGAGGGAAGCCTGATCCTTGGGGGATGAGGGATGTCTGGGAATTCACATTACTCAGTCAGCACAGGGAGCACCTGGAAAGGTGGGGTCGGGGCAGCTGAACATCTGAAGCTCTGGGCAAGGGCACACATGGCTGTTTCCTCACTGGAGCAAGAGAATGAGGGCTGGTCAGAGTGGCTGGACTGGTTTTAGGGCACTGTTTTTTCAGCTGGTGGGAAGGGGTTGGGAGTATGCACAAGCCTCTTTCCTGTGGCCTTTATGGTGACAGGGGATAGGAGAACAGCAGTTAGGACCCAGATGGGCCTGGGTTCTAGTCCTGGCTCCATTGCTTTTAGCTCTTTCTTAACCTCTCTAAGCCTCAAATCCTCAGTTGCAAAATGAAAAAAATTGCAGTATCTTCCCAGCAGGATTCTGTCCTCACTAAATGAGCTAAAGGCACATAAAATGCTTAGCCCAGCCCTTGGCACATAGTTAGCCCTCCGTAAATCACAGCTGCTTTATAATGATGGTGACGGAGGCAGGGAACTCTACTCCGTTCCCAAACAAGAGCTGGGACTGAGCTGTGTGCAGGCTCCCCTTTTCCCACCACTTTTCAGGCTTGTATGGAAAATGAAAATATTGTCTCGTGTGAATTTGGGAGCCAAGTTAAAGAATCCAGCCAGTGAACAGGGGCAGCCTCCTCCCGCGAAAGCTGTTTCCCTAACCCCGGGGACGGGACGCCTTGTCTAACAGGGTGTTTACCTGGCTCTCCCATGTCCCACCCCCTAACCCAATGATGATCTCAGTCCTGGGTCAGCTTTTCTGTTCTGGGAGATTGATTAAAGCTTCCTCTTCTTCCTGCATGATCCCAACTGTGATCAGTGAGGTGGTCACAGATACACATGGTGGGAATAGGGAGTTGGCACCCCAAATTCACATCTAGACCTCAGCCCCCTGAACCCAGCCTTTCTCCTCTGCCAAATGATGCCTGGTAGAATGACAGGAAGAGCCAGCTAGGTAATGTGTGTAAAAGCTCCTGAGAGGGGTGTTTGACATACAGCAGCACTAATACCGCTTCCCTCCACTGGCGCTTGGGTGGAGCCGAGCTGATTCCCAGGCCAGCTGCTTGGGAACCACAGTGGAAAAAGCAACACAAGGGACACTGGGGGAGCCCAGGGGCAGGCAGACCCAGGCAGAGGGAGGCGGGGAGTCTTGAAGTTGCAGACTGGAAACCAGACACTCCACAACCTAGCCCGGTTCTGCCAGGTAACCATCTCTCTGCCCAGTGGGTATAATTGCCACTACTGGGCCTTTGCAAGGAAAGAGTAGTGCTTGCAGCCCCAGGGAGTTGGGGGCTCTCTCCAGCGTCTCCTTTGCCTGCCCCTTGCTGGGCAACCACAGGGTGATACTGGAGGTCATGCAGAAACCACAAGCTGCTGTGGCTGCCTGATAAGCCAGGGATTGAGGCTGCAAGCTGGTGCCCAAAGAGCACACCATCAGTAGGGTGAGAGGTAGAAAGCCCAGCTCTTTCACCTATCCCTGCTCCCAACCTTAATGTCTTCTTCAGTTACCCTGTTTTGCCAGTTCTTTTGTTTGATGTCTCCGTAGCACTTAATAAACGATTCACAAATCACAGGTTACTTTTGGCAAGCTAGTATTTCCCAGGGGGAGCAGTGTTGGCCTTGTGGGTGGGGTTGTCCTGTGAATTGCAGGGCGTTTAGCATCTCTGGCCCCCTGCCTACTCAATGCCAGAGCATCTCCCATCACCTATTAGAACAGACATGTGAGGAGGGCAGGGATCCTGTCCATTCACTGCAGTATCCTCACTGCCTAGAACAATGCCTGGCACATGCAACATTCCGCCTTAGAAAGCATTTCTAGACACTTCCAAAAGTCACTACCATCCCAGCGGAAGAACCCATGTTCCACACATACCTTCAACAACACCCTTGCTGGATACTGGATACCCATGATCTAAATACTTTGCATTATCAGAAACTGAATACTACAAGGAGTAGCCCTATCTCCCCTTTGACTTTGGCTTGTTGGTTGGCATATCACGTGAAGTCTGATACCCCAATTGAAATAAGGTGCCCCATACGTGGCCTGACCCTGCAAGGAGCAGTGGGCTTATTACTTCCCAGCAGTGGATAGACCTGGAGTTGACATAGCCTGATATTTCATGTACTTTTCTTGTGACAGCCACCCTAGTGTTTGTTGATTCATGGTCAGCTAATATCCAGGGACTTTTCTCTTCAATCCTCTACCAGTCTTTTCCAATCCGAAGTATAAGACTTAAAAATGTAAGTGGATACTTGGATGTTGTTGATTTGGGCCCCTATATCCAGCCAGATGATTTTGAATCTTGATATTGCCATTGCCGTGTGTTAGTTATCTTCCCATCCCATCCGTATCCCCAATTTTGCATCCACTACACATTGTATTGGTAAGCCATGTCTGTCCTCACAGTGCTGTAGTTTAAAATATTGAAGAAAGCCAGGCATGATGGTGACGACTCAGTCTGGGTTGATAATGATCAGCAACTCCTGGGGTTGTTTGTCCGCCTTTGAATGGACCCAATTAATCCTGGCTCCACTGACATTTCTGTGTCTTGTCCACATGAATTTATTTAAGCCCATCTGTTAGCTGCCTTGCTATCTAGATGGACTGCATTCCACACAACTTCAAGGCTTTACAACCTCTGGAAAGGAGATACACTTAGCTGAGCATGACTCGGTCTGGGTGAATCTGTTCTAGTTTCTAGTGCCCACCACTTCCTCTTCTGCATGTTCCAAACATTCTCTTCTCCCCGTTTTGAAGTTTGCAAGAGTTCAGGTTTGTTTTCTGAGTTTCTAGAATCCACCCTTTTCCTTTTTGTGAAATGGGAACAGCTTGTCTTCTGACATCTTTCCTGTTCCCCACGATTCCATGGGGATGACCAGAGGTGGTGCTGCAGTGTCACCTCTGGTCAGTGACTCAATGATCATTCCAAGATGTTTTTGTATGTTCTTATATACTTTTCTTGTAGGCCGGTTCGGTTGAAGATCGGTATCTGTGATAACAAAGGTAGATGCCAAAGGAGAGCTGAGTGGTTCTGCTTTCTCTGCCATCTGTTTTTTTTGTTTGTTTGTTTTTTTGTTTTTTTTTTTTTTTTTTGAGACGGAGTTTCACTCTTGTTACCCAGGCTGGAGTGCAATGGCAGGATCTCGGCTCACCGCAACCTCCGCCTTCTGGCTTCAGGCAGTTCTCCTGCCTCAGCATCCTGAGTAGCTGTGATTACAGGCACGCACCACTGTGCCCAGCTAATTTTTTGTATTTTTAGTAGAGATGGGGTTTCACATGTTGACCAGGATGGTCTCGATCTCTTGACCTCGTGATCCACCCACCTCGGCCTCCCAAAGTGCTGGGATTACAGGCGTTAGCCACCGCGCCCGGCCTGCCATCTGTTTAACGTAACATAGCCCTGGTACTTCCTCATTCCCTTGCTCCAAACAGATTTGATGTTTTCAGAAATCCACTGGATGGTCCTTAGTATTTGTTTTAGCTCTCCTGTTGGTCTGTTAGTATCTAAATGTCCTTTAGCCGTTTCACATTGAAATTATCTGGCCAGCTAGACAGAGAGCTCTCTGAGGGCAGGGGCTGCCTTGGCCACAGTTCGGTGCGACGGTCCCCACTTTCCACTTGGAAGCTGCACAGCCTTCACAGCCTCTGGGGAGATGCTCTGGAAATGCTGGAGGAGGCAGGGCAGCGAGCAGTGTGGTTTGATGGTCTGACAGACAAGCATGCCATCATGGAAAATTCTTTGCAGAGTGTGCAGATCCATTTACACAGGCCCGCTGCTGCTTCTGCAAACTGCGCATTCCTTCAGAACAATCCACCCATGCCCTTTTCTTCCCACCAAACCTCAGTCATGCCTTGGGTAGGTTAGAAACAAGGTTTTTCTGTCTCCCTCTGTTTCCATCCCTTGTTCTTCTGTCTCTTCTCTCTCACTCCTTGTATTCGTTTTTATAGGGAATTTGGCTGAATGCCTAGATTCTGGTCTGGATGGCCCACCCATCTTCAGGCCCTCCTTGGGGACAGGATTTGAATCTCAGATTTAGAGCCCTTTTTATGAGGCTTCTGGAGTCCAGGCCCCGCCAACTGATAAAGCCCCACAGATAGGTAGGGGCTGGTGGAGATGGGCAGAGTTAGGGCCTAGTCAGATGGAAACAGGTTTGTGGTTGGCGGTATTGCAGGAGTAGATAAGTTCCCCACACCCACCCCACCCCTGCTGTCCCCTGCAGTCTCCAGGGGGACATCCCATCCCCAGGTGGCCTCTCACCTGCTATCCACAGTTACTGGAAGCTCTTAGGGGATTGATAGCACAGTTATGAGTCACCCTGAAATGTATTCACCTTCTGATCTGTCCCTTCCCAGACAGTTGCTCAACCTAAAGCAGAGAGAGAAAGGGCTACAGGGACGGAGAGAAGAACCTGTAGAGGAGAGGGTAAATTAGAGTCCTAGGCTGGAGGAAAGAAGGGCCTGCTGATTTGCATGCCCTCAGAGGACAAGTCAACAGGGCACTGAGCTGACCTCAGCAGGTATCCTACAGTGGACTGAAGGATGTATGGGGACCCCTTCCCAGCCAACCCTGAACAAGGACCTGGTCTCTGCAGGTAGAACACCCACCATGGAGGACTGGGTGGGGCACAGGGGACCTCCTGTGTGTGTTTGCCTTTATGCTTTTTTTGAGAGGCAGAATAATCTAGTGCAGTGGTTCTCAAAGTATGGTCCCTCTCCATAGCATCACCTGGGAATGTGTTTAGAAATGCTCCTTTTAGACCTCCTAAATCAGAAACTCGGGATAGTAGGGCCCAGAAGATTTCCAGGTGATTCTGGTACATGCTAGTAAGTTGGAGAAGCATTGACACAGTGAAAGAATGAACTTCAGAGCCAGATTGCCTGGGTTCATATCTTTGCTGTGGGCAAAACAGGTAACTGCTCTGATCCTCTATAAAATGTTTCATCTGTAACATGGAGACACTGCCACCTTGTTATTAGGATGATTCAATGAGAATGCTTACAAAGAGTGTGGTGCAGTTCTGTCAGTCAGCATCTGTAAAGTTGTGGCCTCAGCTCTGACCTTTACTCTTCCTCATTTTAGGTGGTATCTGATGCTGCAGGACAGGGTGTGGCCATAACAGGGAACCAGACCTTCAACAATTGGAACTGGCCCAATGCAATGATTTTTGCAGCAACTGTCATCACCACCATTGGTAAGTCTTCTGGGACCTGTAGGACACCCACATCCATGCCCTAGCTCCTCAGAACCTTTCCAGAAACCCAGCTCTGGTCACTCAGTCCTGTTGGGGGTATAATCAGGCCAGTTGCAAGCTATTCTTTTGAAACTTTCTTAGGCATTTAGTAAGTCCTTGATAGCTGATCACGCCTGGGAAGGTTTCCATGAGTCTCGACCTGGGCTCTTTGAGCAGAAACAATGATACAGCCTCATTGCCAGAGCCATGTAAGAGATTAACCAGGTTGCTCATTGCATAAACCCAGATCATGACTACTTACCAAGCTGGGTGTCTGTTTCAGTTCTCAGGCTGCATAGCCAACCAGTCCAGAAGTTTGGCTCAAAACACAGCTTTTGTTTCACCATTCTGTGGGTTGACTGGGCTCAGCTGGCTGGTTCTTGCTTGGGTTCCCCAATGCAGTGGCAGTCAAACAATGGCTGGGCTGGAGTCTTCTGAAAGCCCAACTCATCTGATGGCCCAAATGGCTCCTCCCATCACAGGTTTGACAGTTGATGCTGGCTGTTGGCTGGGAGTTCAGCTGGGGATGAAAATACAAGGCCTCCGCATTTGTTTGGGAATCAAGGCTAAAAGCAGCAGGCTTCTTAGACCTCACCCGTCCAGTGCCACTTCTGCTGCCTAGACTAATTCTATGGCCAAGTAAGCCACTAAAGCCCAGATCCCAAGGGAAGAGGATTAGACACCTTGATGTGAGCAGTTGCATAAGAAGGGAGGGAATTGAGGATGGCTATCTTTGGAGACCATCTACCACAGTGCTACTGGGGAATCTACACAAAGACCGTGTCTTATAACTTGCACAATGGTACCATATGGACTAGTGGAAGACCTGTTGACGAGGTTTAGTCCCTGCCTTCAGGGAGCTCCTTGTTTCATGGAGGAGATACAGCCCATGTCACCATAATTGCTTTATTAATGATCACATCAGAGTATGATCAAGGGAAATGTCATTACTTAAGTACTGATAATAGATTAGTATCAATTTATTTTAAAGAATGGGCTGTGTGTGTGTTGGAAGCCAGGCCCGCTCTGGTTAGACCACCCCTCCTGTTCTTGGTCTCACTCTCTCCTTCCTCAGGATATGGCAATGTGGCTCCCAAGACCCCCGCCGGTCGCCTCTTCTGCGTCTTCTATGGTCTCTTTGGGGTACCACTCTGCCTGACATGGATCAGTGCTCTGGGCAAGTTCTTCGGGGGACGCGCCAAGAGACTAGGGCAGTTCCTTACCAAGAGAGGCGTGAGTCTGGTACGTCCCCTACCCTGGGTGCTGGCAGAGATGGGGGAACCATGACAGGTGAGGGGAGGACAGGAAGGCTCCAAGAATTGGACCAGGGGTGTAAGAGGGCAGTTTCAGCGCTCCTTGCCCTCCTGGGTCAGGCTGGGTATCCAGCTAGCCTTTCCTCTAGCTGCCTCCCCAGCCCTCTGGGTGCCTTGGCTGGGTTCCCCAGTCTCCACTGTTATATGACTTGGCCTCCTGCTCCCCATCAGCGGAAGGCGCAGATCACGTGCACAGTCATCTTCATCGTGTGGGGCGTCCTAGTCCACCTGGTGATCCCACCCTTCGTGTTCATGGTGACTGAGGGGTGGAACTACATCGAGGGCCTCTACTACTCCTTCATCACCATCTCCACCATCGGCTTTGGTGACTTTGTGGCCGGTGAGTCCCCGCCTCTGCTTCCTACCTCTTTTTCTGCTTCTTTGGTTTCAGTGCAGCAGACCTACGTTGAGGGGGGCGGGGGCCTGGTAGGGTTCCATGTTGTGGGCACTTCTCTTACCCAGTGGGATTCTCAACCCACTCTGCCAGTTACAAGAGGAAGCCAAGACATGGAATAATGGCAGAAGACTCTTTTCTCTCTGGTTCCCTTTCTCAGACATGGCTTTTTTCCTCCTCCTTTCCTCTTCGCTCAGTCTCTGATCTCCTTTCTGTTCTCCCCTGACTCCTGAGCTTGGCTTCATCGGGGGGCTTGCAAGTAGGGCCTTCTGCCTGCAGGGTTGGTGCTTGTTACCCAGAGAACCCCTGAGCCCACCAGTACCCCCTCCATGCCCTCAGCAGCCTTTCATCTTTCACAAGAGCAGAGGGAGCTTGTCCTGGAGGCATGGCTGAGAGGCCTGGGGCCTTGCTCCTGTTATAGGCAGCTTAAAGACAAGGGAGCCCTTCTCCCCAGCTGCCCTTCGCCACCCCTCAGCCCTGACACTCCCTCCTACTGCTCCCCTGCTTAACCCAGGGAAGCAGTGAGGTTCTTTGGTGCCTTTGTTTGGAGGCCTGTTACCAGCTGGCCCCATCCATGCATGTACTTGCTTGTGCTTGTGGCCTGCACAGAGTCTTGGATTTTAATCTTCTTGATACGCTGTTTGACTCTGTTGACCCAGTGCCCCAGTGACCTCAGCTTCTGCTCCAGAGGCCTCGGTTCTCTACCCCCTCCCTTTTGCCCAGAGGGCTGTGGGAGGCCACTAGCCTTGTGCTTGATATATGTGGCATCTGGGAGCGGCTGGCTGAGTTGGGAAGGAACAGGGAAGAGAGGCATGAACACTCCCCTGACCCTGGCCAATCTGGGCCTGCTGTCCTGGACAGTACATATGGACAAGGCACAGCCCTGCCATTGCCCAGCCCTCGAGGCCCAGAGCAGGCTAAGGAGATGCCTCTGGTATTAGGGAAGTACATTTAGCCATACTTTCTCAACTCAAGACACCAACCCCCTGCCTCAGCTTCCTCATCTGTAAAATTAGTAAAAATAATAATCGCTATTCACGAGTGCTGAGGGTACAGCCTAGCTATATCAGTGTGTGCCCTCATTACTCTCATCATCAAACTCTGCTTATGATTGAGAGCCTTGAGCAGGATTCCCAGGACCACTCAGGGCACCTGCTATCTGAGTCTGGTCAGGGGAGGAGAGACAGCACCTGGAGGAACCTCTAGTCTGATGAGAAAGGTAGCCCCTTTCCTCCAGGTCCGTTCTGTAAGTTGTTCCTGTCTAGTCAAGGGGGCAAATGGAATACAGGTCACCATGCCTGTATGTGTAGTCATGTAAGATATTTCAAATAATCCTGGGGTTTAGGAGAACCGTCAGAGCTGTAGAGGATAATCCAAGAAGGCTCCCTGCAGCAGTAGGGGGTTCTGGAGCAGATAGCCCTCCTCCAGGTCAGGGGAGAGCCAATCTGAGGGAGCCAGAAAGAGGAAGTCAGGGAGGCAAAGAAGACCTTCAAGGAAAATAAAAATGGTTCCCAGTATCACCTGCCAGGGTCTGTGCTTCCTGGGTCATCTCAACCTAACCACCAGCCTCGTTTGTAATCCACCAGTGTGAGACTTGCTCCAGCTTGGAGGGTGCTGGCAGCTCCCTTGTATAATATCCATCTGTTCGATTCTTAACTGAATTGTACTATACATACAGAACAGCTGGGGATGGTAGAAGAATCAACAGAAAGGCAAGTACTCATGAACTATTTCTTGACCCACATGTTGGTTACATTGCCATTACCAGCATCCCAAATCCCTTTAGCTTCCTTCAAAGAGTCACTATTTGACGTTTTTTTTGAAATGGAATCTCCCTCTGCTGCCCAGGCTGGAATGCAGTGGCATGATCTTGGCTCACTGAAACCTTTGTCTCCTGGGTTCAAGTGATTCTCCTGCCTCAGCCTCCCAAGTAGCTGGGATTACAGGTGCCCACCACCATGCCCGGCTAATTTTTGTATTGTTAGTGGAGATGGGGTTTCACCATGTTGGTCAGGCTGGTCTCAAACTCCTGACCTCAAGTGATCCACCCGCCTCAACCTCCCAAAAGTGCTGGAATTATAGGTGTGAGCCACCACGCCTGGCCTGTCTTGACTTTTTGTACTTGAGGAAACTGAGACTCAGAGATAGGCTGGAGACTGGGATGGGGTCATGAATGACAGCGGGCCCAAACCCTTTGGAAAGATGGGATACAGTCCAGGGTCTAGAACAGGCCCCTTTCTATCCCACTGTACCCCACTCCTGTGCTCTGGCCTGACCCCTGCTCAGATCACACACCATTGGCCAGGCCCTGCTAACTCTCCCTGACCTCTGGACTTCCTGTCCACTCAGGTGTGAACCCCAGCGCCAACTACCATGCCCTGTACCGCTACTTCGTGGAGCTCTGGATCTACCTGGGGCTGGCCTGGCTGTCCCTTTTTGTCAATTGGAAGGTGAGCATGTTTGTGGAAGTCCACAAAGCCATTAAGAAGCGCCGGCGGCGACGGAAGGAGTCCTTTGAGAGCTCCCCACACTCCCGGACGGCCCTGCAGGTGAAGGGGAGTGCAGCCTCCAAGGACGTCAATATCTTCAGCTTTCTTTCCAAGAAGGAAGAGACCTACAATGATCTCATCAAGCAGATCGGGAAGAAGGCCATGAAGACAAGCGGGGGTGGGGAAAGGGGACCAGGCCCAGGCCCAGGGCTGGGGCCTCAAGGTGGTGGGCTGCCAGCACTGCCCCCTTCCCTGGCGCCCCTGGTGGTCTACTCCAAGAACCGAGTGCCCAGCTTGGAAGAGGTGTCACAGACATTGAGGAGCAAAGGCCATGTATCAAGGCCCCCAGGTGAGGAGGCGGTGACACGGGCCCCTGAGGACAGCTCCCCTGCCCCCGAGGTGTTCATGAACCAGCTGGACCGCATCAGTGAGGAATGCGAGCCGTGGGACGTCCAGGACTACCACCCACTCATCTTCCAGGATGCCAGCATCACCTTTGTGAATGAGGAGGCTGGCCTCTTGGACGAGGAGACCTCCAAGTCCTCACTAGAGGACAACTTGGCAGGGGAGGAGAGCCCTCAGGAGGGGGCCGAAGCCAAGGCAACCCTGAACATGGGTGAGATCCCCTCCTCCGACGAGTCCACCTTCACCAGCACCGAGTCTGAGCTCTCCGTGCCTTACGAACAGCTGATGAATGAGTACAACAAGGCTAACAGCCCCAAGGGCACGTGAGGCGGGGCCGGCTCCCCACCCCACCTTTCACAGCCTCTTTCCCCTCACCCTGGGGTGTTCCAAGATGGCCGGGATCCCTGGCCCCTGGTGGGGGCAGCCTTGGAACTGGGAGAGAGGGCCAGGGGCCTTCCTTACCTTCCATCATCCCCAGTTAGATGCAGGCCCAGGACAGAGCCTCTGTTCTCCAGCTGAACCATCCCCTGGCTGTGGGGGCATCTGTCCTGAGCTTAACTGGTATATCTCACAATGCAAAGACATGCAGGCTGGCCAAACAGATGGGTAGCACTGATCCTGAGGAGGCCTTGCCTGCAGGGTCTTTGCCCCGGCATTTGGTGGTCACATGGTTCTCTTAAGACCCAGGGCCTCAGCTGTTTAAGTTTACCAGTATTACTGAACTCGGCATTTGGAGAGGTACCACTGTGCGTGGGGTCAGGCATCTCCATACGTACCTCAGCAGGGGCAGGGCCCACCCCCATCCCAGCTGTGGGCCTGCCAGTCGGGTGGGGCGCCTACTACAAACTGCAGTGGGGTGGAGGCTGTCAGAGGTGAGAGTGAGATGAGGGCAGGGGTTCAAACAGTCCTGAACTCAGGGCCTGGAAACAAGTCCCATGTGGGCCCAGGGCAGAGGTCCCCATCCTCCTCATCCTCCTTGTTGATCCACTCAGGCCCAGCCCAGAGCCCTGTTCCCTGTCTCAGACCAAGCAGTGGCAGACACAGGCTTTCTGTGAGCCCCTGAGTGGTAGGAGGGAGGGAGAACGGCAGGGCATGAGTTACTGGAAGCCAAGACTGCTGGGGTTGCTGGCCAGGGAGCTGCAAGAGTGATGCTCAGCTCTGGCTTGTTCTACCTTACCCCTCCTGCCTGCTGGAGAACTGCACACCCCACCCCCTGACCCGAGGACCTGCACTCCCCATGCCACTGTCTTCTCCTTCCCTGTGCCCAAAACAAGGACCTCACTGCCCACCTTCCCCTCCTATCAGCCCACTTGGGCCAGGCAGGGTGAGGCCAGATTGCTCTTGGCCCACAAATGGGCAATGGTCAAATATGTGAATCAAGCTCCTCTCTCTAGCTACTATTTGATGTGCATGTGTGTATGTGCAGTGCGTGTGTGTGCACGCACACATGTGTACCCGTGTGTGTGTTTAAGGAAGGAAAGGATTTGGGCTGGGGAGCGAAAGATAATGTGAAACTGTTCGTGGACTCTCTGGTGAGGGGTGGGCAGAGCTCGCTGCTACAGGAGTTCTTGGGTTCTCCGTGATGTTCACCCTGGGGCTGGCCCACTGCATCCTGAATGTTTTTGTTATTCTTTATTTTTCTATTTTATTTTTTTAACAAACTGCTGTTTTTATATACCTGGAATTTGTTGTTGGCTTCAGAGCCAGTGGTTAAAGAGCAGGGTCCCAAGGACTGGAAGGTCCGGTGTCTGCCCTCCTGCCCTGCAACTAAATTGGGCCTTGCTCGGTGACCTCAGTGAAAGCCATGATGTCAAGGGCCATGTCCCCAAGCAGAGGTGGAGAAGGGGACACTGAGGTGAGCAAAGGTGGGAGGGGCATCCACTGTAGGCTACCGGATGCTGGGCAGGAGGCAAGTCATCAGACCCTCCCAGCCCCTTTCACTCTGTGCCCTCTGCCCCTCTACTGTGGGGCAGTGGGGCCAGCACCCACCTCCCCAACATGTGAAGACAGTGATGGGCATGTGCCCATACCCCCACTCCTCCTTTAGCTATTTGTTGAGGCTGCCACCCGGCAGGGACATAAAAAGGAACAGCCTCGTATTTTTCTGTGAAATGTTTTAATGAACTCATGTTGTTGCTGGTTGTCCTGGCATCGCACACACTGTATGTACATACTGGCAATGATGTCAAATGTAATTTATTTTAACATTTTTACAATAAAACACGAGGTGGACAGGACAGCTTGGTGTGTGCTGTGTGTGAAGCAGGGTAGAGAGGGGTTGGCTTGTGGCCTCTGAGCAGCAGGGGACCCTGGCTGGGAGCGTCCACAGAGAGTAGGGAGGACTAAGGATTGGATGCCTTTCCACTGGAGGGGAGGAAAGAATGAAAAGGGATGAAGAGAGCAGGGAGAGGCAGGCCTCTGGGGGGAGGTAAGGATGCAGGAGTAACATTGCAGTAGAGGTTTGAGATCAGGAGGGAGTTGAAGGAACAAGGGGAGAGGGAAGGGTGATCATGGCAAATGGGTGTCACTCACCACTTTGTTAGGCACTAAGTGCTTGCACTGGCTGATATGTGAGTAGACTCATTTGACCTGGCAACAGCCCTATGAGGCAGGCCGGTCATATGAGGAAACAGGCACAGAGAGATTGCCTTGTGCAAAATCTCAGTAAAAATAGGAAGCCTAGATTCAAACCCAGGCAGCCCAGCTCCTGTCTGTTCTCTCCGCCACCATGATGAGATGGAAAACACTGCCTGTGGTTTTCTGGCACACCCAACGTCTCTGGAAAGGACTCCTGTCTCCAGGTAGGTGACCAGAGAAGTCTGGCAAAGCTCAGGCCTTCTGAACTCAAGGGGTGGGGGTGCAGGAGATGTAGAGGCTGGGCGTGGGCACAGTGGACTGGAAAGAATGTGAAGGAAGAATGGTGCCAGGCTAAGCTGGGCGTCTGTCTCCATCTATCTAAAGGGAGGCTTTGTTATGCTTCAACTGTTTGGGGACTGGCCCCTTCTATGACCATTTTCATGAGGACATGGATGTATGGATGTGTTTACAAAGGATTATATGTATTTGCCAGCCAATTATGTAATGATACCATCCCTCCCTCTCTGCCAACATCACGTTTCCTCCCTCTTGCTGTCTCTCTGCTCCCCCCCCACCCTTCTCCCACCCCCACCACACACAGGTCCAAAGTTCTCTGGTTTGGCTTTAACCACATTCATCCTCAAGGCAATCACAGTTGCTTAACCCTGTAATCCCCACCTTCATTCAGCACTTGGCCTGTTCACAAGGCCCCTTGACAAACACAGCCCAGGTTGTTTGGCCCATTTACAGTAGAGACCAGAGCTTGGGCACCCACTCTCCATGGGTTTCCTCATCTATAAGGGCACCCAGCTGGACTGAGGCAGTTTTGCAGAACTGTGCTCACAGATGATAAAGCACAAACCGAAGATTGGGTGGAGGTGCAGCCTTGGGTCACTGTGGCCAGGGTGAGTCAGGAGCTTGCTGAGTACGAGGGGGGAGGTGGGAAAGGCGGGGCAGCAGCTAGTGCAAAGGGTGGGCCCAGGAGGCCCCAAGTTCCCGAAGGGTCGTGAAGAGGGGAAGGGTGCCATGTGGGGGCATGGGGAACATCCCATCACAGTCTGGGGAGCTGTAGGGTGGATGGGAGTGGGGACGGTGGAGGAGGCTGGCGAGTAGGTCCCAGATAGGTGGGAAGTCACTGGATGTAACACTGGCAGGGGAATCCTTAGTCATTGATATATATATTTTTTTTTTTTGGATACCGAGTCTCACTCTGTCACCCAGGCTAAAGTGCAGTAGCATGATCTCAGGTCTGCACTGTAGCCTCTGCCTCCCAGGTTCAAGTGATTCTCACGCCTCAGCTTCCCACGTAGCTGGGACTACCAGTGTGAGCCACCACACCTGGCTAATTTTTTTTTTTTTTTCGATTCTTTACTGTTTATTATAATCCTACTATCAGTCTGCCTCCTAACCCTAACCTCAACAACAAGCTTTAAATCCAGAGACTTAAATAGATTTGCCAACAAGTCAAAAAGAACCTTTATTATTTTTTATAACTGCTTCTTCTGCTTTCTTGCCAGAGGCCTTTGGAGAAGGTGCTTTCTGGGGTGGAGCTTTTTGAGCTCTGAGCTTCTGGAGCAGGCACTGCCTTCTGGCCTGTGGCTCTCTGGGCTGGAGCCTTCCTGCCCGCAGTGGTCATCTTTTTGCTGGAACTCTAGCAGCAGCGGCAGCAGCAGTACCATTAGCAGCAGGTGGTGTTTTGGAAGAAACTTTCAGGAGAGCTGCCCTTTGAAGCTTCTTAACTTCATTCTTCATTGTTCTGTTCCTCATTTTCTTTGCCTTTGTAACTTTAAAATGATCACAATCTGTTATGTTGGCTTTCCTTTCTCTGGCTTCAATCTTCTTGGCCCATCATGTGGCCCATTTTGTATTGATGTCTGCCTTCTGCCGGTCTTGTCGGACATACTTCCTGTGGGCACTGTGTGGAAACTTGAGGATGAAATCAGTGAGCTGCCTGCATTTGAAAGGCATGGCCCGTCTCCTCGCTTGAGTGCAAGGCCCCTGATCAGTAACATCTACAATCGCGACCAATTTTTCTGCATGAGGTCCAAAGGAGATGAAGGCCACCTGGCTAACCTCCACAAAGCACCTGAACACCACCGTGTTGGCAGCGTTAGGCGAGAAGGCAATTTTTGCATTTTTTATTGAGAGAGGTTTTCACCATGTTGGCCAGGCTGGTCTCAAACACCTGACTTCAGGTGATCCACTCACCTTGGCCTCCCAGAGTGCTGGAATTACAGGCGTGAGCCACAGCGTCCAGCCGTCATTGATGTATTTCTAATGCAGGGCAGAGATAATTGGATAGGCGAGGCCTGCTGACCCACTGAAGTCCTCGTGGAGGCAGCTCTCCTCCTCCTGTGGGCTCTGTTCCCAGCAGGCTTCTCCATAGTCCTAGTAAACCAGCACCTGCTCTCCACCAGCATCACCTGGACTCTCCATCATTTGTTCCACTAATGTTTACTGAGCACCTACTCTGTACCATTTTTCTCATTTTACAATGAGGAAATTGAGACAAATACAGGATTTTTTCTTTTCTTTTTTTGAGACAGAATTTCACCCTTGTTGTCCAGGCTGGAGTGCAATGGTGCGATCTCGGCTCACCACAACCTCCACCTCCCTGGTTCGAGTGATTCTCCTTCCTCAGCTTCATGAGTAGCTGGTATCACAGGCATGAGCCACCACATCCGGCTAATTTTGTATTTTTAATAGAGACGGGGTTTCTCCATGTTGTTCAGGCTGGTCTCAAACTCCCGACCTCAGGTGATCTGACTGCCTCAGCCTCCCAAAGTGCTGGGATTACAGGCGTGATCCATCATGCACCCAGCTAGGATTTTTTCCAAGCAGAAACAACTATTAAGTGGCAGCAAAGCAGCTTCCCTGACTTGCATTCCCATTACTCATTCTACCCTCCAAGTTTCTGATCTGACAGGGGAGACAACCTCAGAGAACCCAGAGTCTGATGGAGGTGGGAGGCAGTGTCTCCCCTCAAGGAGTCTAATCTGATGGGGAGGGGAACACAAAGGCCTTCAGGGTCCCAACTGGGCTTCTGACCTCCTGAATGACCCTGGAGGAGGCATTTAGCTCCCTGCCAGAGGTGATGAAGAGAAACCAGGACATCTGGGCTTCACCTTCTGACTATAAAGAGGCAGGCAAGATCATCACCAGCCACTATTGCATCTGAAGCTCTCATAAGCCTGGGGTAGAATGGCGGGGAAGGGAAGGACAGGCAGGCTGGGCTGCACAGCTCTGGGTGGGGCCCCCAGAAATGAGGCCCCTGAGGTTTGATCTCAAGCTCTGCCCTTCAGCTCTCTATTCTTGAAATAACAGGTTTCTAGTTTCCAAATCATGCACAGCTGGTCCAGGAACCAGATGACAACTTGTGAATTGCCAGGATGTGTTTGTGTAACAGTGAAAACCCCTGCCTAAAATCTCTCTCTATCCCTTGTGGCCACATCACCAGGGGCCAGGCCACCTGGCCCCTCATGTGGATCCCCACAACAGCACAGGGTCTGGCACCTGGTAGGGGGTCCACAGATATTTGAATGAATGAATGAATGAATGAGCCCCATCAGCTGGTCTCCCTGCCTCTAATACTGACTCGCTTTCCACCTGACCATTACTGTAACCAGCAGCCTAAACTCAAACCTGATCCCTTTCTCTTCTGTTTTAAACTCCTCAGGGGCTCCCCATTGCTCTTCTGCCCCCGACCTCTGTCTCCAGCCTCCTCTCACTCCTTTCCCACCTCTCTGGGCTCCAGCCACTTTGCCCTTGCTGTTTCCTCTGCCCTGACGCTCTTTCTCTTTCTCTCCTGGGTAAGTCCTGAGACCTAGTGGGATTAGAATGGAGATCAGCTTCTCTGGGAAGACTTCCACGATTACCTGTAGCCCTCCCGGACTTGGCCAGGTGCTCTTCCTCTGTGCTCCAGAGCCCCTCCCTCAGCAAGATGCCTCTGTCCCATCGAGCTCCTCTGATGTTGTGCCAGCTCCCTGCCTCCTGGTTTCATGCCTCCTCTCCTGATTGGGAGCCACTAAAGTGCACAGGGAGTGGTTTGTTCACCTTCAGATTCCTTCCCAGGAGCCCAGTGTGGAGAAGGGCTCAGCTTTTCCATGTTTACTAAGCAGAGGGTAAATGAACTGAGGCCTGGCCCCTCCCATTGGTAATTTTGTCCCTCTGTTCCTGGGGCAGAGGCCAAATCAGGGGGCAAGGCTTGTTCCACAAGGGCGAGTCCCCACAAGGCCAGGTGGATGATCTTAAGGGCCCTCGTTGCAGGCTGAGTTGGCCTGGTGAGTCACCTTACCTCGTGCCAAGTCACTTGAATCTGCAGGGCAGGACTGGAATACAGCACACCTTATTTCTCCCCACCCCAGGGAGCACTGTCGTTGGCACCCCCTTTTCCATTTGTCCCACCTCCCCATCTTCACCGCTTACTGTTCCCAAATGATTCCAGGAGCTGGGCCTCCCACCCCAGCAGCTCCCCAGTCCCCATGGTTCTCCCAGGAATACCTCTGTTCCCAGCAACCCTCCACACTGGGCCCAGTCTTCCAGTTCATAAAGCCCTTTCACACCCATTCCTGAGTGGGATTGCCAACAGCAGGGAGCCAGGTACAATATTTTGCAGGCCTCAATTTAAGGGCCTTTTCCAAACGAGTTAATAAATGTTTTGGTTAGGTTTTCCAGGAAAACAAAGCCTAAGGCTAGAACTGGGAGATGGACAAAAGAAGTAGCAGAAAGGGATGTAGAGATAAACATGGGGAAGGAGGAAAAGGGTATAAATGTGCATTTTTGAGCTGGTTCAACTGCTGGTAACTAGGGTTTAATCCCACTAGACCTCCCCTGAAAAACGTAAAGAATATGCCTCCGATTTGTCCACCTGAAGGACAGGGACCTTCTGCATTTATCCACCAATTCCGCTCTTGTTGGTTAAGGATGCCCCCAGGGAAATTCATCCCCACCCTCTCCTCTCAGACATGCTGGATGCAACAGGTGGTATTATCAAAAGATGACTGCCATAGTATCTCAGGACTCACATTCTTATCTGCAAAATGAACTGGCCACAAGCAGCATCTATTCCCTTTGAATGTGTGCTGCCCCCAGAACTGTTTTGGTCAATGGACTATTACAGAAGTGTCTCCTGTGATTTCTGAACCCATGTGTTAAGAAGGCCTGGCAGCTTCCACTTGTGGGCTCTGGCAGAAGCCAGTGGCGATGTAAGAAATCCAAGTACCTTGAGACTCGCACTGTGAAGTAGCCCAAACTAGCCCATGGAGATGCCATATAGAGAGAGAATTGGCCCCACTGAGTTGCCATCTTAAACATTCCAGGCCCAGCTGATGCCATAGAGTGGAGCCCGGCCAGCCTGCAGATTGCAGAATCATGAGCAAAATAAATGATAGCTGTCATAATCCTGGAAGTTTAGGGGTGGTTTGTTATGTCGCAATAGATCACTGGGACACTGGCTGGGCTTTCCCTGAGTTATGTGACCTTTGCTGGGTTTTGGAGAAAGCCTGGAGGTAGATAAGGAGACACCTGGGCACTCTGAGGTGGCACTACAGCAGTGGTGAAATGCCAAGTGGACTGAGGTATTGGGCCACCTGGCACCTATTTAGCATCTACTACCTGGAGACTAAAACTCTTTGCCCTGGAACACCATAATTGGCAGAGCTGAGACCAAATACCACCAGGTCCTCTAACTCTTCACCTGGGACTCTTTTCCTTATGCAACATCAAAGTTTGTACCTTCGAGTTATCAAAGGCCCTTCTACTTTAGGGTCTCTAGTTCTCCCTGCTATGTGTAAACAGTATTAGGGGCCTGGGGTCTGCTACTGTCCAGTTGCATGACCTTAATGGCCACATCTACCATTGACAGGATACTTACAGGCACTGCCCAGGATACTTTATACACATGATCTTCTGTAATCCCACAACAGCATTATTACCCCATTCGGAAGCTGAGGCTCACAATGGTTATACAACAACTAGAGGTGGAGCCTGGGTTCTAAGCTAAGGATCCAGGGCCTGTGCTATTAACTACCATGTAAGCTGGCCAGGGCAAAGTTCTCCTGCTCAAGCACAAGAATGTACAGAGGGTGTCCTGGCTGCAGCTCCAGCTATTCCCCAGAATCTGCCCTTCTCATCTCCAAGACCAGTGAGGTGAACCAATCAGCAGATCCCAGCCATGCAGGGACTACCCAAGAATCACCAGGGGATTCCTGGGCTGTGCCTTGGGAAGATTCTGATTCAGAAGGTTCTGGGGTAAAGCCCAGAAATACCCAGGTTCTGGGAACACCCAGCTGGAGATCTCAAACAAAGTTCAGGTCTCTCCGGGAAGCTGGGCTTCCCGAATCCCTGCCAATTCATCCCCACCTGTTTTCATTCTGCATTGGAATCTGTGTTGACATCAATTATGTAAAACTTCCTCCTCCTTCTTTGATTCCTACACCTGCAGCTCTGGCCAGCTGAGCTGCTCTGCTTTGGGTGTTGCCATCACACATTATTTAACTCAGATGACCTGTATTTGTTGAGTCTCTCCTAGGTTGCCTAGAGCACCTGATGTTGGTGACAGGGCAAATGAACAGCTACCTGGCAGTCAGGTGCAGAGCAGTTAGACCCCTGCCTCTTCCTATCAGCTCAGATTCCCACCCTCAGCAGTTCACTCCAGGAGAAATGTTCTGATCCAGGGGCCTGGAACCCATTTATACCAGCTTATGGGAGCTGGTGGTTAACTTTTCAGAAATTTAAAAAGCCACTATTAAAAATTAAATTATAGGCCAAGCGCTGTGGCTCACAGCCTGTAATCCCAGCAGTTTGGGAGGCCGAGGCAGGTGGATCCCCTGAGGTCAGGAGTTTGAGACCAGCCTGACCAACATGGAGAAACCCTGTCTCTAAAAAAAAAAAAAAAAAAAATTAAATTATATAAATATGCAATTAGATTGTATTAAGAACAAAGGTCATAATTATGTAAAATTCATTACTTCTTAATTATTTCGCATCTTACTATTATTCATGCTTTTGAGGTGATTTTTCATCTTCTATAGGTATAGGGAAATAGTATGTAATGGTATGCTCTTGTGTTTCCAACTTGAGGTTTTGTGACATCATATTGGTAGCTAAAAATTGCCCATAGTACAAGCATTTACACCATGGAAATGGGCAAACACTACAAAATAGGGATCTCTGCTCTCCAGAGAACCAGATGTTAAACATTCATGAGCACATCACTGCACTGACCTCCTCTGGAATGACTGCGCAGGCTGGGTAGGTTGGGGGACAGTGAGGTTCTGTCCACCCTGCAAAGGAAAAAGAAGTCTCTGAATTTCAGGGAGAATGTAATTCATAAAATTGTCACTTGCATTCCCTTCCTCAGACCATTGCTGATGAGGGATGAAGATTTGAGGCCTGTAGGAGCTAACTGCAGGGGTAATGAGTGAGCAAATTCCGTGTGTACTTGCCCCTGAATGTACATAGAAGCTCTTGGGTCATGGTCCAAACTGAAGGCTGAAAGGGACTTCTGCCTTCAGCTGGAGACCTGAGACTGCCCAGAGCCTAGTCCATGAGGTGCCTTGCACTCTGCTGAACTTCACCATGGCTTCAGGCAAGTCTTCGTGTCCTGGGTCTCTTTATAGTTAAAGGGGAGACCCTCTCAGCAAAAACTAGGTTCTGGCAACTGGTTGAAAGCTATTGAGTGGTTCAGATTCAGACTAACGCTTTGCAAAGATCATATCACTGAGCAGAAACACACAGCCTGACACGTAGGATAGTGTGCCTGAGGCAAGGTCTTCCAGAAATTCCCTGCCCTCGAATGCAGAGGAAGGAATGAATCTATACAGGATGTCCATGGCCCTGGTCAGAAGTGGCTACTGCAGAGGTCCAGGGCACCTCAGTCTCACCCCACAAGCCAGGCATAGTACAAACCCAACCCATCAGGGTGGGTGTCATCCTGCAGACCATCAGGCCTGCTTCCGGCATTTGAGCCACATGTGGTGCTCTCCCACTAACAATTGCAGCTCTTAACTGAGCACTTACTTTTTGACAGGCTCTGTGCCTGGCACTGTACAAGGGCGCCCAAGGGAAAAGTTCCTTTTGTTTTTTGTTCACTTCCACTCTCACACTCGTGCATGTGTGTATCTGTGTGTCTGTGTGTCTGTGTTTGTGGTAGGTGTGTTTGTGTAGGGTTGGAATCAGGGACCCTTAATGACCCACACAGAACTACAGTGTGTTAGTTCAGGTTCTCCAAGAAGCAGATGCCACTGCTAGATTAAACCCGAGAGGATTGCACTGAGGAAAACACCTATGAGAGAGAGGCTGGGAACGCTGCCTGCCCATCATGCAAGTTCTATCCCAGTGCCTGTGAGAGGGAGGCGCTTAGGTGGAAATAGTCTAGATTGCCATGCAGGCTAAGGAAAGTTAGGCAAGGCTGTCGGGGAATCTTAGAGCCAAAGGGGCTCAGACAAGTCTCCTGGGAATCGACCTGCTTTGCTATTCTTGCTGCACTCCATTTCTGGCAGGGAAAAGCCCACGGTCTGGGCACAAACTTGGCAATGAATTGGAGGCCACAAGGAAGACACCTTTCAGCCCTCAGCCCCAGGACTTTCAAGGGGATGCTGATCCCTCTCCTGGATTTCCTTGAGATTTCCTGCTGTATCCTGATCACAAACTCTCTTCTTTCCTTGAGCTAGTGAAAGTGGTCACTATATAAAGTGTCCTCACTGTATCATCCCCAGTTCTCAGCCCCAGAGACCCTGCCTACAGGAGAGGCACCTCAAGATGTGCATGAGAAGTATTTTCTTCAAGTCCCTACTCCATTGAGTGGCCTGGTTCTACGCTAACCTTCTAGAAGGATTTACTTGGTAGTCCCCCGCCCTCCCAGGTTTTCTTATCTGCTCTTCTCTGCCTGCCAGGTAACTTCATATCTGCGGCTGCTAACATGTTCTCTAGATGTTTTATGGGTGCCTATTCCATCTTCCCAGTGAGAGGGGAGGGGAGGAGTTGTTCTTGGACTGCCTCAAATTCCAGTCCCTTTCCTGGCTGCATGACTCAGGCAAGTCACTTCACCTATCCAAGCCTCCATTTCTTCATTGGAGAAATGGGGATTCTAACCTGCCTCAAAGTGAGAGTGCATGACATCTCATTCCAAATACCTTCCTAGGTTCTCTTATGGGTCTATCTTGGTTCAGGTTTCCTCTCCTAGTCAGCTTTGCCAAGGTGGGTCACATGGTTCAAAGACAGGTACCTAGGCTGACCCGTCTTCAGCAGGAATTGAGGGTAGGGAACACATCTCAAATATATCTACCACACTCACCACCTTCTCTCCCTCCCACTCCGCTTTCATTCATGGATGCCTTCAACAAATATTTACCAAGTATCTTGAGAAAGAGCACTGAGAGTCTGAAGGCAGAGGAACCAGGCCCAGACTTGTGTCTCTGGGGAAGGCACTGCCCCTCTATGGGCCTCAGTGTCCTCTGTGACATGATGGAGGCCACATTTCAACTATATCAAAGGTTTTCCACCCTAGGAGAACATCAGAATCATCTAGGGAATTTTAAAATCAAATGCTAAAAACCAGCCTCACCCCCACCCCTACCCCTGCAAAGATTCTGGTTTCATTTGCTGGAGTAGGGTCTAGATGACACACTTAGAAAAACCCCAGTTGATTCTAACATGCAACCAGGGTTGAGGACCATTGGATTAAAGTTGAATCATTAGATTTTTGTTAATAATTGAATGGCTAAAATGGTGCTTAGCCAGCAAGAGGTGCTCCTCAAAGGAATGAATTCCCTTCAGCTGTAATATTGTGTTCTGATTTGATGGGGTACTAGGGAGCTCCAATTGGACCATAATGAAGGGTTTTCTCAAAACCAGGGGTAGAAAGACACTGGAGGAAGGAGGAACACTGCCAGTTAAGGAGGAATCTCAGAGTGGTTCTTCCTTAGACGTGAACCAAGCTGGATTCTTCAACTCTTCTGATACTGCCAGTATGGGAGCTTGGAGGCTGGAGGACTGCCCTGCAGCAGGGATGAGGCTTGAGGGTCTGAAATCCAGCATGAGCTCCCCCTACTCAGTAGCCCTGTGATCTCAGCAAGTCAATGAGTAGTCAGATTTTTGGTTTTTTTTTTTTTTTTTTGAGACGGAGTTTTGTTCTTGTTGCCCAGGCAGGAGTGCAATGGCATGATCTCGGCTCACCACAACCTCCATCTTCAGGAGAACCTTAAGCAATTCTCCTGCCTCAGCCTCCTGAGTAGCTGGGATTACAGGCATGTGCCACCACACCTGGCTAATTTTGTATTTTTAGTAGAGACAGGATTTCTCTATGTGGTTAGGCTGGTATCGAACTCCTGACCTCAGGTGATCCTCCCACCTCAGGCTCCCAGAATGCTGGAATTACAGGCATGAGCCACCATGCCCAGCCTGAGTGGCCAGATTTTCACCTGCAAAGTCGGAATACATATTTCTCCTTCACGAGATGCTGGGAAGGTTGAGAGAGACAAAGGATTGGAAAGCACTGTGGGAATGTAAGAGGTTATTCCTGTTAAGTTGAATCCCTGGCAAATCCCAGATATATGGCTGCCTGGAGTTTCCCTAAGGCAGCAGGAGAGAGAGGCACTGCATTGTCCAGATCTGACTTAGAAAGTGACTGCGGTCCAGTCATAGTTCTCCCTGGAACTTCAAGGAGTCACCCATTCCCAGGAGGGAAGGAATGACGATAAAGTACACACTGCCCCACTTAATCACCTCCCAAAGTCCATACCTTTTAATAGTGTTGCATTGGGGATTAAGTTTCAAGATGAATTTTGGAGTGGATACCATCAATCAAACCTTGGCACATGGCAAGAGAGGAAGAGACAGGAGCCAGGCAGGCCTTGGTTCTCTTGAGATTTGTGTCTTAACATTGACCTTCACCTTTTATAAATAATAGGTTTATTGGCACTCAAAGAGCCTTGACCCATCTAGGCACAGAGAACATGCAAAAGCCTATAGGTGAAAAAGACCCTGCTGTGTCCCTCACTTTGCCCTGAATATCCAACAACATCTCACTGAGGTATTGAAATCCCAGTCATTGAAAGTGCTCAGGCAAAGTGTAGGTGTCTACCTATGGAAATGTTGACAAGTTGATCTCGACCATGTGATTCCAAATGTCCACAATGAGCAGTGAGAACGATATTTTAAGATTGTTTTTTCTCTTTCTTGGCACCTGGTGCCCCATGCCTGACACTTGGTCCCTGGCAAGGAAGCCTGTATTCCTGGGGATGGGAGTGGAGCAGTATGCAGTAAACAAAGAGTACAAGAAAGTTCCTTCTGCCCCCTCCCCACTGCAGCACACACACATCCCCATGGCAAGAGAGCAGTGTGGATGTGGGAACAATGGGAGCCTATGAGTCACGGGGATAATGCAAGGCAGGATAATGTTTCTCCAAAAAGGCTCCCTCCAGCCATGTCCGGAGGAGCTGACGTAGGCAGCTGATAGGCTGTGACATCTGAAATGACCCTTAATTCTGGGCAGTCACTTGCCTTGCTGTGAATGACCTAGGTTTTCTTTATATCTTTTAATTCAACTTTTATTTTTAGCAAAATGATATATAAAAATACCTTCAGAAAGTCGAATAATACTACCTGGATTGCAACGGAAAATAGCAGTTGCCTGCCTCAGCCTTCCCCAACCCCAGTCCCCAGAGGTGACCTCTTTTGGACTTTCAAGTTATTTCTTGTTATTTTTCAAAATATCATCTAACTGTTTTTTCTTATTCCATGATTATTTTTCTCATCCTATTTAGTTAGTATGGATTATCTTCCTACAACAAAAGGTGAGAATTATCCCCTCTCTACTCCAACACACATCCTTTGCCTATCCTCCTAATAAAGCAAGATCTCAATTTATGGTTAAATCTCAATTTGGTGTTTGCATTATTGTGAATGCATAAATATTACGTAAGGTTCTTACATTGCCCTTTCCTTCTTGCATGGCATTTGTTTTCCATGTGTTTTCTTGGTTTTGTATGTTCCTAGCACTAATTGCTCCCAAACTCCCTGCTGTAGCTGTAAAGCTCCTTTCAAATAGGTTATCTATTAGTTCCATTTGTGTTCTTGTCAACATCTCTTCCAGGGTTGATCATCTTTCTGCTCTTGGGTGGATGGTTGCTCTCTAGGTGTGCTGCATATCTACTACCCTGGAGCATTGCTTCCCCATTAATGGGGAATTCCTTTTGCCTCTAGCCTACTTTGGAGCCCCTGTTTTTTTAATCCAATGCCATCTGCCTTTTCTTGTTTACTTCCTTTTATGGTGACATGCTTCCTTCAATAAATGCTTCAATGCTTTCTGAGAAATGGTGAAAGGAAGATAAAATTTTTGAGACCTTGTATGTCTAAAAATATCTTTTTTCTACCCTCAAGCTTGATTGATAATTTGGCTGGGTATCTAAATCTAGGCTTAACATTTTTTTTCTTTTTCTTTTTCTTTTGAGACAGTCTCACTCTGTCACCAGGCGCCAGGCTGGAGTGCAGTGGCATGACCTTGGCTCACTGCAACCTCCACCTCCTGGGTTCAAGTTAAAAAATTTTTTTCTTCAAAATTTTGAGTTTTTTCCTTTATCTTCCAGCTTCCTTTATGGCTGTGGAGAAGTTCAGTGACATACTAATCCCTGCGCCTTTGTATGTGGCCTGTTCTCTCTCTCTCTCTCTCTCTCTCTCTTTCTCTCTCTCTCTCTCTTACACACACACACACACACTTTCCCTTTCTCTCTCTCTCTACGTTCTTTAGAATATCGTTATTTCCAGTGCATTGGTTGGTATATTTTTCCATTCACCATTCTGGTCCTTGGAGCTCCCCTTCAATCGAGAAGCTCATGCCCTTTGCTCCTTTCTGGGCCTATTAAATTTTATCTTTTTGAGTGGGACCACTTGGATTGGTCTCCTAGTTTTCTAATCGTTGCTTTTTGTCTTCTTCTCCTACTTTTGAGAGGATTGTCTAATTTTTATTTCTCAACCCTCTAATTGATTTTTTAAAAAATTCTTCTACCAGCTTTGCTCAGTGGCAGTATCGTAGCCAGTGAGGTTTATCCAAGGAGTGATTATTGCTAATTGAAAACTTTTCCCAATACCCCACCATGACGGCTTGAAATATAGTTGGCATTGGCAATTTTTTACAGTCTCTATGGAGACTGAATTTTAAAAAAAGTCTTCTACTTTATTTTCATTTTGTTTCTTTTTTTTCTCAACTTTTCATTAAGAGAATTGCAAATATACAAAAAAGTCGAAAAAATAGTATACTTAAATGATAATATAAATGATACTTCAACAAAATAGTATACTTTCCCTCTTTATCTAGGTTAGTGCTGTTCAATAGAAATACAATGTGAGCCACACGTCATTTTAAACTTTCTAGTAGCCACATCAACAAAGTGAAAAGAAACAGGTGATATTAACTTAAAATATATATTGTTTATGCTAAAATATTATTTCTACATGAAATAAATTTTATTTATTTATTTCTTTATTTTGAAATGGAATTTCATTCTTGTCGCCCAGGCTGGAGTGCAATGGCACAATCTTGGCTCACTGCAACCTCTGCTTCCTAGGTTCAAGTGATTCTCCTGTCTGAGCCTCTCGAGTAGCTGGGATTACAGGCACATGCCACCAAGCCTGGCTAATTTTTGTATTTTCAGCAGAGACAAGGTTTCATCAGATTTGTCAGGCTGGTCTCGAACTCCTGACCTCAGGTAATCCTGCCGCCTCAGCCTCCCAAATGCTGGGATTACAGGCGTGAGCCCCTGCACCCAGTAGTAAAATTATTAATGAGATATTTTACATTCCTTTTCTATACTAAGCCTTTAAAATCTAGTGTGTATTTTGTAGTCACAGTACATCTCAGTTCAGATGATGTCAAGTGTTAGTAGCCACAAGTGACTAGTAGCTACTGTATTAGACAGTGTGAAACAAGAATGAACAATTAATTATATATCTATATACTGCATGTACACGTTGGCAGAACTATTTCAAAGAAGTGTGTAGACAACATTATTCTCTTTTTATTAGTTTTTTTTTATTTCAATAGCTTTTAGGGTTCAAACAGTTTTCAGTTACATGGATGAACTATACACGGTAGTGAATTCTGAGATTTAATGCACCCTAGAACACATTATTCTTGAGTGTTAAATATTTTAGTCTGCAGATCCTAAGAGTAAGGACATTCTACTATGTCATCATACCACGATTATCACACCGAAGAAAATTAACAGTGATTTTCTAATATCTTTAAAATTCATATTTAAATTTCCTAAATTGTGTCCAAATTATCTTCTGTAACTGGTCTATTTGAACCGGGATCTTATCTGATTCCATTTGGTTGTTAGGTCTCCATAGTCTTTCTAAAATCTATCATAGTCTTCCTATCTTTCTGTTTCCCCATAACATTGACTTTTTAAAGATATAGGCAAGTTGTTTTGTAGGATGTCCTGTATTCCGATTGTAGGACATCCTTGATCTGATTGTTTCCTCATGATGTTATTAATTTCTCTACCACTGTGTTTACTAGAGACTGGAAGTTAGATGGTGGTTAGATTCAGACTAAATTTTTTTAGCAAGGGCACTACATAGGTTGCTATCATTTTAAATTTTCTTTTTCTTTTTCTTTTTTTTGACAGAGTCTCATTCTGTCACCTAGGCTGGTGCAATCTCTGCTCACCGCAACCTTTGCCTCTTGGGTTCAAGCAGTTGTCCTGCCTCAGCCTCCCGAGTAGCTGGAATTACAGGTGTGTGCCACCATGCCCAGATACTTTTTGTATTTTTAGTGGAGATGGGGTTTTGCCATGTTGGTCAAGCTGGTCTTGAACTCCCGACCTCAGGTGTCTGCCCGCCTTGGCCTCCAGAGTGCTTGGATTACAGGCATGAGCCACCACGCCCGGCCCATAATTTAAATTTTTAAGAGTGTTTCTTATTTTGTGAACATTACTTTTTCTCATAACATCGTATTCTTGTTTCAAAGGTTGTGATATTTTTCTGGGAATATTATATAAAAGAGACAAAAGATATATTTGTATATATGTATTGCATTCTCTGCAGTGTCTCTGAGTATTTAAAACAATTTTTTCTTGTTCATTTTGGTTTCCCTTTTTCATAGTGAAGGCTCTCTTGCAACACCCAGTGATATCTGGTTATCCATTCATATTTAAGGCTGAAGCTCTGATTACAGTTGACCCTTGGACAACATGGGGGTTAGGTTGAATGCCCATGTTACACAGTGTGGTAAGAGGGTGTGATCCCCTTTCTAGAAGTGTGCCCTACAGTCACATTCACACCTGTGCAAGATAAGGGGTGTACAAGAACACTCATGTTAGTTGAAAATCTGTGTATAACTTTTGACTTCCCCAAAACTTAGCTACTAATAGGCTATTGTTGACCGGAAACCTTACTGATAACATAAACAACTGATTAACACTTATTTTAACACTTATTTTGTAGTTATATGTGACATATGCTATATTCTAATAATATAGTAAGCTAGAGAAAAGAGAATGCTATTAAGAAAATCATGAGGAGGGGAAAATACTTTTACTAAGCGGAAGTGAATCATCATAAAAGTGTTTATCCTGGTCATCTTCACAGCGGATAGGAGGAGGAGGAGGAAGATGTGGGGCTGGGCTTGCTGTCTCAGAGGTGGGAGAAGATTCATGTATAAGTGGATGTTATGCATTGAACAAACAGTTCAACCTGTGTTGTGTAAGAGTCGACTGCATGTGAACAGGGCTGGTAAACTCGGTGGCCAGTGGACTTTTTCATTGAGAACCCCCCGAATGTCAGCATCTATAGGTATTTTCTCGTGGGTCAATTTCCCAATAATTTGCTGAGTCCCCCAGATTTGCTCAGAGATATAAACCAGTTCCAATGTTCCGATGCTGTATGGGGAAGGGCTTGAGGAAACTGCTCTTCACTGTGCAGACTTGCACTGAATTTCTAGCCTCACCTGTAAGCCAGCCCATTTTCTGCTATGTTGGAGAAGGCTTTGCAAGAAGTAGGAGGGGATCTGGGGAGAAAGCCTTTGCGAGCGCAAGCTGGGATGAGCCTCCCAGACAGCCCACAAGGCACAAGCCTCCAGGATCTGCTGGTGTTGGTTTTGGCCTTTTCAGAGTCAGACAATCTGGTGGGAAAGAGCTCCTGAGCCACCCCAACTGCTGCTGCCACCTGGTTACCTGACTCTGGGGACCACCTCTGGTGCTGGCTCAAGAACAGGTCATGAAAACACAGCCAGCTGCCCACCCCAGACTGGCCTCTCCCCAGCTGCAAGGGTGGCAGTGGTAGCTGCTGACAAGTGTGAGATGTGGAAACCTGCCTCTTTTTGAGCCTGTCCTATCAGCCTGCTGGGAACCCTCCTAGAACCCAGCGTGTGGTGTGATGGGGCCTGCCTGCCTTCCATGACTGCAACACTACACTACCAAAGCCTCTGCAGGCTGAGTTGACTTCCTGAAGTTGGCAGGAATGGGGTGGATTATGGAGCAAAATGGAGCCTGGCCCTGTTGAATTCAGTGAAGGAGGCTAGGGCAGCTCAAGGCCAGGAGAAGAAGCCTGGAGATCCCTGGTTCCCAACTTTATATACAAACCCCAGGTCACCCCCTGTGGCAGAGACTTATTGTCCCCAATCTCCATTCTCCTATTCTTACATAGTAATTGAATTTTTAGCTGGCTCCCTAGTTAAAAACTGCATTTCTCAGACTCTCTTGCAGCTACGTATGGTCACATGACTCGATTCTGGCAATGAGAAATGAGCAGATGTGGCATGTACAAACTTTGAATCGTGCCTTTAAAAGGAAGAGGAGTGCAAATGTGATGGCAGGAGCTGGAACAGTCACTTTGGTCCATATGAAACAGAAGCTATCTGCTGAAGGTGCCCGTGCAACAAGGCAGAAGGCTCATGGCTTCCCCCACCATTCAGCTGCTGTATTGTGGACCATCTACTCAGATGTTCACATGAGAGAGAAATGAAAGCGTTTCTTGTTTAAGCCTCTGTATTTTGGGGTCTTTTTTTTTTTATAACAGCCTATTGAGTATCCTAATAAAAACAGCTCCTCTGTGAAGCCTTATGTGACACCCTCCCAGTCTAGACAAAGCAGGTGTCACTTCTTGCACCCATGACCCAACACTTTTCAGATGAGAAAACAATGACCTAAGGTTACATTTACAGTTAATTTACCATGGAGCTGAGGCCTGAAGCCAGGTTCAAAGCATTCATCTGAATGAAGCCCAAGGTTCCTTCACTTTCTAACATTCTAGGGTTCTCTGTAATCCATTATTCAAGGGGTTTGGCAGGCACTAATGACCTCACTGGAGGCACTCATCTCATCAGATGGAACGGTCTTCCCCAGTCTCCACACTCTCGCCACACTGACCTTTCCATTCTACAAACCAGCCATACACTGCTTTGCTACACGGCCTTTACATGAGCTGTTCCATGGCCTAAAATATGCTTCTTTCCTCTTTTCACCAAGGTGACCTTTTCAAATGCAACTCAAGCGACACTTCTTCAGGAAAATCTTGCCTGTCAGCTAGCCCGAAAGCTCCAAGAAGGCAGAGACCAGATCTGGCTTTTACTTACTGTTTGATCCCTAATGTCTGACATGGTGCCACAGTAAACATTTGTGAAATTAATGAATGAATCCACCTGAAAGGCCAGGGCTGTAGCCCCACCTGGAGCTTGGGAAACAGCTGGGCTGACCTCACAAGGGGCCTTCCAAACCCAAGAGTACAGTCTACTAGGACTGATGTAATCCACATCTCCCCCAGGGGAAAACCCTCATCCCGGGTCCAGGAAGCTCTTAGACAGATGCCTCAGAAACTTTCATATGTATATGAATAACCAGGTTCTGATTTAATAGGTCTGGGCTGACCCAGCATTCTGCATTTCTAAGATGCTGCTGGTGTATGAACCACACTTGTGGGTAGCATGGCCTTAGAGGGGCCCAGATTCCCTCTGGGAGTCCATCTGTCTACTTCTCTGCTCTGCCTGTGGCCAGAGCCCCAGAGCCTCTCTCCTTAGTCTAGGTCTTTAGTCTGGTAGGCCTTTCATCCTATTAGCCTCCTAGGACAGCATCCAAGATCAAGGCCCAGTCTGTCCACCCCAGAGGTGCCACACCACAAACCTGGCAACTGCACCTTGGACGCCCTGTCCTTGCTGCCAGCCACCACCTCCTATCCTCTCAAGGCCAATTCTCCGTCTTGGCACTGGTGGCTGCTGTGACACTCTTGGACTGGAGCCACCCCTTTAACTTTGTGTTTTTCCAGAGTTAATTGACTTTAAAACACAAAGGCTGTGTGCATAGGAAGGTTATACCAGAAAAGAGAGCATAGGCTTGTCCGCAGGGGTCCCTGTTGTCTGGTGTGCATATGTGTGTGCTGTGTGTCTGTCTGCCCAGCGGGTCCTCGGTGTGGACATCTGGGTATGTCTGTGTCTTCCTGGGCCTCTGATTCTAGTGTTCTGAGCTCTGAATTGGGGTGTGTGTGGCATTGGGTGGGGAAGGCAGGAAGGAAGGGCTGGGGCACCAGCAGCTTCATCCCTGGGCTTCTTTTTCCTTCACTGAATAAACATCTTGTTTGTCCACCAGACAGGGAGCTTAGCCCCAGGGCATACACGCCTCCCACTGCCCCCCAGGGCTCAGGACTGGCCAGACCTGCACAGGAAGTCTGGCTGAGCCATAATCCAGGCGTGGGAAATGCCAAGGCAAGAGGCGCCACGCCAGGCCTAGACACCCGCCTCCCACCCCCACCCTGTTGATGGGACCAGGCAGTGCCCCTGGTGAAAGTACCTTTATCACAGCACAGCTCAGAGCCCGGCCTCCTTACCATGCTACCCCTACCTCCCTTGTGCCATCTGGGAGCACAATGGGGCCACTTCGGAGCAGAATCTCATCTGTGAAATCTGTCTTTCCAGAAGGAGCTCCCATTGGCAGCCAGGGAGGCTCTGGGGCTCCTTGTAAAACAGAACACAAGGCTCAGTACACCACTCTCTTCTTTGCTAGAGTCACCTGTGACCAGGTGGAGGCCAGCGGCCCCCGCAGCCTCACAGTCCAAATCCCACCACACAGGGCCATCTAGCAAAGCCAGGGCAGCTTCACAACAGATTGAGCTCCATGGCACTGGCAGTGTGACTGTCCCTGAGGGATAGGTGATCTTGCCATCTTGAGCCTTAGGGGTTAGAGATGTCAGTGCTTCATCCCTCTGCCTCTGTACCAGACTTCAAGGAAGAGAATCAGTCCTGAGTTTAAAGACTGCTAGGAAAGTGGATTTCATAGCTTCTCTGCTTCTTTAGATCACTCATGAATTCTTCCTTTCTTCCACCTCTCATTTGAACAGTGTTAATTCTTCTGGTTTTCATAATGTTTATGAATGAATTGGCATGTTCCTTTTCTTGAAACGGAAAGCAAGTAGGGTCACGCAAGTGACAAAAAGGGCAGTTTCCAAATATTATTGGACTAGAACCCATTTAAGATCCCTCCAGCCCAGGCCTTTGCCCCTCCCCAGTACAAAGGCCCAAACAGGAACCATGGGACAGAACCTTGGAGGATGCTAAGCCCTGCTGGCGCCCAGGGCTCTGGGAGTTAAGACAAGTGTGTGTGTTGGTGGGGGGGCGGGGCGGCAGGGGGTGTTCTTTACTTCTTGGCCTGGCCTCCCATGGGGAGCTTGGATAGCGGGATGGTCGGCCTCACCATCCCACCTCATCCCATTCCTTCAAGTGCTCCTAGTCCTCAGGATCTGCTTCCTTAGCAGTCAGACCCAGTATCAGAGCCTGGGAGTCTGGGAGGTAACAGCTCCCAGGGTGTGGGGTGCTCACCCCACCCAGTTGCCATGCAGATGAGGATAGGTTAGCAGGTGAGGGCTCTCAGTCTCAGAGTCTCAGAGGGCACAACAGGATTCAGAGCCCTCGAGTTCAGGTGAGGCTTGGACCTCACTCTTGGCAGCTCACCCTCAAGGCCTTTCCTGACTCACCGCAGCGTCAGGGAGGTGGGTTTGGACTGTGCTTGGAGTTTGAGCTGTGCTCTTCGCATTTGTTGAGATTTGGTCTTGAGTGCTTCTAAGGCTCTTTTATGAATGTCTGCATGTGGATGTGAATACATTTCCATGACACAGAGAAAGGAAGAGAGAGGCAGAAAGACAGTGGCAGTGAGGCACAGGGATAGCCCATCCTAGACTCTCAGAGGTGGGGTCTCTCCCAACTCCAGACTGGGGCTGTGTCTCCCTTCAGACTGAGGATTCTGAGGATGGGGCTGCGTTTTCCTCAGACTGGGGATTCTGAGGATGGGGCTGCCTTTTCCTCAGATGGGCTCCTTGAGGACGGGGCTGCGTCTCCCTCAGGCTGGAGCTCCCTGAGGACGGGGCTGCATCTCCCTCAGACTGGGGCTCCCTGAGAAGCTGGTCCCCTGGGATGACGACTCTTTTGTGCTCAGCATATGCATTTCCCACATGTATGGGATGAGTTCACTTTCTCTGAGTTTCAGCAGCTTCTGTAGAAATGCTCAGGGAACAGCAGTCTGTTTCTGGGCTGGAGTTCAGGGAGGTCTGGCCCGGGGGTCTTCTTTTTTTTTGAAACGGAGTTTCACGCTTGTTACCCAGGCTGGAGTGCAATGGCGTGATCTCAGCTCACGGCAACCTCCACCTCCTGGGTTCAGGCAATTCTCCTGCCTCAGCCTCCTGAATAGCTGGGATTACAGGCACGCGCCACCATGCCCAGCTAATTTTTTGTATATTTTTTAGTAGAGACGGGGTTTCACCATGTTGACCAGGATGGTCTCGATCTCCTGACCTCGTGATCCACCCTCCTCGGCCTCCCAAACTGCTGGGATTGCAGGCTTGAGCCACTGCGCCCGGCCCCTGGGGGTCTTCTTAACAGACATGGCTTTGGGATTTCCTGAGGGCTGCCCAGACTCTGCCCACTAAGTCCTGCCCGTCCCACTGCTGTGGGGCAGAGAGGGTTGGAGTGTGAGGTCTGTGGCCTAAAGCCATCCTGCCAAGCTGTCCTTCTTGACTCCTCACGGACTGAGTGATGGTCCGAGGGGCCTCACAGTGGGGCCTCTGTCGTCCTCTCTTCCTGCCCCACCCCCCATGTGACAAGCTCTCTCCCCACTCATCCCCTGCCCTGTGTGGATCCCTTGCTGTTATGAGCTCTCTCCTTGAAGAAGGTATCCAGGAGCCAGGAAAGATGGAAAAAAGGATGAGGAATACGAAGGAAAGAAAGGTCACAAGGAGGATGCTGCCTGGGCCCAGCAGCCATACAATCAGGTGATGTGTGGTGGGTCTGTAAATTCTCCCTCTCATCACGCTTGCTTTGATGCAGAACAAACAGAACTCCCCATGGCATTTGAGTCTCTCAAAGGCTGGAATCTTTGTTTCGCTCTCCGTTGCCTCTCGAGAGTCTAGATGCCCAGAGCATAGCAGGTGCTTGGTTGCTAACTGTGGGGCAGGTGACAGATTCTCAGCCAGTGATGTTGGCATGCATATCTGGACCCTTCTTCCAAGAGTTCCAAGTTTCCTCTGCCCTCCAGCCACCCCCACGCACTGGCCCATCTGCCCAGCGCTTGGCCGGGAGACCCAGGAGGCAGGAACGGGCAAGCCTCTGCCTGGGGTCTCAGTCTCTTTACCTGTGAAGTGAGGCCAATAGATTCGTTTTCTGGTTCTCAAAGACTTCCCTCTACCCCTCAAGCAGCGATTTCCTTTCTTCAAAGGAAATCTTAAGTAGAGACTGAAAATGCAAAATGTCTGATCTAGAGGGGCTCAAAAGCAGGAGGGAAGGGGAGGGGCTGGAGACTCCCCCACTCCCTCACCAACCCACCTTGCTCCCCACATGTTTTTGGGGGACTCCCTTGGGGATCTCACAGGCTCTGTGGAACCCACTTTGAGAACTCCTGGGGGAGCTGCCCTCTTCGACTCTAAGCTCCAGAGGAAGGGGAGAGAAGGAGGAGGAAGCGTGGAGTGAAGGGGGGTTCAGTAATTTCAAGTCGGAGCTGAATGTGGGAGTTTGTGGTGGCAGGTGGAGGCTCCTCCAGCAGTAAGTCCCACCCCAGCTCAGGGAAACCCAGAAGAGACCATTGAGTGTCAAAGTTATGTCCTCTGAAGGCTGATGAGAGTTCGTTGGAGGGGAGGGGTCTGGGCAGGGTCTTGGCAGCTGCGAGCTCTGAGGATGTCGCAGGGAAGCAGAGTCCCCTGCCCTTCTCTGGAGACCTCCAGCTCCCGCCCACCCAAGAATGTCACGTGCAGTGCCACTGCCCCCTTGTGGTCACGCCGCCAGCAAAGCCGAAGCGTCCTGTCCCTGTTGTGGGGATGCTCCAGGTTCCTGGGGGACAAAGACTTCCCGAAGGCCAGATGGATGCTCTCTAGCTGGGGTCAGAACCAGAGAACTTAGAGAATCTCTGCCTCTGGCTTCCCCTTCTCCTTCAGGCCAAGGATCTCAAAGCAAGAAACAGAAACCAAAGCCACATGGTGCAGTGTGTCCAGCTCTGGCCTGGGAGTGTAGAGACCAGGGCGTGAATACTGCTGTCCTCAACATGCTGTGTGACTTGGATAAGTCGGATAATCTCTCTGAGCCTCCATGTTCATTGTTTATAAAATGGGACTCACAGTTCCCATCCCACAGGCCTCAGGAGCTATTGTGAGGGCTTGCGAAACACCTTTTGCAAAAAACCCTGGGCAGAGAGGGGCAGGGCTGGAAGGCTTCTGCCAGGAGAAAGCAGTGCTGGGGAGTTTGTGGGAGACAACTGTCAAGAGGAGGCAGGAAGGAGGAACTTGCAGTTGAGGGACCCCAGAGACAGGCCCTCAGGATTCATAACCCCTTGTCTTTAAGAAACTCATCTTGTCTGCAAGATCCCACCAATTCCCCAGCAGGAGCTGCTGGGACCATGTCCCTCCTATCCTCTGTTGAGCCTCATGCTGGCCCCATGGTGGGACACCATAGCCAGACATTAGAGCCCTCAGGTCTGCTGGACAATTGATGCACAGAGACCATCAGGTATGTTCTCTCTCAGCTCTCAGGTAATATAACAAGGATTGCCTTTCCTCCAATGTCCAGCATGCTTCTCATTTCTGTCTGAATCCTCACCAGAAGCACCTTTAACATTCATGTTTCTGCCAGGCACGGTGGCTCACGCCTGTAATCTCAGCACTTTGGGAGACCGAGAGGTCAGGAGTTTGAGACCAGGCTGGCCAACATGGCAAAACTTCATCTCTACTAAAAAAATAGAAAAATTAGCCAAGCATGGTGGCAGGCACCTGTAATCCAGCTATTCGGGAGCCTGAGGCACCAGAATCACTTGGACACAGGAAGGGGAGGTGGCAGTGAGCCGAGTTCACCCCACTGCACTCAAGCCTGGGCAAGAGTGAGACTGTCTCCACAAAGGAAAAAAAAAAGAGATTCATGTTTCCAGCAACAATCTCTTTGGGGGTAATCCAGGCTTCTTCTGTCATGCACCTTCAAAGGCTTTCAGCCTCTACCCACTGTCCAATTCCGAACCCACCCTGCGTTTTTAAGTATTTGTTACAGCAGCACCCCAGAACCACCTAGAAGCTACTGGGAGAAGCACAGGTCAGATTTCTCCCTCAGGGCCCTCGGAAGGGACGAACCCCACTGACCTTGATCTCAGACTTCTGGCCTCTAGAACTGTGAGATCAACTTCCGTTGTTTTCATCTACCCAGTTTGTGGCACTCTGTTAAGGTAGCAAACACATACACACCATTGCATCCTCTTTCAACTACTTTGCTCTGCTCCTGCCTCCAGAACAGCCCCTCATCTCCAACTCTGCCTCTGCCCTCACCACTCCTGTGGTATCCATCTTGAATCTCTGCAATGATCCCAAATCTGAGTTTAAGTCACTTCAGGATTGATCACTGTCCTCACAATAGTTGTCCCAGCTCGTATTTCCTGCCTCTCTCATGTGGCAGGCACAAGGTTAGGTGTTTACTGCCGTTCCCTCATGGAATCGTCACTTGAGGTAAGTGTAAACATTGTCCCATTTTAAAGAAGATGAGGCAGTGGCTCAGGCCTGTAATCCCAGCACTTTGGGAGGCTGAGGCAGGTGGATCACAAGGTCAGGAGTTCAAGACCAGCCTGGCCAAGATGCTGAAACCCTGTCTCTACTAAAAGAAAATTAGCCAGGTGCAGTGGCAGGCACCTATAATTCCAGCTACTTGGGAAGCTGAGGCAGGAGAATTGCTTGAACCCGGCGGCATAGGTTGCAGTGAGCCAAAATCATGTCACTGCACTCCAACCTGGGTGACAGAGTGAGACTCTGTTTCAAAATAATAATAATAATAAAATTCTAAAAATAAAAAAGATGAAACTGAGGTTCAGAGACGCTAAGTAACTTGTGAATGTCACATAGCTCATGTACCTTGTGTTGTTCGAAAATCAGTGCACTCTCCTGTCTCCTACACACTGTTCAGCCTCTCTCAGAAACATTGTTTCCAATTGCCTTCCACATCATCACCTGCAAAGCCTTAGGTCTCCTCAGGTTCACTGTGTCTAGGACAAGCTTGATGATTCCTCCACTCTGCAAACACACAATGCAACACCAGCCCCTCCCTCTGCTTCCTGTAATGGCCGTGGAGTCACACAGGTTGGAGACCTGGCTTCTCCTCAGCCTTCTTCCGGGCCCTCTCAGGGTTTGGGGAAGGCTAGGGCCACTGCTTTTTTTTTTTTTCCTTTCTCCCACAAAAAGCAGTGTTTAGCCACTGCTTCTTTTGCGGCCCCAGTATATATGTATATCTTTTTTTAAGCTTAAGGTTTTGTTTTTGTTTTTGAGACTGAGTTTCGCTCTTGTTACCCAGGCTGGAGTGCAATGGCACGATCTTGGCTCACCGCAACCTCCGCCTCCTGGGTTCAGACAATTCTCCTGCTTCAGCCTCTTGAGTAGCTGGGATTACAGGCACGTGCCACCACGCCCAGCTAATTTTTTGTATTTTAGTAGAGACGGACTTTCACCATGTTGACCAGGATGGTCTCGATCTCTTGACCTCGTGATCCACCCGCCTCGGCCTCCCAAAGAGCTGGGATTATAGGCATGAGCCACGGCACCCAGCCCATTTATTTGTTTTTTAAGACAGGGTCTTGCTGTGTTGTTCACGCTGGTTTCAAACACTTGGTCTCAAACCATCTCCCGATTTGGCCTCCCAAAGTAATAGAATTACAGGCATGAGCCACCACGCCCAGCCTGCTATTTGTTGAAAACATACCACTGAATTGTGTTTGCACTTTTGGAAAAAATCGATCATACTATGTGAGTCTGTTTCTGGACTCTCCTCTGCTCCACTGAGCTCTATGTCTACCCATTTTCCAATACCACATGGTCTTGATTGCCAGTTTACAGCATGTCTTAAAAATCAGGTCCTGTAAGTCTTGCCATTTTTGTTTCTTTTTTATAAAAACATGTTGGCGGTTCAAGTTGTGTTTTTGTTTTTTGTCTTTTCATATAACTTTTGGAATCAGCTTACCTATAATTACAGAGAATCTTGTTTGCATGTCTTTGTAATTGGAGACAATACCCAAAGTTTGCATGTGATGCTTTTTTGAATGTGAGTCTTGGCTGCAAAGCCTTTCACCTCATTCCATAGAGGACTCAGGTCACTCTTTTTGGCCACTCCATATGCAGTCACTAGGTCCTGTTAATTTGGTCTTCTATTAGCTGTTTCAGTCAAGTCCACTAATCCACTTGTCATTGTCAAGGGCACTGCACAGTTGCACCCCCTGTGATCTCACCCCTGAATCAGTGTAGTGGGTTCCCACTGCTCCTTGCTTACTCACACTGCCTTTTCTGCATCTTGCTGAGATCTTCTTTACCTGGGACCTTCGCTGGCTCCCCTTTGCCTGTTGAGGCAAATCCAGATGCTTCAAGTTGACACTCAAGGTCCCTTCAGTCTGTCTTCTCTCCACTCTTCCAGCCTTCTGTCTTTCTCCATCTTCATGACACCTCCCCAGTCACAATGGGAGGACCCATCTTCTCCTGTGAGGGCCAGGGGTTTCCTGCCTAGGTATTTTTGTGCTTGTGATTCCTTCTGCCCTGTGTGCCCACTCCCCATTCTTCAATGACTGCTCACGTTCTGCTGATCGGTACATTCGACCACAGCTGCTTATTGAGCATTTTACTAAAGATGCCCTAACAGATGGAAACACACCCCTGTCCTGGGAACTGAATGTGGACACAAGTAGCTGAAATGCTAGATAATGTATGCTAAATGTCAGACCATAAGGGCTTGGCAATTCAAAGAAGAGAAGGCAAGTACTTTTAGAGAGAATCAGAGACGTTTCCTTCAAGGCCTCAGCCAAATTGCCTCATGGAAGCAGACCTACCTCTCAGTAGTTTAAAGAATGGCTGTATGAATGGGGGTGGCATGGCGGAGAGAAACTCTACCATTAGCTTATAAAGAGAGATTGGTGAACTCCTTGGTGACTAGGAATATTTCTTCATCTGTATCATAGTGAGCTAGTTTAACAAATAATTCTTTGTTTTGATGAATCAGAAAAAGGCAACTATATCATCTCAGAGTTCAAAAGATCCAGGTGAGGAAAAATATCAGGCATATCTCACACAGGTTTTACAAAATTAAAGGGAAAGATATATAGGTACTCATTACCTGATTTTGAAAGAGAAAATCATTGAAAGAGTTTGAGGAATGAAAATTGAGCCTTGTGATGGCAAATTATTGCTTGAGGAAGAAAAAAGAATGAAATGTGAAGACACTCATGTGTCTTCTTTATCTTTCTATCCCCAGTGCCCAGATCAGCAATATGCACTTGGTAGGTGAGTATTCGGTTTTCTGTATTTGTCCTTGAGTTATCAAAAAAAAAGTTGCGTGGAAAATTACTGGTTTGGTTTTGGAAGCCAGAAGTATGCACACAGAAGCTTGCTTAGAACAGCCACATGACAGCAGTACTCTCGCCTTGTGGTAGTATTCATGAATTAGAGGCTAACCTTTCATGAAGATCTAACTTCCTGCGTGTTAAAGGATCTGTCCCTTTCCAAGATTTTGCTAGCATTTCCCTGTCAGTTCCTCCTCCTCCTCTCCAGGTCTCAGATAGGAGGGGCCCCACTAATGCTTCTAAGTCAAGTCATTTTAAACCAGCTCTTCTTAATGCATGGAGGTCTTCAAACCCATTTAAAATGGAAAACGAACACTTGCTGTTATCACGGAAGCCCTAGGACCGTCTCCAAAATAGATTTCATTCCAGGATCTGGAACAGGTATTTTTAACTTGGCATCCAAGGATGGGCTTCAGGGGGCACATGAACGCTTTGAAATTGTGAAAGTATATGAATATATACATACGTCTTTTAAAAACATTTTTTAATTTATTTCATTTGCCCAGATTCTCAAACGGGTCTGTGACTACAAAAAGATGACCAAATCCCTGCTCCAGGGTGACAAAGGTCAAAGCTGGCTCTAAAAGAAGAACAGGGACTTGTTTAAATAAACAAGACAAAAATGTTGAAAATATTTTTGAACTTCTAAACATGATACAAGATTTTATCTCCCTTCCTTTCTTTTTCTTCCCTGCTCTTGACACTCTCATCTCCCCGAGACTCCTCTCCACCCCCGTCACGGGAGTAAGGAGGGAATTCAAACTTCATTTGCAGATAAGTGGCCGTCTGTCTTTCCAAAGGTTTATGGAGAAAAGGAAGAATTTTATAACCTCCTGGGAAGATAGATTAATCCAAATTAGCTCCAGGCAAAGGAATCAGCCTATTCAAGATAACACCATTAAAAAAAAAAAAAAAAAAAAAAAAACTCCCTATTTGTCTCCATATCAGGTGCCTGAGCTCTGCATGGGAAGCTGGTGAATGATTTAGTTATGCTTTCCGTTTGGGGAAAGTGACTGCTTTTATCTCTGTGATTGCTTCTTTATTTGGCAACCCACAAACTTATCTGCTTTCCCTAATATGATTGCCTGGCCTCTCTCCACAGCTCTCAGTAATGTCAGCAGGGCTATCTTTCCGTTTTCCTCTGGAGTTTAATGTTGTTTAAGCAAACTAATTGGACTCTATTTCATTTTGCTTTATTTTCCTGCACCAGACCTAGCAATCGGCTGTTTAGGATTTGCTTGTTTTATTCCTTCACAAAGTTTCATTGATGAAGTTTCCAAGGAAACTGGATATTGCTCCTTCTCCCCTCTCTTTTCTTTCCTTGTGTAAACATTTCTCTTCCACCTGCAGTGGACCAGGCATAGCTCTAGATGAGATTTACAGAGGTAAATAAGGCTCAGGCCCTATCTTCAGGGACAAACTTTGTCCTTCCATAGGCAGAGCCTCCAGTGACAACTGTGCAGACTGTTACTGTACAGGGGACTGCTGGGGGCTGAGATCAGCCGCCGCTCCGCTGGGCACTCATGCACGCTGATGTAGGCCCATGTCCACGGGGAGGAAGCGGTGCCTTTTCTTACTTGCAGAAAGGCACTTTATGGTTTAGAAGCAGTTCTACCCCTAGTGTATAGTTGTTATTGACTAGAATGAAGGAATATTAATATCCTGGATATCCAATTAGGAATCTCAAAATTTTAAGTGTCATCCTGAACTTGTAGGAACTTCTCTGAGCTTCAGTTTTCTCGTCTATGTAACGAGAAAATCTGTGGGGCCCATTCACTTCAGATGCTAAAACGCTATTGCTCATCAAAGTTAACTGACGTGATTCCACTCATCTTTCCATCCATCTATCTGTTTGGAGAAGATGATCATCCAGGGTGAGTGGCAGGGTGAAGGTATTGTAGGAAAGAGATGCCACCTGGTGAGACCTTTTCCAGCAAAACTACTCTCATGACACATTTCTGCCTTCAACAAAGACCTTTTCCCTCCCACCTGAGAGTCGAGGTATTCACATATCCCACTTCAGAGAGCAGCCATCATATTATTATAGATGCAATCAATAGTCAGCACCACAGCCAGCCATGCATCTCAGGGAGGCATGGACAGATCCCCCCACTGCCTCGACATGAAATATTATTATGGCCATAAAGACTAATGAACTTCTCCCTCCCAGCTCCTGACCCAGCAAGGGGTGGTGGATATTTATGTAATCAAAGCACCAGCAGCTCAAATGGGAGGCAACAGACAATTATAAATATTGACCTTGGCCACATGGAGAGGGAATAAAGCCACAGCCAAGGCATTAAAACAGTATGTTGTGGGTGGAGTGCTGATGCTGGAAGAGGGGGATAGCTCTGCTGGGGAGTCATTCTTCTGGCGGGCCTGTGCTGGGTGCTTGAAGAGTTAGGCTAGGGTTTTTCATCTCCATGGGAACACCGTGCTTTTTTCAGCTTGATTTATTTTATCTTTTAAACCCCGCCCTTTGCCAAAGAGGACTTGGAATGGCTAGCAATTAAGATATGTCAAAGTAAACTTAAAATGAACTGGAGGTTGGGCACAGTGGCTCACACCTGTAATCCTAGCACTTTGGGAGGCCAAGGTGGGAGGATAATTTGAGCCCAGAAGTTCAAGACCAGCCTGGGCAACATAGCGAGACCCCATCTCTACAAAAATAAAAATAAGAAATTAACCAGTCATAGTGGCACATGCCTGTAGTCCCAGCTACTCAGGAGGTTGAGGAAGGAGGATTGCTTGAACCTGGAAGGTTGAGGCTGCAGTGAGCCGTGATCGCCACTGCACTCCAGCTTTCATTCATTTATTTTTTCATTCATTAATCTACTTGCTGACATAACAATTCATGACTTCCCACCCAATGCTGTGCTTGGTACTCAGTTTAATTCATATGGTCCTTGCTGTTTAGGAGTTTATAAGGTGACCAAGGATAAAGATGTATATTAAGAAACTGCAGAGAAACTAGACATCCTGATTTAGGGACTCAGGATGGGCTAAGTGTGAAAAGACCCAGGTGTTCATCCCTACTGCACTGCTTCTGACTTGTGTGACCTCAGGGCCTCAATTTCCTCCAGTGTAAAATGGGTAGTGGGACTATTCTATTCAGGAACTCAGGCTAAAACTCCGAGAGAAGCCCCTGAAATGTCCTGTATATGACACTGAGAACAAGTGCCTTTAGGAGGCAGTGCAGATGCTGAAATGTGAAGGGAATTCCTGGTGGCCATGGGGTTGAGAGGAATCAATGGGAACCAGAGGAATGCATGATTTTAGGCCAAGAAACTATGAATCTAGAAAGTGGTTGTCCATGAAATACTTGAAGGACCCTTATTCCTGATGAAAGTCTAGGGAATCTTCTCTTGGTAGGGAAGAGCAGGCCCAGTAGGCGTCCGGGAGGAAAAAGCATGGAGGCACCTAAGGTGAGGTTAGGAGGCACCTAAGGTGAGGTTCACCCAGGACAGTGGCATCCTCTTTTTTGTGAGATCGTGCTGGTACTCCTGGGACAGCATCAACTATGTCATCATCACGATGGAAGACGAGAGGCTTTCAGAGTCAGGTAGAGGCTGATTGACACTGCAAATTCCCCTCTAGAGCCCACTCTTTTTTTTATTTATATATATATATATTTTTTTTTTTATGAAAAAAGACAGGGTTTCTTGATGTTGGTCAGGCTGGTCTCGAACTCCCAACTCAGGTGATCCACCTGCCTTGGCCTCCCAAAGTGCTGGGATTACATGCATGAGCCACCATGCCTGGCTAGATCCCACTCTTAAAGAGAAAAGGATTCACCTAGATGGCCCATGATAACGTGGAATGGAGCCAGGGCTGGCTTTCTGGGTATGCAGTGTGTGCCGTTGCACATGGCCCTGTGCTCAGACAGGCCTCATGCTTGGTTTAATGTGTGCTATTGCCTTCTTGAAACTTCATGCTTTCCTCTTTGAACTTGTGTTTTGGTTTTATGAGCACAGAATTCTGGTGGGCCTTCTTTGCATGGGAGTTAAGTGAGACAAGGCATGAAGCAAGTTCAAGGTAAGTGTGTTATGTCTATGACTGAGTAAGCTGAGACCACGCTTTCTCCTTGAACCAGAACTTGCTTTAAATGCAGAAAGAAGGCAACAGTCTTGTAAGAAACATTAACGACCAAGGAACTCTGTCACATCCTCATTCGCATCCTGTTCACTCGTGCCATTTCTCTGTATTTGCCAGCCGCAGACACTGACAATGATGACATAGAGGAGAGGGAAAGATAGGGCAGTACACGGTTCCCGTTACCTTCAGTCATCTGAAGATAGAGCATGCTGCTGGAATGTCTGTATATTGGAAGTGAAATAAAAACAGTTTAGTTTGGTGCAGCATTGCAATTCTTCTGATAAGAATGAAATAATATATACATGTCTGAGCTAAAAAATGAGAATTGTGTTGTTTCAGTGATCCCGCATATTTGCATTTGAAATTGCCATTGGTGGGCAGGCCGGGTAAGGTGGGTCAGGTCTGTAAATCCCCTTGGGAGGCCAAGGCAGGGTGATGGCTTGAGGCCAGGGGTTCAAAATCAGCCTGGGAAACATGGCAAGACCATGTCTCTATCAAAAAAAAAAAATTAGTCAGGCATAGTGGCATGCAACTATAGCCCCAACTACTCAGGAGAGTAAGGCAGGAGGATTGCTTGAGCCCAAGAATTTGAGCTTTCCAGTCTGCTTGATATTCTGTTCCCCAAACCGTAAGCACATCTTTCTGTGTGTTTGAATTGTTTCTTCGAGTCATCTGATCGTATCTTTAAGCCCAGATACTTCCTCACGAAGATGTTTATTTTAGGTCTTGATTTCTCTAAAAGATATCTTTGCTGCTTTGATGTTCTTTTCTTAATTGGATAACTTAATTTGGAAACTCACACCTACAGAAAAAGTGGAAACATTAGTACAATGACTACCCCATATATTCCTCACCAATATTCACTCATTATTACCATTTCGCTATATTTTCTTTTCCCTTAGGTATGATATATACTTTTTTGCTGAGAAATCTGGAAGCAAATCATAGAGTTTATGGCACTCCACCCCTATATATTTCATCTTCTATATTTCACATATATATTTCATCCTTATAAATCTTCTATAAATATAAGGATGTTTTTCTACACGGCCATAATACCATGCTCACACCTCAGAAAATTAACAGTAATTCCAATATCTAAAATACAGGCCCTATTAAAATGTTATTTGTCCCCAAAATGAATCTGATAACTTTTAAATTATTTCTTTTAATTCTACCAAGATCATTTAAAATTTTCTGTGCAATCCAATATCACTTGATATTTCCACTCTTTATCAAAAAAGTGTTCCCCTTGCTGAGAAATGCTGAGTGTGTGATAAATTATACTGTTTGCTGAGAACGATGGCCAGGAAAACAGAGCTGCTCCGGCGCCTGCCCACTCACCCCCCTACAAAGTGGTAAACTGCCTGGGGCATTCTAAAGTAGCAAAACAGCTTATGTAGATAATACCCTGGTTAAAACAATTCTTTAAGCACAGGATATGCGACCCTGCCCCCGTGGCTCCCTCGTGGAGAATGCTTTCTGGTTTGTCCTTGATCAGTGGTAAGCAGGCACCAGCTGCCTACCTAGTTTATCTTGG